>NW_025421991.1:1285164-1927746 GCF_011764305.1 Mustela putorius furo
TTTTTTTAGTCTTGCAGTTAATTTAATTTTTTCTTTTTCATTTTTTGTTTTTTTTCTCACCTTCAGGAAAATTTTTTCTTAACTTTTACCTTTTTCTTTTTTAACGTTTTTTAACTACTTTAATATATATATTTTTCTTTTTTATATTTTTCTTTATTTGTTTTCTTTATTTAAATTCTTTTCTTTTTCTTTTTTCTTTTTTTTCCTTTCTTCCATTTTGAACCTCTTTTTATCCCCTTTCTCGCCCCTCACGATTTGGGATCTCTTCTAATTTGGTTAAAGCATATTTTCCTGGGGTTGTTGCCACCCTTTTAGTATTTTAATTGTGTCTTCATATACTCCTATCTGGACAAAATGACAAGACAGAAAAATTCAACACAAAAAAAAGAACAAGAGGCAGTATCGAAGGCTAGGGACCTAATCAATACAGACATTGGTAATATGTCAGATCTAGAGTTGAGAATGACAATTCTCAAGGTTCTAGCCGGGCTCGAAAAAGGCATGGAAGATATTAGAGAAACCATCTCGAGAGATATAAAAGCCCTTTCTGGAGAAATAAAAGAACTAAAATCTAACCAAGTTGAAATCAAAAAAGCTATTAATGAGGTGCAATCAAAAATGGAGGCTCTCACTGCTAGGATAAATGAGGCAGAAGAAAGAATTAGTGATATAGAAGACCAAATGACAGAGAATAAAGAAGCTGAGCAAAAGAGGGACAAACAGCTACTGGACCACGAGGGGAGAACTAGAGAGATAAGTGATACCATAAGACAAAACAACATTAGAATAATTGGGATTCCAGAAGAAGAAGAAAGAGAGAGGGGAGCAGAAGGTATACTGGAGAGAATTATTGGGGAGAATTTCCCCAATATGGCAAAGGGAACGAGCATGAAAATTCAGGAGGTTCAAAGAATGCCCCTAAAAATCAATAATAATAAGCCCACACCCCATCACCTAATAGTAAAATATACAAGTCTCAGTGACAAAGAGAAAATCCTGAAAGCAGCCCGGGAAAAGAAGTCTGTAACATACAATGATAAAAATATTAGAGTGGCAGCTGAATTATCCACAGAGACCTGACAGGCCAGAAAGAGCTGGCGTGATATTTTCAGAGCACTAAACGAGAAGTACATGCAGCCAAGAATACTATATCCAGCTAGGCTATCATTGAAAATAGAAGGAGAGATTAAAAGCTTCCAGGACAAACAAAAACCGAAAGAATTTGCAAACACCAAACCAGCTCTACAGGAAATATTGAAAGGGGTCCTCTAAGCAAGAGAGAGCCTTCAAGTGGTAGATCGGAAAGGAACAGAGACCATATACAGTAACAGTCACCTTACAGGCAAAACAATGGCACTAAATTCATATCTCTCAATAGTTACCCTGAATGTTAATGGGCTAAATGCCCCTGTCAAAAGACACAGGGTATCAGAATGGATAAAAAAACAAAACCCATCTATATGTTGCCTCCAAGAAACTCATTTTAAGCCCGAAGACACCTCCAGATTTAAAGTGAAGGGGTGGAAAAGAATTTACCATGCTAATGGACATCAGAAGAAAGCAGGAATGGCAATCCTTATATCAGATCAATTAGATTTTAAGCCAAATACTCTAAGAAGAGATGAGGAAGGACACTATATCATACTCAAAGGGTCTGTCCAACAAGAAGATTTAACAATTTTAAATATCTATGCCCTCAACTTGGGAGCAGCCAACTATATAAACCAATTAATAACAAAATCAAAGAAACACATAAACAATAATACAATAACAGTAGGGGACTTTAAAACGCCCCTCACTGAAATGGACAGATCATCCAAGCAAAAGATCAGCAAGGAAATAAAGGCCTTAAACAACACACTTGACCAGATGGACATCACAGATATATTCAGAACATTTCATCCCAAAGCAACAGAATACACATTCTTGTCTAGTGCACATGGAACATTCTCCAGAATAGATCACATCCTGGGTCCTAAATCAGGACTCAACTGGTATCAAAAGATTGGGATCATTCCCTGCAAATTTTCAGACCACAATGCTCCAAAGCTAGAAATGAACCACAAAAGGAAGTTTGAAAAGAACCCAAAGACACGGAGACTAAAAGCATCCTTCTAAAGAATGAATGGTCAACAGGGAAATTAAAGAAGAATTGAAAAAAATCATGGAAAAAAATGATAATGAAAATACAACGGTTCAAAATCTGTGGGACACAACAAAGGCAGTCCTGAGAGGAAAATATATAGCGGTACAAGCCTTCCTCAAGAAACAAGAAAGGTCTCAAATACACAAACTAACCCTACACCTAAAGGAGCTGGAGAAAGAACAAGAAAGAAACCCTAAACCCAGCAGCAGAAGAGAAATCATAAAGATCAGAGCAGAAATCAATGAAATAGAAACCAAAAAAAAAACAATAGAACAAATCAACAAACCTAGGAGCTGGTTCTTTGAAAGAATTAATAAAATTGATATATCCCTGGCCCGACTTATCAAAAAGAAAAGAGAAAGGACCCAAATAAATAAAATCATGAATGAAAGAGGAGAGATCACAACTAACACCAAAGAAATACAAACTATTATAAGAACATACTATGAGCAACTCTACGCCAATAAATTTGACAATCTGGAAGACATGGATGCATTCCTACAAACATATAAACTACCAGAACTGAACCAGGAAGAAATAGAAAGCCTGAACAGACCCATAACCAGTAAGGAGATTGAAAGAGTCATTAAAAATCTCCAAACAAACAAAAGCCCAGGGCCAGATGGCTTCCCAGGGGAATTCTACCAAACATTTAAAGAAGAACTAATTCCTATTCTCCTGAAACTGTTCCAAAAATTAGAAATGGAAGGAAAACTTCCAAACTCATTTTATGAGGCCAGCATCACCTTGATCCCAAAACCAGACAAGGATCCCATCAAAAAAGAGAGCTATAGACCAATATCCTTGATGAACACAGATGTGAAAATACTCAACAAAATACTAGCCAATAGGATTCATCAGTACATTAAAAGGATTATTCACCACGACCAAGTGGGATTTATTCCAGGGCTGCAAGGTTGGTTCAACATCCGCAAATCAGTCAATGTGATACAACACATCAATAAAAGAAAGAACAAGAACCATAGGATACTCTCAATAGATGCTGAAAAAGCATTTGACAAAGTACAGCATCCCTTCCTGATCAAAACTCTTCAAAGTGTAGGGATAGATGGCACATACCTTAATATCATCAAAGCCATCTATGAAAAACCCACCGCAAATATCATTCTTAATGCAGAAAAACGGAAAGCTTTTCCGCTAAGGTCAGGAACACGGCAGGGATGTCCATTATCACCACTGCTATTCAACATAGTACTAGAAGTCCTAGTCTCAGCAATCAGACAACAAAAGGAAATTAAATCGGCAAAGAAGAAGTCAAATTATCACTCTTCGCAGATGATATGACACTATAAGTGGAAAACCCAAAAGACTCCACTCCAAAACTGCTAGAACTTGTACAGGAATTCAGTAAAGTGTCAGGATATAAAATCAGTGCACAGAAATCAGTTGCATTTCTCTATACCAACAGCAAGACAGAAGAAAGAGAAATTAAGGAGTCAATCCCATTTACAATTGCACCCAAAACCATAAGATACCTAGGAATAAACCTAACCAAAGAGGCACAGAATCTATACTCAGAAAACTATAAAGTACTCATGAAAGAAATTGAGGAAGACACAAAGAAATGGAAAAATGTTCCATGCTCCTGGATTGGAAGAATAAATATTGTGAAAAAGTCTATGCTACCTAAAGAAACCTACACATTTAATGTAATTCCGTTCAAAGTACCATCCATCTTTTTCAAAGAAATAGAGCAAATAATTCTAAAATTTATATGGAACCAGAAAAGACCTCGAATAGCCAAAGGGATATTGAAAAAGAAAGCCAACGTTGGTGGCATTACAATTCCGGACTTCAAGCTCTATTACAAAGCTGTCATCATCAAGACAGTATGGTACTGGCACAAAAACAGACACATAGATCAATGGAACAGAATAGACAGCCCAGAAATAGACCCTCAACTCTATGGTCAAGTAATCTTCGACAAAGCAGGTAAGAATGTCCAATGGAAAAAAGACAGCCTCTTCAATAAATGGTGCTGGGAAAACTGGACAGCCACATGTAGAAAAATGAAATTGGACCATTTCCTTACACCACACACAAAAATAGACTCAAAATGGATGAAGGACCTCAGTGTGTGAAAGGACTCCATCAAAATCCTTGAGGAGAACACAGGCGGCAACCTCTTCGACCTCAGCCGCAGCAACATCTTCCTAGGAACAACGCCAAAGGCAAGTGAAGCAAGGGCAAAAATGAACTATTGGGATTTCATCAAGATCAAAAGCTTTTGCACAGCAAAGGAAACAGTTAACAAAATCAAAAGACAACTGACAGACTGGGAGAAGATATTTGCAAATGACATATCAGATAAAGGACTAGTGTCCAGAATCTATAAAGAACTTAGCAAACTCAACACTCAAAGAACAAATAATCCAATCAAGAAATGGGCAGAGGACATGAACAGACATTTCTGCATAGAAGACATCCAGATGGCCAACAGACACATGAAAAAAGTGCTCCATATCACTCGGCATCAGGGAAATACAAATCAAAACTACAATGAGATATCACCTCACAGTCAGAATGGCTAAAATCAACAAGTCAGGAAATGACAGATGCTGCGAGGATGCGGAGAAAGGGGAACCCTCCTACACTGCTGGTGGGAATGCAAGCTGGTTCAACCACTCTGGAAAACAGCATGGAGGTTCCTCAAAATGTTGAAAATAGAACTGCCCTATCACCCAGGAATTGCAGTATTGGATATTTACCCTAAAGATACAAACGTAGTGATCCAAAGGGGCACGTGCACCCGAATGTTTATAGCAGCAATGTCCACAATAGCCAAACTATGGAAAGAACCTAGATGTCCATCAACAGATAAATGGATAAAGAAGAAGTGGTATATATACACAATGGAATACTATTCAGCCATCAAAAGAAATTAAATCTTGCCATTTGCGACAACATGGATGGAACTAGAGCGTATCATGCTTAGTGAAATAAGTCAAGCGGAGAAAGACAACTATCATATGATCTCCCTGATATGAGGAAGTGGTGATGCAACATGGGGGCTTAAGTGGGTAGGAGAAGAATAAATGAAACAAGATGGGAATGGGAGGGAGACAAACCATAAGTGACTCTTAATCTCACAAAGCAAACTGAGGGTTGCTGGGGGGAGGGGGTTTGGGAGAAGGGGGTGGGATTATGGACATTGGGGAGGGTATGTGCTTTGGTGAGTGCTGTGAAGTGTGTAAACCTGGTGATTCACAGACCTGTACCCCTGGGGACTAAAAATATATGTTTATAAAAAATTAAAAAAATATATTAAAAAAAAAGAAGAGTAACATAGAGGAACTGGATTTAAGAATATAGGCTAAGGGAACTCAGTTTGTCATTTAATCCTATTGAATACTATGTTGCATTCTTTTAAAAGGCTGTAAGCATTTAATTAGGAAAATCTGTAACATTGACAAGAGGGCAAATACAATTTTTTTTTAATCGCAAATAAGCTCAAAACCATTAAGTACTGGGACACCTGGGTGGCTCAGTTGGTTAAGCAGCTGCCTTCGGCTCAGGTCATGATCCCAGCGTCCTGGGATTGAGTCCCACATCAGGCTCCTTGCTTGGTGGGGAGCCTGCTTCTCCCTCTGCCTCTGCCTGCCATTCTGTCTGCCTGTGCTCGCTCTCTCCCCTCTCTCTCTCTGATAAATAAATAAAATCTTTAAAAAAAAAAACCCACATTAAGTACCATGCTAGGTCACTTGTATATGGTATTCTATTTAATACTCACATTTAATATGTGAGATTTTTCCCCTTTTAAAAATGAAGAAATTGGAGGACCTGAGTGACTCAGTTGATTAAATGTCTGGCTGCTGATTTTGGCTCAGGTCCTGATCCCAGGGTAGTGAGATGGAGCCCCTTGTCAGGCTCTGCACTGGTTATGGAGTCTGCTTAAGATCCTCTCTCCCTCCCCCTCTGTCCCTCCCCACACTCATTCTCTCCCTCTCTTTCTCCCCAAAAAATGAAGAAATGAACTCCTAGAGAAGTTAAGTCATTTACCCCAAGTTAAACACCTAAGAAAGTGAAGAATCAGGATTCAAATCCTGAATCCCCCATTCTAATATTTAGAGATATGAAAGTACTTCAATTTTACTGGATCAAAATGTAGGTACAGATGCAGAGGCAAGGGTGAAGTGACTGGTAGGAAATGAGGCTGGAGAAACCACTAAGAACCGTACCATAAGAGTTTTATATATGGAATTCTGATTGCATCTAAATTAAACGTCACTAAATAGCTTTAAGATGAGACGGGAATGTTTATATTCATGTGATAATGGTAATTTTGGAAGTACTATCAAAGATGTAAAAATGTATGGAGTTGTGACTAGAGAGGTAGTACTCAAGTATAGTAAAAAGTTATGATAATTTGAACTAAAGCAGTGTCTGTAGGAAAGAGCAGATTAGGTACAGTACTGAAAAGTTATTTTAAAAGTAGAATTAATAGTATGATGACTACTTAGATGTTAGTGGTGAAAGAAATGAAGAAATCCATGAAGACATAGCTTCTTACTTGAGTTGCCTTTAAGGTATTTGCATAATACATAGAGATTAATAAAAGAAGATGAAGGCAAGTTTATATTGGGACCTAATGAGTTGACATTCAGACAAGTTACATTTAACTTGTCATTAGACATTTAGGTGAAGATTTCTAATAAGCAGTTGGATATTCAGGTTCACAACTTGAGAGAGCTATAAGATTGTTATATTCATGTATTTTTTAAATTATGGTGTCATTTTAAGGTACTAATCAAAATGCATATGGATGCAAATGCACACATAGCAAGGTTCTAAAACAGTCACCAACATTTTACAGTGGTACTGCAGGGTAAGAGTACTGATGATTGTTTTTGTTTCACTTTGGTTTTTGCCTGTTGTTTCTTCATTGTCTGCATTGAAAACAATTCCTTTTATAGCCATAGAAAAAACAATTAATTTTCTTTCTGTATTTTAAAAATAAAATATTTATGCATTAAAAATATACATTATGAAGCATCATCCCCTTTTTTCTTTTTTTAAGTTTTAATTTTAATTCCAGTTAAATAACATACAGTTAGTGTCTATGGTGAATGGATAAAGAATATATGGGATATATACATATTATTCAGCCATAAAGAAGAATGAAATCTTGCAATTTGCATTTGCAATGATGTGGATGGATCTAGAGAGTATAATGCTAAGTGAAATAAGTCATTCAGAGAAAGACAAATACTATACAGTTTTACTCTATGTGGAATTTAAGAAACAAAACAAATCAAAAAGGGAAAAAAAGAAAGAGAGAAAGAGAGAAAGCTCTTAATTACTATAGAGAGCAAACATATAAATTTTAAGTCAATGATTTTTAGGTAGCAGTTAAAATTGTGGGAGAGAATTACATCACTCAAGGAAAACGTATAAAGTGGAAAGGACTGACAGTGAGATCCTTCAGGACAATGAAGTTTAAATGACAGGCAGAGAGATGAGAGAACACTGACCTTGCATCTTTTATATGACAAACTCTGCCAAGTGCCTTACATATACTATGAGTGAAGTAGAGTGGGGAGAAAGCTTGAATAGAAACCCTAGAAGACAGAGAAGGAGGTAATTGTCAACAAAGTAAAAAGTCAAAGATCAATTTTTTTAAAAAAAGTTCAATAGATTTTGCAGTGAGATTATTGATGATGATTTTAGTGTGGCAGTGTGGGAGGAAGTGAGAATGACAGCAGTTAGGAATTGAAGTGTAGGTAGTTGTTGGAGACATTTTTTTTTTTTCAAGAAGCTTAGCAATAGTTAGGAGTGACTAGAGGAGAAACTAGCATGGTCAAAAATAGCAGCCTTCATAAGAAATATGCAAATGTAAACACATGCATTTCTTTTTTGTTGTTGTACATAAAGACATCACTGTTGTCCTCTTAGGACCCTCTGAAATTTAACTGCTGACTTTAACAATTTGATCAACTTCCAGCCAATTGCCATAAGTCAACATGTTATTTTCTGCTCAGCCTTTCTTGATGGTCCCTATTTATTCATATTTACTTTTTTTGCTTTAGTTAATTGACCTCAGTTTCCTATAATTTGTCTGAATGAGTCCAGTTCATATTCATTATTCAAAAACTGGAAATCAACTATTGGTTGCATTTTTCACGGTCCAATCAATTCAATATTTCCTCTTCTGCTCTGTGAGGCATTTCACAGTAACCTACCATTTGACCCAGTTAATGCTAAACCCATATTATAAAACAAGGTATTGGTTAGAACAATTATTTTGTTAGTTGGGTTTAGAAGGGTGATTTATGCAAAAATAACATCATTTAAATTTAAAGCATTTCATTTCTTTCCATCTTCCCTCCTGTTTCTCCTCATTCTTCACAATTACTTGTAATTTGATGACAAATTTTGTGCATTTCGCAAGTTGTCTTTTTGCTGTCTGCTTTTTACTTCCCTTTCCTCTGTGCTAGAGCAACTAAAGAAGATGAGAAGCAAATGTTTTTGCACTCATTATTTTTCATTTGTCATTATCAAAAATACCATTGTGTGGAAAAGTACTTTCTTCCTCAAAATCATAATGCTACAATTCTAGATGTATTCACCTCCTAAAAGCATAGATTCCTACCCCCATCAACACTCCATAATGCTGTTGTCTATGTATCTGTGAGTCTAAGGGTAAGGTTTTGCAAAATAATAATTAATGTGTGTTTTTTACATTTGACAAACAATTAAATCTTTGCTTTCAACTTTAATTAGTTTTTATAATAATATTTTCTGCTGCATACTCTGCAATTGTTAGCTTTGAAAAAATATAGAAATTTGGTAACCATCCTTCAGATTTCTAATGATTATGTGAAAGCACTGAAGTTATAAACAGATCTAATGATAATTACTGATTTTTTTTACAATCGAATTTATATTTGCTAGCTTCCTAGAAGTAAACAAATTTATTAGAGCAGCCAATTAAAATTGGAATGCTAAAAACTTGAAGGGATTGGAAAAGAAAAGCATTCTGTCAGTTGGGATATTATATTGTTCATCATAAAGAACAATTATTTTTAGGGGCACCTGGGCAGCTCATTCATTGAGTGTCTGCCTTTGGCTCAGTACCTGATCCCAGAGTCCTGGGATTGAGCCCCACATCAGACACCCTGCTTAGTGGGAAGCCTGCTTTTCCCTCTCCCACTCCCCATGCTTGTGTTCCCTCTCTCGCTGTGTCTCTCTCTGTCAAATAAATAACTAAAATCTTTGGGGTGCCTGGGAGGATCAGTGGGTTAAGCCGCTGCCTTCGGCTCAGGTCATGATCTCAGGGTCCTGGGATCAAGTCCCGCATCGGGCTCTCTGCTCAGCAGGGAGTCTGCTTCCCTTCCTCTCCCTCTGCCTGCCTCCCCGTCTACTTGTGATTTCTCTCTGTCAAATAAATAAATAAAATCTTAAAATAAAGTAAAATAAAATAAAATAAAATCTTTTTAAGAAAGAAGTTATTTTTTAGTCATTGTCTATAACACTTTGACACGAATTTTCATTTTTAATTACCTCAATAGTTGTTATCAACCTACTATAACTTTTTTCAAAATGAATTCATTGTCAATATACTTTGTTTAAACTACATGTTGTTTATACCATTTAAATAAAGTGCAAGTTTCACTAAATTAAGATGATGGCAGGATGTTGCCATTATGAAAATATTGGACTAAAGTTTGGTATGCACAAATTTCCGTCTTGAAAACTTACATAATTCTGTCACTGGTGGTCCAATGTGAAATTGGATCATAAAACAGTTATTTTGTATTTTCTGTTTAGTTTCAAACTACCCACATTATTCCATCAGCCAATGGAAGGATGAAAGTTTTATATATATATATATATATATATATATATATATATATAACAAGATGGTGGATGGTGTTTCAAAACCACATATATAAATCTTTAAGACCACATGACCAGAAATCGCTTAGCCATATTACCATTCCTCATTGTAATACAGCTATAACATTCCTTAAGAAGTCCCCTTTCACTATTTACCTTAACTCTCTAATGCAGTGGATAGCTGGAGGAGTTTTTCTTAGAGAAAAACAGGAAAGTCATCATGTAAAGGGTGAGAAAGAAAACATTTTCTTCTTTCAGAGTGAGGTTTTTAGTCTTCTGTACTTGGCTCAAATCAAGAACAAAATGCATACTTACAAGCAAGCTTTTAACCAAAAGGTAAGATTTTTCTGCAAAGTTTGAATTCTACCTGAATCACAGAAAGTTCAAACAGTCTTCTGGTACAAGCCTCAGAGATCTGGATGAAATTGCAAGGCTATTAAAAAATGCTATGGGTTTTAGATTTTGACAGAGTTCAAAAGCTGATGGTTTCATTTGGAAGTATAGCTTTTAAAGAAGGAAAAACGATTGCTTAAAGAAAGTAAACGATTTTATTTCTCTTCAATAATCATACTGACAAGTGTTGGATGTATTGAAGATCATGTCAAGAATATGTCAAATGGCAAAAACATGTTTTAAATGGCATGTTGTTAGATGGATATCAAAAAAAAAAATGAGAACAATTAGAACAGTGTAACTCTAGTCAGTGTCTTATGTTAACATGTTTGGACATCAGTTGTGAGAGAACAGCCAACCACTTTCCTTCCATATGAGCTCTTTCTTCAACATTAGCATTAGAGTTTTATTAAAGCTTGGAGAAAAGTCACTGAGCTCTTCTGCTTTTATTTTTTATCTTAAGGTCCATAAATCAGAAAGTTCTGATGAGGCTTTAGACCTAGAAAATAATTCCCATCAATTTCTACTTATCCCCAAGTTGTTCAGTCAGGTGTAGTTTTGTACTTTATTCTTTAACTATGATTGTTTTCTCAAGATGAAGGTCATGATTTCTGTGCCTCCATGTAACCCAAATAAATCACAGGACCTTATGTGGCCCAATCTATAAAAGGAGCTGCATTTAAAATAATTAGAAATTCTAGAAAACTCAGGCCAGTGCAGAAGATTTACACAGCACTCTACACAGAAAGCTCAACAGATATTTGATATATACATATTCTTCTTCTATTCTCAAAGTTCCTTGGCATAACACTTGCTAAAAAATCTTTCTTGCTCTCTTTCACCTACTAAATTCTTTCATTGAAATAATGCACTCTGTGTTCATTTCCTCCTTTCTTGCCCTTTAGCATACTTTCTAGTCCTCTGGTAGATCTTGTCCCATACACAGCTCAGTCCATAAGGGCTAGCAATTTAATAGCTTCATTTCTTCCCTTGGCAATTGTGGTTCTTCCTTCACTCTAACTACTCTCTTGCAAGAAGTTGTTATGAAATATCTCACTACATTTGAAACCTCCAATAGTACCTAACACTCCCTAAAGTCGTTTTAGGTGTTTAAAAACCATTTTATGGTTGAAAAATGTGCAAATTTTACTAGTTTCTCATTAAGAAAATATTTATTTCAGATCCTCATTTTTCTTATGCCATATTAGCAAAAAAGAGGTAGCAATACACTTTCTTCTCTATGAAAAATGTTAAACAGACTCACATCTTAAGGTACCCAAAATATAATGCATGAGATCAACATTGCAGGAATGTTAAAAGACTAGGTAGACCTACAGAAATATTGTTCTGCATATTAAATGACAATTACATCATGCACATTAACCTGTGCAGCAGATTCTGTCTGAGAATCATGTCTCTCCTTTTGATATTCCTATATTAAGAGAATATTCACATATAAATGAATGCAGAATTCACACACACGCGTGCATACATACACACACCACTCCTATGAAGACAAAAATGTCTTTAGGTCAATTATTGACCTTCCACATTGATAGAAAGGACCAGTGAATTAAAGAAACCAGAAATCATTCATGTAAAAATTAAGGTAACATGAAGTTTTGTTGCATATTTATCTTTAATCACATCTGTTATATTTTAATGATGAAGAATTTTATTCCTTGAACACACTACAAATAAACATGGCAAACGGTAGACTAGAAATAGTTGTAGTGCACGCTTAGAAAAAAAAATAACAAAACCATGGTGAGTGAATCCAATACAAATTCAGGCTGTCTAATGTCAGCTATTTCTCCTCTGATGTGAGTTCCTTTGTTCTTTTTTACTGATTTTCTTCTGTGCTTTTGACAGTGATTGTTCCAAGTATGTTAAGGTTCAGATACTGATTCTAATATGTGGATTTCTCCCCTGCATAAAGAAAATCTCTAACACTGCTGAGTGTCCTGCAATTTAACTCAATTCTGACACCATCTACTTAAAGGTAGCATTGGATCCACAGGATAGGGGTTCATTCCTATAAGACTGCCCACCTAACCACACTTCAGATGCCAATTGCAAGCCCAGGTTATCACCTGTGCTTCTGATCAACCAGCTATAAATCACAGATTCCCAACACACCCTACTTAGGTTCACTTAACTTGCTAGTGTGGCTAATAAAACTCAGAGAAACATTTTACTTATTAGATTTACTTATCAGATTATTACCAGTTTATTAAAAAAAGCACAGCTAAGGAACAGTCACATGGAAGAAATTCATGGAACAAAACATGGGAAAAGGGCATGGAGTTTCTATGTCCTACCTCAGCACACCATTCTCCCTGAATCTCCATGTGTTTATCAACCCAAAATCTCTCTGAACCCTATTCTTTTGGGTTTCAATGAATTTATTACATTAGGCATAAGTGATTAAATTACTGACCATTGACAATTGATCCATCCTCTAGGTTTCCTTCCCTCTCTGGAGGTGAGGGAGATGGGACCAAAAGTTCCAACCTTCTAATTAAATATCTGGTGCTCCTGGAAACCAGCCCCATCCTCAGGAACATTCCAAAAGTAACACTATTAACTTAACAAGAGACACTTTTATCATTTTTATCATGGAAATTCAAAGGCTTTTAGAAGCTTTGTGCCTGAAATGGTACAAAGAAGAATAGAGAGGAAGTCAAGATGGTGGAGAAGTAGCAGGCTGAGACTACTTCAGGTAACAAGAGATCAGCTAGATAGATTATCTAAAGATTGCAACAACTACAAATCCAACGGCATATCGAAGATAAGAAGAACAGCAATTCTCAAAACAGAAAATCAACCACCTTCTGAAAGGAAGGACTGGCAGATAAGTGAATCCAAAGCATCGGGAAGATAGACCCCAGGGGAGGGGCTGGAGCCTGGCAAGCAGCGGAGAGTGGAGCACAAAATTGGGACTTTTAAAAGTCTGTTCCACTGAGGGACATCACTCCAGAGGCTAAACAGGGGTGAAGCCCACACAAGGTCAGTGTGGCCCCAGGTCCCGCAGGGTCACAGAAGGTTCATGGCTGTCTGAGGGTCACAGAGCTTACAGGTATTAGAATGGGGAAGCCGGCTACAAAGACAGAGCCGAGAGTGAGCTCACAGCTCGGGGTTACCTTGAACCGGTCGCAGGCTCGGTGAGCTCAGAGTGGGGCCAGAGCTCAGGCAGACGGGATTATTGGGCACTCTTCTCTGAGGGCACACTGAAGAGTGAGGCCCCGGGCTCTTGGCTTATCTGGGCCAGAGACCAGGAGGCTGCCATTTGTATTCCTATGCTCCGGAACTCTACAGAAAGCGCTCAGGGAACAAAAGCTCCTGAAAACAAACTTGAGCGGATTACTCAGCCAGCCCATGGTAAGGGCGGTGTAATTCCGCCTGGGGCAAAGACACTTAAAAATCACTATAACAGGCCCCTCCCCTAGAAGATCAACAATAAATCCAGCCAGGACCAAGTTCACCTACCAAGGAGTGCAGGTTTAGTAACACGGAGAGCAGCAGAATTCCAGAGGAGAGAGCAAAGCACGGAAATCATGGCTTTCTCCCCATGATTCTTTAGTCTTGCAGTTAATTTAATTTTTTTTTCTTTTTCAAGTTTTTTCTCTTCTTCTGTTAAAAATTATTTAACTTTTACCCTTTATTTTTTAAACGTTTATCAACTAGTTTATCTAATATATATACATTTTGCTTTTTTATACTTTTCCTTTATTCGTTTACTTTTTTAAATTTTTTTTTCCTTTCTGAACTTTTTATCCCTTTTCTCCCCCCTCATGATTAGGGATCTCTTCTGATTTGGTTAAAGCATATTTTCCTGGGGTTGTTGCCACCATTTTAGTATTTTACTTTCTCCTTAATATATTGTTATCTGGACAAAATGACAAGGCAGAAAAATTCACCACACAAAAAAAAGAACAAGAGGCAGTACCGAAGGCTAGGGACCTAATCAATACAGACATTGGTGATATGTCAAATCTAGAGTTCAAAATGAAGATTCTCAAGGTTCTATCTGGGCTCGAAAAAGACATGGAAGATATTAGAGAAACACTCTTCAGAGAGATAAAAGCCCTTTCTGGAGAAATAAAAGAAGTAAAATCTAACCAAGTTGAAATCAAAAAAGCTATTAATGAGGTGCGATAAAAAATTGAGTCTCTCATGCTAAGATAAATGAGGCAGAGGAAAGAATTAGTGATATAGAAGACCAAATGACAGAGAATAAAGAAGCTGAGCAAAGGAGGAACAAACAGCTACTGGACCACGAGGGGAGAATTCGAGAGATAAGTGACGCCATAAGACAAAACAACATTAGAATAATTGGGATTCCAGAAGAAGAAGAAAGAGAGAGGGGAGCAGAAGGTATACTGGAGAGAATTATTGGGGAGAATTTCCCCAATATGGCAAAGGAACAAGCATCAAATTCCAGGAGGTGCAGAGAACCCGCCTGAAAATCAATAAGAATAGGTCAACACCCCATCACCTATAGTAAAATTTACAAGTATTAGGGACAAAGAGTAAATCCTGAAAGCAGCCTGGAAAAAGAAGTCTGTAACATACAATGGTAAAAATATTATATTGGCAGCTGACTTATCCACAGAGACCTGTCAGGCCAGAAAGAGCTGCCATGATATATTCAGAGCACTAAACGAGAAGTACATGCAGCCAAGAATACTATATCCAGCTAGGCTATCATTGAAAATAGAAGGAGAGATTAAAAGCTTCCAGGACAAACAAAAACTGAAAGAATTTGCAAACATCAAACCAGTTCTACAAGAAATATAGAAAGGGGTCCCCTAAGCAAAGAGAGAGCCTACAAGTGGTAGATCAGAAAGGAAAAGAGACAATATACAGTAACAGTCACCTTACAGGCAATACAATGGCACTAAATTCATATCTCTCAATAGTTACCCTGAATGTGAATGGGCTAAATACCCCAATCAAAAGACATAGGGTATCAGAATGGATAAAAAAACAAAACTCATGTATATGTTGCCTAAAAGAAACTCATTTTAAACCCGAAGACACGTCCAGATTTAAAGTGAGGGGGTGGAAAAGAAATTACCATGCTAATGGACATCAGAAGAAAGCAGGAGTGGCAATCCTTATATCAGATCAATTAGATTTTAAGCCAAAGACTCTAATAAGGGATGAGGAAGGACACTACATCATATCAAAGGATCTGTCCAACAAGATTTAACAATTTTAAATATATATGCCCCCAACGTGAGAGCAGCCAAATATATAAACCAATTAATAACAAAATGAAAGAAACAAATCAACAATAATACAATAATAGAAGGGAACTTTAACATTCCCCTTACTGAAATGGACAGATCATTCAAGCAAAAGATCCACATGGAATTAAAGGCCTTAAATAACACACTGGACCAGATGGACATCACAGATATATTCAGAACATTTCATCCCAAAGCAACAGAATACACATTCTTCTCTAGTGCACATGGAACATTCTCCAGAATACATCACAATCACAACTGGGTCCTAAATCAGGTCTCAGCCAGTATCAAAAGATTGGGATCATTCCCTGCATATTTTCATACCACAATGTTCTGAAGCTGGAGCTCAAGCACAAGAGGACATTTGGAAAGAACCCAAATACATGGAGACTAAACAGCATCCTTCTAAAGAATGAATGGGTTAACCAGGAAATTAAAGAAGAATTGAAAAAGTTCATGGAAACAAATGATAATGAAAACACAACAGTTCAAAATCTGTGGGACACAGCAAAGGCAGTCCTGAGAGGAAAATATATAGCGGTACAAGCCTTTCTCAAGAAACAAAAAAGGTCTCAGGAACACAACCTAACCCTACACCTAAAGGATCTAGAGAAAGAACAAGAAAGAAACTCTAAACCCAGCAGGAGAAGAGAAATCATAAAGATCAGAGCAGAAATCAATGAAATAGAAACCAAAAAAACAATAGAAAAAATCAATGAAACTAGGAGCTGGTTCTTTGAAAGAATTAATAATATTGATAAACCGCTGGCCCGACTTATCAAAAAGAAAAGAGAAAGGACCCAAATAAATAAGATCATGAATGAAAGAGGAGAGATCACAACTAACACCAAAGAAATACAAAAAATTATAAGAACATACTATAAGCAAGTCTACACCAACAAATTTGACAATCTGGAAGAAATGGATGCATTCCTAGAAACATATAAACTACCACAAGTGAACCAGGAAGAAATAGAAAGCCTGAACAGACCCATAGCCAGTAAGGAGATTGAAACAGTCATGAAAAATCTTCAAACAAACAAAAGCCCAGGGCCAGACGGCTTCCCGGGGAAATTCTACTAAACATTTAAAGAAGCACTAATTCCTATTCTCCTGAAACTTTTCCAAAAAATAGAAATGGAAGGAAAACTTCCAAACTCATTTTATGAGGCCAGCATCACCTTGATCCCAAAACCAGACAAGGATCCCATCAAAAAAGAGAGCTATAGACCAATATCCTTGATGAACACAGATGCGAAAATACTCAACAAAATACTAGCCAATAGGATTCATCAGTACATTAAAAGGATTATTCACCACGACCAAGTGGGATTTATTCCAGGGCTGCAAGGTTGGTTCAACATCCGCAAATCAGTCAATGTGATACAACACATCAATAAGAGAAAGACCAATAACCATAGGATATTCTCAATAGATGCAGAAAAAGCATTTGACAAAGTACAGCATCCCTTCCTGATCAAAAATCTTCAAAGTGTAGTGATAGAGTGCACATAACTCAATATTATCAAAGCAATCTATGAAAAACCCACTGCAAATATCATTTTCAATGGAGAAAAACTGAGAGCTTTTCCACTAAGGTCAAGAACACATTGGGAATGTCCATTACCACCACTACTATTCAACATATTACTAGAAGTCCTAGCCTCAGCAATCAGACAATAAAAAGAAATTAAAGGCATCCAAATAGGCAAAGAAGAAGTCAAATTATCACTCTTTGCAGATGATATGATACTATATGTGGAAAACCCAAAAGACTCCACTCCAAAACTGCTAGAACTTGTACAGGAATTCAGTAAAGTGTCAGGATATAAAATCAATGCACAGAAATCATTTGCATTTCTATACACCAACAACAAGACAGAAGAAAGAGAAATTGAGGACACAATCCCATTTACAATTGCACCCAAAACCATAAGATACCTAGGAATAAACCTAACCAAAGAGGCTAAGTCTCTATACTCAGAAAACTATAAAGTACTCATGAAAGAAATTGAGGAAGACACAAAGAAATGGGAAAATGTTCCATGCTCCTGGATTGGAAGAATAAATATTGTGAAAATGTCTATGCTACCTAAAGCAATCTACACATTTAATGCAATTCCTATCAAAGTATCATCCATCTTTTTCAAAGAAATGGAACACATAATCCTAAAATTTATATGGAACCAGAAAAGACCTCGAATAACCAATGGAATATTGAAAAAGAAAGCCAAAGTTGGTGACATCACAATTCCGGACTTCAAGCTCTTTTACAAAGCTGTCATCATCAAGACAGCATGGTACTGGCACAAAAACAGACACATAGATCAATGGAACAGAATAGAAAGCCCAGAAATACACCCTCAACTCTATGGTCAACTAATCTTTGACAAAGTAGGAAAGAATGTTCAATGGAAAAAAGACAGCCTCTTCAATAAATGGTCTTGGGAAAATTGGACAGCCACATGCAGAAGAATGAAATTGGACCATTTCCTTACACCACACACAAAAATAGACTCAAAATGGATAAAGGACCTCAATGTGCGAAAGGAATCCATCACAATCCTTGAGGAGAACACAGGCAGCAACCTCTTTGACCTCAGCCGCAGCAACATCTTCCTAGGAACATTGCCAAAGGCAAGGTAAGCAAGGGCAAAAATGAACTATTGGGATTTTACCAAGATCGAAAGCTTTTGCACAGCAAAGGAAACAGTTAATGAAACCAAAAGACAACCGACAGAATGGGAGAAGATATTTGCAAACGACATATCAGATAAAGGGCTAGTGTCCAAAATCTATAACGAACTTATCAAACGGGATGCCTGGGTGGATCAGTTGGTTAAGCAGCTGTGTTCAGCTCAGGTCATGATCCCAGCATCCTGGGATCGAGTCCCACATCGGGCTCCTTGCTTGGCAGGGAGCCTGCTTCTCCCTCTGCCTCTGTCTGCCTGTGCTCACTCTCTCCCCCCACTCTCTGATAAATAAATAAAAAAATCTTAAAAAAAAAAAGAACTTAGCAAACTCAACACCCAAAGAACAAATAATCCAATCAAGAAATGAGCAGAGGGATGCCTGGGTGGCTCAGTTGGTTAAGCAGCTGCCTTCGGCTCAGGTCATGATCCCAGTGTCCTGGGATCGAGTCCCACATCGGGCTCCTTGCTCGGCAGGGAGCCTGCTTCTCCCTCTGCCTCTGCCTGCCATTCTGCCTGCCTGTGCTCGCTCTCTCCCCCCCCCTCTCTGATAAATAAATAAAATCTTAAAAAAAAAAGAAATGGGCAGAGGATATGAACAGACATTTCTGCAAAGAAAACATCCAGATGGCCAACAGACACATGAAAAAGTGCTCCATATCACTCGGCATCAGGGAAATACAAATCAAAACCACAATGAGATATCACCTCACACCAGTCAGTATGGCTATAATTAACAAGGCAGGAAATGACAGATGCTGGTGAGGATGCGGAGAAAGGGGAACCCTCCTACACTGTTGGTGGGAATGCAAGCTAGTGCTACCACTCTGGAAAGCAGCATGGACGTTTCTCAAAATGTTGAAAATAGAACTGCCCTATGACCCAGCATTTGCACTACTGGGTATTTACCCTAAAGACACACACGTAGTGAACCAAAGAGGCACGTGTACCCGAATGTTTATAGCAGCAATGCCCACAATAGCCAAACTATGGAAAGAACCTAGATGTTCATCAACAGATGAATGGATAAAGAAGAAGTGGTATATATACACAATGGAATACTATGCAGCCATCAAAAGAAATGAAATCTTGCCATTTTTGACAACGTGGATGGAACTACAGGGTATCATGCTTAGCGAAATAAGTCAAGCAGAGAAAGACAACTATCATATGATCTCCCTGATAGGAGGATGTGGTTATGCAACATGGGGGGTTAAGGGGGGAGGAGAAGAATAAATTAAACAAGATGGGATTGGGAGGGAGACAAACCATAAGTGACTCTTAATCTCACAAAACAAACTGATGGTTGCTGGGGGGAGGGGTGTTGGGAGAAGGGGAGTGGGGTTATGGACATTGGGGAGGGTATGTGCTATGGTGAGTGCTGTGAAGTGTGTAAACCTGGCGATTCACAGACCTGTACCCCTGGTGATCAAAATATATTATATGTTTATAAAAAATAAAAAAATTTAAAAAAGAAGAATATATATTTCTTATAATAAATCACAACATCACACAGTATTTTTACATGTTCCTAGGCTCACACCTCATACTCTGTCTTCAAAAATAGTCTGGAGTGCCTGAGTGTGAAGTCGGTAAAGCATCTGCCTTTGGCTCAGGTGAGGATCCTGAAGTCCTGAGAACATGCCCCACATCAGGGTCACTGCTCAGGAGAGTCTGATTCTCCCTCTACCTCTGCCTCTTACCATTCATTTTTGCTCATGTTCTCTTTCTCGCTCTCTCTCTCAAATTATGAAAGCTTAAAAAATACCCCTATATGTATCATGAATGAAAAAGTAGCGATCACAACCAGCACCAAAGAAATACAATTATAGAACATATCATAAGCAAGTATGTGCCAACAATTAGATAATCTCAAAGAAATGGATGCATTCCTAGAGACATATAAGCTACCAAAACTGAAACAGGGTGAAATAGAAAACCTGAAATGATCCATAAACAGCAAGGGAATAGAAGTGGTAATAAAAAAATCTGCCAACAAACAAGAGCCCAGGGCCAGATGGCTTCCCAGGTGAATTCTACCAAAAAAAAAAAAAAAAAAAAAAAAAAAAAAAAAAAAAGAAACAGAAGGAAAACTTCCAAACTCATTCTATAAGGACAGCATTATCCTGATCCTAAAACTAGGAAAAGACTCCACCAAAAAGGAGAATTACAGACCAATACCCCTGATGAACATAGGTGTGAACATTCTTACCAAGATACTGGTCAATATGTTCCAACAATATATTAAGGATTATTCACCACAACCAAGTGGGATTTATTCCTGGGCTGCAAGGGTAGTTCTACATTTGAAAATTAATCAATGTGGTACACTACATTAATAAAAGAAATGACAAGAACAGTTTGATCTTTTCAATAGATGCAGAGAAAGCATTTGACAAAGTACAGGATTCTTTCCTGATTAAAATTCTTCTCAGTGTCAGCATAGAGGAAACATACTTCAGTATTATAAAAACCAAATATGAAAAACCCAAAGTGAATATCATTCTCAATGGGGAAAAACCGACAACTTTCCACCTGAGGTCAGGAACATGGCGAGGATGTTCACAACCAACATTCTTGTTCAACATCATAGAGGAAGTCCTAGCCTCAGTAATCAGGCAACAAAAAAGAAATGAATGTATTAAAATCTGCAAAAAAGAAAGCAAACTCTCACTTTTCACAAATGACATAATATTCTATGTGGAAAACCTAAAGGATTCCACGCAAAAATAGCTAGAACTCATACAGGAATTCAGTAAACTAGCAGGATATAAAGTCAATGCACAGAAATCAGTTGCATTTCTACATGCTAACAATGAGACAGAAGAAAGAGAAATTAAGGAGTTAATCCCATTTAAAATTGCATCCCAAACTGTAAGATACCCAGGAATAAATCTAACCTAAGAGATAAAGGATATGCATTCAGAAAACTATAGAATACCCATGAAAGAAATTGAAGAAGATACCAAAAAAAATGGGAAAATATCCCATGGTGATGGACTAGAAGAATAAATATTGTTAAAATGTCTATGTTACCTAGAACAATCTACACATTCAGCAATCCTTATCAAAATACCATCAACTTTTTTCACAGAACAGGAAAAAGTAATCTTAAATTCATATGGAACCAGAAAAGACCCTGAGAGACCAAAGGAATGTTGACAGAGAAAACCAAAGCTGGGGGCACCACAATTCAGGATGCCAAGCTCTATTACAAAGCTGTAATCGTCAAGACTGTATGCTACTGGTGCATAGATCAATGGAACAGATTAGAGAACCCAGAAATGAACCCCTCAACTCTATGGCCAACTAATCTTTGAAAAAGCAGGGAAGAACATCTTATGGAAAAAAGACATTCTTTATAACAAATGGTGCTGGGAAAGCTGGACAGCCACATGCAGATGAATGAAACTAGACCGTTTCCTTACACCATATTCAAAAACGGACTCACTAGGGATTAAAGACCTAATTGTGAGACAGGAAGCCATCAAAATCCTAGGGAAGAACACATACAGCAGCCTCTGTGACCTTGGCTGCAGCAACTTCTTGCTAGACACATCTTCAAAGTACAAGGGAAACAAAGGCAAAAATGAACTATTGGGACTTCATCAAGATTAAAAGCTTTGCACATCTAGGGAAAGAGTGGGCAAAACCAAAAGACAACCAACCAAGAGAATGGGAGAAGATATTTGCAAATGTCTTAGCAGATAAAGGGTTAGTATGCAAAATATATAAAGAACTTATCAAACTCAACATCCAAAGAACAAATAATCCAATTGAGAAATGGGCAGAAGACATAAACAGACATTTCTGTAATGAAGACATCCAAATGACCAACAGACACCTGAAAAAAATGCTCAATATCCCTCAGCATCAGGGAAAAACAAATCAAAACCACAATGAGATACCACCTCAAAGCAGACAGAATGGCTAAAATTAAAAAGTCAGGAGACAACAGATGTTGGTGAGAATGTGGGTAAAGGAGAACCTTCCTATATTGTTGGTGGGAATTCAAGCTGGTGCCGCCATTCTGGAAAAGAGCATGGAGGTGCCTCAAAAAGTTGAGAAAAGAGCTACCCTATGACCCAGCAATCACATTACTGGGTATTTACCTTAAAGATACAAAGGTGGTGATCCAAAGGGGCACATGCACTCGAATATTTATAGCAGCAGTGCCCACAATAGCCAAACTATGGAAAGAACTTAGATGTCCATCAACAGGTGAGTGGATAAAGAAGATGTGGTATAGATATAGATATAGATGATATAGACATATATATATATATAGATAGATAGATAGATAAATATATATAAAGAGATATATCTATCTATGTATATACATATACACACTTACACATCCACATCAATGGAATACTACACAGCCATCAAAAGAAAGGAACTTTTGCCATTTGCAATGACGTGGATGGAACTACAGGGTATCATGCTAAGCAAAATAAGTCAACCAGAGAAAGACAATTATATGATCTCTCTGATATGAGTAATTTAAGAGGCAGGGCAGGAAGTCATGGTGGGTAGGGAGGGAAAAATGAAACAAGATGGGATCAGGAGGAAGAAAAACCATAAGATACTCTTAACCTCATGAAGCAAACTGAGGGTTGTTGGGGGGTAGGGTGGTAGAGATAGGGTGGCTAGGTTATGGGCACTGGGAAGGGTATGTGCTATGGTGAGTGCTGTGAAATGCATAAACCTGATCATGCACAGACCTGTACCCCTGGGGCAAATATTACATTATAGGTTAGTTTAAAAAAAAAGAAAGAAAGAAAGAAAGAATATTCAAAATTAAAGATGTAAAATAGTGAAAAAAAGGAAAGAAAGAAAGTTGAAAATAGAACTACCCTACAACCCAGCAATTGTACTACTTGGTATTATCAGTAGATAATACTAATATTATCAGTATCATCCCTTAGGTACAAATACAGTGATCCAAAGGGGCACTGCACCCCAATGTTTATAGCAGCAATATCCACAATATCTCAACTATGGAAAGAGCACAGATGTCTATTGACAGATGGATGGATAAAGAAGATGTGGTATATAAATATATACAATGGAATACTACTCAGTTTTCAAAAAAAAAAAAAAGAAAGAAAGAAAGAAAGAAAGAAAGAAAGAAAGAAAGAAAGAAATCTTGCCATTTACAATGATGTGGATTTAACTACAGGTTATCATGCTAAGATAAATAAGTCAGTCAGAAGAAGACAATTATCATATGATCTCACTCATATGTGGAATTTAAGAAACAAAACAGGATCATAGGGGAAGAGAGGGAAAAATAAGACAAAATCAGAAATGGAGACAAACCATAAGAGACTCTTAATCAAAGGTAACAAACTGAAGGTTGCTGGATGGGAGAGAGGTGGGGAAAGAGAGAAACTGGGTGATGGACATGAAAAAGGGCATGTGATATAATGAGCTGTGTATTATATAAGACTGATGCATCACTGACCTCTACCTCTGAAACTAATGATATATATCAATTGAATTTAAATTAAAAATATTAAACATACTACAATGAGATATCACCTCACACCTGTCAGACTGATTAAAATAAAATAAAATAAAAACAAGAAATAACAGATGTTGGTAAAGATGCAGAAGAAAAGGAACCCTTATGCACTGTTGGTGGTAATGCAAACAGTACAGCCATTGTGGAACACACTATGGACTTTCCTCAAAAATTTTAAAATAGAACTATCCTTTTAAGGATTTGCACTATTGGGTACTTACCCCAAAAAATACAAAGTCACTAATTCAAAGGGATACATGCATCTCTTATGTTTATTGCAGCATTATTTACAACAGGTGCACTCTAGAAGCAGCACAAGTGTCCACTGATAGATGAATGGATAAAGAAGATGTGTTTTTTATATACAATGGAGTATTATTTCATAATATAAAAAGAATGAAATCTTGTCATTTGCAACAAATTGGATAGAGCTAACGAGTATAATATTAAACAAAATAAATCAGTCATAGAAATGCAAATACCATATGATTTCACTCATAACTTAAAGAACAAAACAAACAAAGGAAGAAAAGAGAGACAAACCAAGAAACAGACTCTTACCTATAGACAATCCACTGATGACTAGCAGAAGGGAGGTGTGGAGAGGGATGGGGTATATGTGGGGTGAGGATTAAGGAGTACACCTATCATGATGAAAATGAAATAAATATTTCAAATGTAAGTTAATTTGGGTCTCCTGGGTGGCTAAGTCAGTTAAGCATCTGCCTTCACATCAGGCCATGATCCCAGGGTCCTGGGATGGAGTCCCAGGTCTGTCTCCCTGCTCTGCAGGAAGCCTGCATCCCCCTCTCTCTCTGCCTGTTATTCCCCCTGTTGTGCTCTCTCTGTCTCACTCTCTGTCTCGAATAAATAAATAAAATCTAAAAAAAATAAGTTAATTTAAAACAATTAACATGTATTAAAAAGGAATTTTTAGTGTAATTTTTAAAAATGTTTAGAGGTAGGGTCACATATCTTCAATAATATTTGACATGCAAGGGAATTCATTAAGATGTATATTTTGCTTTCAAGGAACAGAAAAGTCAAGTTTCAAAAGCCTCCATGAACCAACATATTTTAGTTGTTGAGTTAAGCTCTAAATAGCGATTCTAGCAGGGGTTCAGTGGAGAACACTCTTCCCATGCTATCTCACTTTGGAAGAACAAGCAAATCATCAGGATTTCTAGACCAATGATGTTCTCTTTCATCTTGCAACCTGATAAATATGGATCTTCACAGAGTGTCTGCCTGGGGAGTGTGAATGCAGATATAGCTAATGAATTCACTAAAGACATTCTGACCAAAATTCGACCTGTGAGGAGGAACTGTTATGTGACCTACTGCTGTAGTAAGTAAAACAAACAAACAAATAAATAAATAAGTAATAAAGCAACCAACATCAATTCAGGAAACAGTAAACTCAGTCTGGTAAAGAGCAAATCACTCACTGATTCAGAGTTTATAGTCCTTTTCCCACATCCAGGTAAAGCCTCCAATAATCAGGAAGGCATACTTTGAAAAATACTGTATGGGAGTTACCAACTTCTAACAAAATAGCTAATAGAAATTGAAAACACAGTGATGCACAATTAAATATAGGGTGTCTCAAATTATGTTAAAAATAAGACTCCTTTAATTTTTAGTTTTTGTGATTTTTAATGATGAGTTTTTAAAGCAACTACAGGTAATAAGCAGAGGACACATGGAGAGGATCAATAGGGGAGGAGACAAAGACTTTGTAATATTCCTACCATCAACACACATTGCAAGAAGAAATCATATCAGCAGTACTGTCTTTTAACATCAAGGATGATGAGATACCTAACAGCCATTGCCTGTTTTTAAATCCATTCCAATCTCAATGAAATGTACTTGGGAAGAATTTAGAAAGTAAACCTTCCCAAACCCAACTATAATCAGGCAAATAAGATTAGAAAAAAACCTGGAAGCTTGGGGCTCACAACCACCTCTTACAGAAAGTAAAATGCCCTAGAATCACAAACATTGAAATCAGTGAAATTTTTATCTCAAAATATGGGGAAGACCAGCAGCTACTTTCAAACTTTATTTCCCTTGATGTAACTAAACAGAAGAAATATATTTTGCAGAACATCAAATGTCCCTAGTAAAGATAATGTAGTTAGTAGTTGCCAAATTTTAATTTAAAAAAATGAAGGATTTTGTTTTTTGGGGTGTGTGTGTGTGTGTTTTGTTTTTATTTTATTCCAGTTAGTTAATCTACAGTGTTATATTAGTTTCAGGAGTACAATGTAGTGGTTCAACAATTCCATACATCACCAGTGCTCTCCATAACAAGTGTACTCCTTAGTCCTTATCACTCCTTTCACACATCTCCATCTCTTGCACTGTTGGTAGGAATGCAAACTGGTGCCATCATCCTGGAAGACAGTATGGAGTTTCCTCAAAAAGTGAAAAATAGAACTACCCTATCCTCCAGCAATTGTGCTACTAGGTATTCACCTGAAGAATACAAAGGTACTAATTTAAAGGGGTACATGCACCCCAGTGTTTTCAGTAGTATTATCTGCAATAGCCAATTGTAGAAACAGCCCAAGTATTCATTGACTAGTGAATGGATAAAGAAGATGTGGTATAAAAATGAAGATGTTTTTATACTAGAGGCCATAAAAAAAGAGAAGGCCTAAAATCAATATAGTTTGTTTTTATTGTAGTTAAAAAATATGTAACATGAGTTTTACTCTCTTAAAATATTTAAGAGGACAATACAGTATCACTAACTCAAAACACAATGTTGTACAGCAGATATCTAGAACTTTTTCATCTTGCATAACTGAAACTCTGTACCCATTGAATTTCCTCATTTCACCACCTGGGAACCACCATTTTCATTTCTATTTCTATGAATCTGACTACTTTAGATACCTGGCTACTTTTGATTCAAAAAATTGCATGAGACTAGAATTGTCAGAAAAAAAAAAAACTGTGGTGATTCCAGGGGTAAAACGGAGTAAAGAATATGTTGGAAAAAAGGGATACAAGGAAAGTAGAATAAATAGGTAAGAATGGTAAGAAATGTAGCTTCAGTTAACATTTCCAGATATCATGAATTTTCTGTTCATGCTTTTTCCCTACTTCCAATGCCAAACCTTTAACTGGGCCAGGGATTCTGAAAGATGGGAACAACTTTGTGACCACTGTACCACAATGTGATGGTTCACTTAAGAATATGTATTACTGGGTGCCTGGGTGGCTCAGTGGGTTAAGCCACTGCCTTCGGCTCAGGTCATGATCTCAGGGTCCTGGGATCGAGTCCCGCATCGGGCTCTCTGCTCAGCGGGGAGCCTGCTTCCCTCTCTCTCTCTGCCTGCCTCTCTGCCTACTTGTGATCTCTGTCTGTCGAATAAATAAATAAAATCTTTAAAAAAATAAAAAAGAATATGTATTACTATTGTAACATAACTATTCAAGTAATTACCAAAATTCAGGTTTAACCCACAGTCCAGTTAATTAAATATTTATTGAAAATCTTCAGTGTACATAACATAAAATCAAGCACTATGGAGAAGATAAAAGTGATCGAAGAGACTATTTCTACTGTTAATATTTTATGATCTAGATATACAATATACTTTTATTTTGTGGCCTAAGAATAATGAATAAATGCATTAACAGGTATAAAATCATCCAGAAATACCTGACTTGTGGCAGATAATGTATTCCTGAAAATGTATACATAAATTAAATGTTATCAAATTAAGTTAGTTTTAGAAAAATTCAAGAGCTTAATTGAAGCAATTTATTTTGAGAAATTTGATAAAGCAAAGTCACTCCCTGACTTGTCTTATGCACTAATCCATATTTTCACAAATTGGTCTTGCTTCAAATAAGGTACAGGTACATATTAAAAATTGAACACCAAAGTGCTGAGTGGACATAAAAACACTTTTCAAAGGAGAGTAAGATTATTCCAGGGTTTTTAAAATACAGAATTCTTTGTTTGGGTCATAAACAAGTTGAGAGGATAGAATAGTTTTTTTTTTTGTTGTTGTTGTTGTTTTGTTTTGTTGTGTTTTGTTTTAAGATTTTATTTATTCATTTGACAGACAGATCACAAGTAGGCCGAGAGGCAGGCAGAGAGAGAGAGAGGAGGAAGCAGGCTCCCTGCTGAGCAGAAAGCCCGATGCGGGGCTCAATCCCAGGACCCTGAGACCATGACCCGAGCCGAAAGCAGAGGCTTTAACCCACTGAGCCACCCAGGTGCCCTAGAATAGTTTTTGAAAGACTGCTGTAGTACAACATACTGATTCAACATTTATGTACGTTACTAAATGCTCACTATGATGAGTATAGATACCATCTGCCACCATATAAGGTTATTATAATATTATTGACTATACTTCTTATGCTGTAGTTTTCATCCTTATGATTTATTTATTGTATAATTGGAACTTGATATGTCTTAATCTCCATTACCTATTTTATCTATCCCTCTGCCCTCCTCCACTATGTCAACCATGTTTATTCTTTGTAAATATGAGTCTGTTTCTTCTTCCTGTTGTTTATTCATTTGGTTTTCAGGTTCTATATGTGAGTGAAATCATATAGTATTTGTCTTTGTCTGACTTATTTTGTTTAATATAACACCCTCTAGGTCCACCCATGCTGTCACAAATGACAAGATCTCATTCTTCATTATGCTTGAGTAATATTCAATAACACACATACATGCATGTGTGTGCACACACACACACACAAACACATACTACATACTTCTATTTTCCTTATCCATTTATCTACCAATGGACAGTTAGGTTGCTCCCATATATTGGCTATTATAAATAATGCTGCAATAAATAGGGATTCATATTTTTTTTTCAAATTAATGTTTTTGTTTTCTTTTGGTAAATGTCCAGAAGTGTAGTTACTGGATTGTATGGTACTTCTATTTTTAATCTTTGGAGGAACTTCCATACTATTTTTCACGGTGGCTGCACCAATTTACAATCCCAATAGTACATGAGTATTCCCTTATTTAACATCCTTGCCAGCACTTGTTATTTCTTGTCTTCTTTATATCAGCAATTCTGACTGGTATGAGCTAATATCTCATTGTAGTTTTGATTTCACTGATTGTTAGCAAAGCTGAGCATTTTATCATGTTTCTGTTGACCATCTTTATGTCTTCTTTGGAAAAATGTCTATTGAGATACTCTGCCCATTAATTAATTAGATTATTTAATTTTTGTTGTTGAGTTATACAAGTTCTTTATATGTTTTTATATTAATTCCTTATGGTATATATTATTTCAAGTATCTTCTCCTATTCAGTGGGTTGCCTTTTCATTTTGTTAATGGTTTCATTCGTTGTGGAAGTTTGATAGTCCCCACTGTTTATTTTTGTTTTTGTTGCTTTTGTCTGAGGAGACCAATCCAAAAACAAAACAAAACAACAACTATTTATCTATCATATATATAATATTATATATATATATTTCTTAGCAGTATATATAGTTGATAATAAAATAAAATATATTTGATAATATATAATAAATAGTTGTCTATTATCATATATATATATTATAATAAAAGATGTATATATTACTAAGGCCAATATTCAAGAGCTTATGGTCTGTGTTTTCTTTTTGTCATTTTATGGTTATTTACATTTAGGTCTTTAAACCATTGAAGGTTTATTTTTATATATGGTGTAAGAATGTGCCCCCTTTGTCATTGATTAATTGACCATAAAATCATAGGTTTATTTTGTGGCTCTGTATTATATTCCAATGATATATGTGTCTACCTTTCTGCCACTACTTACTACCATTGATTATTACAGCTTAGAAGTATGTCTTGAAATCTGAGATAGTAATATCTCACCTTTGTTCTTCTTTCTCAAGGTTGCCATGGGTATTTCAGATCTTTTGTGGTCCCATAACAATTTTGGTAGTAATTTTTCTAGTTCTATGAAAAATACTATTGGCATTTTGATAGGAATTACACTGAATTTATAGATAGCTTTGGGTAGTATGGACATTTTAACAATATTAATTCTTCCAATCCAGGAGCATGGTATAGCATACCATTTATTTGGATCATATTCAGTTTACTCCATCAATATCTTATAGTTTTCACAATACACATCTTTCCCCTCCTTATTTATTCCTATGTATTTTATTATTTTCAATGTTATTGTATATGGAATTCTTTTCTTAATTTCTCTTCCTTCTAGTTTATTATTAGTTATAGAAGTACAACAGAATTATGTATATTAATTTTGTTTCTTATGGATTTGCTACATTCATTTATTATTTCTAAATGAATACTGATGGAATCTTTAGGATTTTCTAAATATTATATCATGTCATCTGCAAAGAGTGAAAGTTTTACTTCTTTCTGACTAGTTTGGGTGTCTTTTATTTCTTCTTGTCTGATTGCTGTGGCTAGAACTTCCAGGACTATGGTGAATAAAAGTGGCAAGAGTGGACATCCTTGTTTTGTTTCTGATTTTAAAAAAATGGTTATCTTTTTAGTATTGAGTATGATGTTAGTTGTGGGTTTGTCATATATGGCCTTAATCATATTGAGATATGTTCCCTCTCTACCCACTTTCATAAGAGTTTTTAAAATATTTTTTATTTATATATATGAGAGGCAGGGTTCACAAGTAGGCAGAGAGGCAGAGAGAGAAAGGTGGAAGCAGGATCCCTGCCAAGCAGAGAGCCTTATGTGGGGCTTGATCCCAGGACCCTGGGATCATGACCTGAGCCGAAGTTGGAGGCTTTAACCATCTGAGCCACCCAGGCACCCCATCATGAGAGTTTTTATCATGAATAGATATTGAAATTTTTCAAATGATTTTTCTATATCTACTGAGATTATAGTGGTTTTTATCCTTTATTTTATCAATGTGGTGTGTCACATTGATGTGTGGATATTGAACCATCCTAGTATCCCTGGAATAAGTCCCACTTGATCATGTGAATAATCCTTTAATGCATTGTTGATTTGGGTTTGCTAATATTTTGTTGATTTCTGTATCTATGTTTATCTGGATAATGCCTATAATTTTACTTTTTTTTGTAGTCTCTTTGGTATTTGTATTAGGAAAATAAATAAAGTTAGAAAACATTTCTTCTTATTCAATATTTTAGAATGCTTTGAGGAGAAAACGTTTCAACCCATCTTTAAATGTTTGGTAGAATTTGCCTATGAAGCCATCTGGTCCTCTACTTTTGTTTATAGACATTTGTTTTGCTTATCAATTCAATTTCCTTTGTAGTCATCAGTCTGCTCAGAATTTCTGTTTCTTTCTGATTTAGTCCTTGAAAGCTGTATGTTTCTAAAAACTATCAATTCCTTTTGGTTTATCAGTTTCTATAAGTCTCAGTTTTCTTCATCCCCCTGGCTCTTACAGAGTTAAACCCAGTTGATTTTCATCACCCCTATATTTAAGCCAAGCTGATTTTAAATTCCAGACATTATGAAGGCTTATCACCCCAAAATAGACCCCCCAGGGTAAGAGGCATCCAATGTGGGGCTTGATCCCCTCACTTCTCCGGGAGGACTTTCATGCCTCTATTTCTCCAGCTTGTGGCTCACCATACTAAGGGGTATGCTCCCAAATCCATCTCTGCTCTCTTACTCTTCTTGATTTAGCTTCTTCTTTATATATTTAGCCAGGGAAAGGATGTTCTGTTATTCTTCAGGTCATTATCTGAGTGAATTTCACTGTATGTAGTTGCAACCTCAGTGTGTCTGTATGAGTAGGTGAGCTCAGGATCCTCCTACTTTGCCATTTTTTCAAGCTTCAGCTTGTTCTACTCTTTTTTTTTCCCCATTCATCTATCTTTCTAGGACACCTATCATGCATAAATGGAGACGTGTTTCCTACAGATCTCAGAATTCTTTCATATTTTTGCAAAATTTTTCACTCTGTACTTCATATATTTTTTTTCATTCTGATTATTTCATGTTGAGTTCCAGAACATCCATTTAGGACTTTTTTCATAGTTTATGCCTCTCCATTGGGTATATTTGTTGCACCACTGTCTTAATTTTTTTCTTTAATTTTTTAACATATTTAAAGTATCTTTTTTGAGATTCTTCTTTGCTAATTCTAACATCTGGGCCCACTCAGAGTCAGTTTCTATTGATTTTTTTCTTCCTGAGCTTGGACTATATTTTGCTGTTTCTTTGTGTATCTTGTAACATTTTTGCAAAAACTAGATATTTAAATAATATATTAAATTTATATATTTTTCAGGGCCATTTTCTGTTTGTTTTATTGTTTTATAGACAACTATGAACTATGTATCCATCACCAAAGCCACTGATGTCCCTGACTGTTTTCTTCTATAATTGCAAAACTTGGGTTTCTTTTATTTTTCTTACTCTAGTGTACCATTTTTAGCTAGAAAAACTATTGAAGTTTTATTCCTTCTCCACCAGAATTAAGTCCCCTTTTCTAGAAGCAAATTTTGTGGTTTTAATTAGTTGCCTCTGAGTGTTCAAATGCTGTCATTTTGGCTGTCTAAGCAAACTGGTGGAGAAGTAGGGAGAAAAGCTTCCCCAAGCAACAAGACCATAATATTCTCCCCATTTTTACTAAAATCTCATGCAGTTTTTCTAGAATAAACATATCTCAGTTTTTGTTAAGTATTGCTCAATTTCCAGTACCCCAAAATGTTTGTTTTGATTATTTTATCCAGTTTTATACTTGTAATTTGAAGACAGAAATCACCAACCTCTTTCTGTGGCCATAACTGAAAGTCCCTCTAACATTTTCTGCAGCAACTTTAATTAATTAAATTAATTGGGATTTTGCCCCCAACTGTTATATTAAAATTTGTCAAGTCATCAATAGATACCACATTTCTAAGTCAAATTTAAAGTTCTAATCTTTTGTGACCCATATATACCTTTTGACAAAGTCAATCTCTCTTTTTTATAGGCAAATTTAGTCCACCGTTCATTTTATTTTTTAAGGTTTTATTTAAATTCCACTTAGTTAATCTACAGTGTAATATTAGCTTCAGATGTATGTAATATTATCTTCAGAAGTACAATATAGTGATTCAATATTTTTAGCCAGAAAATCTCAAATTCAGTGAGAAAAATTGCATTTCTTTAGCCTCGAACAATAGCAGGATAGTATCTTAAATATCTAAAGGCAACAATGCATTTTATTGCTGAAGAAATAAAATTACCAAAATTTATTTATAAATAATTAGACTATAAATATCACTTTTTTAAAATTTATTATTTATTTGACAGGCAGAGATCATAAGTAGGCAGAGAAGCAGGCAGAGGGAGAGAGAGAGGTGGAAGCAGGCTCCCTGAGAGCCTGATGAGGGGCTCAATCCCAGGACCCTAGGATCATGACCTGAGCCGAAGGCAGAGGCTTTAACCCACTGAACCACCCAGGTGCCCTTAGAAATATCACTTTTGAAAGGACTCTCATCCATTGGGAATTATATTATCACTATGTTGATATACTACCTAATGTTTTGAAACCAATAACAAGAAATCCTTTGTAGTTATTTAATGAATGATTTTCAAGATTTCATTTATTTCCATGATGTTAGGAAGTTGCCAGTTTTTTGTTCCTGATCTTATAGACACCAAAACCACTTGTGATATATAAAGAAACTCATGTGAGATAGCATGTGCTTTTTGCCATTGGAGATGCTAGATTACCACCTGGTGAGGGTGCTACAGAGAAGATTTAAGCCCTGGGATCATGATTGACCTGTACTATATAAATTTATTTTATAATACTGATATACTGTGAAGGGTAATGGCAGAAATGTACCTTTTAATTGGACTTGAATTTTACCTAGAGTTAAGAAAATGGGCACGTTTGTCTAGAGTTAAGAACATGGGCACCAAAATCACATTACCTGGATTCACATCCTGATTCTACCAGTTATGCTAGCTCTGTAACTTCATTTTTCTTTACTTCTCTATTTCAAAATTTTATAAACAGGGATAATAAAAGTACTCACCTAAAGGAATTGTTATCAGCATCAGATAATGTATGTAAGATATCTAGCATAGAGTTGGATACATAGTAGACACAAAATAAATAGTTGTTATTATTACTGTTATTTACCAGATGATATAAGTAGTTGGAAATATTTAGCTTACACATCCATGGGGCAGCATAGCAGCAAGTTATATCAGATTTAGATGGACTTGAATCCTAGCTGTATTTGAGTATCAGTTTTCTCCTTTGTAAAATGGAAGAAAAACACTTTTTGTTTCAAGTGGGATTTTGTTTAGTATGGTTTAAATGAAATAAGGTATGATGAAAGAGATGAAATTGTAATTTTTATTTTGTATAATGAAATCAAACTGCTGGCTATTTGGATACATTTGGAATATTTTTCTTCTCTAATCAGAACGTTTGTCTCTGACTAGACTTACCCTTACCTTTAGTTCTCATGAAACTACCATCCTTGTATTGTTAGTCCTTAAAATAAAAACGCTTGGGGAACCTGGGTGGGTCAGTCAGTTAAGCATCTGCCTTTGGCTCAGGTCATGATCCCAGGGTCCTGGAATTAAGCCCTGCATTGGGCTTCTTGCTCAGCAAAGAGCCCACTTCTCTCTTTCCCTATGCTATTCCCCTGCTTGTGTGTGCACTTGTTCTCTCTGTCTCTATCAAATAAGTAAATAAAATCTTGAAAAATAATAAAATAAAATAAAATAAAAACTTGAAAATGTGCTGGTTTAGCACATGAGTAGCTCTGAGCAATATTGTGCTTTTGACTGCAAGCAGAAACAAATGTGAAATCACAAATTGCATGGCTGACCTCTACACTGAGCTTCCTTCTAATGTTTGCTGTACAGGTGAAGACTCAGTTGGAGGACATTGACCACATAAATGACACATTCTAGCTTACAAGAATCATAACCTTATCCATCTATTCAACAGCTGTTTCTTTAAATACAGAGAGAAACAGGGTTGACTGTGCTACATATCAGGATCCTGCAGTGAAATTGAAATGAAACATATAAGTCCTTTAACCCTTTGATGTGTAATATTTAAACTACTCATTTGAAACACATCCTTTGGTTCAAAATTACAAGCATGTGCTAATCAGAAGCAAAGCATCTATCCTTTAAGGTTTTCCCCTTCTGCCTGAACACTTTTCCTATAGCCACAAAATAGATTGAACAGCGAGTAGGGCCAAGCTGAAGCATGACATCAAAGTAACAGAATGCTTTAGTTTAGTGGGGCAGGGGGAGCCCTAATGCCATATGCTCTGTATCTAGCTTATTGGATATTTAAGCCACAACTAAGACAGAGCACCTCTGGAAAAGCAACAAGACCATTATTCATCTCAGTGTCCTCCCTTGCCTATTATAATGTTTGCCACATAGGGGAATAGGATATGCTGAATAAATTATTATAATGAATGAATGATTAAAATGAACAAGTAAATAAATTGCTAAGCAGCCTTAAGAGGGTTCTTCTATATGTCCAAATGACAAATTGATGGGAATTGCTTTGTTTTTGTTTTTATTTTTGTTTTTGTTTGGTTTGGTTTGGTTTGTGTTTTGTTTTGTTTGTTGTTGTTGTTGTTGTTGTTTAGTATTTACTGAAAGAACAGCCAGAGAGATGGAGAGAACATTACGAGATCAGATTTCCTCTCTTGGTGGATCAATCCTTTGTCTCTCCTGGACTCTCAAAAAGCACAAATGCATTTTAATACAAATTGCAAGAAAGAAAAGGGAAATTTTCACACTAGTGCTCACAAACTATATTCTACACAGATGCTGGAGCATTTGGATATGGGGGTATTTTACAGATCTACTTGTCAGATATCACCAACCTGTTTAGAGAAGCACAAATTCAAAGAAAACCAGTTTGGTTCATGCTTGTCTTAATAAAGTAGAATCAAATGGTAATTTAATAAACTGGTTGGGAGATTTAGCACCATATTGTTCAGAGGTTAAAATTAAATAAACTAAATTAACATGACTCTCTTTTGCCCACCCAATGGCTAATCAATTTGGCAGATACTCCGTGGCTTTGTTCAGCCTATATTATAGAGACATAGCTGTAAACTATACTGGCTTATGCACATTTGAAATGCTCACTCAGCATGTATTTTCCACATGTTCTGCTTTAAGCCATATTTTAATGAAAAGAGAAGATGTATCAATGTGTTATCCATTTTAATATTTGTCTGTCAAAAGGCAGTTTAATTTATACACATTGATAATATGTTTCTAATGTTTCTCTATTAGACTTTGGAAAATTCTGTTAACATGCTTTATGGCACACATTATATGTTAAATCTTTTCCTTTTCCTCCAAATGAATTATAATACACAATACACTAACAATTGTTGTGTTTTGACGGATAAATTGCATTTGCCATATCTGGCAGCCTGACGGCAAGGGTAATAGGTCAAGCAGAGAGAGTCAATTATCATATGGTTTCACTTATTTGTGGAGCATAACAAATAGCATGGAGGACATGGGGAGTTAAAGAGGAGAAGGGAGTTGGGGGAAATTGGAAGGGGAGGTGAACCATGAGAGACTATGGACTCTGAAAAATAATCTGAGGGGTTTGAAGTGGCGGGGGGGTGGGAGGCTGGGGGACCAGGTGGTGGGTATTAGAGAGGGCACGGATTGCATGGAGCACTGGGTGTGGTACAAAAATAATGAATAGTTATGCTGAAAATAAATAAAAAATAAATTTTAAAAAAAGCTTCAAATTAAGCAGTTCTAAAATAATTCTCATCTTTTATTGAAAAGAATGTTTTTCCCCATTGTATATTCCTGCCTCCTTTGTCAAAGATTAACTGGCCATGTAAGTCTGGGTTTATTTCTGGCCTATCTATTCTGCTCCATTCATCTATGTGCCTATTTCTATGCCAGTACCATACTTTTTTGATTACTAAAACTTTGTAGTATATCTAGAAATCTGGAATTGTGGTACCTCCAGCTTTGTTCCTCTTTCTCAAGATTGCTTTGGCTATTCATAGTCTTCTGTAATTCCATACAAATTTTAGTATTATTTGTTCCAGTCCCGTGAAAAATGTTAGTATTTTAATAGGGATTGCATTGAATCTATAGATTTCTTTAAGCAGTATGGACATTTTAACAATATTAATTGTCCCCATGTTGAAGCCTAGAAAACTAATGTAATATTGTGTGGTAACTATATTCAAATATAAATAAATAAGCCTAAAAATTTACTCTTTAAAGAGTACATTTTAATAAAACATGTTGATTAAAAATATTAAGATGCTGTAAATAGTGTGGTCTGCATAAAGATGAGAGAATTTTTTCTCAGATGAAAGTCACATAGTGAGAGATTATAGACTAGATTTGATTAGTGGACTATAAAAACACAATATCCTGAATTGAAATTTAGACATATCTACTGCTCATAGTTCTTTCTCAAATGCTTGCACATTACACTTGTCAGAAAAGAAAAAGAAAATATTGTCTGACTGCAAGTAAGCATACAAAGTTTTCCAATAATTTTCAAGGAGAAATTATATTCATATTTTCCTGGCTTCTATAGACATGATTTCTAAGGATCCAAGAACACATTTTACTAAATTCGTTACTTGTAGAGAAAAGATAAAGTTATGCTTCTTTTCAATACCCTTGGTACCGAATTCCTAATTGTGTAAAAAATAAAGAGCTACATGTGCTGTTGGAATAGATGAATTTTCAATTCCCTCCCAACCTCAAAAATAGATATATCCATGATTCTAGGAACACCCAAGTTTTACTTGTTGAGATAAGAGAAATGTGAAGCATAAAGAAGAATCTCACCTCTCTTCTTGGAATTCAAGTTGCTTTTTAGAGATTAGAAAGTAACTTTATCACTGGAAGGAAGAGTTTTAAGGAGACTAAAGGACAAATATCTTTAAAAGTTTACTTTGCTTTCAACCAGCTTCTTAGAGAGAAAACATTGCTTGGGAGTATTAATGGTGTAATTACTTCTAAAGAGAGCAGAGTTCATTACCTTTAAGAAATTTTTGAAGAGCAGAGAAAGACAACTATCATATGATCTCCCTGATATGAGGAAGTGGTGATGCAACATGGAGGCTTAAGTGGGTAGAAGAATAAATGAAACAAGATGGGATTGGGAGGGAGACAAACCATAAGTGACTCTTAATCTCACAACAAACTGAGGGTTGCTGGGGGGAGGGGGTTTGGGAGAAGGGGGTGGGATTATGGACATTGGGGAGGGTATGTGATTTGGTGAGTGCTGTGAAGTGTGTAAACCTGGTGATTCACAGACCTGTACCCCTGGGGATAAAAATATATGTTTATAAAAAATAAAAAATTTAAAAAAAAAAAAAAAAAGAAATTTTTGAAGGTGAATATCAGAGTACCGAATACAGGAAGATATTGATTAAGCAACCAAAGGAAAAAAAGGTGGGATCTTGACATATCTCAGTAAATACTTAAGTCCTAAAATAAGTGATTTTGGGGGACTGATAAAGATAAATGCCTAATAAGAACAATCTTTGAAAATGAGAATGATGATTCTTAAATAGAAAAAAACTGAATCCACACAAATTATACCTTCCAAGAATTTGGCTAAAAGTAGCTCAAAAAGCAAGAAATTGGCATTTTAATACTTTTTTTGAGAAGGAGAAAGATAACATATGAAAATAGAATTAATTTTTGCTGTGATCTGATAAAAATTTCAAGGGTCACCGGAGTTTATATTTTAACACATCGTGATACATACACAATTATGTGTGATGAATTCTGTCTAGAAATAATAGGTAGATACTATCTTATGATAATATTCCTTGGAAGAGAACCCTACTATGTGACGATATCTACCCAATATTTTCCAAAGAACTACATTTTCTAAACAATCATTGAACTATATTTATGTGAATGTATCTTAGAACTCCAGATATAAAATAATGGCAATCATTATCTTTGCTATATTTAACAACCTCAAGATGTCTCTTATTTTTTCTTTATTAACTCAGGATTTGGATGAGAGGTTTCATTATTCCACTCAGTAATATAAGCAGGTGGGATAAGGGATAAATAGAATCTAAACAATAGGGATGGGGAGTATTCTCCCAGCACTAGAGGCTGGGTTTGAAGGTGCATCCAGATGAATATGGGAGTATTCAAGAAACACAGAAGTCTCAATCCCAACTGAGAAAATATTTGAGAACCAAAATGATAAAGAAGGATCTTAATGGTTAGGCAGGGAACTAAATCTGAGACTTTGTAGAAAACAGTCCTCAGAATGCTAAGCAGGAAAAATATCATTCAAGAAATCTGCAAGTAAATGGGGTAGTAGATAGGACACCAGGTTGAAATGTAGGAGTAGGGAAAGAGTCCATAGGATTGGTCTAATGCTGAAAGATACAGAGAGCTATATCTCAGAGACAACAGAGATAATCCCTGGGCACTTATAATTCTGTATCTGATTAGTATAGAGGAGATGGGGGGAGCAATAAATAATTCACTAAAGTAGTAAGTAGGTCCTGATTAGCAGGAACTGATGGTATTTGAATATTTTAACTGTACACTATATGATCTTTAAATCATATGAAAGAACATATTTAGTATATATTGACAACTGCAACACATAAAAATAATATAAACACCTAAAATCCCACTACCCAACCTCATTGCTACCAGTCTCAAAAGTCTGACTCTACCTATATAACTTTTCCTTATTTCAGCCCCCTGCCTTTCTCCAAAGATAATAATTCAATTTGCAATTTCATGTTTATTATTCACTTACTTTTGAACATAGATGTATCACATATTCATGTATTCTTAAATAATACATTGTTTGTTTGCTTTGCTTTTTAGCTCCACAGAAAATGGAATTATACTTTACTATGGTGACTTACCTTTTTACTTTCTCCCTAAGATCTATCCAATTTTGTGTGTGAGCTGTAATTTGTTGTTTTTCAGTGTTATATGATATTTTATATTTCAGAATACTATAATTTATTAATCCATTCATTTATCCATTCTCCTAGCAATATTATGAACAATGCTGCACAAGCAAGAGTTCCTATAAAACCTACTCCTAATTTGGAATTACTGGGGCATAGGGTATACAAATATATAATGTGTGTGTGTGTGTCTGTGTGTGTGTATGTGTGTGCATGCACGTGTATAGATAGATAGATAGATGAAACTGTATAAGAAAGTGTCAAATTATTTTCCAAAGTGTGTACCAAATTTACTCCTGCCTCAGCAGATTCTATTTCCATTGATCATTGTTCTTGCCCACATTTAGTATTGATAATCCTAATTTTTTCATTTCTGTAAAATGCTATTTCATGTTACTCAACTTGCGTTTCTTTGATTCGTAATAAGACAATGCCTTTTCATGTTTTTGTTCTCCTCATTTGTTTCATCTTTTACAAAATTCTTGTAGCAACTCCAGCCCATTTTAACTAATGCGTTATGGTTTTTACTTATTGATTTGTAGTAGTTTCTGAAGATTATATTCTATATGCTAATCATTTCACAGTTGTATTATAAACACATTTTCTCAATTTCAGGCTTGCCATTTCATTTAGTAATGAACAAAATTATTCATTTATAAAGTAGTCTAATATATCAATTTTATCTTTTCTGGTTAGTATTTTTTGCATCTGATTTTTTTTTAATTTTTTATTTTTTATAAACATATATTTTTATCCCCAGGGGTACAGGTCTGTGAATCACCAGGTTTACACACTTCACAGCACTCACCAAATCAAATACCCTCCCCAATGTCCATAATCCCACCCCCTTCTCCCAAACCCCCTCCCCCCGGCAACCCTCAGTTTGTTTTGTGAGATTAAGAGTCACTTATGGTTTGTCTCCCTCCCAATCCCATCTTGTTTCATTTATTCTTCTTCTACCCACTTAAGCCTCCATGTTGCATCACCACTTCCTCATATCAGGGAGATCATATGATAGTTGTCTTTCTCTGCTTGACTTATTTCGCTAAGCATGATACGCTCTAGTTCCATCCATGTTGTTGCAAATGGCAAGATTTCATTTCTTTTGATGGCTGCATAGTATTCCATTGTGTATATATACCACATCTTCTTGATCCATTCATCTGTTGATGGACATCTAGGTTCTTTCCATAGTTTGGCTATTGTGGACGTTGCTGCTATAAACATTCGGGTGCATGTGCCCCTTTGGATCACTACATTTGTATCTTTAGGGTAAATACAACAAAGGCAGTCCTGAGAGGAAAATATATAGCGGTGCATCTGATTTTTTTAAAAAATTCCAACACTCAGCTCATAAAGATAGCCCCTCATGCTTTTTCTTAAAAGTTTGTTTTAGGGATGCCTGGGGGACCCAGCTGGTTAAGCGGCTGACTTCAGCTCAGGTCATAATCCTAAAGTCCTAGGATTGAGACTCACATCAGGCTCTTTGCTCAGCAGGGAGCCTTCTCCCTCTGCCTGCCACTTCCCCTGCTTGTGTTCACTCTCTTTTTCTGATTTAAAAAGAAGAAGAAGAAGAAGAAGAAGAAGAAGAAGAAGAAGGAGAAGGAGAGAAATAAAGGAAGGAAGGAAGAAAGAAAGAAGGAAGGAAGGAAGAAAGAGAAAAGAAAAACAGTTGGTTTACATTATTTTACAAGTGATTTAAGAAGAAGGAGCTGAAATTGAATGAACAGGGAAATTTTAATGATTCAACAAATTCTTCTGAGCTCTTACTATGTTCAAGTCATTGGTCTAGGGGTTGAGTCTTTCATTACCTCATTTATATTTACTTAAACAAAATATTTCTATTTAACCCTGTGTTCTCCCACATATCAGAAATGTGGACTTGTGATCATGACTTAGACAGTAATTAGAATTTCTTAGATGCCCCATGTACCATTATTTAATTGAGTCATGTCTAGTTCTCTATTTAGTTGTCATTATCCATATTGCCCTACTGCTAGACCTTGGCTTTCTTAGAAGCATAGGTTTCACAGAAAATCTAAACATTTTTATGCAGGGTAGAGTCTACATGTATACAAAAAAAAAAAAAAAAAGCTTCTTGCATGATATATAAAGTATGTTTTTTTTAAATATTTGTTTGTAAATAGAGAAGAAGGACTACATAGTAGTCCAGAATAACAACTAAAAACACTTCGGACTTTTCTAGAAACTTCTTTCAAAATATTGAACTTATTGCTTTATTTTGTTTCCAAAGCCAATGCAGAAGCACTGCGTTAAATAAGCAAATTCCTCAAACCTCCCCGAGCTCCAGGTGTTAGACTAGGAAATATTTAGGTGACAGAATAAGAAAAAAAAATTACAATGAAGATGGATATTTTTATTTTTATGTTATTCGGAGGACACTGCTGTATTTTTTACAGATACTTTCCATAAAATCAGGAGACATAATAAATAGGCTGTAATAGTTACCTCTCAGGTGGAGGTGATGGCATATCTCAGAATGGTCTATTGTCCAAAAAGGTGACTTCAAGTTCTGGGAGCTCATAAACATTTCTTGTGGAATATTTATGATGTAGACATAAATTATATTTGCTATGGATGTGTTCTGAATGTAAACTTAGAAGATTAAATAATTGCCTTCTTCCCAGGGATGTTAACATTTCTCTTTTACATTTCTTTTCAAGGGCTTACTTGCCTAAGTAGAACTCTTTGAAAGCTAAAATATGTGACTGTATTTAATGATTAATACCTATAAACTCATTTTAATAAACTCCCACTTCTATTAATTTCAAAATAGCTTCAAGTTTCAGATGCTTATGAATTCAAAAACAAACTATAGATCAGACCAGTGCACCTATTCAACTCTCTTAATAAAAAGTATTTACAAACCATAAGTGACTCTTAATCTCACAAAACAAACTGAGGGTTGCTGGGGGGGAGGGGGTTTGGGAGAAGGGGGTGGGATTATGGACATTGGGGAGGGTATGTGCTTTGGTGAGTGCTGTGAAGTGTGTAAACCTGGTGATTCACAGACCTGTACCCCTGGGGATAAAAATATATGTTTATAAAAAATAAAAAATTAAAAAAAAAAAGTATTTAGAAGGACTGTTTATGTTGTTATGCTTGACTTTGGTAACTCTTCACATAATTACCTATGGTTGGTTTGTAATGTTGACACCATTGCCAACCATATTCAGGGATACATATTCAGAATTCATGCCTATAAAACAAACATATAAGTAAAACCTTCTCCAGAATGACTGTAAAAGAACACTATCCTTCAGTCTCAAGCTATGGTTGGTGTTTTAATAGGGTTTGTGGCTGTTGGAAACTGTCAGTTGAGACCACTAGCCATGTTTCAGAATGACTACCTTATCTCCTGTTGCTCACAGCCATTGCTATGCCACATTGTCTCAAACTCCAAGTACACTGTATATTTATAACACTTATAATTCCCTGCTTTCTGGTTAGTCTGTTTCTTCTCACTATACAGATGTCATCTACCATCCATAGATAAGAAAACACAAGATAAAACCCAACAAGAATAAGACTGATGATAAGATAGAAATTTCTTTAAAATATAACCAGTTGTTTATTTTATTTTACAAGCCATATTTTAATCACAAAAATATTTTTGCAATGTACAAATAACTTTTATAATAGCTATAATATGATTTAACATTTGATAAAGTCTTCAGATTTTCTAAAGCCTATTCAATGTGTATCATCTTATCTGATCCCTACAATAATTCTATGGTAAGTACAACAGGTATCATGCTCCCCAGTTAAGAGATGAGAAACTAATACCAAGAGAAGATTAAGTGACTTGCTCAGATACAAAAACTTTTGTAATAGCTAGTCCAAATCTCAGAACCCAGATTATTGTTCTTCTTTTAAATACAATAATTTGAAACAGTTTTCCAGCATTTCTTCTGAGCTCCAGTGTAAACAAAAGGTCTGTAGGAATGCATGGGGTCTAAGACATTGATCTCCACTTAAACCAAACCAGCTTTTTTCTAATTGTTTTATACTTGAACTCTGCATAACATTTCTTATGAAAAAATGGTATTTGGCTATAAGAAGAACGGAAAGCTTTAAAAACCACTGGAATAGATTATCTCCACCTCCAGCTTTCTTTCTTTCTTTCTTTGGTTAGTCAAGTGCTAATTAGTCAAATGTACATCTGTTTTCTTTTTATGACTTCATTGTTGCTATAGTGTAGTTGTTATTTTGGCCATATAGTCATCTATATAAATATATAAATAAAATACAGTGCTCTCTCTCTCTCTCTCTATATATATATATATATATATATATATATATATATATATATTCATTCCATAAAGTTATCTATATAAATAAATATATATAAATTATCTTATTTTCACTGAGTACAAGCATATTTCTTTAAAAAAAAATACATGTGAATACACATATTCAGATGTTTTGATCTAACATCTGTGTGTTTAAAAGTTATGATCACATAACCTAATGTGACAGAGATTCTAGATTGTCCCATTTAATTCTGCAGGGCCGATGGTTCAGAAGGACAACTAAGACATTTTTATTCACCATTAAGTGATACAGAATTGTATAGGCACTAATGATGACATCAGGTGCCACCTAGCTGTGGGAAAAAGAGGTGTAGTAATTTAAGAAAAAAAATTATGCAAACCTAGAAGACTTTTATGAATTTGAAAGTTTTTCATTTGCACCAGAGATGGGTTTAGCCTATTTTTTATAAGTAGCAAAGGTAATGTCATGGATATAAAATAATGGTTCAAAATAGTATTATAATAAGCAGCAAATAATTTAAAAATGAAAAAATACACTTACAAAAACTACAAAAATAGTGAATGGACAGGAATGAATTTAACAAAATACAGGTAAGACCTCAGACTTTCAACCTATAAAATATTGTGAATAAATTAGAAAGGACCCAAAAAATGTGAATTGGAAAAGTCAAGTCTTAAGGATAACAATTCACCCTACAATGTAAAGATTCAAAAAGATACCAGCCATAATCCTACTATGTATTTTTGCAGGAATTGACAAACTTATTCTAAGATGTATATGAAAGTGGAAGGGACCTATAATATCAAAAGAATTTTGAAAAAAGAAGTGAAGATAGACATTTTACACAATATGACTTCAATATATACTACAAAGCTACAGTCATCATGAAACCATTGTACTGGCATAAAGATTGGCAAATAGATCAAGGGAGCAGAATGAAGAGCCCAGAAATAGACATAGAATCCTGTGGTTATTTGATTTTTGACAAAAGTGATAAACTAATCTAATTGTTGAAGGAACATCTTTTTAAAACCTATGTTAGAATAATTGAGTATTTATATGGTGGTGAGGGGACAGAGGACAACTCTGAACTCAACTTAACAGTAGATGCAAAAATTGATTTAGGTAGATCATAGTCCTAAACACAAAAGCTTAAAATAATAAAGCATACAATGAAAACAGAAAAATACCTTTTTGAGTTGGTGAGAGTCAGGGTTTTTATCACAAAAATTAAAAACCATAAAAGAATGAAAACAATGTATTATACCATCAAAATTAAAAATTTTCATTAAAATACAAATTTTAAGAAAATGAAAAAATCAGCCACAGACTCGAAGAACATAACTGCAAAACAAGGAAATTACAATCTACTAGTGTTTCTAAATATTTTTAAATACATATGAATTAATAATAAAGAGATAAAAAAACAAAATAAAAATTGGTTAATAATTTGAACAGACACTTTATAAAACAAGGGATACAGATGGGACATAAGTACATGAATAAGTGCTTACCAGTCACTAAGGAAAAGCAAACTAAAAACAAGACGAAATATCATTATACACTGGGCAGTGTTGCTAAAATACAACAAAAGACTGACAAGACTAAATGGTGCCAAAGATATAGAGTCATTGGAAGTCTAATACATTGTTGGTGAAAATGAAAAAATGTTAAAAACAAGTTTGGAGAAAGGACTAGAATTTCTTATCAAATTAAACACACCATAGTGAAGAATCACCAATTCCAATCCTAAGAATTTACCAAAGAGAAATAAAAACATATGCTCACACATTAACAGTAAAAAACGAGTTGTATTAAGTATCTCTTGCTTTGTAATTAATTACCACAAACTTGGCTTAAAACAATACATGATCATTGTCAAACAGTTTTTGTGGGTCAGAAACTAAAGCATATCTTAACTGGGTCTTATGCTTAGTGTTTCAGATGAATGAAATTACAATGTCAACCAGAATGCATTTTTACCTTGAGGCTCAACTGGGAAAGAATCTACTCCAAATGTCATCAGGTTGTTGGAATAATTAACTGTCTTGTGGCTGGGAGTTGAACACCCCAGCTGCTGGTTTACAGTTTGTTGGAGGCTGCCTTTACTTCCTAGTCATGTGGTCTTCTCAAACTGACTATTTATTTCATCCAAGTTAGGTAAGGAGAGAGTCTCTAGAAAGAGATTATTAGCAAGACATGGAGTTGTATAATGTAACAAAATCATGGGAGTGACATACTATCACCTTTTCTATATTCTGTTGGTTAGAATAAGGTCACAGGTATTCCCCACATTCAAGAACAGGAGATTATACAACCACGTGAGCACCAAGTAGTAAGCACAACAGGAGAACACACTAGAGTCTGTCTACCATAAAGTTTACAGGAACTTTATTCATAATAGCAGAAAATTAGAAAGAGCCAAAGTGTTGGTCAATAGGAAAACCGAAGAATAATCTGGAGTAAAGGTACAAATAAATAACTACTCAAGGGGAAGAGTCAGGATGGCAGAGAAGTAGCAGGCTGAGACTGCTTCAGCTAGCAGGAGATCAGCTAGATAGCTTATCTAAAGATTGCAAACACCTACAAATCCATCGGCAGATCAAAGAGAAGAAGAACAGCAATTCTAGAAAGAGAAAAACAACCACTTTCTGAAAGATAGGACTGGCGGAGAAGTGAATCCAAAGCAACGGGAAGATAGACTCAGGGAGGAGGGACCAGCTCCCGGCAAGCAGCAGAGCAATGGAGCACAAAATCAGGAATTTCAAAAGTCTGTTGCATTGAGAGACATCGCTCCAGAGGCTAAACCAGGATGAAGCCCACATGGGGTCAGCGTGACCTCAGGTCCCGCAGGGTCACAGAAGGATCGGGGGTGTCCGAGTGTCACAGAGCTTACAATTATTAGAACAGAGAAGCCGGCTACATAGACAGAGCTGACAGTGAGCTCATAGCCCAGGGGGTACCTTGAACTGGTCGCAGGCCTGAGGTCAGGCAGACGGGAGTTACTGGGCGCTATTCTCTGAGGGCACACTGAGGAGTGGGGCCCCGGGCTCTCAGACCCTCCGGGCCAGAGACCAGTAGGCCGCCATTTGTATTCCTGTCCTCCAGAACTCTATGGAAATCGCTCAGGGAACAAAAGCTCCTGAAAACAAACCCAAGCAGATTACTCAGCCCAGACCCTGGTAAGGGCGGTACAATTCCACCTGGGGAAAAGGCACTTGAGAATCACTACAAGAGACCCCTCCCCCAGAAGATCAACAAAAAATACAGCCATGACCAAGTTCACCTACCAAGGAGTACAGTTTCAATACCAAGGAGAGCAGCAGAATTCCAGAGGAGGAAAAAGCAAAGCACGGAACTCATGGCTTTCTCCCTATGATTCCATAGTCTTGCAGTTAGTTTAATTTTTTTTCATTTTTTTCTATTCTTCTGCTAAAATTTTTTTTAACTTTTACCCTTTGCTTTTTTAACGTTTTTTAACTAGTTTAATATACATATATTTTCTTTTTTATACTTTTCTTTATTCATTTTCTTTTTTTAATTCTTTTATTTCTTTCCTTTTTTTTGTCTTTCTTTCTTTCTGAACCTCTTTTTATCCCCCCTAACTATTTGGGATCTCTTCTGATTTGGTTAAAGCATATTTTCCGGGGGTTGTTGCCACCCTTTTAGTATTTTACTTGCTCCTTCATATACTCTTATCTGGACAAAATGACAAGAAGGAAAAATTCGCCACAAAAAAAAGAACAAGAGGCAGTACCAAAGTATAGGGACATAATCAATACAGACATTGGTAATATGTCAGATCTAGAGTTCAGAATGACAATTCTCAAGGTTCTAGCTGGACTCGAAAAAGGCATGAAAGATATTAGAGAAACCCTCTCGGGAGATATAAAAGCCTTTTCTGGAGAAATAAAAGAACTAAAATCTAGCCAAGCTGAAATCAAAAAAAAGCTATTAATGAGGTACAATAAAAAAGGGAGGCTCTCACTGCTAGGATAAATGAGGCAGAAGAAAGAGTTAGTGATATAGAAGACCAAATGACAGAGAATAAAGAAGCTGAGAAAAAGAGGGACAAACAGCTACTGGACCACGAGGGGAGAATTCGAGAGATAAGTGACACCATAAGAGGAAACAACATTAGAGTAATTGGGATTCCAGAAGAAGAAGAAAGAGAGAGGGGAGCAGAAGATATACTGGAGAGAATTATTGAGGAGAATTTCCCCAATATGGCAAAGGGAACAAGAATCAAAATTCAGGAGGTTCAGAGAATGCCCCTCAAAATCAATAAGAATAGGCCCACACCCCGTCACCTAATACTAAAATTTACAAGGCTTAGTGACAAAGAGAAAATCCTGAAAGCAGCCAGGGAAAAGAAGTCTGTAACATACAATGGTAAAAATATTAGAGTGGCAGAAGACTTATCCACAGAGACCTGGCAGGCCTGAAAGAGCTGGCATGATATATTCAGAGCACTGAATGAGAAAAACATGCAGCCATGAATACTATATCCAGCTAGGCTATCATTGAAAATAAAAGGAGAGATTAAAAGCTTCCAGGACAAACAAAAACTGAATTTGCAAACACCTAACCAGCTCTACAGGAAATATTGAAAGGGGTCCTCTAAGCAAAGAGAGAGCCTACAAGTGGTAGATCAGAAAGGAACAGAGACAATATACAGTAACAATCACCTTACAGGCAATACAATGGCACTAAATTCATATCTCTCAATAGTTACACTGAATGTTAATGGGCTTAATGCCATAATCAAAAGACACAGAATATCAGAATGGATAAAAAAACAAAACCCATCTATATGTTGCCTCCAAGAAACTCATTTTAAGCCCGAAGACACCTCCAGATTTAAAGTGAGGGGGTGGCAAAGAATTTACCATGCTAATGGACATCAGAAGAAAGCAGGAATGGCATTCCTTATATCAGATCAATTAGATTTTAAGCCAAAGACTATAATAAAAATGAAAAAGGACACTATATCATACTCAAAGGGTCTGTCCAACAAGAAGATCTAACAATTTTAAATATCTATGCCCCCAACGTGGGAGCAGCCAAATACATAAACAAATGAAGAGCAAAATCAAAGAAACACATAAACAATAATTCAGTAATTCTAGGGGACTTTAACACTCCCCTCACTGAAATTGACAAATCATCCAAGCAAAAAATAAACAAGGAAATAAAGGCCTTAAATGACACACTGGACCAGATGGACATCACAGATATATTCAGAACATTTCATCCCAAAGCAACAGAATACACATTCTTCTCTAGTGCACATGGAACATTCTCCAGAGTAGATCACATATTCGGTCCTAAATCAGGACTCAACCGGTATCAAAAGATTGGGATCATTCCCTGCATATTCTCAGACCACAATGCTCTGTAGCTAGAACTCAACCACAAGAGAAAGTTTGGAAAGAACCCAAATACATGGAGACTAAACAACATTCTTCTAAAGAATGAATGGGTTAACCAGGAAATTAAAGAAGAATTGAAAAAAACCATGAAAACAAATGATAATGAAAACACAATGGTTCAAAATCTGTGGGACACAACAAAGGCAGTCCTGAGAGGAAAATATATAGTGGTACAAGCCTTTCTCAAGAAACAAGAAAGGTCTCAGGTACACAACCTGACCTACACCTAAAGGAGCTGGAGAAAGAACAAGAAAGAAATCCTAAACCCAGCAGCAGAAGAGAAATCATAAAGATCAGGGCAGAAATCTATGAAATAAAAACCAAGGAAACAATAGAACAAATCAACGAAACTAGAAGCTGGTTCTTTGAAAGAATTAATAAAATTGATAAACCCCTGGCCTGACTTATCAAAAAGAAAAGAGAAAGGACCCAAATAAATAAAATCATGAATGAAAGAGGAGAGATCACAACTAACACCAAAGTAATACAAACAATTAAAAAAACATACTATGAACAAGAAATTTGACAATCTGGAAGAAATCGATGCATTCCTAGAAACCTATAAACTACCAGAACTGAACCAGGAAGAAATAGAAAGCCTGAACAGACCCATAACCAGTAAGGAGATTGAAACAGTCATTAAAAATCTACAAACAAAATTCCAGGGCCAGACGGCTTCCCGGGGGAATTCTACCAAACATTTAAAGAAGAACTAATTCCTTTTCTCCTGAAACTGTTCCAAAAAATAGAAATGGAAGGAAAACTTCCAAACTCATTTTATGAGGCCAGCATCAGCTTGATACCAAAACCAGACAAGGAGCCCATCAACAAAGAGAATTACAGACCTATATCCTTGATGAACACAGATGCGAAAAAACTCACCAAAATACTAGCATATAGGATTCAACAGTACATTAAAAGGATTATTCACCACGACCAAGTGGGATTTATTCCAGGGCTGCAAGGTTGGTTCAACATCCGCAAGTCAATCCATGTGATACAACACATCTATAAAAGAAAGAACAAGAAACATAGGATATTCTCAATAGATGCAGAAAAAGCATTTGACAAAGTACAGCATCCCTTCTTGATCAAAACTCTTCAAAGTGTAGGGATAGATGGCACATACCTCAATATTATCAAAGCCATTTATGAAAAACCCACCGTAAATATAATTCTCAATGGAGAAAAACTGAGAGCTTTTCCACTAAGGTCAAGAACACGTCAGGGATGTCCATTACCACCACTGCTATGCAACGTAGTACTAGAAGTCCTAGCCTCAGCAATCAGACAACAAAAAAAAAATTAAAGGCATCCAAATCGGCAAAGAAGAAGTCAAACTATCACTCTTCACAGATGATATGATACTATATGTGGAAAACCCAAAAGACTCCACTCCAAAACTGCTAGAACTTGAACAGGAATTCAGTAAAGTGTCAGGATATAAAATCAATGCACAGAAATCATTTGCATTTTTATACACCAACAACAAGACAGAAGAAAGAGAAATTGAGTACTCAATCCCATTTACACTTGCACCCCAAACAATAAGATACCTAGGAATAAACCTAACCAAAGAGGCTAAGAATCTATACTCAGAAAACTATAAAGTACTCATAAAAGAAATTGAGGAAGACACAACGAAATGGAAATATGTTCCATGCTCCTGGATTGGAAGAATAAATATTGTGAAAATGTCTATGCTACCTAAAGCAATCTACACATTTAATGCAATTCCTATCAAAATACCATCCATCTTTTTCAAAGAAATGGAACAAATAATCCTAAAATTTATATGGAACCAGAAAATACGTCGAATAACCAAAGGAATATTGAAAAAGAAAGCCAAAGTTGGTGGCATCACAATTCCGGACTTCAAGCTCTATTACAAAGCTGTCATCATCAAGACAGTATGAACTGGCACAAAAACAGACACATAGATCAATGGAACAGAATAGAAATCCCAGAAATAGACCCTCAACTCTATGGTTAACTAATCTTCAACAAAGCAGGAAAGAATATCCAATGGAAAAAAGACAGCCTCTGCAATGAATGGTGCTGTGAAAATTGGACAGCCACATGCAGAAAAATGAAATTGGACCATTTCCTTACACCACACATGAAAATAGACACAAAATGAATGAAGGACCTCAATGTGAGAAAGGACTCCATCAAAATCCTTGAGGAGAACACAGGCAGAAACCTCTTCGACCTCAACCGCAGCAACATCTTCCTAGGAACCTCGCCAAAGGCTGGGAAGCAAGGGCAAAAATGAACTATTGGGATTTTATCAAAATCAAAAGCTTTTGCACAGCAAAGAAAACAGTTAACAAAACCAAAAGAAAACTGACAGAATGGGAGAAGATATCTGCAAACGACATATCAGATAAAGTACTAGTGTCCAGAATCTATAAAGAACTTAGCAAACTCAACACCCAAAGAACAAATAATCCAATCAAGAAATGGGCAGAGTACATGAACAGACATTTCTGCAAAGAAGACATCCAGATGGCCAACAGACACATGAAAAAGTGCTCCATATCACTCGGCATCAGGGAAATACAAATCAAAACCACAATGTGATATCACATCACACCAGTCAGAATGGCTATAATCAACAAGTCAGGAAATGACAGATGCTGGTGAGGATGCGGAGAAAGAGGAACTCTCCCACACTGTTGGTGGGAATGCAAGCTGTTGCAACCTCTCTGGAAAACAACATGGAGGTTCCTCAAAATGTTGAAAATAGAACTGCCCTATGACCCAGCAATTGCACTATTGGGTATTTAACCTAAAGATACAAATGTAGTGATCCGAAGGGGCACGTGCACCCGAATGTTTATAGCAGCAATGTCCACAATAGCCAAACTATGGAAAGAACCTAGATGTCCATCAACAGCTGAATGGATAAAGAAGAAGTGGTATATATACACAATGGAATACTATGCAGCCATCAAAAGAAATGAAATTTTGCCATTTGCGACAACGTGGATGGAACTAGAGGGTATCATGCTTAGCGAACTAAGTCAAGCAGAGAAAGACAACTATCATATGATCTCCCTGATATGAGGAAGTGGTGATGCAACATCGGGGCTTAAGTGAGTAGGAGAAGAATCAATAAAACAAGATGGGATTGGGAGGGAGTCAAACCATAAGTGACTCTTAATCTCACAAAACAAACTAAAGATTGCTCGGGGGAGGGGGGTTGGAAGAAAGAGGGTGGGATTATGGACATTGGGGAGGGTATGTGCTTTGGTGAGTGCTGTGAAGTGTGTAAACTGGGCGATTCACAGACCTGTACCCCGGGGATAAAAATATATGTTTATAAAAAATTAAAAAATTTAAAAAATAACCACTCAAAAATTATAAGGCACAAACTTCCAATATATACAACAATATAAATAAATTTCAAAAATATGCTGATTAGTGAAATAAGCCTTACTCAAATGAATGCATAGAGCATGATTCTACTTATTTGAAATTCTATAACAGGAACAACTGATTTATGATGAGAAAAACCAGAAAAGCAAATTTCCCTGAGGGATGGTAATGAGACTGATTAAGAAGAGACATGAGAGAATTTTCTGATATGAAGTAATGTTCTATATCACTACTGTAATGTTCTTGACCAGAGAGCTCAGTTGAAATCACTAAAATGCTGGGAGTCATGTTGTATCAGTGACACTAAAAACTGTAATACTCAGTAAGGATATTTTCTCAGAGTTTATCATTCACTTCATTTTTAAAAATGTTTATTTCTAAGATTAAAATTATTATGAGATTCTTCATTACAAATGAACTTCAGATTTAAAAATATGCAAGAAAGTATAGAATTAGAATAATCACCATTTTTGCAGTCTTCAGTGTAATCATGGATTCAGACAATGATTACCAATGGTTCTAAAACTGTTGGGTAAAAGGATATTTGATCACAGGACAGTTACAGTTCTCAAAATATCAGTCAACAGAATATATATTAACTGTAAAGGGGAAATATACATTACATTGAAGAAATCAGGCATAAACAACAAACAAGTGATCAAACTTGGCATCACCTAAAACATGATGAGACAATCTGACATTAATGACATGAACTTTTTAAAAATGTCAATTTTGTAAAAGAAAAAAATGGCAAAGAGGACTATTCTAGACCAAAGGAAGCTAAAGATTCTAATAATCAAATATAGGTCCCTAGATTTAAAAATGGTCCCTAGATTGAAAAATAAAACTCTAAAGTACTGTGGAGGAAAAGTTGAAGAAATTTTAATATAGTCTATATTAGAAAATATTTCTTTTTTTAATTAATTAATTTTCAGCATAACAGTATTCATTATTTTTTCACCACACTCAGTGCTCTATGCAATCCGTGCCCTCTATAATACCCACCACCTGGTACCCCAACCTCCCACGCCCCCACCACTTCAAACCCCTCAGATTGATTTTCAGAGTCCATAGTCTCTCATGGTTCACCTCTCCTTCCAATTTCCCCCAACTCCCTTCTCCTCTCTAACTCCCCATGTCCTCCATGCTATTTGTTATGCTTCACAAATAAGTGAAACCATATGATAATTGACTCCCTGCTTGACTTATTTAACTCAGCATAATCTCTTCCAGAAAATATTTCTTTAACAAAGGTATATTTCTTGGATATGACATAGGTAGTGTGGTTATTTACAATAGTTTCCTTGTTTTGAAGAGCTACATGGCAAAATACTTAAATGCCAAATTTTGTGCTATCAGAAACTATTTCTGATGGTTCAGCAAATAATTGATAATAGATCATAGCAAAAGAAAGAAGGAAAGATAATCAAAGAAAGAAGGAAAGATAATAGAAAGAAGAAAGAAAGAAAGAAAGAAAGAAAGAAAGAAAGAAAGAAAGAAAGAAAGAAAGAGAGGCAGATAAACCAGGGCAAGATGATAATTGGTAAATCTAAGTTAAGTGTATGCATGCTCTTCTTTCAACTTTTTGTAGGTTTAAAATTGTCTGAAATAAAAATTGGTGGGACTATAATTTGACTGTTAGCCAGGATCATATATTTAGTACTATGCTACGCCTTCCACTATACATAACTATAAAACGTGACAAAATATATGGAGCGATAGTTTTCAAATATTATACAACAGGCAGTACAAGATTATGATTGCTGACAAAGGGGAACACAGGAAGTGAGCCCAATTATTTTCCTGATATTCAGCCAAGAATAGATTTCAAAGTTAGGTTCTGTGTAGGTGGGTGGATTTTGTAAGGCAAAATAAAAGAAAAGGGAGCTATGCAGAGAGAAGCTCCAGGAATACACAGAAGTATACCAATGATTATTAGGTTGCATATGTGCAAGGCAGAATACAACTATTGAGGATACATAAACTAAATGGAGATTCCAGAGTTTGCAAAGTACTAGAAATTACCCAGATTCTGATCAACCAAGAAGAACAGACATTACTGAATAACACGGACATTAGATGAGACCTGCCTCATTCACATGAGACATTTAGATAAGACATAGTTGCACCTAAGAAGAAGAAAAGAGAAAAGGGGACAGAAAAATTTATTGAGGAAATAATAACTGAAAACTTTTCTAGTCTGGGAAAGGGAACAGGCATGCAGATTGAAGAGGCACAAAGAATTCCCATCAAAATCACCAAAAGCAGGCCAACGTCAAGATATATTGTAACTTAATTTGCAAAATATAATAATAAAGAAAAAAAATCTGGAATGCAGCAAGGAAAAACAAGTCCATATTTTACAAGAGAAGACCCCATAAGACTATCTGCAGCTTTCTAAACAGAAATGTGGCAAGCCAGAGAAGAATGGCATGATATATTAAATGGGTTGATTAGGAAAAATCTGCAGCCAAGAATACTCTATTCAGCAAGGTTATCATTCAGAAGAGAAGCAGAGATAAAGAGTTTCCCAACTAACAAAAACTAATGGAGTTTGTGACCAATAAAACAGCCTTAAAAAATATATTAAAGGGAATATTTTTAGTGGAAAGGAAAGACCAAAAGTGACAAAGACTAGAAAGTAAAAGAGAAAATCTCCAGAAACAATGACAAAACAAGTAACAAAATGGCAATAAATACTTATCTAGCAATAATTACTCTGAATGTGAACTGAGAGAATAGTCAAATCAAAAGACATGGGATGGTAGACATATCATATAAGAAGAAAATCAATAAAGAAACAAGAGTATTGAATGACACAATGGACCAGGTGGACCTCATAGATTTATACAGAACATTCCATCCTAAAACAACTGAATACACATTCTTCTTGAGCGCACATGAAACATTCTCCAGAATAAAACAAATACTGGATCACAAATCAGGGCTCAACCAACACCAAAAGATTGAGATTATCCCCCACATATTCTCAAACCACAATCCTTTGAAACTGGAACACAACCACAAGAAAAAAGTTTGGAAGGCATTCAAACACTTCAAAACTAAAAACCAGGGGCAACTGGGTGGTTCAGTGGGTTAAAGCCTCTGCCTTCAGCTTGGTTCATGGTCCCAGGATCTTGGGGTCGAGCCCCACATCGGGCTCTCTGCTCTGCGGAGGGCCTGCTTCCTCCTTTCTCTCTCTGCCTGCCTCTCTGCCTACTTGTGATCTCTGTCTGTCAAATGAATAAATAAAATCTAAAAAAAAAACCACAAAAACCAAAAACCACCCTGCTTAAGAATGTTTGAATCAGCCAGGAAAACAAAGAAGAATTAAAGCAATTCATGGAAAACAAAGAGAATGAAGACCCATCAGTACAAAAACTATGGGATATGGCAAAGGTGGTCCTAAGGGGGAAATACATAGCCATGTAAGCCTCCCTCAAAAAAATTGAGAAATCCAGAATAAACCAGCTTTCTTTACACCTTAAAAAACTGGAGAATCAACAACAAATTAAGCCATCCCACACACAAGAGGGGAAAAATCAAGATTAGAGCAGAGATCAATGAGATAGAAATTAGACATACAGAAGAACACATCAACAAAACTAGAAGTTGATTTTTTGAAAGAATCAATAAGATCAATAAACCACTGGTCAAACTAATCCAAAAGAGAAGTGACAGGGCCCAGATTAATAAAATTATGAATGAAAAGGGAGAGATCACGACTAATGCCAAGGAAATAAAAATAATCATCAGAAATTATTATCAAGGGGGGGACAAGATGGCAGGGGTGTAGGAGGAGGCGCCTATTCAGCCGGTACACCAAAGTGAACTGATTACCTACCAAAGAACTCCATTCACCCATGAAATCAGCCTGAGAATAGAATTATACACGTCTGGATATCTACAGGGGCAGAAGATGCCAGTGGGCAGGTAAAGCGGAGTGGGAACTGCAGACTGATATCGGATGATAAACAAAAGGGGGAGGGAGCCACCAGAGGCGACCCATTGGAAAGTAATACTCCAATACGAGCCAGAGTGCCCTGTGTCTGGGGACCAGCATTAACTTAGAGACTGGTTGAAAGCACTCCAAAAGAACAAAGGATCGCAGGGGGAAATTGTGGGAATCGGGGTGGCTAGGGACAGGGGCTTAAGTCCCCGGTCCCAGGACAGCCTCCCCTGCGCTAAGGCAGAGAGAGTGTGGCGGAGAAACGAGGTCTTGGTCCCTAAGCCGCCAGTGCGCCTGAGAATTCGTGGGTTCTGGCTCCTGTGAGGGCATGGAAGCCACGCCAGTCAGCAGATTGCGCGAGTCCTACTACAAAGCCTGAGATACACGCGCATGTCCCTCATGCTCCCCTGAGAGAGTTACAAAGGCCCAGCCCAGGCTCTTTGACCCGCACCATTGTTTCAAAGCCTAAGCCATGTGCCCCAAACTCTCCCCTGACAGAGATGTGCAAAAGCCTAGCCCAGTGCTCTCCGACCAGCGCCCCATTCTCAGTGCCTGAGACACGCGCGACCCACAACCACCCCTGAAAGAAGTGCGCACAAGCCGGGCACTCTTAGACCCAGCAAGACCAGGCACTCCCAGCCCCAGCCAGCAGCAAAATCTCAGTGTGCGATTGCTGCTAGGAACCTCTCTGGCGGTTGGGAGCTCCCAGACAGCCGCCACTGCCTTGGCATTGGGTACAAGCAAAAATCCTGAGCCCTCAGGGTCTGCAACTTGGAACCTGCTCTGCCAGCAGCCAAGGGGGAGCTTATTTAGGCTCTGCACCCAGACTGAGGCTTCTCTCTGAGAGGGAGATCAGGGTGAGGTTTGTTTTCCTCTAAAACTACAAAAACCATCAAAGGCAGTCAAGGATAGAGAAAAAAAAGTGAACAAGCATAAAACCCGCCAGAGAACAAAAGCCTGAAAAAAACCAGTTTCCTCAGAGCCCACCCACTTGAGGGGGGTGGGAGGACTTAACTCAGGAAACATCATTGACTGACAACCCACGTGGCAGGCCCCTCCCCCAGAAAACAAACCAAGAAAGGAAAAAAAAAAAAAAGGACTACAAGAGAACAACCACTACTTCATAGGAAAACTTGTATTGTTCACTCGTTCCCACTATTCCAGTTCATTTTTTTTTACACATAGGTAATTTTTTTAACCTATTTACCATCACATCACTGTACACTGATGTACAGTACATCAAATTCCATAATACCCTTCTAACCTGAACTTTTTGATACATACACCTATGTTTTTCTTTTGCATTTTTATTTTTTGAATTCCTTTTTTTAAAATTTTAGTTTAGTTTAGTCTAGTATATTCCTTTTTATTTTTATCCTCTAATATTCATATAGAGTTAAACTTCAAAGTAATCCCCTTTCCCCAATCAATACTACCCCTATAGGTCAACCAATTTTTAATCCCCTTTATCTTAGGAAAGTTGAGTCCTTTAACAAAGATATCAAGATACAATCAGGAAGAATCAAAACAACTTTCCTCGCACACACTGAGAATTTATAAGAACTCTCCCATCATTTTTTTCCAACAGTGTTTCTGGGTTTTGTGTTTGTCCAGATAGCATATAAATCTTACACTTGGGGTTCTTTTTGATGAGGTTCTTCCTTTACTTTATATATATATATTTTTTCTCTTGTCATAAACTTGTATCAGTCTTTTTGTCTATTTTGTTTTTCTATTTCATAAATCTTACCTTGGGGCCCATCTGGGCTGAACCTTCTCTTTCATCATCCCTTTCTTTCCTGTCTCTCTCTCTCTCTCTTTTTTTTTTTCTTTTCTTTTCTTTTGTCTCTCGTTTGGGTGGGGAATCCTGATCGCCCAGAAGTGTTCCAGTGTGCACCTTGACTGCACCACAGTTTATACATCCAGCTACATCTGTTCAGTCATCTCCCACCAAAATGACTAGGAGGAGGAATGCCCAACAGAAGAAAAATAAAGAGGATGGACCTTCTGCAACAGAGCTAATGGCTATCAACATAGAAAATATGTTGGAAAGAGAATTCAGGCTAACAATTATCCAGGCAATAGCTAGGCTGGAGAAAGCCATGGATGACCAAATGGAATTAATTAGGGCCGAAATGAAAGCGACCAGACAAGATGTTCACAATGTTAGGGCAGAGCTTAAAACTACCAGGGAGGAGGTTCACAATGCTCTCAATGAGTTCCAATCTAATCTAAACTCTCTGAAAGCAAAGGTAACTGAGACAGAAGATAGAATTAGTGATCTGGAAGATAAACAGATAGAGAGAAAGGATCAGGAAGAAGCCTGGAACAAGCAACTTAGAAGCCACGAAAACAGAATCAGGGAAATAATGATGCCATGAAGCGTTCCAATGTCAGAATTATTGGAATCCCTGAAGGGGAGGGGAAAGAAAGAAGTCTAGAAAATAGAGTGGAACAAGTCCTTCATGAAAATTTTCCCAATCTCACAAATGGAACCAGCGTTCATGTACTAGAGGCTGAACATTCTCCAACCAAGATTATACATTCCAAAAAAACATCACGAAACCTGACATTCAAATTGAGGAATTATAATTGTAGGTATAATCTCTTGAAAGCCACCAGGGAAAAGAGGCTCCTTACTTACAGAGGGAAGCCCATCAGAATAACGTCAGACCTGTCCACAGAGACCTGGCAAGCCAGAAAAGGCTGGCAAGATATATTCAGGGCACTAAATGAGAAGAACATGCAGCCAAGAATACTTTATCCAGCAAGACTGACATTCAAAATGGATGGAGAGATGAAGAGTTTCCAAGACCGGCAAGGCTTAAAAGACTGTGCAACCACCAAGCCGACACTGCCGGAAATATTAAGGGGGGGTTCTATAAAAGAGGAAAAATCCTAAGAATAGCATTGAGCAGAAATATAGAGACAGTCTACAGAAAGAAAGACTTCAAAGGTAACTCGATGTCAATAAAAATGGATCTATCAATAATCACACTCAATGTGAATGGCCTAAATGCGCCCATAAAACAGCACAGGGTGGCAGATTGGATAAAACGACAGGACCGATCTATATGTTGTCTACAAGACCCATTTTGAACCTAAAGATACAACCAGACTGAAAGTGAAGGGATGGAGAAGCATCTTTCATGCCAGTGGGCCTCAAAAGAAGGCTGGGGTAGCGATTCTCATATCAGATAAATTAGATTTTAAACTAAAGACTGTAGTGAGAGATACAGAAGGACACTACATAATCCTTAAAGGGATTATCCACCAAGATAATCTAACAATTGTAAATATCTATTCTCCCAATATGGGAGCAACCAATTACATAAGAAAACTGTTAATCAAGATAAAGAGTCATATTGATATGAATACACTAATCGTAGGAGATCTTAACACACCTCTCTCAGAAATAGATCATCAAAGCAGAAAATCAATAAAGAAACAAGAGCATTGAATGACACATTGGACCAGATGGATCTCATAGATACATATAGAACATTCCACCCTAAAACAACAGAATACTCATTCTTCTCAAGTGCACACGTAAACTTCTCCAGAATAGACCACATACTGCTTCACAAATCAGGACTCAGCCAATACCAAAAGACTGAGATTATTCCCTGCATATTCTCAGATCACAATGCTTTGAAACTGGAGCTCAATCACAAGGAAAAGTTCAGAAGGAACTCAAACACCTGGAAGCTAAAGACCACCTTGCTTAAGAATGCTTGGATCAACCAGGAGATCAAAGAAGAACTGAAACAATTCATGGAAACCAATGACAATGAAGATACCTCTGTCCAAAACCTATGGGATACAGCAAAGGCGGGCCTAAGGGGAAAATACATAGCCATCCAAGCTTCCCTCAAAAAAATTAAAAAATCCAGAATACACCAGCTGTTTCTACACCTTAAACAACTGGAGAATCAACAACAAATCAAACCAATTCCAAACATAAGAAGGGAAATCATCAAGATTAGAGCTGAGATTAATGAGGTAGAAACCAGAGATACAGTAGAACATATCAATGAAACTAGAAGCTGGTTTTTTGAAAGAATCAATAAGATCGATAAACCATTGGCCACACTAATCCAAAAGAAAAGTGAGAAACCAAATTCATAAAATTATGAATGAAAAGGGAGAGATCACAACAAACACCAAGGAAGTAGAAACAATCATCAGAAGTTATTATCAACAGTTATATGCCAATAAGCTTAGCAACCGAGATGAAATGGATGCATTCCTGGAAAACTATAAACTACCAAAATTGAACCAGGAAGAAATCGACAACCTGAACAGACCAATATCTCATAACGAGATTGAAGCAGTGATCAAAAACCTCCCAAAAAACAAGAGCCCAGGACCTGACGGATTCCCTGGGGAATTCTACCAAACTTTCAAAGAAGAAATAACACCTATTCTCCTAAAGCTGTTTCAAAGAATTGAAGCAGAAGGAAAACTTCCAGACTGTTTCTATGAAGCCAGCATTACCCTGATCCCCAAACTAGGCAAAGACCCTACCAAAAAGGAGAATTTTAGACCATATCACTGATGAATATGGATGCTAAGATTCTCGACAAATCCTAGCCAACAGGATCCAACATCACATTAAAAAGATTATCCACCATGATCAGATGGGATTCATCCCTGGGCTACAAGGATGGTTCAACTTTCGCAAATCATCAATGTGATACAACAAATTAATATGAGAAGAGAAAAGAACCACATGGTCCTCTCAATTGATGCAGAAAAAACATTTGACAAAATCCAGCATCCGTTCCTGATTAAAACACTTCAAAGTATAGGGATAGAGGGAACATTATTGAAACTCATCAAATCTATCTATGAAAGACCCACAACAAATATCATCCTCAATGGGAAAAAGCTTGCAGCCTTCCCGTTGAGATCAGGAACAAGACAAGGATGCCCACTTTCACCACTCTTGTTCAACATAGTATGAGAAGTCCTAGCAACAGCAATCAGACAACAAAGGGAGATAAAATGTATCCAAATTGGCAATGAAGAAGTCAAACTCTCTCTCTTCACAGACGACATGATTCTTTATACGGAAAACCCAAAAGACTCCACCCCCAAACTACTAGAACTCATACAGCAATTCAGCAATGTGGCAGGATGCAAAGTGAATGTGCAGAAATCAGTGGCTTTCTTATACACTAACAATGAAAATACAGAAAGGGAAATTAGAGAATCGATTCCATTTACTATAGCACCAAGAACCATAAGGTACCTGGGAATAAACCTAACCAAAGAGGTAAAGGATCTGTACTCGAGGAATTAGAGAACACTCATGAAAGAAATTGAAGAAGACACAAAAAGATGGAAGACAGTTCCATGCTCTTGGATCGGAAGAATAAACATTGTAAAAATGTCTATACTGCCTAGAGCAATCTATACTTTTAATGCCATTCCAATCAAAATTTCACCAGTATTCTTCAAAGAGCTGGAGCAAATAATCCAAAAATTTGTATGTAATCAAAAGAGACCCCGAATTGCTAAGGAAATGTTGAAAAACAAAAATAAAGCTGGGGGCATCATGTTACCTGATTTCAAGCTTTATTACAAAGCTGTGATCACCAAGACAGCATGGTACTGGCATAAAAACAGACACATAGACCAGTGGAACAGAGTAGAGAGCCCAGATATGGACCCTCAACTCTATGGTCAAATAATCTTCGACAAAACAGGAAAAAGTATACAGTAGAAAAAAGACAGTGTCTTCAATAAATGGTGCTGGGAAAACTGGACAGCTATATGCAGAAGAATGAAACTCAACCATTCTCTGACACCGTAAACAAAGATAAACTCAAAATGGATAAAAGACCTCAACGTGGGACAGGAATCCATCAGACTCCTAGAGGAGAACATAGGCAGTAATCTCTTCGATATCAGCCACAGCAACTTCTTTCAAGATATGTCTCCAAAGGCAAAGGAAACAAAAGTGAAGATGAACTTTTGGGACTTCACAAAATCAAAAGCTTCTGCACAGCAAAGGAAACAGTCAACAAAACAAAGAGGCAACCCAAGGAATGGGAGAAGATATTTGCAAATGAAGTACAGACAAAAGGTTGATATCCAGGATCTATAATGAACTCCTCAAACTCAACACACAGGAAACAGGCAAACATATCAAAAAATGGGAAGAAGATATGAACAGACACTTCTCCAATCAAGACATACAAATGGCTATCAGACACATGAAAAAAATGTTCATCATCACTAGCCCTCAGGGAGATTCAAATTAAAACCACATTGAGATATCACCTTCCACCAGTTAGAAGGGCCAAAATTAGCAAGACAGGAAACAACATGTGTTGGAGAGGATGTGAAGAAAGGGGAACCCTCTTCCACTGTTGGTGGGAATGCAAGTTGGTGCAACCTCTTTGGAGAACATTGTGGATATTCCTCAAGAAATTAAAAATAGAACTTCCCTATGACTCTGCCATTGCACTACTTGGTATTTACCCCAAAGATACAGATGTAGTGAAATGAAGGACCATCTGTACTCCAATGTTTATAGCAGCAATGGCCATGGTCGCCAAACTATGGAAAGAACCAAGATGCCCTTCAACGGACGAATGGATAAGGAAGATGTGGTCCATATACACTACGGAGTATTATGCCTCCATCAGAAAGGACAAATACCCAACTTTTGTAGCAACATGGATGGGACTGGAAGAGATTATGCTGAGTGAAATAAGTTAAGCAGAGAGAGTCAATTATCATATGGTTTCACTTATTTGTTGAGCATGACAAATAGCATGGAGGACAAGGGGTGTTAGAGAGGAGAAGGGAGTTGGGGTAATTGGAAGGGGAGGTGAATCATGAGAGACTATGGACTCTGAAAAACAATCTGAGGGGTTTGAAGTGGTGTGGGGGTGGGAGATTTGGGGTACCAGGTGGTGGGTATTATAGAGGGCACGGATTGCATGGAGGATTGGGTGTGGTGAAAAAATAATGAATACTGTTTTTCTGAAAATAAATAAATTAATTTAAAAGAAAAAGAAAAAAAAAAGAAATTATTATCAAGAGTTATATGCCAGGGGTGCCTGAGTGGCTAAGTGGGTTAAAGCCTCTGCTTTGCCTCAGGTCATGATCGCAGGGTGCTGAGACCTAGCCCCACATTTGGATGTCTTCTCGGCGGGGAGCCTGCTTCCTCTTCTCTCTCTCTGCCTGCCTCTCTTTCCACATGTGATCGCTGTCTGTCAAACAAATAAATAAAATCTTTTTTAAAAAAAGAGTTATATACCAATAAGTTATACCACCTAGAGAAAATGGATGTATTCCTGGAAACCTATAAACTTCCAAAACTGAATCAGGAAGAAACTGACAGCCTAAATAGACCCACATCTAGTAAAAAGATTGAAGCAATGATCAACAACCTCCCAAAAAGCAAGCCCCCAGGACCTGATGGATTCCCTGGAGAATTCTACCAAACATTCAAAGAAGAAATAATACCTGCTTTCCTGAATCAGTTTCAAAAAAAAAAATTAAAAAAAAAATTTAAAAAAAGAAGAAGTAAAACATCTAGACTCTTTTTATGAAGCCAGAATTACCCTGATCCCAAACCAGGCAAATGTCCCTTGAAAAAGTTGAATATCAGACCGATATCACTGAAGAATATGGATGCCAAGATTCTCAACAAGATCGAGCTAATAGGATCCAACAGTACATTAAAAAGATTATACACCATGACAAGGCGGGATTTATCCATGCAATTCGAGAATACTTCAACATCCACAAATCAGTAAGAGGAGAAGAAACACATGGTCCTCTCAATTGATGCAGAAAAAGCATTTGACCAGATACAACATCTGTTCCTGACTAAAATGATTCAAAGTATAGGAATAGAGTGAACATTCTTCAACTTCATAAAACATATCTATGAAATATCACCCTCAGCAAATATCATTCTCAATGGGGAAAAGCTGAAAGCTTTCCCTCTGACATAAGGAACACAATAAGGATGTCCACTCTTGCCACTGTTATTCAACATATTACTAGAAGTCCTAGCAACAGCAATTAGACAACAAAAAGAAACAAAAAGTATTCAAATTGACAAAGAAGAAGTCAAACTCTCTCTCTTAGCATATGACACAATACTTTATATGGAAATCCCAAAAGACTCCACCCCCAAACTACTAGAACTCATACAGCAATTCTGTAATGTGGTAGGATGCAAAATCAATGTACAGGAACCAGTTGCTTTCTTATACACTAACAATGAAAATATAGAAAGGGAAATTAAAGAATCAATTCCATTTACTATACTACCAAGAACCATAAGATACCAGGGAATAAACCTAACCTAAGAGGTATAAATCTGTACTTGAGGAACTACAGAACATTCATGAAAGAAATTGAAGAAGACACAAAAAGATGGAAGACCATTCCATACTCATGGATCAGAAGAATAAACGCCATTAAAATGTCTATACTGCTAGAGAGGAGGAGTCAATAGCTGAGGAGTAGCATGCTGAGATGACTCAGACAGCAGGAGATCAGCTAGATAATTTATAAAATCATTCCAAACACCTACAATTCCAACAGGAGATTGAAAAGAAGAAGAGCAACAATTCTAGAAACAGAAAATTGACCACTTTCTGAAACGTAGGGCCTGTGAAGAAATGAATACAAAACAATGGGAAGATAGACCATGGGGGGAAGGGGCTGGCTCCCAGCAAGCGATGGAGCAACAGAGCACAAAATCAGAACATTTAAAAGTCTGCTTCACTGAGAGACATCACTCCAGAGGCTAAGCCGGGGGGAAGCCCACATGGGGAAAGTGTGGTCTCAGGTCCCACGGGGTCACAGAAGGATCAGGGGTGTCTGAGTGTCACAGAGCTCACAAGTATTGGTGCAGGGAATCCAGCTAATAGACAGAGCCCAGGAGTGAACTCTCAACTCGTGGTTACCTTAAACAATGATCCATGGTACAGTCAGGCCACTGCTCTTTGAGCAGGGACCCCACGAGATCCAGGGAGAGCTCCCTGGGAGAGCACAGGGATCTGCTGAGTTTGGAGATATAAGGCGGGACTGTGTGCCAGAGACAGAGATGCTTGGTCACAGGCTGGGTAAGCTCAGAGCGCAGCCAGAAGCCAGGGACATTGAAGTGATTGAGCACTTTCCTTCAAGGGTACACTGAAGGGACCCAGAGCTCTCAGCTCCCCTGAACTGGAGATTGGGAGGCCAGCATTTTCATTCCTGTCATCCAGAACTCTACGGAAAGGGTTCAGGGAACAAAAGCTCCTGAAAGCAAACCTGAGCAGATTACTCAGCCCAGCCACTGGTTAGGGTGGTGCAATTCCACCTCAGGCAAAGACACTTGAGAAATACTACAACAGGCCACTCTCCCAGAAGATCAGCAAGAAATCCAGCCAAGACCAAGTTCACTTACCAAGAAGAACAGCGAAATTCCAGAGGAGGAGAAAGCAAAACATGGAATTCATGGCTTTCTAACCATGATTCTTTAGTCTTGCAAAGTTAATTAATTTAAAAATTTTTTTTTCTTATGTTAATTTTTTTAAATTTTTACTCTTTCCTCTTTTAACGTATTTAACTAGATTATCTTAAACTATCATAAAAAATCTTTTTGAACCTTCATTATTATAGTCATAGTTTATCTTTCATTGTATCCTACTTTCTTTTTTGTATACACATAGGGTGTTTTATTCTATAAAAATTGGGAAACAACTTCTAATAGATCCACATATACCCTAAATCTAGCACAGGGCTTTGTTCTAGTCTCCAACCTGAGCAAATTTTCTCCACTTTCTTTTTCTTTATTCTCACAAACAACTAATCATATCAACTCCTTTTTTAGAATTTTTTAAAAATTTTCTACTTTATAGTCATATTCCATTCCTTCATTGTGTTTACCATTATTATTAAAAAGTTTTTCATTCCTTAAAACTCTGGGAGGTAGTTCCTTCTAAGAGACCAAAGTACTCCCAAAATTAAGTGGGTGACTCTGTTATATATATATATATATATATATATATATATATATATTTTATATTTTTTATCCTTTTTTTAAAAATTTTTTTCTGAAATTCTTTTTACCCCCTTTGATCCCCACACGATTTGGGGTCTCTTCCGATTTGGTTAGAGCACACTTTCCTGGGGTCTTTGCCACCCTTTTACTGTTTTATTCGCTCCTTCATATATTCTTATTTGGATAAAATGACAAGGCAGAAAAACTCACCACAAAAAAATAAAATAAAACAAAACAATAAACAAAAAAAAAAAAAAAAAAAAAAAACAAGAGGCAGTACCAAAGGCTAGGAATCTAATCAATACAGACATTGGTAATATGTTGGATTTAGAGCTCAGAATGATGATTCTCAAGGTGCTAGCTGGGCTCAAAAAAAGGCAAGGAAGATACAAAAGAAACCCTGTCTGGAGAAATAAAAGCCATTTTAAGAGAAATAAAATAACTAAAATCTAACCAAGTTGAAATTTTAAAAAGCTATTAATGAGGTGCAATAAAAAATGGAGGTTCTTGCTGCTAGGATAAATGAGGCAGAAGAAAGAATTAGTGATATAGAAGACCAAATGACAGAGAATAAAGAAGCTGAGCAAAAGAGAGACAAACAACTACTGGACCATGAGGGGAGAATTCAAGAGATAAGTGATATAACTTAAAGTTGAAACATTAGAATATTTGGGATTCCAGAAGAAGAAGAAAGAGAGAGGGGAACAGAAAGTACATTGGAGAGAATTATTGTAGGGAATTTCCCTAATATGGCAAAGGGAACGAGCATCAAACTCCAGGAGGTGCAGAGAACCCCCCTCAAAATCAGTAAGAGTAGGTCCACACCCCATCACATAATAATTAAATTTACAAGTCTTATCAACAAAGAGAAAATCCTGAAAGCAGCCCGGGAAAAGAACTCTCTAACATACAATGGTAAAAATATTAGATTGGCAGCAGACTTATCCACAGAGACCTGGCAGGCCAGAAAGAATTGGTATGATATATTCAGAGCACCAAATAAGAAAAACGTGCCACCAAGAATACTATAACCAGCTAGGCTATTACTGAAAATAGAAGGAGATATAAAAAGCTTCCAGGACAAAACAACAACAACAAAAAACAAAACAAAACAAAACAAAACGGAAGGAATTTGCAAACACCAAACCAGATCTATAGGAAATATTGAAAGGGTTCCCCTAAGTGAAGAGAGACCCTGAAAGTTGTAGATCAGAAAGGAAAAAAGACAATATACAGTAATATTCACCTTACAGGCAATAAATGGCACTAAATTCCTATCTCTCAATAGTTACTTTCAAAGTAAATGTGCTAAATCCCCCCAATGAAAAAACACAGGGTATCAGAGTGGATTAAAAAAAAAAAAAAAGACGAAACCCATCAATATGCTGTCTACAAGAAACTCATTTTATACCTGAAGATACCTCCAGGTTTAAAGCGAGGGTGTGGAAAACAATTTATCATGCTAATGGACATCAAAAGAAAGGCGGGGTGGCAATCCTTATATCAGATCAATTAGATTTTTAAGCCAAAGACTATAATAAGAGATGAGGAGGGACACTATATCATACTCAAAGGTTCTGTCCAACAAGAAGATCTAAAATATTTAAAAATCTATGGCCCTAACATGGGAGCAGCCAGCTATATAAACCAATTAATAACAAAATCAAAGAAACACATCAAAAATAATACAATAATAGTAGGGGACTTTAACACTCCCCTCACTGAGATGGACAGATCATCCAAGCAAAAGATCAATAAGGAAATAAAGGCCTAAAATGACACACTGGACCAGATGGACGTCACAGATATATTCAGAACAATCCATCCCAAAGCAACAGAATACACATTCTTCTTTAGTGCACTTGGAACATTTTCCAGAATAGACCACATCCTGGGTCATAAATCAGGTCTCAACTGGTACAAAAGATTGGATCATTCCCTGCATATTTTCAGACCACAATGCTCTGATGCTAGAATTCAATCACAGGAGGAAATTTGGAAAGAACCCAAATACATGAAGACTAAACAGCATCCTTCTAAAGAATGAATGGGTCAGCCAGGAAACTAAAGAAGACTTGAAAAAATTCATGAAAACACAATGGTTCAAAATCTGTGGAACACAGCAAAGGCAGTTCTGGGAGGAAAATATATAGCAATACAAGCCTTTCTCAAGAAACAAGAAAGGTCTCAAATGCACTACCTAACCCTACACCTAAAGGAGCTGGAGAAAGAAACAAAAAAAAAGCCTAAACCCAGCAGAAGAAGATAAATCATAAAGATCAGAGCAGAAATCAATGAAATAGAAACCAAGAAAACAATAGAACAAATCAATGAAACTAGAAGCTGATTCTTTGAAAGAATTAATAAGATTGATAAACCCCTGGTCAGACTTATCAAGAAGAAAATAGAAAGGACCCAAATAAATAAAATCATGAGTGAAATAGGTGAGATCACAACTGACACCAAAGAAAAACAAACAAACAAAAAAATTAAGAACATATTGTGAGCAACTCTATGCCAGCAAATTTGACAATCTGGAAGAAATGGATGCATTCCTAGAGACATAAAAACTACCAAAACTGAACCAGGAAGAAATAGAAAACCTGAACAGACCCATAACCAGTAAAGACATAGAAGCACTCATCAAAAATCTCCCAACAAACAAGATCCCAAGGCCAGATGACTTCGCAGGGGAATTCTACCAATTATTTAAGGAAGAATTAATTCCTACTCACCTGAAACCATTCCAAAAAATAGAAATGGAAGGAAAACTTCCAAACTCATTTTATGAGGCCAGCATAACCTTGATCTCAAGACCAGAGGAGGATCCCATCAAAAAAGAGAATTACAGACCAATATCCCTGATGAACACAGATGCGAACATTCTCTCTAAAATACTAGCCAATAGGATTCAACAGTACATTAAGGATGATTCACCATGACCAAGTGGGATTTATTCCAGGGCTGCAAGGTTGGTTCAACATCCGCAAATCAATCAATATGATACAATACATTAGTAAAAGAAAGAACAAGAACCATATGATCCTCTCAATAGATGCTGAAAAAGCATTTGCCAAAGTACAGCATCCTTTCCTGATCAAAACTCTTCAAAGTGTAGGGATAGAGGGTACAAACCTCAATATCATCAAACCATCTGTGAAAAACCCACCATAAATATCATTATCAATGGAGAAAAACGGAGAACTTTTCTGCTAAGGTCAGGAACATGGCACGGATGTCCGTTATCACCACTGCTATTTAGCTTCAGCGATAGACAACAAAAAGAAATTAAAGTCATCCAAATCGGCAAAGAAGAATTCAAACTCTCACTCTTTGCAGATGATATGATACTTTATGTGAAAAACCCAAAAGACACCACTCCAAATCTGCTAGAATTCATACAGGAATTCAGTTAAGTGTCAGGATATAAGGTCAATGCACAGAAATCAGTTGTATTTCTTTATACCAACAACAAGACAGAAGAAAGAGAAATTAAGGAGCCAATCCTATTTACAATTGGACCCCAAACCATAAGATACATAGGAATAAACCTAACCAAAGAGGCAAAGAATCTATACTCAGAAAACTATAAAGTACTCATGAAAGAAATTGAAGAAGACACAAAGAAATAGAATAATGTTCCATGCTCCTGGATTGGAAGAACAAATATTGTGAAAATGTCTATGCTACTGAAGCAATCTACACATTTAATGCAATCCCTAACAAAATCCCATCCATTTTTTTTTTCAATGAAATGGAGCAAATCTTCTTAAAATTTATATGGAACCAGAGAAGACCTTGACTAGTCAAAGGAATATTGAAAAAGAAAGCCAAAGTGGGTGGTATCACAATTCTAAACTTCAAGGTCTATTATAAAGCTGTCATCATCAAGACAGTATGGTCCTGGCAAAATCAAACAAACAAACAAACAAACAAAAACAAAAAACCAGACACTTAGATCAATGGAACAGAAAAGTAGCCCAGAAATAGACCCCCCAACTCTATGGTCAACTAATCTTTGACAAAGCAAGAACAAATGTCCAGTGGAAAAAAGACAGTCTCTTCAACAGATGGTGTTGGGAAAATTGGACAGTCACATGCATAAAAATGAAATTGGACCATTTCCTTACACCACACACAAAAACAGACTTAAAATGGATGAACAACCTCATTGTGAGAAAGGAATCCTTCAAAATCCTTGAAAATACAGGCAGCAACCTCCTCGACCTCAGCCACAGCATATTCTTCCTAGGAACATTGCCAAAGCCATGGGAAGCAAGGGCAAAAATGAACTATTGAGACTTCATCAAGATCAAAAACATTTGCACAGCAAAGGAAACAGTTAAAAAAACAAAAGTATATTACAGAATGGGAGAAGATATATGGAAATGACATATCAGATAAAGGCCTAGTATCCAAAATCTATAAAGAACTTATCAAACTCAACACCCAAAGAACAAATAATCCAATCAAGAAATGGGCAGAGGACATGAACAGACATTTCTGCAAAGAAGCCATCCAGTTGGCCAACAGACACAAGAAAAAGTGTTCCGCATCACTTGGCATCAAAGAAATACAAATCAAAACCACAATGAGACACCACCTCACACCAGTCAGTATGACTAAAATTAACAAGGCAGGAAATGACAGACACTGGCAAGGATGTGGAGAAAGGAGAACCCTCCTACACTGTTGGTGGGAATTCAAGCCGGTGCAACCACTCTGGAAAACAGCATGGATGTTCCTCAAAAAGTTGAAAATAGAGCTACCCTATGATGCTGCAATTGCACTACTGGGTATTTACGCTAAATATACAAATGTAGTGATCCGAAGGGGCATGTGCACCTGAATGTTTATAGAAGCAATGTCCACAATAGCCAAACTATGGAAAGAACCAGGATATCCATCAACAGATGAATGGATAAATAAGAAGTGATATATGTATACAATGGAATACTATGCAACCATCAAAAGAAATGAAATCTTGCCATTTGCGATGACGTGGATGCAACTGCCGGATACTGTTATGCTTAGCGAAATAAGCCAATAAGAGAAAGACAATTATCATATGATCCACTGAGATGAGGAAGTTGAGAGGCAATGTTTGGGTTTGTGGGGTAGGAAAAGAATAAATGAAACAAGATGAGATCAGGAGGGAGACAAACCATAATAGACTCTTAATCTCACAAAACAAACTGAGGGTTTGCAGAGGGAGGGGGTAGGGAGAGGGTGGTGCAGTTATGCATATTGGGGAAGGTATGTGCTATGAAGTGTGAACCTGGCAATTCACAGACCTGTACCCTTGGGGCTAATAATACATTATATGTTAAACAAACAAAAAAGAAAAACTATAAAAAATAAAATAACTTTAAAAATTTAAAAAAGAAGAAAAAGAACGATATCTTAGTTGTCAAATTCATTTTACATTTAAAAAGAAAAATGGTTAATCACAAAATCCCCTAACTCAGTGAATTTTTTATTTTCAAATATTGTGGCCAGAACAACCTGGGGTCCCTGTTAATTGTGCAAGTTCCTGGTTCTACCACAGACCTAATTTAAAATCTCTTGAGATAGAACCTGGAATCCACATTTTTGATAAATTTCCCAGATGATTCCTGTTCATACAACTATCTGGAAACCAGTATTCTAATTGATTATAGAGCTTAGAGAAAGCACTTTAAATTTCTAAGAAAGGATCAGGAATGAAAGTATAATAGACAAGAAAAGGAAGTAGTGAATAGATCACAAATGTTCACTCTCATAATCATTAGATCTGTATCTTCAAAATCTTGAACACATACTATACACACACATACGCAGAGAATATTGTTTTATTAGGGTTCTTAATAAATGCTACTAAATATTTTTTTAAATCAGAATACGAAATGAAGTATGTAATAAAATGCCTTTATATAATTTGAAAATATGTACACATCACACATACTTATACAAGGATAGATATATCCTTTGATAAGTAGTCTTTCCTTATTTTATTGATGATTAGAGCTCAGTTTTCAGCCTCTTTGTTGCTCAGTGGGTCCATATAATAGGATCGGACCAAAAGTTTGTTAATGGAATGGTATGTGAAAGTTGAAGGAGGTCTTTTTCAGGATTGGAAATGTTAGTCTATTTCCTGGTGGCAAAAATACTGATATGTTGCCTGGAATGCTAACATGATGGTGGGGCTCAAATAGGCAAATTTTAAACTTTTGAAAGTGGCTTAATAATAAGATAGAAGAAGAATTATAATAATCATTGAGTATTGTACTAGCCTGAAACCATCTATATTAGGTGAAGAAAAAAATGTCTTCAGGGTTATGTTAGTTTTTCATGTTAATCACATATAAACCAACTTTGTCTCTATATTTAGAGAGAGGGGGTAAGGAGAGTTTAAAATCCAAGAAGTAAAATATCAAAGGTTTAAGGCTTAAAGATTTAAGTAAATAGCAAACTTTAGTTCTTTGCAAAAATCAACAAAGCTGACAAACATTTAGCTAGACTAACCAAAAGAAGAGGAAAGAAGATTCAAATTGCTAAACTCAACAATAAGAAAAAGGACATCACCATCAACTCACACAGGGGAAATAGTGTAGAGGAAACAATGAACAAATGTATGACTACAAATTAGATAATCTATATGAAATGGTATTCTTTTCATAAGATTTTATTTATTTATTTGAGAGAGAGAGAGTGAGAGAGAGCACAGTAGGGTGAAGACCAGAGGGTGAGAGAGGAGCAGACACCTGCTGAGCAGGAAGCCTAATGCAGGACAGAATACTGGGACTTCAGAATCATGACCTGAGCTGAAGGTAGCTGCCTAACCAACTGAGCCACCCAGGTGCCCTGATGAAATGGTATTTTTAAAAAGATTCAAACTACCAGAAATGACTCAAGTAGAATTAAAAACCTCAATAGAACTATAAAACAAATTAATAAACTTAATTGTTAATTAAAAGAGTAGCCCAGAACCCAGCTTCACTGGTGAATTCCACCAAATGTATAAAGAATAATGAACAGAATTCCTTTACAAACACTTCCAAAAAATAAAAGTGGAGGGAATATTTCCCAATTCATTCTATGAGAACAGTATAATCCTAATACCAAAGCCAGGCAAAGACATCAGTTATTTATATATATATATATATATTTTTTTTTTTTTTTTTTTCTTGAGGAATGTTCACACTGTTCTCCAAAGAGGCTGCACCAACTTGCATTCCCACCAACAGTGGAAGAGGGTTCCCCTTTCTCCACATCCTCTCCAACACATGTTGTTTCCTGTTTTGTTAATTTTGGCCATTCTAACTGGTGTAAGGTGATATCTCAATGTGGTTTTAATTTGAATCTCCCTGAGGGCTAATGATAATGAACATTTTTTCATGTGTCTGATAGCCATTTGTATGTCTTGATTGGAGAAGTGTCTGTTCATATCTTCTGCCCATTTTTTGATATGTTTTCCTGTTTCATGTGTGTTGAGTTTGAGAAGGTGTCGTGAAAAGAAGGGCCATCTGTACCCCAATGTTTATAGCAGCAATGGCCATGGTCGCCAAACTATGGAAAGAACCAAGATGCCCTTCAACGGACGAATGGATAAGGAAGATGTGGTCCATATACACTATGGAGTATTATGCCTCCATCAGAAAGGATGAATACCCAACTTTTGTAGCAACATGGACGGGACTGGAAGAGATTATGCTGAGTGAAATAAGTCAAGCAGAGAGAGTCAATTATCATATGGTTTCACTTATTTGTGGAGCATAACAAATATCATGGAGGACAAGGGGTGTTAGAGAGGAGAAGGGAGTTGGGGGAAATTGGAAGGGGAGGTGAATCATGAGAGACTATGGACTCTGAAAAACAATCTGAAGGGTTTGAAGTGGTGGGTGTGTGGCAGGTTGTTGTACCAGGTGGTGGGTATTATAGAGGGCACGCATTGCATGGAGCACTGGGTGTGGTGAAAAAAATAACGAATACTGTTTTTCTGAAAATAAATAAATTAATTTAATTTAAAAAAGAAAAAAGTATATATATATATATATATATATATAAAATAAAGAACACTACAGATAATATCTTGCACAGAAACACTGAAATGCTCAAGAAAATAGTAGTGAACCAAATCCAGCAACACTAAAAAAAAAAAAAAAAAAAAAATACGACCAATTAGGATTTACCTATAAAGAACTCCTCAAACTTAACATACACAAAATAGATAATCACGTCAAAAAATGGGCAGAAGACATGATCAGACACTTCTCCAAAGAAGACATATAAATGACTAACAAGCACATGAAAAAATGTTCATTATCATTAGCCATCAGGGAGATTCAAATCAAAACCACATTGAGGGTGTCAGAGCTGCTGCCTCCAAGTCGGGATCCAGTCTCCCAGCACTGCTGCCAGCGCCCTCCCTCCCCACGTGCACTCCCAACTCCTTTTGGTTCTAAGTCCAAAATGGCAACTCTCAAAGATCAGCTGATTCAGAATCTTCTTAAGGAAGAACATGTCCCCCAAAATAAGATTATAGGGGTTGGGTTGGGGTTGGTGCTATTGGCATGACTTGTGCCATCAGTATCTTAATGACTTGGCAGATGAATTTGCTCTTGTTGATGTCACAGAAGACAAACTGAAGGGAGAGATGATGGATCTCCAGCACAGAAGCCTTTTCCTTAGAACACCAAAAATTGTCTCTGGCAAAGACTATAATGTGACTGCAAACTCCAAGCTGGTTATTATCACAGCTGGGGCACATCAGCAAGAGGGAGAAAGCTGTCTTAATTTGGTCCAGCATAACAGGAACATCTTTAAGTTCATCATTCTTAATGTCATCAAATACAGTCCAAATTGCAAGTTGCTTGTTGTTTCCAATCAAGTGGATATCTTGACCTATGTGGCTTGGAAGATAAGTGGCTTTCCCAAAAACCTTGTTAATTGGAAGTCGTTGCAATCTGCATTCAGCCCGGTTCCGTTACCTAATGGGGGAAAGGCTGGGCGTTCACCCGTTAAGCTGTCATGGGTGGCTCCTCGGGGAGCATGGAGACTCCAGTGTGCCTATATGGAGTGGAGTAAACATTGCTGGTGTCTCTCTGAAGAATCTGCACCTGGACTTAGGCACTGATGCAGATAAGGAACAGTGGAAAGAGGTTCATAAACAGGTGGTTGAGAGTGCCTATGAGGTGATCAAACTGAAAGGCTACACTTCCTGGGCCATTGGACTGTCTGTGGCAGATTTGGCAGAAAGTATAATGAAGAATCTTAGACGGGTGCATCCAATTTCCACCATGATTAATGGTCTGTATGGAATAAAAGATGATGTCTTCCCTAATGTTCCTTGCATCTTGGGACAGAATGAAATTTCAGATGTTGTGAAGGTGACTATAACTCCTGAGGAAGGAGTCCATTTGAAGAAGAGCGCAGATACACTCTGGGGGATCCCAAAGGACCTGCAGTTTATTTATTTATTTATTTATTTATTTTTAAAGATTTTATTTATTTATTTGATAGAGAGAAATCACAAGTAGACGGAGAGGCAGACAGAGAGAGAGAGGGGAAGCAGGCTCCCCACTGAGCAGAGAGCCCGATGCGGGACTCGACCCCAGGACCCTGAGATCATGACCCGAGCCGAAGGCAGTGGCTTAACCCACTGAGCCACCCAGGTGCCCCAGGACCTGCAGTTTAAAAGTTTTCTAATGTACCACTTCACTGTCTAGACTACGACAGGGTTGTAGTTGGAGGTTTTGTACATTGTCCTTATTATCTGAATTGTTATTTAAATAATATCAAAATAGCCTAAGGAAAAAACATCGGTTTCTTAAATTTCTAAATACGAATGGTTCAGTAAACCCTGCAGCTATACCCTAATGCCGGATGATACCTGCCTTTGTAGTCCTAAATGGGTTCATCTAAGAGGCACCACTGCCAATACTGCATATGCAGCAGGTGCTCTTCAAACCAGGTGCGTATTTCATGTGTGTTCTATGACTTCTGGTTCCTTCACCCAACACGCCTAGTCCATCTTTTCCAGTCAGTCACATCCTGGGCTCCAATGTATCAATTCATTATTGCATGTATCGTGCGTAACTGTTCCAAAGGATCTTACTTCGTGTACCATGTATGTCTGAATATAGTGTACATTGCCATATAATGTAAAAAGACCATACAACCAAGTGTTGTACCAACTAAAATACCAAATAAAATTGGAACAGTGACTTTTTTTTGAAAAAAAAAAAAAAAAACATTGAGGTACCACCTTATACCAGTTAGTATGGCCAAAATCATCAAAACAGTAAACAACAAGTGTTGGAGAGGATGTGGAGAAAGGGGGACCATCTAATTCTGTTAGTGGGAATGCAAGTTGTTGCAGCCACTTTGGAAAACAGTGTGGAGATTCCTTAGGAAATTAAAAACAGAGCTTCCCTATGACCCTACAATTGCACTGCTAGGTATTTACCCCAAGGATACAGATGTAGTGAAAAAAAGGGCCATCTGTACCACAGTGTTCATAGCAGCAATGGCCACAGTTGCCAAACTGTGGAAAGAACCAAGATGTCCTTCAACGGAAGAATGGTTAAAGAAGATATGGTCCATATACGCAATGGAGTATTATGCCTCCATCAGAAAGGATGAATATCCAACTTTTGTATCAACATGGACGGGAATAGAGGAGATTATATTGACTGAAATAAGTCAAGCAGAGGGAATCAATTGTCATATGGTTTCACTTTCTTGTGGAGAATAAGGAATAGCACAGAGTACTTTGGGAGATGGAGAGAAGTGAGTTGGGGGAAATTGGAGGTGGATACAAATCACGAGAGACTGTGGACTCTGATACACAAACTGAGGGTTTTGGAGGGGAGGAGGTTGGGGCGTTGGGTGAGGTGTTGTTGTTGGATATTAAGGAAGGCACGTATTGCATGGAGCACTGAGTGTGGAGCATAAAAAATAAATTTTGGATCACTGAAAAAATAAAATTAAATTAAATTTTAAAAAAGACATAGGATGTCAGAATGGATAAAAATAAAAGACCCATCTGTTTTCTGCCTATGGGAGACTCATTTTAGACCTAAAGACATTTTCAGCTTTGAAGTCAGGGGATATGTAAATATTTATTATGTAATTGGACATCAAAATAAGCCATAATAGCATTACGTATATAAGACAAACTAGATATTAAACCAAAGATTCTAAGAAGAGATGAAGAAGAGCACTATATCATAATAAAGGGGACTATCCAACAATAATACTTAACTATTTTAAATATTTATGCCCCCAATTTGGGAGAACCAAAATATATAAAACAATATAATACTAAACATAAAGTAATTCATTGATAATAATACAGTAATAGTAGTGGACTTTAATAATCCAGTAACGTCAGTGGACAGATCTTCTTAGCAGAAAATCAATAAGGAAACAAAGGATTTGAATGATGCACTGGACCCAATGGGCTTAAGAGATACGTTAGAACATTTTATCCTAAAGAGGAAAACACACATTCCTTTCACAAGTGCCCGGGGTATTCTCCAGAATAGATCAAATACTATATCACAAATCAGTTCTCAGCAAGTACAAAAGAGTGAGATCATACTATGTATATTTTCTGACCACATTGCTATGAAACTTGAGGTCAACAAGAAAAAATATGGAAAAACACAAATACATGGATGTTAGAGAACATGTTATTAAACAATGAATGGGGAACCAGGAAATTAAAGAATAAATTAAAAAATACATGAAAACATTGAAAATGAAAATATGGGGTTCAAAACCTCTGCAAAGAAGCCAGAGAGGTCCGAAGGGCAAAATATATTGCAATATAGCCCTACCTCAAGAAGCAAGAAATCCTCAAATAAACAACCTAAAGGAGCTAGAAAAAGAACAACAAAGCCTAAAGACAGTAGAAGGGAAATAATAAAGATTAGAATAGAAATAAATGATATAGAAATTAAAGAAAAAAGAGAACTAATCAATGAAACCAGGAGCTGCTTCATTGAAAAACTAAATAAAATTTACAGACTCCTAGACAGACTTATCAAAAATAAAGGAGAAAGGACCCAAATAAATAAAATCACAAATGAGAAAGGAGAAACAGCAATCCCTGCAGAATACAATGATAAGATAATATTATGAGAAATTATATCCCAACAAATTGGACAATCTGGAAGAAATGGATAAAATCCTTGGAGCATATAAAATACCAACACTAAAATGGGAAGGCATTGAAAACTTGAATAGACTGAAAAAAAGCAAAGAAATTGAATTAGTAATCAAAAATCTCCCAACAAACAAAAGTCCAGCTCCAGATTACTTCACAGGGGAATTCTACCAAACATTTTTTTTTCTTTTCTGCCAAACATTTAAATAAAAGTTAATGCCTATTCTTCTCAAATTATCCCAAAAAAATATATATGTAAGGAAACTTCCAAATTCATTCTATGAAGTCATCACCACCTGATATCAAAACCAGGTAAAGACTCCACTATAAAAGATAATTACAGACCATTATCCCTGATGAACATGGATGCAAAAATTCTTGACAAAATATTAGAAAATCAAATCCAACAGTACATTAAAAGAATCCTTCATCATGATCAAGTAGGACTTACTCCTGGACTGCAAAGTTGGTTCAATATTGACAAATCAAACATTATTCACCACATTAATAAAAGAATAAGAAACAGATGATCCTTTCAATAGATAAAAAAACAGTTAACAAAATTCAATGTATATTAATGATAAATACTCTCAACAAAATAGGATTAGAGGGAACATAACTCAACATAATAAAGACCATATAGGAAAAACCCACAGCTAATATCATTCTCCATGGTGAAAAACTGATAACTTTTCCTTGAGGTTGGTAACAAGACAGGGATGTTCACTCTTGCCAATGTTATTTAGCAAAGTATTGGAAGTCCTAACCTCAGCAATTAGATAACAAAAAGAAACAAAAGACATTCAAATTGGCAAGGAAGAAGAAACATTTTCACTATTTGCAGGCTACATGATACTCCGTTTAGAAAACACAATAGAATCCATCAAAAAATTGTCAGAACTGATACAAAAATTCAGTAATAGTCACAGGATACAAAATCAAGTACAGAATTCTATTGTATTTCTATACACCAATAATGAACAAATAGAAAGTGAAATCAAGGAATCAATCCCAGTTACAACCTGTATCAAAAACAGTAAAAGACTCAGGAATAAACCTAACTAAAGAGGTAAAAGATCTATACTCTGAAAACTATAGAACACTTATGAAAGAAATTGAAAAGGACACAAATAAATGGAAAAACGTCTCATGCCCACGGATTGAAAGAAGAAACAGTGTTAAAATGTCTAAACTACCCAAAGTTACATTTAATACATTTAATACAAACTCTATCAAAAATACCACCAACATTTTTCACAGAGCTAGAACAAACAACCCTAAAGTTTGTATGGAACCAAAAAAGAACCTGAAGAGCCAAAGAAATCTTAAAAAAAAAAAAAAAAAAAAAAAAAAAGATGTATGCATCAGAATTCCAGACTTCAAGCTATTTTACAAAGCGGTAGTCATCAAGCAGTGTGGTCTTAGCACAAAAATAGACCCATAAATCAATAAACAAAATAGAAAACCAGGAAATGAACCCACAACTACATGGTGAATTAATTTTAGACAAAGCAGGAAAGAATATTCAGTGGAAAAAAGACAGTCTTTTCAAGAAATGACATTGGGAAAACTGGACAAAACAATGCTAAAGAAATCCTTGGACCACATTTTTTTTTTTTTACAGCATACAGAAAAATAAATTCAAAATGAATGAAAGACCTCAATGTGAGACAGGAAGCAATCAAAATCTTAGAGGAAAACATAGACAGTAACTTCTTTGACATCAGCCTTTGCTAATTCTTTCTAGATATGCCTCATAAGGCAAGGGAAACAAAAGCAAAAATAAATTTTGGGATTTCATCAAAATAAGAAGCTTCTACAGAGTGAAGGAAGCAATCAACAAAGCTAAATTCAACCTAGAGAATGGGAGAAGATGTTTGCAAATGACCTATCTGATAAAGGGTGAGTATTCAAAATACAGAAAGAATTTATAAAACTCAATGCCCCCCCAAACCTAAATCAAACAGTTAATAAATAAGCACAAGATATGAATAGACATTTTTCTAAAGACACAGATGTTTCAGTCCTGGTAGGTGATAGGTTTCCAGGAAAGCATCTGTTTCTTCCAGGTTGATTAATTGATTGAAATATAGTTATTGACAATGATTTATCATAATTGTTTCTATTTCCTTGGTGTTGATCATGATCTCTCCCCTTTCATTCATATTTTATTAATTTGGGTCCTTTCTCTTTTCTTCTGGATAAGTTTGGTCAGTGGTTTATCAATATCATTTTTTTTTTCAAAGAACCTGCTTCTCGTTTCATTGATCTGCTCTAGTAAATTTCTGGTTTCTATTTCATTGATCATTGCTCTAATATTAATTATTTCTCTTCTTGTGCATGACTTGGGCTCTGATGTTTTTTTCTCCAGTTTTTTGAGGTATAAAGTTAGCTGGTGAATTTGGGACTTTCAATTTTTTTGAAGGAGGCTTGGATGGTTATGTTTTTCCACATTAGGACTGCCTTTGCAGTATTCCATTGGTTTTGGACCAATGTGTTTTTATTCTCATTGGTTTTTATGAATTATTTAAGTTCTTTAATGTCCTTATTGACCCAAACATTCTTCAGGAGGATGGTCTTTAGCTTCCAAGTGTTTTAATCTCTTCCAAAATTTTCCTGTGACTGAGTTTCAGTTTCAAAGCATTTTGATCTAAAAATATGCAGGGGAAAATTTCAATCTTTCGGTATCAGTTGAATTGTGACCAAGCATATGGTCTGTTTTAGAGAAAGTTCCATGTACACTTGGGAAGAATGAGTATTCTGTTGTTTTAAGGTGGAATGTTCTGTGTATATCAGTGAGGTCCATCTGGTCAAGTGTGTCATTCAAAGCTCTTGTTTCTTTGTTGATTTTCTGCTTAGATGATCTGTCTGTTGCTGAGAGTGGAGTGTTGAAGTCTCCTACTATTAATGTATTGTTATCAATATGCCTCTTTATTTTGGTTAACAGTTTGTTTATGTAGTTGGCTGCTCCCATGTAGGGGCATACATATTTACAATTCTTAGATCTTCTTGTTGGATAGACCCTTTTAGAATGATATAGAGTCCTTATGTAACTCTAACTGCAGTATTTAGCTTATAATCTAATTTGTCTGATATGAGAACTGTTACCTCAATGTTCTTTTGAGGTCTGTTGACATGAAAGATGGTTTTCCATCCCTTCACATTCAGTCTGAATGTATCTGTAAGTTGAAAATGAGTATCCTGTAGACAACATATGGATAGGTCCTGTCTTTTTATCTAATCTGCAACCCTATGCCTTTTCATGGAAGCATTTAGGCCATATATATTGAGAGTGATTATTGAAAGATATGATTTTGTTGTTATCATGTTGCCTGTGAAGTCCTTGTTTCTATACATTATCTCTGTAAATTTCTGTTCTGTATCACTCTTGGGGTCTTTCTTCTTTGACAAAACCTTCCTTAATCTTTCTTGCAGGGCTGACTTAGTAGTCACTTATTCTTCAGCTTCTGGTAGTCGTGGATGCTCTTTATTTCTCCAACCATTCTGAATGACAGCCTTGCCAGATAAAGTAGTCTTGGCTGCATGTTCTTCTCATTTAGTACCCTGAATATGGCTTTTCAACCCTTTCTGGCTTTTCGGGTATCTGTGGACAGCTTTGACATTATTCTGATGCTCCTTCCTCTGTATGTAAGTAATCTCTTCCCCCAACTGACCTTAAGATAGTTTCCATTGTTCTAAGATTTGTTCTAATATTACATGCTAGGACATTGGTCTGTTTTCCTTGAACTTGAGAGGAGTTCTTTCTGCCTCTAGGACAAGAATCCTAAAATTTGTATGGAACCAAAAAATACACCAAATCACAAAAAAAAAAAAATGCTGAAAAAGAAAAACAAATCTGAGAGCATCACATTGCCTGATTTCAAGCTATATTACAAAGCTGTGATCACCAAGACAGCATGGTACTGGCACAAAAACAGAAACATAGACCAATGGAACAGAGTAGAGAGCCCAGATCTGGATCCTTGAAGGTACAGTCATATAATCTTGGACAAATCGGGAAAAGAATATCCAATGGGAAAAAGACAGTGTTCAATAAATGGTGTTGGGAAAATTGGACAGCGATATACAGAAGAATGAAGCTCCACCACTCTCTTTCACCATACACAAAGATAACCTCAAAATGGATGAAAGACCTCATGTGAGAGAGGAATCCACAAAATCCTGGAGGAGAACATAGGCAGTAACCTCTTCAACACTGGCCACAGCAACTTCTTTCAAGACAGTCTCCAAAGGCAAGAGAAAAAAAAAATCACACACACACAAAAAAAAGCAGTGTGTTCTTAGCACAAAAATAGACCCATAAATCAATAAACAAAATAGAAAACCCAGAAATGAACCCACAACTCCATGGTGAATTAATTTTAGACAAAGCAGGAAATAATATTCAGTGGAAAAAAAACAGCCTTTTCAAGAAATGACATTGGGAAAACTTTTCACAAAGGAAGGGAAAAATGAAGGGGGGGGGGGAGTTAGAGGGGGAGATGAACCATGAATGACTATAGACTCCAGGAAACAAACTGAGGGTTTTAGAAGGGAGGGCAGTGGTGGGTATTAAGGAGGGCACATATTTCATGGAGCACTGGGTGTTATATGCGAACGATGAATCGTGGAACACTACATCAAAAAGTAATGATGTACTGCATGGTGACAAACAGGACATAATAAAATAAATAAATATATCATCATCAGGTGTTAAAAAAAAAGAAAACATACAGATGGCTAACAGACATATGAAAAGATACTCAGCATCACTCCTCATCAGGGAAATACAAATTAAAAATACACTGATCTATCACCTCACACCTGTCAGAATGGCTAAAATTAACAACCCAGGAAACAACAGATATTTGCAAGAATGTGGAGAAAAGGGAACGGTCCTACACTGTTGGTGGCAATGCAAACTATGTAGCCACTCTGGAAAACAGTATGAAGATTCCTCAAAATTTAAGAATAGAATTAACTTATGTTTTTGCCTTTGCACTAGTAGGTATTTACCCAAAGGATACAAATAGTGATTTGAAGACATACATGCACCCAATGTTTCTAGCAGCATCATTGAAAATAGCCAAATTATGGAAAGAGCCCTAGCATCCCTCAACTGATGATTGGATAAAGAAGGGATAGCATATATATATATATATATATATATATATATATATCCACAATGGAATATTCTTCAGTTGTAAAAAGAATTAAATCTTCCCATTGCAATGACGTGGACGGAACTAGAGAATATTATGTAAGAGAAAGGCAAAGACCATATGATTTTACTCATATGTGGAATTGAAGAAACAAAACAAGTGAACATAGGGGGAATAAGAGTGGCAAACCAAGAATCAGAACCTTAACTATAGAGAACAAACATGGTTATTGGAGGGGTGGTGGGTGGGGTGGGTTAAATAGGTGATGGGTATTAAGAAGTGCACTTGTGATGAGCACCACGTGTTGTATGTAAGTGATGAATCACTAAATTCTACACCCTAAACTAACATTATGCTGTATGTTAAATAACTGGAATTTAAATGAAAAAATTTTGAAGAGACCTATTTGCACACCTAAGTCATAAGGCTATTTCAACTTTAGAACAAATACAACCTTTCAACTGCCCTAACAAAGCTTAAAACATGCTTCAAAGTAAAACATGCTTAGCACACTAAGCTAATTAATTACCTAGTGAACAAAATTCAGTATGCTCAAAATTAAGAATGGAATAGCTGATAAATATCTAGAAGAGAAGATATTTATTTTAATAACCAGAGAGCTGTTCAATTTCCAATCAATGTCCTTAAACTTTATCAGTATTGAAGAAATTGTTTAATCAGGCTCAGTTTGGCCATGGAATCTTTATAATTTTAATAATTCCCCAGTGAAAATAAAATATGGTAGTCTTACTATACAGAGAACCTACGGTTATTTTTGGTTAATGACTCCTAAAACAATGGCAACTCAAAATGTAGACATGCATGCTCCTCCACTAAGAATTAATGAAACCAGAAGTTGGTGCTCAAAAAATATTTCCAAGGACATTTTGAAAATTTCAGGGCACTTTGAACCATGATAATATTCTAGATAATTTCTATCATGGCATTGCACAAAATGTGTCAAAACAATTTGTAATTCTGATGGGTTGAGACAGACCATTCTTTTTTTTTTTAAGATTTTACTTATTTATTTGACAGACAGAGATCACAAGTAGGCAGAGAGACAGTCAGAGAGAGAGAGGGGAGGAAGCAGGCTCCCTGCAGAGCAGAGACCCTGATGCAGAGCTCAATCCCAGGATCCTGGGATCATGACCTAAGCCAAAGGCAGAGGCTTTAACCCACTGAGCCACCCAGGCACCCCTGAGACAGACCATTCTTAGTAGTTTTGTTAACTTTAGAAAGCCCTATTTGAATATATGGAAAAATAGGAAGCCTACATCTTTCTACTTTGAGGAAGCTGAAACTACAAAATTATATACACAATGCTATCAGAGATTAAAAAAATATTGTAAAGTAGTTTCATAATAATAATTGTCTTTCACACAACATTTCACAGGATATGGAATAACTATCAATCACTAGCATCTACAAATCTATCTGATAATTTTTGATGCTCAGTTACAATGGAACCTTTATCCAACACTTAAAAAGAATAAGGTATCTTAGTGAGAAATCCTTTTTTTATCAACCCTGCTTCAAATATTTGAAGAAGGAAAAGAGAAATCTTCAAGTGGTAAAGGATTTACTTTCTTCATAGGGCCTACTTCATTTGTGATTTCCATATTTCCTGCAAGAGTTTAATTAAGCCTTATTGTTTTGACTTTCACCTCTTTTTAAAAAATGTATTTATTCATTTATTCATTTCTAGTAATCTCTGCACTCAACGTGGGGCTCCAACTCATAATAATAAGATCAAGAGTTTCATGCTTTGCCAACTGAGCCAGCCACACACCACCTTGATTTTTTAGTTTCAGTTAACCTTTTCCTAGTGTGAACTCACAGAACCTAGCTTCACTGGGTTTAAAAATAAAAATAAAATAAAGACTTTAATTATTTATTTTGACAGAGAGATGGAGAACATATAAGTGAGGAGATGGATAGAGGAAGAAGCAGAGAGAAATTCTTAAGCAACTCCCTGCTGAGTATGGACACCCCCTTCCAACCTGAGGCTCCATCTGATGACCCTGAGATCATGACCTGAGCTGAAATCAAGTCTGATGTTCAACTGACTGAGCCACCCAGGAGCCCTGGTTTCACAGTTTTAACAAGAAAGTTTCTACATGTCAATTTTCAAATAATTTAAATGAAAATGTTATAGGTATCAAATTACAGCTCAAAGAAATGAGCACCGAACTGACTTCCATTGGAGTAGGGAATTTAAATTTAATTTGGCTAAAATGATCCCTCTCTCTCTCTGTTATTTAGATATTTGTATGTGTTTAGTGTTTTGATTCTAGAGTGCACAAAATATGGTGCATTCAAAACTACAATGCTGCTGGTCTAAAATATCATTAGAAAGTTAATTTTATTTGTGAAAATATGGACTTATTTCAGCATGACATTTACTCATAGACTGCTGCATATCAGTAAAATAAGATATTGCATTTTCTATAAGTAGATTATTATTGGTACACATGAGCTTTCTTCTTTTTTTGGAAATGTTAGTCTTTCACCACACAGCTGTACTTCATAAGTGAGAAAAATATTGACATGGTCATTCACAAGTTGGAATCCTTCAAAGGCCATTAATTTTATATTGGGAATGTAAAATAAGGGACACCTGGGTGGCTTGGTCATTAAGCGTCTGCCTTTGGCTCAGGTCATGATCCCAGCGTCCTGGTATTGAGCCCCACATCGGACCCCTGCTTGGTGGGAAGCCTGATTCTCCCTCTCCCACTCCCGCTTCTTGTATCCCTCTCTCACTGTCTCTTTCTCTCTGTCAGATAAACAAATAAAATTTAAAAATAAGAAATGTAAAATAAATAATTTGATCACCTAACAGGATCAAATGCATATAATCACATGGGTCTGAATTCTGACATGAAATTCTGAATCTTTTTATTTTTTTTCCTTTTTACTGATGTCTTGAGATTCTATTTTTAAAATGGTATTTGACTTCATATATACCTTTCCATGCTTTAGTAACATTGTTCAAATTGATCAGAAATGTCATTTATATTGCTGAAACATTCTGTAAGCTATAAGCAAAAACCATGGTAATTAAGTCATACTTTATGTGATCAATATCTCAGAACAGTTTTAATGCAGAATAGGTATGAATAAGGTCAAGTGAAACACCTTCTCTAGGTAACCTTTTTTTTTTTTTTTTCATTTTCCCATGCCAGTATTAAAAGTGGCACAAAGTGATATTTAATTGTCTTAAAACTTTCACACTTATGCAATCTGAGATTCTAGAGAACTTTTACTTATATCTTGACCCCATTTAAGAAAGTATTCTTCTCCTTGGAGCTGTAGGGATAGATTGGCATCATCAGAATCCAAACATAATAAAAACTAAAGAATAGTCTGTCAGCAAAATTACAAGGAATCATTGTATATGGGTTATTTTTCCTCTGGTATGAATATATTGATACATACTATCTTCTATGATACCAGGATTTAACAACTTTAAGACTAATATAATAAGAAAGTAAGCCATTTATGGACAATAAATACAATTAGTAGGTACAAGTTTGAAAACTATAAGAGGATAACATATACACTTATTTTTATTTCATATTCTGAAGTGTTACAACTTTATCCTCAGCACGTCCTAAAACCCCAGGGAAAATTTACAACAGCATACTATGAATATTCAAGAATAAAAGAAATGTGTTGGCTCAAAGACATGATACCTTACATAAAGCATTTCCTCAAAATAACAAATGAAAGGACTGATTTTGTCAGTTGATACGGTGATTGGAATGCCAAACAATTTTTTTTAAATTGTGCTAGGTTAGTCGCCGTACAGTACATCATTAGTTATTGATGTAATGTTCCAAGATTCATTGTTTATGTATAACACCCAGAGCTCCATGCAATGCAAGCCTTCCTTTTCTTTTTTATTAAGATTTAATTTTTTTATTAGTCAAAGAGAGACAGAGAGAGACCACAAGTAGGGGGAGCAGCAGACACAGCGAGAAGCAGGCCCCCCCACAGAACAAGGAAGCTGATTCTGGACTTGATCCCAAGACCCTGGGATCATGACCTGAGCCAAAGGCAGACACTTAACCAATAGAGCCACCCAAGCATCCCAAGTGCCCTCGTTAATACTCATCACTGGGCCAACCCCTGACCCCACACACCTCACTTCTAAAATCCTGTTTGTTCCTCAGAGTCTGAAGTCTCTCATGGTTCATCTCCCCCTCCAATTTCTCCCTCTCATTTTCCCTTCCTTCTCTTAATGTCCTCCATGCTATTCCTTATGTTCCAAAAGTAAGTGAATCCATATGATAATTGATCTTCTCTGCTTGACTTATTTCAGTCATCAAAATCTCCTCCAGTCCCATCCATGTTAATGAAAAAGTTGGGTATCCATCCTTTCTGATGGCTGAATAATATTCCATTGTATATATGGACTACATCATTGTCCATTTGTCTGTTGAAAGGCATCTCTGCTCTTTCCACAGTTTAGCTGTTGTGGACATTGCTGTTCTGAACATTGGGGTGCATGTGCCCCTTCATTTCATTTCATCTGTACCTTTGGGGTAAATAGCAGGTAGTGCAATTGCAGGGCCATAGGGGAGCTATCTTTTTTATTTTTTTGAGAATCCTCCACACTCCTTTCCAAAGTAGATGCACCAACTTGCATTACCACCAACAGTGTAAGAGAGTTTTCCTTTCTCCACATCCTCTCCAACATTTGTTGTTTCTTGCCTTGTCAATTTTTTCCATTCTGTCTGGTGTAGGGTGGTGTCTCAGTGTGGTTTTGATTTGAATTTCCCTGATGGTTAATGATGATGAACAGTTTTTCATGTGACTGTTAGCCATGTGTATGTCTTCACTGGGGAAGTGTCTGTTCCTGTCTTTTGCCCATTTTTTTGACTTGATTATTTGTGTTTTTGGGTGTTGAGTTTGAGCAGTTCTTTATAGATCTTGGATATCAGCCCTTTGTCTGTAGTATCATTTGCAAGTAACTTCTCCCATTCCATGGGTTGCCTCTTCGTTTTGTTGATGTTTCCTGCAGAATTTTTTGATCTTGATGAAGTCCCAAAAGTTCATTTTTGCTTTTTTTTCCTCTTGCCTTTGGAGACTGTCTTGAAAGAAGTTGCTGTGGCCAGTGTTGAAGAGGTTACTGCCTATGTTCTCCTCCAGGATTTTGTGGATTCCTCTCTCACATGAGGTCTTTCATCAATTTTGAGGTTATCTTTGTGTATGGTGAATGAGAGTGGTGGAGCTTCATTCTTCTGTATATCACTGTCCAATTTTCCCAACACCATTTATTGAACACTGTCTTTTTCCCATTGGATATTCTTTTCCCGATTTGTCCAAGATTATATGACTGTACCTTCAAGGGTCCAGATCTGGGATCTCTACTCTGTTCCATTGGTCTATGTTTCTGTTTTTGTGCCAGTACCATGCTGTCTTGGTGATCACAGCTTTGTAATATAGCTTGAAATTAGGCAATGTGATGCTCTCAGATTTGTTTTTCTTTTTCAACATTTCCTTAGCAATTCGGGGTCTTTTCTTGGTCCATATAAATTTTAGGATTGTTTGTTCCAGCACTTTGAAAAATAGATTTGATTAGAATAGCACTGAAAGTATAGATTTCTCTGGGCAGCATAGACATTTTAACAATGCTTATTCTTCTGATCCATGAACATGGAATATTTTTCATTTTTGTTTCTTCTTCAGTTTCTTTCATGAGTGTTCTTTAGTTCCTAGAGTATAGATCATTTACTTCTTTGCTTAGGTTAATTCCAAGCTACCTTATCATTTTTGGTGCTACTGTAAATGGAATACATTCTTTAATTTCTCTTTCCAGAGTTTCCTTTTTGGTGTATAAGAAAGAAATGGGTTTTTCTGTGCATTGATTTAATATATTGCTACATTTCTGAAATGCTGTATGGATTCTAGTAATTTATGGGTAGAGATTTTTGGATTTTCCATGTAAAGTATCGTGTCATCTGAGAAGAGAGAGAGTTAGACTTCTTGGCCGATTTAAATATATTTCTTTTTGTTGTTGTTGTTGACTGTTGCTGGTCTTCTATTAGTATGTTGAATAATAGTGGCAAGAGTGGACATCCCTGTCACTTTCCTGATCTTAAGGGAAAGGATGTCGGGATTTCTCCATTGAGGATGATATTTGCTGTGGGTTTTTCATAGATGGATTTTATGAAATTAAGGAATATTCCCTCACTCCCTATATTCTAAGTAGTTTTAATTAGGGAAGGATGCTGTATTTTGTTAAATGCTTTTTCTGCATCAATTGAGAGGACCATATATTTCTTTTCTCATCTGTTATTAATTTGTTCTATCATTGATTGGCAAATATTGAACCACTCTCGCATCTCAAGGATAAATCCTACCTGGTCATGGTGGATAACCTTTTTTTTTTTTTTTAAGATTTTATTTATTTAACAGAGAGAGGGAGATCACAAGTAGGCAGAGAGAGAGGGGGAAGCAGGCTCCCCACAGAGCAGAAAGCCCGATGCAGGGCTCGATCCCAGAACCCTGGGATTATGACCTGAGCCAAAGGCAGAGGCTTAACACACTGAGCCATCCATGTGCCCCGTGGATAAACTTTTAAACAAACTGTTGAATCCTGTTACCAAGGATCTTCTTGAGAATCTCGGCATCTATATACATCAGGGATATTGGTCTGAAATTCTCCTTTTTGGTGAGGTCTTTGCCTGGTTTGGGGATCAAGGTAATGCTAGTCTCATAGAAAGAGACTGGAAATTTTCCCTCTATTTCTGTTTTTTGAAACAGCTCCAGTAGAATAGTATTAATTCTTCTTTGAAGGTTTGATATAATTCCCCAGGGAATCCATCAGGTCCTGGGCTCTTGTTTTTTGGGAGGTTTTTGATCACTGCTTCAATATTGTTACTAGATATTGGTCTCTTCAGGATGTCAATTTCTCCCTGTTTCAGTCTTGGAAGTTTATAGTCTCCAGGAAGGCATCCATTTCTTCTAGGTTACTTAATTTATTGGCATATAGCTGTTGATAATAATTTCTGATGATTATTTCTATTTCCCTATTGTTAGTCATGATCTCCCCTTTTCAGTCATAGTTGTATTAATTTGGGTCTTTTCTCTTTTCTTTTGAATAAGTCTGGTCAGTAGTTTATCAATCTTATTAATTCTTTGAAAGAACCAGCTTCTAGTTTCATTAATGTGTTCTGCTGTATTTCTGGTTTCTAATTCATTGATCTCTGCCCTAATCTTCCTTCCTTGTGTGTGGGTTAGGTTTAATTTGTTGTTGAATCTCCAGATCTTTAAGGTGTAAAGACAGTTTGTGAATTCAGGATTTTTTTTTTTTTTTTTCCTGAGGGAGACTTGGATGGCTATGTATTTCCCCCTTAGTACCACCTTTGCTGTATCCCATAGGTTTTGGACTGAAGTGTCTTCATTCTCATTGGTTTCCATGAATTGTTTAAGTACTTCATTGATTTCCTGATTGACCCAAACATTCTTCAGCAGGATGGTCTTTAGCTTCTAACTGTTTAAATTTCTTCTAAACTTCTTCTTTTAATTGAGTTCCAGTTCCATACCATTGTGATCTGAGAATATGCAGGGAATAATCTCAATCTTTTTGTATAGGTTGAGACCTGCTCTGTGACCCAGTATTTGGTCTATTCTAGGGAAAGTTCCATGTACACTCGAGAAGAATGTGTATTCTGTTGTTTTAGGGTGGAATGCTCTGTATATATCTATGAGGTCTGTCTGGTCCTGTGTGTCATTCAAAGCTCTTGTTTATTTGTTCATTTTCTGATTAGATGATCCTACTATTGCTGAGAGCGAAATGTTAATATCCCCTACAATTAACATATTATATCAATATGTCTTCATTTCCATTAACAGTTGTCTTATGTAGTTGGCTTCTCTTATGCTGGAGACATAGATATTTTAATTCTTAGGTATTCTTGGAAGGATAAAGGATAGACCCTTTAAGAATGGTATGGAGTCTTTCTGTATCTCTGACTACAGTCTTTAGCTTAAAATCTAGTTTGTCTGGCCCTGGGCTTTTGTTTGTTTGGAGATTTTTAATGACTGTTTCAATCTCCTTACTGGTTATGGGTCTGTTCAGGCTTTCTATTTCTTCCTGGGTCAGTTGTGGTAGTTTATATGTTTCTAGGAATGCATCCATTTCTTCCAGATTGTCAAATTTATTGGCGTAGAGTTGCTCATAGAATGTTCTTATAATAGTTTGTATTTCTTTGGTGTTAGTTGTGATCTCTCCTCTTTCATTCATGATTTTATTTATTTGGGTCCTTTCTCTTTTCTTTTTGATAAGTTGGGCCAGGGGTTTATCAATTTTATTAATTCTTTCAAAGAACCAGCTCCTAGTTTTGTTGATTTGTCCATCAACAGATGAATGGATCAAGAAGATGTGGTATATATACACAATGGAATACTATGCAACCATCAAAAGAAATGAAATCTTGCCATTTGCGACAACATGGATGGAACTAGAGGGTATCATGCTTAGCGAAATAAGTCAAGCAGAGAAAGACAACTATCATATGATCTCCCTGATATGAGGAAGTGGTGATGCAACATGGGGGCTTAAGTGGGTATGAGAAGAATCAATGAAACAAGATGGGATTGGGAGGGAGACAAACCATAAGTGACTCTTAATCTCACAAAACAAACTGAGGGTTGCTGGGGGGAGGGGGTTTGGGAGAAGGGGGTGGGATTATGGACATTGGGGAGGGTATGTGCTTTGGTGAGTGCTGTGAAGTGTGTAAACCTGGTGATTCACAGACATGTACCCCTGGGGATAAAAATATATGTTTATAAAAAATAAAAAATTAAAAAAAAATCTAGTTTGTCAGATATAAGGATTGCTAACCCAGCTTTCTTTTGTGGTCCACTGTTTAGATGTATCTTTATGTTCAATGTGAGTCTCTTGTAGATAGCATATGGACGGGTTCTGTCTTTTTATCCAGTCTGCAACCCTGTACTATTTTATGGGAACATTTAGGCTGTACATATTGAGAATGGTTATTGAAAGATATATTTTTATTGTCATCATTCTGCCTGTGAGGTCCTTGTTCCTACAGATTGTCTCTGTAAATCTATGGTTCAAATAAAATGTTCTATATCCCTCTCAGAGTCTTTATTCTTTTATAGAACCCCCCATAGTATTTCTTGTGGGACTGGCATAGTGATCACATATTCTTTCAGTTTTGGGTAGTCTTAGAAGCCCTTTATCTCTCCATCCATCCTAAATGACAGCCTTGCCACATAAAATATTCTTGACCAATGTTCCTCTCATTTAGTACCTGGAATATACCTTGTCAGCCCTTTCTGACTTGCCAGGTTTCTGTGTACAGGTCTGAAGTTATTATGATGATCCCCCTCTGTACATAATGAAGCTCTTCCCCCTCCCTGCCCTTAAGATGTTTTCCCTGGTTTTAAGATTTGCAAGTTTAGTCTGCCCTCTTTGACCTTGAGGGGTGCCCTCTCTGCCTCTAAGACATGAACTCTTGTTTCATTCCCCAGATTAGGGAAATTCTAAGTTAGGATTTGCTCAGCTATATGTTGTAGTTCCCTGTCTCTCTCTCCAACCCCTCAGGGATCCAATAATTCTAATTTTAGAACATTTCATGGCATCACTTATTTCTCTAATTCTGTTTTCTTGGATTCTAAGCTGTTTGCTCCAGGCCTCCTCCTGATCCTTCTTTTCTATTAGTTTATCTTCTATATCACTAATTCATTCTTCTGCCTCATTTACCCTAGCTATTAGAGTATCTAGATTAGATCAGAACTCATTGATAGCATTTTTAAGTTCCGCCAAATCAGTTCTCACTTCTGTCCTTAGAGAGTCTACGTTACCTTAATGGTTTTTCTTCAACCTAGCTATTGTCTGCATGACTGTTACCCTGAATTCTATTTCTGACATGCTGCTTATGTCCATATCCATTCGTTTCTTGGCAGAGGTCACAATCTCTGAATTTTTCCTGTGTTGGTGTGTCTCCCTTCTAGTCATTCTGGTGAGAGGTGGTTGAGGGAATGTACAGAGTCCAAACTATTGACCATAACCCAAAGAAAATGTACCTGTTTTATAGGGACCTTAAAGTTTTTGGTCTCTTGTTCTTTCAGTCTGTCTTCTGGAGGTGGGACCTGCCATGTTGTTACTCATGCAAACCTGCTTAGGCAGAATTGCCCTGCCCCCCCGTGGGGGGCATGGGCTTAGTGAAAACCAGTCTGGGGGGCTTTTGTTATCTGGCAGCATTCTCTGGCAGCATTCCCTGGTGGTTTTCTGTGTCTCTTCTGAGAGAGCAGAAGTGACCATACCTAATTCTCTGTCTCAGAACAGAGTAAATGCAGTCTATTCTCCAGAAAGCCCTCCAGGTCACACTGTTGTTTTTGTTTTTGTTTTGTCTGTGCTACTAAAAACCACAACATTCTGGGTTGTGGGCTCCACAGCAGCACTCCCAGCCCTCACTTTCAGGTCCAAGCTTGTCTCTGTCCTTTGTGCTTCTAAAACCACCAGCCACTCCCAATTCACATGTGCACCCCCGCAGCTTCAGGTTTCAGTCTGGGGCCTGCCCTAAAGTACTTTTTCCATGGCTACGTCTGCGAGTCTCTGGGACATTTTTTTTTACATTCCTGTGTTATTTGACCTTTCTGGTGCCAGTGCTTATGGCATATCCCCCCCTCCTTCCATATATCTTCTGATATTTGCTCGCAGAATTGTGGGTCCCTGCTTCATAATGTAAAACCAGTCACTGGAGATACTCTGTTGGTATAGATCCTGATATATCTTTTTACAACTCAGGCTGATTTCATGGGTGTCATCTACCAGTGGTCTGGTAGATATCCAATTCAATTCAGAGGACCTGTTGAAATAGAGCCCCTTATTCCTCCACCATGTTGGCTCCCTTCCCTCTACACAATTCTTTTTTTTTTTTTTAAGATTTTATTTATTTATTTGACAGACAGAGATCACAAGCAGGCAGAGAGGCAGGCAGAGAGAGAGGAAGGGAAGCAGGCTCCCCACTGAGCAGAGAGCCCAATATGGGGCTTGATCCCAGGACCCTGGGATCATGACCTGAACCAAAGACAGAGGCTTTAACCCACTGAGCCACCCAGGTGCCCCCCTCTACACAATTCTTTATAACCATTTATGTTTTGGCATTTAAGAAAGGGTGTTCAAATATTTAAAAATAAGAGTGAAACTTCCAATACATGAAATATTTTTTTTAATTTTTTTTAATTTTTCAGCGTAACAGTATTCATTATTTTTGCATCACACCCAGTTTGAGTACTGCTTCTCTTCAATAACTGAATTTAAAACTGGAAACTAAATAACAAAATGAGGAATGGCTAAGGATTGCCACTGGAATAAGATGAAGTAAATGTTGAAGAAAAGAATGAGTTATGTCAACGTACTGAGCCATGATGTCTCAGAGAGCCTATACTAAAAATCATGTAGTCAAGTTTCCAGAAGAAAAAAAAAAATCAACCTAATCTTTCTGTCTCACCCCTGTATGGTCAAAGCCATTTTGAAAATGACAAGGAAGGACTGTGGAATATGAATCACTGTCAGAGACTTGTGGCAATAATATTATGGGTCAAGCTAGACACTCAAAATGCTTCCTATCAAAATAGCACAGTGGCTATATGTTGTCCAATAAAAATTAGAATCTGGAGTTGAGGTTATGAAAGCACTGCAGATTGATAAACAATCCATCTTGTTCTTTGAATTTCCCAAAGTAAAGCAGAGTAGGTCTCAAAGAGCATAGGAAACCCTGGTATTTAGGAGCAATGGTTGGGTTGGGGGTGGGGGATGAAACAGAAGTGGTAGAATCAAAAAATAAGTCAGATACTTTATCACAATGTCAGTATGAGGATAAGTAGAAAAAAATATTTTACATTTCTAGTCTTGCCATCACCAACAACAGTAATTCTCACAGTCCCCCAAATTTGTGTTAAAGCTTTAAAGCAATATGCTAAATCATTTCACAAGTTTTCTTCAAACTCTAAGAGTGACAATAAAACAGAGCATTTCCTTACACAGTTTGGGTAAAGATATCTAGCAATCCCATATCTATTAAGAATTTATAAAGAAACCATAGTGCTAGAATATTTCTGTGAGTTTGGAGAATTCATTTAATGAATGTATATACTGTAAAATTGGGATAATAAAGTTTAGCAGGTTTTTTTTGTTGTTGTTGTTGTTGCTTTTTGCCTTGAAAATTTAGTGTCAGGTTATGAGTGAAGTGATTCTGTTTTTTTCCTACCAAATGACAAGATAGCATGTTAACTCTCTGTTAAGATTGTCTCTTCCACAAACTCTGTTAGGATTAATTTCTGTTAGATTTGGTTATGTTGCTGCTCATAATAATTATACAAATCAATAAGGAATCCTGAGTTGTTGGACTCAAGAGCAAGCAACATACCCATTTTCTACCCTAGATAGACTTACCTCATCTTTTGCTGAATCCATTCTGCACTGAGAACAGTACTAACAATGCACAAAGGAATGACATCTGATTTTTGTCCTTCAATTTGTGCACATTTTTTTATTCAAAGGTAGTGCTCAGGATTTGGTGCTCAAGATATGTCAAACTGTCTGAATTATTTTCCTCTAAGTTTTTCCTATGGAGGAGACTGCTTTGTCTAAAAAGCTCTCTTTGATGTCAACATAACAAACACTTTGTTTTAAAAGATTTTATTTATTTATTTGACAGACAGAGAGAAATCACAAGTAGGCAGAGAGGCAGGCAGAGAGAGAGGGAGAAGTAGGCTCCCCCACTGAGCAGAGAGACTGATGTGGGGCTTGATCCCAGGACCCTGAGATCATGACCTGAGCCGAAGGCAGAGGCTTAACCCACTGAGCAACCCAGGGGTCCCTCAATGTAACACTTTTAATGTATGCAGTAACTGTTTTTGCTTTCTTTGCTTTTGACCAAAAATACCATGTTTGTTATTTGTAGTTTTCACATAATTTTGTATATTCTTGGAAGATTATTCTATACACATTTCTTTGCATTTTATCTTGCTTAGATAAACTTATTAGCTCATATCGATTTCTGAATATATATTTATTTTGAAAAGACAGTATATTCTGCTAAATTAGACGAGGGTAACCAGGGGATTTTTTTTTTTCTGTGAGTCTCAAAATAAGAGATTAATGTGTTCATTCATTTAAGTTTTATTGGATTTATTCTATACACTCTACTAGAGATAAAATTATATCTAAGGTAGAGGACCAGCCTTATGAAGTTCTTGTTCTATCTACTATAGTAAGTGATAGGTGTTGTAAGTGGCTGTGAAAGATCTAAATTTACATGCGGCAGGAGTGAGGCTTCACAAGGTGGGTACATTTAAATTGAATCTTGCAAGAAGAATATCTAAAGGGTAGCAGAATATGTCACACTAAAATATGCCTCTTTGACAAAGATTATTTTGAGCTTATATTTTGAGAAATAGCAGACATAGGAGGAGCTCTGAAAACAAAGTAGAGGTTACCCTTTTGAAAGAAAAACTTAGAAGGAAATCTCCATTTGGTAAGGATTTGTCCCTTTCTGAGTCAGGAAGAGAAGGATGACTCTAAATCAAGTGAATTTGGTTCAAATTAGGCATAATGAACCTTATCCTCCTTTACTGTACTTTCACAGGTAACTTTTTATAACTGTCTCTTCCCCCTTTCTTTTGTCTTCAGTTGGAGATGGAATTTAAACAGGATGGCTTAGGCCACCTTCAGGAGTTATTTATTTTTCCCTTCACATCTCCCATATATACATGAGGAGTGCATGTTAATAAATTTCTATTTGTTTTTCTCCTTGTCATCTGGTTTTTATTATCAGGACCTAAGCTAAGAACTCAGAAGAGTAGAGAGGAAATTGTTTTTCTTCCCCCATATATCTCACAAAAAGATAAGGCAAGAGGGAACAACATAGGATGAAGAAACTTGGCCAGTTCAGCTATTAAGTACTTGAGCATAAACATACTAAGACGTTAAAACATTATACTGTAGGTCAATGAATCTCCTTGGTGTACATAAGTTAAGAAAGTTTAAAAATGCTGGTGTCTTTCTCTGCTTGACTTATTTCGCTAAGCATGATACGCTCTAGTTCCATCCATGTTGTTGCAAATGGCAAGATTTCATTTCTTTTGATGGCTGCATAGTATTCCATTGTGTATATATACCACATCTTCTTGATCCATTCATCTGTTGATGGACTACTATCATATGATCTCCCTGATATGAGGAAGTGGTGATGCAACATGGAGGCTTAAGTGGGTAGAAGAAGAATAAATGAAACAAGATGGGATTGGGAGGGAGACAAACCATAAGTGACTCTTAATCTCACAAAACAAACTGAGGGTTGCCGGGGGGAGGGGGTTTGGGAGAAGGGGGTGGGATTATGGACATTGGGGAGGGTATGTGCTTTGGTGAGTGCTGTGAAGTGTGTAAACCTGGTGATTCACAGACCTGTACCCCTGGGGATAAAAATATATGTTTATAAAAAATAAAAAATTAAAAAAAAATGCTGGTGTCCAGACATTACCTTTCCAAGATTCTAATTTATTGACTTACAGTGAATAAATAATTTGTAAAAGATCCCTGATTATTCTAATCTACAGTCAGTGGAAAATCACCGTTTTACACAGTTGGGGGGGAATTAAAGAGTTTAAGCAGGACCATGAACAATAATTTGGGGAAACAAAGGAGCCTGCTTCTCCTTCTCCCTCTGCCACACCCCCTGTTTGCGTTCTCTTGCTCTTTCTCTCAAATAAATAAATAAAATCTTTAAGAACAAAACCAAAACCAAAAACAAAACCTATGCACATTTTTAAGTTAGATTTTATTTTTTCTTAATGATTGCTAAGAGTTTTTATTATATTCTGGGCACAAAGCCTAATAAACAGATGTTCCTAATTTATGAAGCCAATTTATTATTTTAGTCTTTTATGATTTTTATTTTATGTTTATTTAATAAGAAAAAAAACATGCCATCATTACAAAAATATTTTTCTGTTTTCTCTTAGAACAAAGTTTCACAAACTTTTTCTATAAAAGGCAAGCTAGTACATCTGTATGATTTTGTGGGCCATATGCTCTCCATCATAACTACTCAGTTCTGCCTTGTAGCATGAAAGCAATCATAAATGACTGAGCTGGCTGTGTTCCAATAAAACTTTATTTATAAATAGAGGTACTTGGTCAGATTTATTTTATGAGCCATAGTTTTAATAGTTCAATTGTTTTATCATTTACATTTAGGTCTATGACCCAAGTTAATTTGATTTTTGTGCATGGTGTGATGTAGAATGAAGGTCCTTTTTTTGCATATAAATATGCAATTACTCTGACACCATTTATTAGAAAGATTATCTTCCCTCACTTAATTACAATGTGATCTTTGATGTAAGTTAAGTGGCTATTTGTGGGCCTATTTTGGAATCTGTTTTACTCCATTTTACTCCATTTACTCCATTGCCAATCATTTTAACAATATCACATTGCCTGAATCTTAACAAGCTTATCATTAGTCTTCAAATGAGAGAGTGTTAGGTCGTCCACCTTTGTTTTCTCTTCTTCGAGATTGTGTTAACTATTCAAAGACCTTTGCATTGTGACACAAATTTTATAACTGGCTTGTCAATTTACACAATATCCTGCAGGAGTTTGATTGGGATTACATTTACTTTACCTATCCATTTTGGAATTCACATCCATAACATTATCAAGCCTTCCAATCAGTCCACAAACATGGTATGCTTTTCCATTTATTTAGATCTTTTTTTGACATTTTTTCAGAATATTTTGTTATTTTAGGTATAATTGTTTATTACACATTTCATTATATTTCTTTCTAAGTATTTGATGCTTTTTTAAAAATTTTTAAATTATTATTATTTTTTTATTTGACAGACGGAGATCACAAGCAGACAGAGAGGCAGGCATAGAGAGAGGCGGAAGCAGGTTCCCGGCTGAGCAGAGAGCCCGATGTGGGGCTCGATCCCAGGACCCTGGGATCATGACCTGAGCCGAAGGCAGAGGCTTTAACCCACTGAGCCACCCAGGTGCCCCGATGCTTTTTCTTAATAAGTGACATTTTGAATTTTATTTGCCAAAAATTTTTGTTACTTTACCGAAATACAAATAATTTTTGCATCTTGAATTTTTTCAAGAAGCTTTGATAAATTCACTAATTAAATCCAATTGTGTTTTTGAAACTTTTCTTGTCCCCGAAACCCAAAAGTTAAAAAAAAAAAAAAAAAGACTAAAGAAACTAATGAACTATTATAGAGAATGGGTAATACCAGCACTAACTAAAATGATGGGTATGAAAAGAGATTTTAAAACATGTAAAAGAATTCATGGAAATTGAAAGTTTTATGATAATGTAAACTGAAGATTAGAAGGAGTCTATCAGATCTCTGTCTTGGGTGGATGAATAGTTAATGCTACCATTTACTAAGAATGGAAATACAGGAAAAAGAAAACTCTTTGGAAAAAATAATGAGATCAGTTTTTGTTTGTTTGTTTGTTTGTTTGTTTGTTTGTTTTAAAGATTGTATTTATGTATTTGACAGAGATCACATGTAGGCAGAAAGGCAGGCAGAGTGTGGGTGGAGGGAAACAGGCTCCCTGCTGAGCAGAGAGCCCAATGTGGGGTTGAATCCCAGGAACCTGGGATCATGACCTGAGCTGAAGGCAGAGGCTTTAACCCACTGAGCAACCCAGGTGCCCCATGAGATCAGTTTTTAATAAATTCTTTTGAGTTGTATGTAAGATATCTAAGGAAAATTTTCTAAAAAATTGAATATAGAAATCTGGACTTCAGCTATCTAGTTTTCAGGACTTTAAGTGTTAGTTGACGCCATGGATACATAGATTAAAGCATATAAACAATGTCTAAAGTGAAAAGGGAGCTAAAAATTTTAGTGCATTTAGGAAAATGCCAATATTAAAGAAGCAGTGAAATGAGAAAAGGCAACAAAGGAGAAGAAAAGAAAATGTTCAAGAGAAGAGAAACAAGAAAGGATAATCACAAAAGCTAATGAAAGTAAGATTTTCAAGAGGTAGAGCATGTGCTGCAATGTTAACTGCAATGAACTGGTCAAGTGATAAAGATACTGAAACTGAAATTACCAATTTAGAAGTCATTAATTATTTTTCCCATAAACACTTAAGCAACATGATGAGGAAGGAAAGCAAAATGAAGTAAATTGAATTGGAGTAGAGGAAATCAAAGACAACTGAGAAAAGTAGTGTTTGTAAAATCTCTCATGTGAAGAGGAGGAGATAAGGCTCTGGACAAAGGGTGATACACATTCAAAGGAGTATATTTTTGAAGGAGAATATTTGATAATATTTATATCTCTATTTTACCCAAAGAGTTTGAGGCTATAGATGCAAGAAGAGATAATTAATGGAAAAGATCTTACAGTACATAGGAGAGTGGATTTGATGTATAAATACCACCCAAATTAAATTAAACTTATTTTTATTATTTATTTTTTATTTATTTAATTAATTTAGTTAGTTTAGAGAGAGAGAAATCATATGAGCAGAGGAAGAGGGAGAGAGAGAATCTTAAGCATGCTCCATACTCAGCATGGAGACCAATGTGGGGCTCAATCTCATGACCCTGAGATCATGTCCTGAGCTGCAGTCAAGAGTTGGACACTTGGGGCGCCTGGGTGGCTCAGTGGGTTAAGCCGCTGCCTTCGGCTCAGGTTATGATCCCAGAGTCCTGGGATCGAGTCCCACATCGGGCTCTCTGCTCAGCAGGGAGCCTGCTTCCTCCTCTCTCTGCCTGTCTCTCTGCCTACATGTAATCTCTCTCTGTCAAATAAATAAATAAAATCTTTAAAAAAAAAAAAAAAGAGTTGGACACTTAACTGACTGGGCCAACCAGATGCCCCTAAACTAGACTTTTCTGTAATAGGATAAAGAGAAACATAAATACTTATGTTTTGTACATTTGGGGCACAAATATTGGATATAAGTTAACACATGCTAGTTTTAGCTTCTCTCCCATCTAGTCTTTCACACTCGAATATCTAACCTGACATCTTTGAATTACTTCTAAGTTGTCATCAAATGAATGGAAAAAATCTCACCTTACTCTACTTTCTTTAAATATAAGGCAGTCTTTCTGATCTTAACCTAGTTTTGCTAATAGATCTTTGGGCTGGCTAAGAGTTGTTTGATCTAGACTGGTTTGTGCTGCTCTAATATCTTCTACCCTTCTCCAGGGAGCATCAGGGTAGCAAAAAATATGTATTTCTTTATACCATGCCATGCTTACCTTGCAATCCTTTAGATATCCTATGGTAGCATACCTTTAATTATGCCTGTAAAAATCAAGCTACAGATTTAAGTAATATGTGATGGTCTTCGTGAAGATAGGAACATATAAAGAAAAGACACTCATTCTATCTTTGCTACATAAGCTACCATCCACCCCCATCTCCTCCAAATACAAAATCCCAAATAGAATTAAGTGAATAGTAAAGCAATGTATGTTCTGAAGATTTGTGTTATAAGCAAATAATCATAAGGTGCATAAAGACTTTTTAAAGAAAGCAGTGTCAATTTAATACACTGCATTTAATACATGGAACAGCAACAAAGAAATAAATTTTATTGGAATATGACTAGTTTTTAGTATTAGTGAAGAAGTAGAGACATCTGGTAAATGGAGGTTTGTGATTACATTAATTAAAGGAAACTTTGAAGGCAGTAAATTGAAATTAACAGGTTTAAATAACTGTAACAGAAAATGAGTGGTCAAGATCATTTTTAAGAGACTTCCTTAAAACATATTTAATATTAAAGTAGCATTATAAAATCAGATTCTATCTCTATAATAACAAATAAATATTTTTAAATGCTTCCCTTTACATTTACCACGACATGCAAAATACATAAGGTGATGAGTGAGAAGTTAAAAAGATGAGACTGAGTTCCTAAATTAATTCATTCGTCTAGTATTTGTAGAGTATATTTTCCTTTTAATGAACACACGTAATTCATATTAGCATTACTGGGAGGAAGTTACACTTGTATGGGAAGAATACATCAATCAACATGTCAAAATCTGAGAACACTTTGTGAAGGATTTGTTATTTCAGTTTATTGCACAAGTGCTGTCTGCATGACATGAAACAGAAACATTCAATCATGCAAATGCTTGCTAATATCTGCATGTTTTAAATTGGAGGTAAAATGTATAAAGTGTTTACTTCATTTTATATGTAAAAAGAAAAAGCAACTAACATTTGCCGAACCCCAAGCATGTGGCAAGCACTGTGCTAAGTCCCTAATGGGTATATTGCCACAAAAATGTTATAAAATCATTCCAAGAATCATGGCTTAAAATAATCATTTACTTTCATGAGTCTGTGGGTCAATTAAGCACTGGTTGATAGAGATCTTAAGCTAGTGTTGCTCATGGATATAGAGGTTTTCTAGTTGTCTGATCTAGTCTGGGCCCGGTAAGGTAGTTTTTTATGCTCTAATGTCTCTTACCTTTCTCAAGGGGGCATCAGTGTAATCTATTCTTATGTGGTGTTAAAGCAACAAGAGAGCTTTATAAGCTGAGTGGCACAGAAGCTTTACATATTCTGATCATGTTATGTCCTATAACATGCCATCTATTAAAGAAACAGAATCTGAAATATACATTATTTTGTTTAACATATCCCCACAAGATAGTATTATTAGCTCCATATTACAAGTAGGAAACTGGAAGAGAGTTTAAGTGACTTGCCCAACTCATAGAAGTTATATGTTGCAGAACTAATGCCTAAATTCTTGATTTTTGTTTTTCTAATAATTTCCTATGCATATGGGTTTAAAATTTGCAACTGAAATGATCTGCCAATCCATATATAAATGATACTAGCAGATCAACAATGAACCTAAATATGTGTGTATGTATATATATATATATATATATATATATATATATATATACATAGTCATTGATTAATAAAAACAACCACTACTTGAATCAATGGAGTGACATTTAAATCATGCTTTAGGTTCTCTATTTTTTTAAATTGAAGTTTAGCTGACATACAATGTCACCTTAGTTTTGGGTGTACAACTTCATGATTCAACAACCCTATACATTATGTTACACTCACCACAAGTCTAGCTACCATCTGTCACTGTATGCTATTTTAACACAATGGACTATATATTCTCTATGCTAAACCTTTCACCCCTGTGATATTCATTTCATAACTAGTAGTCTGTATCTCCCACTCTCCTACCATTTTGCCCAACCCTCTTCCCCCAGCCTCTTGTAACCACCAATTAGTTTCCTGTATTTATGGGTCTCTTCCTGCTTTGTTTGTTTATCCATTTGTTTTATTTTTAGATTCTATGTATAAGTGAAACCATATAGTATTTGTCTTCCTCAGTCTGACTTATTTCACTTAGCATAATATCCTCTGGGTCCATTCATGTTGTCATAAGTGAGACAATCTAATTCTTTTTTGTGGTGATATATATATATATATATATATATATATATAGTCTTCTTTATTCACTCATCTATTGGTAAACATTAATTTGCATCCATATTGGCTATTGTAAATTATGCTGCAATATATTGGAGTGCATAAATCTTTTTAAATGGTGTTTTTCTTTCCTTTGGGTAAACACCTGGTAGTAAAATTACTGGATTCTACAGTATTTATGTTTTTAACTTTTTGAGGAATCCCCATACCATCTTCCACAGTGACTGCACCAATTTACATTCCCACCAACATCGCATGATAGTTCTTTATCCTCTATCTCCTCACTAACACTTGTTATTTCTTCTTTTTTGATGGCATTCTGGCTGCTGTGAAGTTATAACTTATTGTGATTTTGACTTGCATTTTCCTGATGATTAGAGATGCTGAACATATTTTCATGTGTCTGTTGGCCCTTGGTATGTCTTAGGAAAAATGTCTCTTCAGGTCTCCTACCCATTTTTTTCTAATATTTTACTTATTTATTTGACACACAGAGAGATAAAGAAACTATCTGTGGAGGGAGCTGTAGGCTGAGGGAGAGGGAGAAGCAGGCTCCCTGACAAGCAGGACTCCATCAGAAAACCCTGGGATCGTGACCTGAGCTGAAGGTAGTCACGTAACCAACTGAGCCACCCAGGTGATCCTCCTCTGTCCATTTTTTTTTTTAATTTTTAATTTTTTATAAACATATATTTTTATCCCCAGGGGTACAGGTCTGTGAATCACCAGGTTTACACACTTCACAGCACTCACCAAAGCACATACCCTCCCCAATGTCCATAATCCCACCCCCTTCTCCTAAACCCCCTCCCCCCAGGAACCCTCAGTTTGTTTTGTGAGATTAAGAGTCACTTATGGTTTGTCTCCCTCCCAATCCCATCTTGTTTCATTGATTCTTCTCGTACCCACTTAAGCCCCCATGTTGCATCACCACTTCCTCATATCAGGGAGATCATATGATAGTTGTCTTTCTCTGCTTGACTTATTTCGCTAAGCATGATACCCTCTAGTTCCATCCATGTTGTCGCAAATGGCAAGATTTCATTTCTTTTGATGGCTGCATAGTATACCATTGTGTATATATACCACTTCTTCTTGATCCATTCATCTGTTGATGGACATCTAGGTTCTTTCCATAGTTTAGCTATTGTGGACATTGCTGCTATAAACATTCGGGTGCACGAGACCCTTTGGATCACTACGTTTGTATCTTTAGGGTAAATACCCAATAGTGCAATTGCTGGGTCATAGGGCAGTTCTATTTTCAACATTTTGAGGAACCTCCATGCTGTTTTCCAGAGTGGCTGCACCAGCTTGCATTCCCACCAACAGTGTAGGAGGGTTCCCCTTTCTCCGCATCCTCGCCAGCATATGTCATTTCCTGACTTGTTAATTTTAGCCATTCTGACTGGTGTGAGGTGATATCTCATTGTGGTTTTGATTTGTATTTCCCTGATGCCGAGTGATATAGAGCACTTTTTCATGTGTCTGTTGGCCAACTGGATGGCTTCTTTGCAGAAATGTCTGTTCATGTCCTCTGCCCATTTCTTGATTGGATTATTTGTTCTTTGGGTGTTGAGTTTGCTAAGTTCTTTATAGATTCTGGACACTAGTCCTTTATCTGATATGTCGTTTGCGAATATCTTTTCCCATTATGTCAGTTGTCTTTTGATTTTGTTAACTATTTCCTTTGCTGTGCAAAAGCTTTTGATCTTGATGAAATCCCAATAGTTCATTTTTGCCCTTGCTTCCCTTGCCTTTGGCGTTGTTCCTAGGAAGATGTTGCTGCAGCTGAGGTCGAAGAGGTTGCTGCCTCTGTTCTCCTCAAGGATTTTGATGGATTCCTTTCGCACATTGAGGTCCTTCATCCATTTTGAGTCTATTTTTGTGTGTGGTGTAAGGAAATGGTCCAATTTCATTTTTCTGCATGTGGCTGTCCAATTTTCCCAGCACCATTTATTGAAGAGGCTGTCTTTTTTCCATTGGACATTCTTTCCTGCTTTGTCGAAGATTAGTTGACCATAGAGTTGAGGGTCTATTTCTGGGCTCTCTATTCTGTTCCATTGATCTATGTGTCTGTTTTTGTGCCAGTACCATTCTGTCTTGATGATGACAGCTTTGTAATAGAGCTTGAAGTCCGGAATTGTAATGCCACCAACGTTGGCTTTCTTTTTCAGTATTCCTTTGGCTATTCGAGGTCTTTTCTGGTTTCATATAAATTTTAGAATTATTTGTTCCATTTCTTTGAAAAAGATGGATGGTACTTTGATAGGAATTGCATTAAATGTGTAAATTGCTTTAGGTAGCATAGACATTTTCACAATATTTATTCTTCCAATCCAGGAGCATGGAACATTTTTCCATTTCTTTGTGTCTTCCTCAATTTCTTTCATAAGTACTTTATAGTTTTCTGAGTATAGATTCTGTGTCTCTTTGGTTAGGTTTATTCCTAGGTATCTTATAGTTTTGGGTGCAATTGTAAATGGGATTGACTCCTTAATTTCTCTTTTTTCTGTCTTGCTGTTGGTGTATAGAAATGCAACTGATTTCTGTGCATTGATTTTATATCCTGACACTTTACTGAATTCCTGTATAAGTTCTAGCAGTTTTGGAGTGGAGTCTTTTGGGTTTTCCACATATAGTATCATATCATCTGCGAAGAGTGATAATTTGACTTCTTCTTTGCCTATTTGGATGCCTTTAATTTCCTTTTGTTGTCTGATTGCTGAGGCTAGGACCTCTAGTACTATGTTGAATAGCAGTGGTGATAATGGACATACCTGCCGTGTTCCTCACCTTAGCGGAAAAGCTTTCCGTTTTTCTCCATTGAGAATGATATTTGCGGAGGGTTTTTCATAGATGGCTTTGATGATATTGAGGTATGTGCCCTCTATCCCTACACTTTGAAGAGTTTTGATCAGGAAGGGATGCTGTACTTTATCAAATGCTTTTTCAGCATCTATTGAGATTATCATATGGTTCTTGTTCTTTCTTTTATTGATGTGTTGTATCACATTGACTGATTTGCGGATGTTGAACCAACCTTGCAGCCCTGGAATAAATCCCACTTGGTCATGGTGAATAATTTTTTTAATGTACTGTTGAATCCTATTGCCTAGTATTTTGTTGAGTATTTTCGCATCTGTGTTCATCAAGGATATTGGCCTATAGCTCTCTTTTTTGGTGGGATCCTTGTCTGGTTTTGGAATCAAGGTGATGCTGGCCTCATAAAATGAGTTTGGAAGTTTTCCTTCCATTTCTATTTTTTGGAACAGTTTCAGGAGAATAGGAATTAGTTCTTCTTTAAATGTTTGGTAGAATTCCCCCGGGAAGCCGTCTGGCCCTGGGCTTTTGTTTGTTTGGAGATTTTTAATGACTGTTTCAATCTCCTTACTGGTTATGGGTCTGTTCAGGCTTTCTATTTCTTCCTGGTTCAGTTGTGGTAGTTTATATGTTTCTAGGAATGCATCCATTTCTTCCAGAGTGTCAAATTTATTGCCGTAGAGTTGCTCATAGTATGTTCTTATAATAGTTTGTATTTCTTTGGTGTTAGTTGTGATCTCTCCTCTTTCGTTCATGATTTTATTTATTTGGGTCCTTTCTCTTTTCTTTTTGATAAGTCGGGCCAGGGGTTTATCAATTTTATTAATTCTTTCAAAGAACCAGCTCCTAGTTTCGTTGATTTGTTCTATTGTTTTTTTGGTTTCTATTTCATTGATTTCTGCTCTGATCTTTATGATTTCTCTTCTCCTACTGGGCTTAGGGTTTCTTTCTTGTTCTTTTTCCAGCTCCTTTAGGTGTAGGGTTAGGTTGTGTACCTGAGACCTTTCTTGCTTCTTGAGAAAGGCTTGTACCGCTATATCTTTTCCTCTCAGGACTGCCTTTGTTGTGTCCCACAGATTTTGAACCGTTGTATTTTCATTATCATTTGTTTCCATGATTTTTTTCAATTCTTCTTTAATTTCCCGGTTGACCCATTCATTCTTTAGAAGGATGCTGTTTAGTCTCCATGTATTTGGGTTCTTTTCAAACTTCCTTTTGTGGTCGAGTTCTAGCTTTAGAGCATTGTGGTCTGAAAATATGCAGGGAATGATCCCAATCTTTTGATACCGGTTGAGTCCTGATTTAGGACCGAGGATGTGATCTATTCTGGAGAATGTTCCATGAGCACTAGAGAAGAATGTGTATTCTGTTGCTTTGGGATGAAATATTCTGAATATATCTGTGATGTCCATCTGGTCCAGTGCGTCGTTTAAGGCCTTTATTTCCTTGCTAATCTTTTGCTTGGATGACCTGTCCATTTCAGTGAGGGGAGTGTTAAAGTTCCCTACTATTATTGTGTTATTGTTGATGTGTTTCTTTGATTTTGTTATTAATTGGTTTATATAGTAGGCTGCTCCCATGTTGGGGGCATAGATATTTAAAATTGTTAGATCTTCTTGTTGGACAGACCCTTTGAGTATGATATAGTGTCCTTCCTCATCTCTTATTATAGTCTTTGGCTTAAAATCTATTTGATCTGATATAAGGATTGCCACTCCTGCTTTCTTCTGATGTCCATTAGCATGGTAAATTCTTTGCCACCCCCTCACTTTAAATCTGGAGGTGTCTTCGGGCTTAAAATGAGTTTCTTGGAGGCAACATATAGATGGGTTTTGTTTTTTTATCCATTCTGATACCCTGTGTCTTTTGACAGGGGCATTTAGCCCATTCACATTCAGGGTAACTATTGAGAGATATGAATTTAGTGCCATTGTATTGCCTGTAAGGTGACTGTTACTGTATATGGTCTCTGTTCCTTTCTGATCTACCACTTGTAGGCTCTCTCTTTGCTTAGAGGACCCCTTTCAATATTTCCTGTAGAGCTGGTTTGGTGTTTGCAAATTCTTTCAGTTTTTGTTTGCCCTGGAAGCTTTTAATCTCTCCTTCTATTTTCAATGATAGCCTAGCTGGATATAGTATTCTTGGCTGCATGTCCTTCTCGTTTAGTGCTCTGAAAATATCATGCCAGCTCTTTCTGGCCTGCCAGGTTTCTGTGGATAAGTCAGCTGCCAATCTAATATTTTTACCATTGTATGTTACAGACTTCTTTTCCCGGGCTGCTTTCAGGATTTTCTCTTTGTCACTGAGACTTCTAAATTTTACTATTATGTGACGGGGTGTGGGCCTATTCTTATTGATTTTGAGGGGCGTTCTCTGAACCTCCTGAATTTTGATGATCGTTCCCTTTGCCATATTGGGGAAATTCTCCCCAATAATTCTCTCCAGTATACCTTCTGCTCCCCTCTCTCTTTCTTCTTCTTCTGGAATCCCAATTATTCTAATGTTGTTTTGTCTTATGGTGTCACTTATCTCTCAAATTCTCCCCTCGTGGTCCAGTAGCTGTTTGTCCCTCTTTTGCTCAGCTTCTTTATTCTCTGTCATTTGGTCTTCTATATCACTAATTCTTTCTTCTGCCTCATTTATCCTAGCAGTGAGAGCTTCCATTTTTGATTGCACCTCATTAATAGCTTTTTTGATTTCAACTTGGTTAGATTTTAGTTCTTTTATTTCTCCAGAAAGGGCTTTTATATCTCTCGAGAGGGTTTCTCTCATATCTTCCATGCCTTTTTCGAGCCTGGCTAGAACCTTGAGAATTGTCATTCTGAACTCTAGATCTGACATATTACCAATGTCTGTATTGATTAGGTCCCTAGCCTTTGGTACTGCCTCTTGTTCTTTTTTTTTTTGTGTTGAATTTTTCCGTCTTGTCATTTTGTCCAGATCTGAGTATATGAAGGGGCAAGTAAAATACTAAAAGGGTGGCAACAACCCTAGGAAAATATGCTTTAACCAAATTAGAAGAGATCCAAAATCGTGAGGGGGGAGAAAGGGGATAAAAAAAGGTTCAAAAAGGAAGAAAGAAAGAAAAAAAAAAAAAGAAAAAAAAATTAAAAAAAAGAAAACACCTTTTAGAAAGTGGTTGTTTTTCTGTTTCCAGAATTGCTGTTCTTCTTCTCTTTGATCTGCCGATGGATTTTCAGGTGTTTGAAATCTTTAGATAAGCTATCTAGCTGATCTCTCGCTAGCTGAAGTAGTCTCAGCCTGCTACTTCTCCACCATCTTGACTCCTCCCCTCCTCTGTCTAACCTTGGTTGCTAATCTCCATATGAGGTTTCATTAATTAAGTTGTAGGTAAGAACAGTAATTTTCCTGTTCTGCTTGATTCTAGCTGGGTTTGTTTCAAAAGATAAAAGTGTAAACTTAAATTACTATGAATGACAATATCAAGACCTCAAATTGTGGGTTTTATGCATAGCAATTTGTCATTATTAATTCATACTGTTCACTATGTGACAGGAACCAAACAAAATAGAATCCAGGATTGGGCTCTAGGCTTATTCCATATCCTAGGAGGTCAGCTAAAGGAGTTCTCATGAGGATATATTGAAGATCATTTTACATTACAAAAATCAAAACCCAGAAGCATGGTGAATGTAGGAATGAATTCAAAATAAACTAGTGTTGGGGCACCTGGGTGGCTCAGTGGGTTAAAGCCTCTACCTTCAGCTTGGGTCGTGATCCCAGGGTCCTGAGATCGAGCCCCACATCTGGCTCTCTGCTCCGTGGAGAGCCTGCTTCCTCCTCTCTCTCTGCCTGCCTCTCTGCCTACTTGCGATCTCTGTCTGTTAGATAAATAAATAAAATCTTTTAAAAAATAAAATAAATATAAACTAGTGTCTTATTTTATGAACAAGGAATAATCAGACATGGTCAGCTTTCTGAAAAATTTGGATATGTAAATAATTTTATAAAATAACTATGAATATGAATTTGAATTCTAAATCCTCACACACAAAATTTCTTTAAAATAATCTCTTTAGGGGTGGCTGGGTGGCTCAATTGGTTAAGTGTCTGCCTTCAGCTCAGGTCATGATCCAGGGGCCTTGTGATTAAGCTCCACATCAGGCTCCCTGCTTCTCCCTCTACCTCTGTTCCTCCCCCTGATCAAGTGTGCTCTCTCTCTCTTTCTCTCTCTCAAAGATAAATAAATAAATAATAAATAATAAAATAAAATGAAAATTTCTTTAAACCATTGTCCCCTTGAACACTCTGTCCATTCACAATATATAGTCATTGATCTTTTCTCATTAGCGCTTCCAAGAGCTTGAGGAACTGTTTGTGTAGCAATTACAACTCTGTTCAAAACAGTTATATTATCTACATCTATTGTTTATAGATTGACAGTAAAGAATCCATGGGGATCCAAAGTACTATAAATCTCTAAACATTCTTGGGGCTATAGGGAAGTTTAAAAAACACTGATAAGAAGCAGGTTGTAGATATTAACTAGATATGGTGTTGAAGACAGTCACACATGTATCAAACTCTGAGGTATATATTGATCCAAGATAAGACCAGTATTTACCTTAAGAAACACAGCATAACAATGGCCATGGTCGCCAAACTGTGGAAAGAACCAAGATGCCCTTCAATGGATGAATGGATAGGGAAGATGTGGTCCATATACACTATGGAGTATTATGCCTCCATCAGAAAGGATGAATACCCAACTTTTGTAGCAACATGGATGGGACTGGAAGAGATTATGCTGAGTGAAATAAGTCAAGCAGAGAGAGTCAATTATCATATGGTTTCACTTATTTGTGGAGTATAACAAATAACATGGACATAGGGAAATAGAGAGGAGAAGGGAGTTGAGGGAAATTGGAAGGGGAGGTGAACCATGAGAGACTATGGACTCTGAAAAACAATCTGAGGGTTTTGAAGGGGCAGGGCTGGGAGGTTGGGGTACCAGGTGGTGGGTATTATAGAGGGCACGGATTGCATGGAGCACTGGGTGTGGTGCAAAAACAATGAATTCTGTTACACTGTGAAGAAATTAAAAAAAAAGAAAGAAAGAAAGAAAGACCGCATAATGGTGTTAAACAAACACCCCTGTGGATACTTGTATTTTTATATACATTCTATGACTAAAATTAATTTTGATAAAAATTTTGATCTACTTTTATTTTGACATCTAAGGAATATTTGCAGCAATGCAATAAATTAGATAATGCTTTCTATTATATTGCTGTAGTCCATTTATTCAGCTATAGGAAAAAGCAGTATGTAACTTAACTTTTTTCTAATCAGCTTTGTGCTTTCTTCCTAGAAAATTTTGCAGTTTACAACAACTAGGAGTATGGACTAAAAAAATAAAAGACTTTAGAAAGAGAAAATTCAGCTTAAAATTCTGTTTCTACCACTTCATTTATTAAATATTCAGCCCTGGGAAAGTTTTTAACCATTCTGAGGCTCAACTATACAATGGAGAAGTATATCAATGTCTGACTCAGGCATTGCAGGCAACCCAGGGGTTGCAATAAAAATTAAATGAGATGGAGCTTTTTCTTTTTAGATCCCCTTTTTAAAATTTTTAAATTTTATTTTGTCATATTCTTTGCAATTTAAATTTATTCTATTCTTTTTTATTTTATTTTACTTTATTAAGATTTTATTTATTTATTTGACAGAGAGACACAGTGAGAGAGGTAATACAGGCAGGGGAGTGAGAGTGAGAAGGAGGCTTCCCACTGAGCAGGGAGCCCTATGCAGAGCTCAATCCCAGGACCCTGGGACATTGACCTGAGCTGAGGCAGATGCTTAATGGTGGAACCACCAAGGTGCAACTATTTATTTTATTCTTGAGAAAATTAAATTAAATGATAATTATGTTGTTATGAATACCAAAATCTGGTAATAGAGAAGTACACTTAATCTAAGACTTTTATTATACAATAATGTGATTGAAGCAATATTTCTTTTAATATATATAAAAATTCACTGGTATGTTTATTTACTTGTTTTCCATTCTTTTTTTTCTACTTTAAGATTACTTTTCCCAGTTACTCTTAAGTAAATTCACATATTTTGTAACATTATTAATATGAATAAAACTAAAGGTTGAGCAATTTTACCAACTTTTAAGATTACTAAGATTGACATTCAAATTAGACAATTTTTTCCTACACTAAATGAACACAAATTTTGTGTTATATTATTAGTAATCTAAAAATTTTGCTTTTAAAAATTATAATTGATAACTACAATGTAATTCAATATGCCTTTCTTTTTTGATTAAATTATGTCACAGTAATTTGTTTTTTTGTTTGTTCTTTTGTTTATTCAGTTTTTAAATTTTAATTCCAGTATAATTAACATATGGTGTTACATTTGTTTCAAATGTACAATATAGTGATTCAAAAATTCAATACATCATTACTCAATGCTCCTTATGATAAGTGTACACTTAATCCCATTCAATTATTTCATTCATCTCCCAACCCAGCTCCTCTCTGATATTCTTTATTTTATTTTCAATTTTTTAATTTAAATTCTAGTTAGTAAACATACAGTGTAATTTGTTTCAGGAGTAGAATTTAGTGATTCATCATAACAGGGGTCTCCTTAACACCTATCACCCATTTACTCCATCCTCCATCTACCTCCCTCCATCAAACTTCACTTGGTTTGTTCTCTATAGTTATGAGTCTCTTATGGTTTGCTTCCCTCTCTCTCATTTGTTTTTTCTTCCTGTATGTATACCTGTTTTCTTCTTAAATTCCACATAAGAGTGAAATCATATGGCATCCATCTTCCTCTCACTGAATTATTTTGCTTACCATAATAATGTAGTGACACATATACCATTACAAATAGCAAGCTTTCATTCTTTATTTTATAATGTCACATATCATTATCTATTTTCTATTGATTTTCCTTTAATGAATTAGCATACAATGTGATTTTTTTCCGTTTTATTTTATTTCTTTTCAGTGTTCCAAAATTCATTGTTTATGCACCACACTCAGTTCACCATGCAATAAGTGCCCTCCATACAACCTACCACCAGCCTCACCCAACCCCCCAACCCTCAATCCTCCAAAACCCTCAGTTTGTTTCTCAGAGTCCACAGTCTTTCATGGTTTGTCTCCCCATCCAATTTCCCCCATCTCACTTCTCCTATCTCCCAATGTCCTCCGTGTTATTCCTTATGCTCCACAAGTAAGTGAAACCATATGATATTTGACTCTCTCCGCTTGACTTATTTCACTCAGCATAATCTCTTCCAGTCCCATCCACGTTGATATAAAAGTTGTGTATTCATCATAATACTCCAAATGCATAATACTCCATTGTATATATGACCACATCTTCCTTATCCATTTGACTGGTGAAAGGCATCTTGGCTCTTTCCACAGTTTGGCGATTGTGGCTATTGCTGCTATGAACATTGGGGTACAGGTGGCCCTTCTTTTCACTACATTTGTATCTTTGGGGCAAATACCCAGTAATGCAATTGCAGGGTCCTGGGGAAGCTGTATTTTTAATTACTTAAGGAATCTCCATACTATTTTCCAAAGTGGCTGTACCAACTTGCATTCCCACCAACAGTGCAAGATGGTTCCCCTTTTCTCCACATCCTCTCCAACACTTGTTCACTTGTTGTTTACTGTGTTGTTAATTTGGCCATTCTAACTGGTGTCAGGTGATATCTCAATATGGTTTTGATTTGAATCTCCCTGATGTCTAATGATGATGAACATTTTTCCATGTATGTGTCAGCCATTTGTATTTCTTCTTTGGAGAAGTATCTGTTCATGTCTTCTGTCCATTTTTTGACGTGATTATCTGTTTTGGGTGTGTTGAGTTTGAGGACTTCTTTATAGATCTTGGATATCAGCCTTTCGTCTGTAGTGTCATTTGTGAATATCTCCTCCCATTCTATGGGTTGTCTCTTTGTTTTGTTGCCTGTTCCCTTTGCTGTGCAGAAGATTTTGATGTTGATGAAGTCCCAAAAGTTCATTATTGCTTTTGTTTCCTTTGCCTTTGGAGACATATCTTGAAAGAAGTTGCATATTCTCAGACCACAATGCTTTGAAACTGGAACTCAACCACAAAAAGAAGTTTGGAAGAAATTCAAACACTTGAAGCTAAAGACCACCTTGCTTAAGAATGTTTGGATCAGCTTTTTTTTCACAACAGGTTTGCCGCCAGAACAGAGGCTTCATGAAAACCACTGCTCAACCTAAGCCAGAATGGGGAAGGAAAAGTCTTATATCAACATTGTTGTCATTGGACACGTAGATTCGGGCAAGTCTACCACTACTGGTCATCTTATCTACAAATGTGGTGGGATTGACAAAAGAACTATCGAAAAATTTGAGAAGGAGGCTGCTGAGATGGGAAAAGGCTCCTTCAAGTATGCCTGGGTCTTGGATAAATTGAAAGCTGAACGTGAAAGTGGTATCACCATTGATATCTCCCTGTGGAAATTTGAGACCAGCAAGTATTATGTGACCATCACTGATGCTCCAGGACACAGATACTTTATCAAACACATGATTACAGGCACATCCTAGGCTGGCTGTGCCATCCTGATTGTTGCTGCTGGCATTGGTGAATTTGAAGAAGGTATCTCCAAGAATGGGCAGACCCGTGAGCATGCCCTTCTGGCTTACACATTGGGTGTAAAACAACTAATTGTTGGTGTTAACAAAATGGATTCCACTGAGCCACCCTACAGCCAGAAGAGATATGAGGAAATCATTAAGGAAGTCAGCACCTACATTAAGAAAATTGGCTACAACCCCAGCACAGTAGAATTTGTGCCAATTTCTGGTTAGAATGGTGACAACATGCTGGAGCCAAGTGCTAACATGCCTTGGCTAAGGGATGGAAAGTCACCCATAAATATGGGAATGCCAGTGGAATCACACTGCTTGAAGCTCTGGATTGCATTCTGCCACCAACTCGTCCAACTGACAAGCCCTTGAGTCTGCCTCTCCGGGACATCTACAAAATTGGTGGTATCGGTACTGTCCCTGTGGGCCTAGTGGAGACTGGTGATCTTAAACCTGGCATGGTGGTCACCTTTGCTCCAGTCAATGTTACAACTGAAGTCAAGTCTTTTGAAATGCACTAGGAAGCTTTGAGTGAGGCTCTTCCTGGGGACAATGTGGGCTTTAATGTCAAGAATGTATCTGTCAAAGATGTTCATCATGGCAATGTGGCTGTTGACAGCAAAAATGACCCACCAATGGAAGCAGCTGGCTTCACAGCTCAGGTGATTATCCTGAACCATCCAGGCCAAATTAGTGCTGTATATGCACCTGTGCTGGATTGTCACACAGCTCACATTGCTTGCAAGTTTGCTGAGCTGAAGGAGAAGATAGATCATCATTCTGGAAAAAAGCTGGAATATGGTTCCAAGTTCTTTAAATCTGTGACGCTGCATTATTGATATGGTTCCTGGCAAGCCTATGTGTGTTGAAGCTTCTCTGACTATCCTCCTCTGGGCTGTTTTGCTGTTCATGACATGAGACAGACAGTTGCTGTAGGTGTCATCAAAGCAGTGGACAAGAAGGCAGCTAGAGCTGGCAAGGTCACCAAGTCTGCCCAGAAAGGTCAGAAGGCTAAATGAATATTATCCCCAATACCTGCCACCCCAGTCTTAATCAGTGGTGGAAGAACAGTCTCAGAACTGTTTGTGTCAATTGGCCATTTAAGTTTAATAGTAAACGACTGGTTAATGATAACAATGCATCGTAAAACCTTCAGAAGGAAAGGAGAACGTTTTGTGGACCATTTGTGTGTGTGTGTGTGTGTGTGTGTAGCAGTTTTAAGTTATTAGTTTTTAAAATCAGTACTTTTTAATGGAAATAACTTGACCAAAAATCTGTCACAGAATTTTGAGACCCATTAAAACAAAAGTTTAATGAGAAAAAAAGAAAGAAAGAAAGAAAGAATGTTTGAATCAACCAGGAAATCAAAGAATAAATTGAACACTTCATGGAACCACTGAGAATGGAGACGCTTCAGTCCAAAACCTATGCAATATAGCAAAGACGGTCCTAAGCGGAAAGTACATAGCCATCCAAGCCTCCCTCAAAACAAAACAAAACAAAACAAACAAACAAAAAACCTGCAAAAACAAAATACACAAGCTGTCTTTATACCTTAAAGAACTGGGGAATCAACAACAAATTAAGCCAACCCCACACACAAAAAGGGAAATAATCACGATTAGAGCAGAGAAAAATGAGATAGAAACTAGAGATACAGTAGAACACATCAATGAAACTTGAAGCTGGATTTTTTTCAAGATTTTATTTATTTATTTGACAGATAGAGATCACAAGTAGGCAGAGAGACAGGCAGAGAGAGAGGGGGGAGGAAGCAGGCTCCCTGCTGAGCAGAGAGCCTGATGCAGGGCTCCATCCCAGGACCCTGGGGTCATGACCTGAGCTGGAGGCAGAGGCTTTAAGCCACTGAGCCAACAGGCGCCCCTGGATTTTTGAAAGAATCAATAAGATCGATAAACCACTGGCCAAACTCATCCAAAAGAAAAGTGAGAGGACCCAAATTAATAAAATTATGAATGAAAAGGGAGATTTTTTTTTTAAGTCGAATTGATGCTCTGTGTGGAGCTCCATGTGGAGCTTTAACTCACAACCCTGAGATAAATATGTGAGCTGTGATCAAGACTCAAACACTGAACTGATTGAACTACCAGGCACCCTTCATTATTTTTGTTGCCTGAATAACAATCTATTGTCTATGTATGCATCATACATATATCACATCTTCTTTATACATTCATCAGTCCATGAATATCATTCAGGTTCTTTCTGTAATTTCACTGTTGTTGATAATAATGTTATAAACACAAGGGTGCATGTACTCCCCAAAATCAGTATTTTTGTATCATTTGGGTAAATACCTACTAATGTAATTGCTAATTTCTGGCATAGTTCTAATTTTAAATTTTTGAGGGACCTCCATACTGTTTTCCAGAGTGGCTGCGGCAATTTCCATTCCTTCCAAAGTGTGAGCGAGTTCCCCCTTCTCTGAATCCTCACCAATATCTGTTGTTTCCTGTGTTGTTAATGTTAGCCATTCAGACAAGTATGAGATAATATCCCATCATAGTTTAGATTTGTAGTTTGTCAAATAGATTTGTCAGTGAGTAAAATTAAGCCTCTTTTCATGTACCTGTTAGCCATTTGGATGTCTTCTTGGAAAAAAAAAATGTCTACTCATGTGTTCTTCCCCTTTCTTAACTGGATTATTTAGGGTTTTTTTTGGGGGGGGGGTGATAAGTTCTGTAAGTTTTTTTTTTTTTTTTACAGATTCTAGATAGTAAACCTTTATCAGATATGTCATTTGCAAATATCTTCTATTCTAGGCTGCCTTTTAGATTTGTTGATTGTTTCCTTCACTATGCAGAAAGTCTTTATCTTGATGAAGTCCCAATAGTTCATTTTTCTGTTTGTTTGTTTGTTTTTGTTTTCCTTGCTTCTGGAGACATGTCTAGTAAGAAATTGCTGCAGCCTACATCAAAAATGCTATTGCCTGTGTTTTCATCTAGGACTTTGACAGGTTCAGATCTCACATTTAGGTCTTTAATACATTTTACATTTACTTTTGTGTATGGTGTAAAAAAGTGGTCCAGTGTCATTCTTTTGTATGTTGCTGTCCAGTTTTCCCAACACCATTTCCTGAAGAGACTGTCTTTTTTACATTGGATATTCTTTCCTGCCTATTGAAGATTAGTTGCCCATAGTTTTTGGTCAACTTCTGGGTATTCTATTCTGTTCCATTGACCTATGTGTCTTTTTTGTGCCAATAAAATAATTTCCTGATGACTACAGCTTTGTGTTTAGCTTTAAATCTGAAATCATGGTGCCTCCAGCTTTAGTTTGCCTTTTTGGGATTGCATTGACTATTTGAAGTCTTTGTAGTTCCATACAAATTTTAGGGTTGTTTATTCTAGCTCTGGAAAAATACAGCTAGTATTCTGATAGGGGTTGCCTTAAATGTGTAGATTGTTTTGGGTACTATTGACATTTTTTTTTTTTTTTAAAAGATTTTATTTATTAATTTGACAGAGAGAAATCACAAGTAGACAGAGAGGCAGCCAGAGAGAGAGAGAGAGGGAAGCAGGCTCTCTGCCGAGCAGAGAGCCCGATGCGGGACTCGATCCCAGGACTCTGAGATCATGACCTGAGCCGAAGGCAGCGGCCCAACCCACTGAGCCACCCAGGCGCCCCGGTACTATTGACATTTTAATGATTTTTTTCCTTCCATTCCATGAGCATGGAATGTTTTTCCATTTCTTTGTAATATCTTCAATTTTTTTTATAAGTGTTTAATAGTTTTCAGAGTACAGATATTTTACCTCCTTCATTAGGTTTACTGCTAAGTATTTTATTGTTTTTTAGTTCAATTATAACTGGGATTGATTCCATGATTAATCTGTCTGTTACTTCATAATTGGTGTATAGAAATGCAACAGATTTCTATGCAATGGTTTGATATCCAGCGACTTTCCTGAATTCATGTATTAATTCCAGAAATTTTTTGGTGGATTCCTTTGGATTTTCTACATAGAGTATCACACTGACTGCAAATAGGGAAAGTTTGACATATTCCCTGACAATTTTAATGTGATTGTTCCTTTTTATTGTCTGCTTGCTGAGGCTAAAACTTCCAGTACTATGTTAAATAACCATGGTGAGAGGAGACATCTCTGTCTTGTTCCTGAACATAGAGGAAAAGCCCTCATTTTTTTCCCCATTAATGATGATATTAGCCATGGGTCTTTTGTTTATGGTCTTTATGGTGTTGAGGTGTGTTCCATCTATTCATACATGTTGAGGATTTTTACCAAGAATGGATACAATATTTTGTCAAATGCTTTTCCTACTTCTATATGGTTCTTACCATTTCTTCTATTAATATTATGTATCACATAAGCATTTTGCAAATATTGAACCAACACTGCAGCCCAGGAATAAATCCCATATAATCATGGTGAATAATTATTTTCTTTAATGTTATATTTACCAACATATAGTACATCTTGGTTTTTGATGTAGTGTTCAATGATTCACTAGTTGTATGTAACACCCAGTGTTCATCACCACACTTGGCCTCCTTAATATCCATTCCTGTTACCCATTGTCCACCCCCTCCCTCATATAACCCTCAGTTTTATTACAAGAGTCCAAAGTCTCTCTCTTATGGTTTGTCTCCCTCTCCGATTTCTTCCCATTCACTTTTCCCTCCCTCCCCCGTGGTCTTCCATGCTATTCCTTATATTCCACATATGAGTGAAACTATATAATTATCTTTCTCGGCTTGACTTATTTCAAGTACCATAATCACCTCCAGTTCCATCCATGCCAGTGCAAATGGTGGGTCTTCATCTTTTCTGATGCAGTGAAATAGTCCCTTGTATATGTGAACCACATCCTCTTTACCCATTCATCTACTGAAGGAGCTCTCATCTCCTTCAACAGTTTGGCTATTCTGGACATTGATACTATGAATATTGGGGTTCATGTGGCCCTTGTTTTCACTACATCTGTATCTTTGCAGTAAATACCTAGTAGTGCAATTGCTAGGTTGTACAGCAGCTCTATTTTTAATGTCTTGAGGAATCTCCCTAATGTTTTCCAGAGTGGCTGTACCATCTTGTGTTCCCACCAACAGTGAAAGAGGGTTACCCTTTCTCAACATCCTCATCAACACTTGTTGTTTCTTGTCTTATTAATTTTTGCCATTCTAACTTGTGTAAGGTGGTATCTCAGTGTTGTTTTGATTTGTATTTCCCTGATGGCTAGTGATACTGGACATTTTTCTATATGTCTGTTAGCCATATGTAGGTATTTTTAGGAGAAATGGCTGTTCATGTCTTCTGCCCATTTTGTGACTGAGGTATTTGTTTTTTGGGCATGGAGATTAAGACGTTCTTTATAAATCTTTATCTGGAATGTCATTAGCAAATATTCACATTCCGTGGGTTGCTTTTTAGTTTTGTTCACTGTTTCCTTTGTTGTGAAGAAGCTTTTTATCTTGATGAAGTCCCAAAAGCTCACTTTTGCTTTTTCCCTTCCTTTAAAGACATATCTTGAAAGAAGTCACTGTGGCCAATGTCAAAGAGTTTATTGCCTATGTTCTCCTTTAGGATTTTGATGGATTCCTGACTCACACTGAGGTCTTTCATCCATTTTGACTTTATCTTCATGTACGGTGTAAAAGAATGATCCAGCTTCATTCTTCTGCATGTAGAATTTTCCCAGCACCATTACTGGTTGTCTTTTTTCCATTGGATATTCTTTCCTGCTTAGTTGAAAATTAGTCGTCCATAGAGTTGAGGGTCTGTGTCAAGGCTCTCTATTCTGTTCCATTGATCTATATGTCTGTTTTTGTGCCAATACCATGCTGTCTTGAAGATCACAGCTTTGTAATATATCTTGAAGTAAGGCATCATGATGCCCCTAGCTTTGATTTTCTTTTTCAACCATCCCCTGGCCATTCATGGTCTTTTCAGGTTCCATACAAACTTTAGGATTATTTGCTCCAGCTCTGTGAAAAATGTCGATTCTATTTTGGTAGGGATTGCATTCAAAGTGAAATTGCTCCTTGTAATTGCTTTGGGCAGCATATACATTTTAACTATGTTTATTCTTGCTATCCATGATAGAGTATAGATCCTTAACCTCTTTGGTTAGGTTTACTCCAAGGTATCTTATGGTTTTTGGTGCTATTGTAAATGGGATTGATTACATAATTTCTCTTTCTTCAGTCACACTGTTAGTGTATAAAAATGCAACTGATTTCTGTGCATTGATTTTGTATCCTGCCAAATTACTGAATTGCTGTATGAGATCCAGTAATTTGCAGGTGGACTCTTTTTGGTTTTCCACATAAAGTATCATGTCATCTGTGAAGAGAGAGAATTTGACTTCTTCTTTGCCAATTTGAATGCATTTTATTTCTTTTTGCTGTCTGATTGCCGAGGCTACAAACTCTAGTACTAAGTTAAACAACAATGGTGAAAGTGGGCATCCCTGTCATGTTCCTGATCTTAAGGGAAAAGCTATCATTTTTTCCCCATTGAGAGTGATATTTGCTGTGCATTTTTCATAGATGGCTTTTATGATATTGAGGTATGTTTCCTCTATCCCTATATTGTGAAGAGTTTTAATCATGAAAGGATATTGTATTTTATCAATTTTTCTGCATCAATTGAGAGGACCATATGGTTCCTGTCTCTTTTGTTAATGTGATCTACTTCATTGATTTGCAAATTTTGAGCCAACTTTCATCCCAGGAATAAATCCAACCTGGTCATGGTAAATAATCTTTTCTTTTTTCTTTTTTTTTTTTTTTAGATTTTATTTATTTATTTGACAGACAGAAATCACAAGTAGGCAGAGAGGCCGGCAGAGAGAGAGGGGGAAGCAGATTCCCTGCCCGATGTGGGGCTCAATCCCAGAACCCAGAGATCATAACCTGCACTGAAGTGCTTAAACCATTGAGCCACCCACGCACCCCGTGAATAATCCTTTTAATGTACTGTTGGATCCTATTGGCTAGGATATTATTGAGTATTTTGGCATCCATTTTCATCAGGATTATTGGTTTGTAATTCTCCTTTTTGATGGGGTCTGGCTTTAGGATTAGGGTAATGCTGGAGTTATTGAAGGAGTCTAAGTTTTCCTTACAGTTTTATATTTTGGAACAGCTTCAGTGGAATACGTATGATTTCTTCTTTAAATGTTTAGTAGAATTTCCCTGGGCAGCCTTGTGTCCCTGGACTTGTTTTTTGGAGGTTTTGGATTATTGTTTCAATTATCATGCTGGTTATTTGCCTTTTCAGATTGTCTATTTCTTCCTATTTCAATTTTGGTAGTTTATAAGTATCAAGGAATGCATCCATTTCTTCTTGATTGCCTAGTTTTTTTGGCATATAGCTGCTGGTAATAAGTTCTAATAATTGTCTCTATTTTTTTTCTTTTTTTTGGTATTGGAACTGATTTCTACCCTTTCATTCATGATTTTATTAATTGGGTCTTTTCTCTTTTCTTTTGGATAAATCTTAATGTTATGAATCCTTTAAAAAAACAAGTTTCTATGTTCATTGATCTGTTCTACTGTTCTTCTAGTTTCTATTTCACTGATTTCATCTCTAATAGTTATTATTTCTCTTCTCCTGCTTTGTTTAGGCTTTATTTGCTGCTCTTTCTCCAGATGCTTCAGGTGTAAGGTTAGCCTGTGCATTTGGGATTTTTCTAATTTTTTGAGAGAGGCTTGGATGGCTATGCACTCCCCTCTAAGGTCTGCCTTTGCAGTATTCTCTATGTTCTGAACCAATGTGCTTTCCTTTTCATTGATTTGCATGAACTGTATAAGTTCCTCTTTAATTTCCTTGTTGAACGATTCATTCTTTAACAGCATGTCTTTTAATGTTCAAGTGTTTTCATTCCTTCCATTTTTTCCCCTTCTGGTTGAGTTCCAGGTTCAAATCACTGTGGTGTGAAATATACAGGGAATAATCTTAATCTTTTTGTATGGGTTGAGACCTGATTTGTGACCCAGTATGTGATCTACTCTGGAGATAGTTTCATGTGCACTTGAGAAAAATGGGCATTCTGTTTAGTATGGAATGTTCTATATATATTTACAAAGGGCGTCTGGTCCAATGCGTCCTTCAATGTTCCTATTTCTTTGTTGATTTTCTGCTTTGATGATCTGGCCATTGCTATGAGTGAAGTGTTGAAGTTTCCTATATTAATCTATTATTTTCAATTTGATTCTTATTTTGGTTTATGTAGTCTGCTCCCATATTGGGGGCATAGATATTTACAATTGCTAAATTTTCTTGTTGTTATACCCTTTAAGTATGATATAGTGTTCCTCTTCATCTCTTACTATAGTCCTTGGTTTAATATCTAATTTGTGTAATATACAAATTGCTATCCCAGCTTTCTTTCAAGATTGATTTTCACAGTATATAGTTCTCCATCCCTTCACTTCAATCTGGAGCTGTCTTTATGTTCAAAATGAGTCTCTTGTAGATAGCATATGCATCTGTCTTGCTTTTTTAATCCAATGTGAAGCCCTATATCTTTTTTTTTTTTTTTTTTTTTTTTACAGACAGAGATCACAAGTAGGCAGAGAGGCAGGCAGATAGAGAGGAAGGGGAGCAGACTCTTTGCCAAGCAGACAGCCTGATGTGGAGCTTGATCCCAGAACCCTGGGACCATGACCCAAGCTGAAGGCAGAGGCTTTAACCCACTGAGCCACCCAGGTGCCCCAAAACCCTGTGTCTTTGGATGGGACCATTTAGCCTATTCATGGTGAGAGTAACTATTGAAGGATATAAATTTAGTGTCATCATATTACCTTTAAAGTCCCTGTTTCTATAGAATGCTTCTATTAATTTCTGGTCTATATTACTCTTGGGGTTTTTCTTCTTTTATAGAATCCCACTTAATATTTCTTTCAGGGCTGGCTTGGTGGCCACATATTCTTTCAGTTTCTACTGGTCCTTGAAGCTCCTTATCTCTCTGTACATTGGGAATGACAGCCTTGCTGGATAAATTATTCTTGGCTGCATGTTTTTCTCATTTAGTACCCTGAATACATCTTGCCAGCTCTTTCTAGTTTGCCAGGTCTCTTTGGTTAGTTCTTATATTATTCTGATGTTCCTCCCACCATAGAAAAGTAATCTCTTTCCCCTAGCTGCTTTAAGGATGACTTCTTTGGCTCTAAGATTTGCAAGTTCACTATTATTTTGTTGGTTTGCTGATCTATTTTAATTGATTTTGGGAGGTGTCTTCTCTGCCTTGTGGACACGAACACTTATTTCCTTCCCCATATTAGGGAAGTTCTCAGCTAATATTTGCTCAACTATATCTTCTAGTCCTTTCTCTCTCTCCACCACCTCAGGGATACCAATAACTCTGATGTTGGAACTTTTTGTGGCATCATTGACCTATTTTCATGGGTTACTAGATGCCTATCCCTATCTTTGTCACCTTCCTTCCTTTTATTAGATTATCTTCTAGATCACTGATTCATTCTTCTGCTCATTTACCCTGGCTGTTAGAGTATCCAGTTACACAGCAACTCATTCATAGCATTTTTAAGTTCAGCCTGATTAGATCGCATTTGTGCCCTTAGAGATTAATATTGTCACTAATGCTTTTGTCAAGTCTAACTACTGACTTCATGATTGCTATTCTGAAGTTTATCCCTGACATCTTGCTTTTATCCATATCCATTAGTTCTGTAGCAGGACAATGTCTCTGGCTCTGTCTTTGTTGTGAGTTCCTCCTATTCATTCTGTTGAGGGATGGTTGAAGGAATATACAGAGTCCAAAATATCAACCACGACCCAAGCAAACTATACCTTAGAAAAAATACGAAGTGGTTGAAAGATACTACAGATAAGCCATGAAAGCCATAATGACCCAAAACAATAAAAAGAAAGAAAAAAAGAGGGGAGGAGAAAGATTATATTCTCATAATGGATAAAGTGGAGTGATCTGCCTGATTCTGCTAGATTTTTGGTCTGTGTGTTAGAAGACACTATAACTCAAAATTGCAAATAAAGCAAAATGAATCTCAAGATAAAGTTGAGTGGTGTGAAAGCAGGCTATTATGGGACATAAATGTATAAAACATATATGTAAAAAAATAAAAGTTAATAAACAACTTTAAAATATCATTTGGGGGATGCCTGGGTGGCTCAGTTGGTTAAGCAGCTGCCTTCGGCCCGGGTCATGATCCCAGCGTCCTAGGATCGAGTCCCACATTGGTCTCCTTGCTCTGCAGGGAGCCTGCTTCTCCCTCTGACTCTGCCTTCCACTCTGTCTTCCTGTGCTCGCTTTTTCTCACTCTCTCTCTGACAAATAAATTATATATATATATATATATATATATATATATATATATATATATCATTTGAGAAATAATCCATTTGAAACAAGAACAGGGTCAAAAAAAGGGAAGGAATAAGAAAATAAACTGAAAAATTAGTATAAAATTTTAGCCTGAAATGTAAATGTAAATGAGTCATGAGGTAACACCTGGAGCTCCCTATATTATTTACCCCGGGTGCTAGAGTTCTACAGTCCTGTGGGAAATAGACTTCTCATTCACCTGTTCTTCCAGTATGTCTTCTGCTTGGCTTCTTGGCATCTTTGCCTGAGTGGAGTTACCCCACCCCTTGTCACGGGGATGGGCTTAATGTGAGGTGGTTGGCTGTATGACTTTTCTTCCCTAACATCTTTCTACTTCTCTTTACAGGATCAAAGCAAATATGGCCTTGCAGGAATCTCCAGCCCAGAACCTCAATGTCTTGGTCTCCCTTCTTCATCAGATCCACCAGGTCAAACTGTCTCCAACTCTGTACATACCAAACCCCACAGACTCACTCAATTCATGACCCCTACACCTCTCCCAGGGTAGTCATTGGGAACTGCAAGTGTCTCTCTGCTTTGTGACTTTTCATTTATTAACTTCTGTGGGCTCACACAGGCACCCTCTTTCATAGCTCACAGGTCATGATAGGTGCCGGACAAGTGTCCCTTTGGGGGTCACAATGTCCTGAAAGCTGTTTCCCAGTCATGGGGATGGGATGTTTTATGCAAAATCACTGAATCCTGTGGCTCCAATGGGCTGCACTTCTTCAAGGAGAGTTATGGGGACCTGTGAGTGTCTCACTTTGTGATTCTGCAACTGCCAGTGACTGTGGGCTCAGCCATTCATCCTTTTCCACAGCTCCCCAGCATTCTTTTGTGAGCCTCACAGCCCTGATAGCTGTCCCTGTCATGGACACAATCTGTTTTATATCTCCCCTAGATTTTATTTTATTTCTATTTATTTATTTATTTATTTTTTAAAGATCTTATTTATTTATTTGAGAGAGAGAGACAGTGAGAGAGAGCATGAGCGAGGAGAAGGTCAGAGGGAGAAGCAGACTCCCCATGGAGCTGGGAGCCTGATGTGGGATTTGATCCTGCGATTCCGGGATCATGACCTGAGCCAAAGGCAGTCGTCCAACCAACTGAGCCACCCAGGCATCCCTCCCCTAGATTTTAAACAGCCTGTACTCTCTAGTTCTTTACAGGGCAGTCAGGCAAAGGGTGGTCTCCCTACTGACTTAGTTCACAGTTTATGGTGACCAGAGCTGAGAGTCTCTTCTGGGCTCACTGATTATAACCAGTTTTCCTACTCCACTCCTTGGGCATTCTATCAGTTCAGTTTTCCCCATTATTTCTGAGTCTCCTGGAATCTAGAGAATCTAGTCTCCTGGAATCTATTTCTGAGTCTCCTTAGACCACTATAATTATGCCCTGTTCTTCTTCTGTGCCCTTTTCAGAAGGGGTGCCTCTCAGTAGAGCAGATTTCCAAGGGTCTTTATTTTTTACTCTGGTGTTATGTATCACTTTCTGGAGGTCTTCTTATGGAGACTTCCTCCCCTCTCTGTTTATCTTCAGATTTTTCTCCTGAAGATTCAAGATTCTGCACATCTTACCTAGCAAAAAGTAGTCATTTTTCTGCTTGTGGAGATCCAGATAAAACTTCTTCTCACATTTCAGGTTGAATTCACATGTGTTCAGAATGGTCTAATAGATATCCAGTTAAATTCAAGGGATCAGATGAAGTGAGGTCCCCTGCTATGCTGCCATCTTGTCCCCTTCCCCTGAATAATTCTTTAAATGTACTTTTTGGTTCTATTTGTTCGTATCTTGTTGAGAATGTTTGCATCCATGATCATTGGGTATATTAGAATGTAATTCTCCTTTTTAGTGGGGTTTTCTCTGGTTTGGGGATCAAGGTAATACTGGCCCTTTAGCATGAGTTTGGAAGTTTTCCTTCCATTTCTATGTTTGGGGACAGTTTCAGAAGAGTAGGCATTCATTCTTCTTTAAATATCTGGCAACAGGAGCTCCTCAGTGGCTCAGTGGGTTAAAGCTTCTGCCTTCAGCGAGGTCATGGTCTCAGGGTCCTGGGATCGAGCCCTGCATCAGGATCTCTGCTCAGCAGGGAGCCTGCTCCCCCTCCACCCTCTGCCTCTCTGACTGCTTGTTATCTCTGTCAAATAAATATAATAATTTTTTAAAAATCTTAAAATATCTGGCAACATTACCTTGGGAACCCATCAGTCCCTGGACTTTCATTTCTTGGGAAATTTTTGATTACTGATTTAATTTCTTTGCTGGTGATGAGGCTGTTCAAATTTCCTATTTGTCTCTCTCTCAATTTGGTAGTTTATATGTTTTTAGTTATTTACCCATTTCTTCCATTTCTAGTTAGTTATCCATTTCTGCAAACTTCCCCAGTTTGCCCAGCTTATTGCCATATAACTTGTCATAATATTCTCATAATTGTTTGTATTTCTGTGGTGTTGACTGTGATCTCTCCTCTTTTATTTATGATTTTATGTATTTGGGTCCTTTTTTTTCCTTTTATTGATAAATCTACCTAGTGGCTTATCAACTTTACTAGTTATTTCAAAGAATCAACACTTCTATTGACCTGTTCTACTGGTTTTGTGTGTGTGTGTGTGTGTGTGTTTCTAAATCATTTATTTCTGCTCTAATCTTATTAATTCCCTTCTGCTAGCTTTTGGTTTTATTTGTTAGTCCTTTTCTACCTCCTTGAGGTGTAAGGTTGAGTTGTATTTGAGACTTTTCTTGTTTCATGAAGTAGGCCTATATTGTAATTTACTTCTCCCTTAGAACTGTCTTTGATGCATCCCAAAGGTTTTGGATTGTCATGTTTTCATTTTCATTTGCTTCCATGTATTTTTTAAAATTATTCTTTAATTCCTGGTTAACCCATTCATTCATTAGCATAATGTCTTTTACCCTCCAAAATGGTCATTCCAAACTTTTTTTAATTTTTTTCAGTTTTCCAAAATTCATTGTTTATGCACACGCACAGTGCTCCAATGCAACACGTGTCCTCCATAATACCTACCACCAATTGACTTCAAGTTTCATAGTGTTGTGGTCTGAAAATATTCATGGTATAATGTCAGTCTTTTTTAACTTGTCGAGGCCTGATTTATGACCTAATATGTGATCTATTCTGGAGAATGTTTCATGTGCACTGGAAAAGAATATGTACTGTGCTACTTAGGGATGAAATAATCTAAATATATTTGCTAAGGCCATCTGGTCCAGTGTGTCATTTAAAACAATTGTTTCTTTGTTAATCTGCTTATATCACATGTCCATTGCTGTAAGTGGAATGTTAAGGTCCCCTTTTATTATTTTATTTTTATCAATGTTTGTTATTAATTGTTTGTTATTAATTGATTTATATATTTTGTTGCTACCAAGTTGGGCACATAAATATTTATAATTGTTAGATTTTCAGTGTTCCAAGATTCATTGTATATGTACCACACCAGTGCTTCATGCAATACACGCCATCCTTAATACCCACCACCAGGCTCACCCAACACCCCACCCCTCCAAAACCTTCCATTTTTTTCTTAGAGTCCACAGTCTTTCATGGTTCATCTCCCCCTCTGATTCCCCCCAACTCACTTCTACTTTCCAACTCCCAATGTTCTCCATGTTATTCCTTATGCTCTACAAGTAAGTGAAACCATATAATTGACTCACTCTGCTTGACTTATTTCACTCAGCATAATCTCCTACAATTCCATCCATGTTGATACAAAAGTTGGGTGTTCATACTTTTTGAAGGAGGCATAATATATGGATAGACACTTTAATTATAATGTAGTGCCCTTTCCACCTCTTGTTACAATCTGATTTAAAATCTAGTTTGTCTGATATAAGTATGGCTACTACAGCTTCCTTTGATGTTCATTAGCATGATAGATGTCCTCTAGATGGTTCTCTAGCCCCTCATTTTCAATCTGCATGTGTCTTTATGTCTAAAATGAGTCTCTTGTAGACAGCATATTGATGGGTCTTGATTTTTTGTCCATTCTGATCCCCTCTTTCTTTTGATTGGAACATTTGTACATTTAAACTCAGAGTAATTATTGACAGATATGAATTTAGTACCATTTAATTACTTGTGAAGTTGGTATTTCTGGTGATGTTCTCTGTTCTTTTTTAGTCTTTATTGGTTTTGATCTCTTTTTTCCACTCGAAGGTCCTTTTTAATATTTCTTGCAGTGCTTGTTTAGTGGTCAAAAACTCCTTTAGTTTTTGTTTGTCTTGGAAAGTCTCTATCTCTCCTGGTCTGAATATACCCTTGCTGGACAAAGTATTCTTGGCTGCATAATTTTTCCATTCAGCACATTGAATACTTCATGCTACTTTCTTATTGTATTCTATGTTTCTGTGGACAGAATTTCTGTGAACCTAATCTGTCTCCCCTTGTAAGTTAAGGACTTTTTGTTCCTTAATGTTTTCAGGATTCTTTTCTTCTCTGTGTATTTTGTGAATTTGACTATGATATGTCTTAGTGTTGGCTGGCTTTTGTTGAATTTGATGAGAATTCTCTGTAATTCTTCGATTTTGATGTCTGTTTTCCTTCCCTAGATTAGGGACGTTTTCAGTTATAATTTGCCTAGTAAACCTTCTGCTCTTTTCCCCTGTGTTTTTCTTCTGGGACTATTATGATAGAAATGTTACTATAAAAATAAAAGAAATATTACTATGCTTTATGGAGTCACTGAGTTCCCTATGTCTTCATTCATGATCCAATACCTTTTTTTTCATCTTCTTTTTAGATTCATTATTTTCCATAATTTTATTTTCTACATCACTGATTCATTTCTCTGCTTTGTCCATCCTTATATCCATCATTTTTTGCATCTCATTTATAGTATTATTATATTTTTTTGGACTGACTAGTTTTAGATCTTTTATCTGCAGTAAGGTACTCTATAGGGTCTTCTCTCCTTCTCTCAAGCCCAGCTAGTATGTTTATGATTTTGTTTTAAAATGTGTTTCAGGCATCTTACTTATATCTGTTTTGATTAAATCCCTGGCCATGACTTCTTTCTGTTCTTTCTTTTGGGGTGAATTCATCTGTCTTGTCATTTTGCCTAGGTCACTGTGCTGTGTGTGTGTGTTAGGAAAGTGTGTTGCGTTCCTGTTCCTGAGAGTAATAGCTATGTTAAGAAGGGGTCCTTATACTGCCTGGTGCTCCTGGAAGTGTTTCAGCATGTAAACTCTGCTGTTTTATTTTGAAAGCTCCTTGCCTCAGATCAGTCCTCTGCACAGGTTCTCCTTGCCTCAGTAGGGAGTGTTTGTACCTTGTCTACTGTGTGGCAAGTTTTAATTAAGTGTGTTTTGGTCTTCTTTTTAAAAGAACTAGGTCCTATTTCCCCAAGACCTGAACATTTGCAGTACCCTTTAATAAGAAGACATTGCATGTAAAAGGTTTGTGTTATCTTCTGAGAGAGGGGCCTGCTGCACTAGTTTTCAGGCACATTTGCCCAATAAAGATCAACCTGCTCAAGTGCAAGGGGTGGGGTTTGGAGAAAAAGGCTCCAGCCTCCACTTGGGATGCTTCATTGCTAGCTGAGGTTGTACTTTTACCATCAATGCTGATGGGTGGGGGACAGAGGTGTTTCAAAATTCCAAATTTTAGGGACCCTGTGTGTTGCAGACCTGCAATAATCCCCTGGGGGGGGGAGGGTCTTGCTGCGCTATTGCTGGTGCTGGCTAGTCCCAGAAAAACAGTCATATGATTGCACAGCATTTCAGAGTTTATGGTAAGGCAGAGAAAAAAGCTGGCACCAAGTTTTTCTTCCCTCAGCAAGTGACTATGTTTCTATTCTAATGTACAGGGAAGAACATTAGTACCTACGAGCTCTTTTGCCCCCAGTAAGGCAAGGCCACTTCTCCCAAATGCACTCTAAGAAGGGGAATGCTTTTTCCCCAGGTGACACAGGGGAATCTTTGAGTCATGTTGTCAGCTCCTGGGCCTCTGCCCTCTTTCCCCACAGAAGTACTGCTAAGCCCACCAGATACTATCTCAGTGATGGCACAGACTTCTAAAACTCCAGACTTTGAGCTCCACTGTTTATAAAGACATGGTAGCCAGGCCCTTTCCTTTGCCAGTCAATAACTGGGGGAATTTTTTTTTTTCTTTTGCAATCCCTGACATGCTGCTGTCACTCTCTCTGTATCTCTTTCCCTCTCACTCCTCTTTCCATGATCAGGGCTCCCCTCTGCAACACCTGTAAATATTTTCTCTCCCACAATCAATTATCCACAGCTCCTACTTTCTATAATGTAGCTGTTTTTCTCCCTCTAGTTGTGCAGTTTGTTCTCTCAGTCTTCAGATTAATTTGAGTATTTCTTGATATTTACCTGATTGTGTTCAAGGGACAAGGCAAACATATTGTCTCCCTCCTAGGCTGCCACCTTAAGTCCTCCTCTGATATGTTTTATTTTATATGAGTACCCTCAGTTAAATGCTACTGTTTTCAACAGGAACATTTTTTTTTTACTTGAAGCAAACTTCAGAATACATGGCTTTAAAGGTATATATAAAACATTACATCCAAGAACCATGAAAGACTGTGGACTCTGAGAAACAAACTGAGGGTTTTGGAAGGAAAGGTGTTGGGGGGTTGGGTGAGCCTGATGGTGGGTACTAAGGAGGGCATGTATTGCATGGAGCACTGGGTGTTGTGCATAAACAATGAATCTTGGGACACTGAAAAAATAAAATTAAATTTAAAAAAATTCTATCCAAGAAAAACAGTATATGCATTGTCTTCAGTACACACAGAAGAATCCCCTGGTTAAATCACAAAAAAGGGAAATAACAAAAATTTTAAATTTAAGGAGAACTAAAATGATACCAAGTATATTTTGTAATCACAATGATACAAAAATAAAGATGAACAATAAAACAATGACTGGAAAATCTACAAGGTAAATATTTAACATGCAAATATTAAACAACACATTACCACACAAGGAATGTACCAATTAAGAAATCAAATTGCAAATAAAATATGTCTCTGGACACCTGGGTGTTTCAGTCATTAAGCATCTGCCTTCAGCTCAGTTATGATTCCAGGACCCTGGGAACACTCACTGGGCTCCCTGCTCAGCGGAAAGCCTGCTTTTCCCTCTTCCACTCCGTCTGCTTGTGTTTCCTCTCTTGCTGTCTCTCTCTCTCTCTCTCTGTGTCAAATAAAAAATAATTATTTAAAAAGTATATGTCTCAAAACAAAAGCATATATTCTAAAGCCTATGGGAGGCAGCAAAAGCAGATAGTAGAGTGAAATTTATACAATAAGTGCTTGTATTAAAAAAAAAGAAAAGTTTCAAATAAACAACTTAACATCACATCACAAAGAACAAGAAAAGGAAGAGACTTAGATGAAATTTAGTAGAGGAAGCAAATAACAAACAAAAAGCAGAAAAAATAAAATTGAGCTCAGAATAAATAATAATATAACATTGAAAATAATGACAAGATTTCAAAAAAAAAAAAAAAAGACAATGTTTTAACTTCATTAACTAAGAAAAAAAGAGGAAACTCAAACACCAAAATGAGAAACGGAAGAGAAACAAAACAAGCTATAACTACTGAAATACATACTGTGATAACAAGTAACCATTGAAAAACTATGCTAATAAGTCAGATAACTTAGAAGAAAAGATAATTGCTAAAAAGAAAAAAATCACAAGTCATCATGAATCTTGAATCCAATAAATTAGAAGTCTTCTTAAACCAATAAAAGAATTAAAGCTGAATTAATCCTCAAAAATTTCTGAGCATAGAAAAGCCTGAGACCACATTGTCTCATTTCTGAATTCTACCAAACATTACAGAAAGAATTAATAACAATCTTTATCAAAATCTCACAAATAATGGGATAGAGGGAATATATCCAAAATCATTCCATGAGGTCAGTACTACCATAACACCAAAAGAGGATGAAAACAATTTAAGAACAAGAAGTCCAGTTTGTCTGACATAAGTATTGTTACTCTGACTTTATTTTGACATCCATTTGCATGATAAATGAGTCTCTACCACCTACTTGTTTCTTAAAAAGATTTTTGTTTAGTTTTTATCTCTTTGAGTGAGAGAGCATGCACATGTGAGAGAGAGAGAAATAGAGAGAGAGAGAGAGAGACCATGAGTCAGAGGAAGGGCAGAGGGAGAAGCAGACTCCCTGCAGAGTAGGGAACCTGACCTGGGGCCTGATTCCAGGACCCCAGGATCATGACCTGAGCCAAAAGCAGAGGCCTAACCAACTGAGCCACCCGGATGCACGCCATACCCCACTTTTAAGAGTCTCATGCTCTACCGACTGAGATAGCCGGGCACTCCCCACTTTTAATCTGCAGGTGTTCTTAGGTCTAAAATGACTCTCTTGTAGGCATCATATAGATTAATCTTCTTTTTTATCCCATCTGTCACCCTATATTTTCAGACTGAAATATTTAATCAATTTACATTCAGAATAATTATTGATAGATATGCATTTGGCGCCATTTTAATACTTGTTTTGTCATTGTGTCCAGAGATTTTCTTTGTTCCATTCTGGTCTTTGTAACTTTTTGTCTCTTTTTGGACTCAAAAATTCCCCTTTAATATTTCTTGCATGGCTGGTTTAGTGGTCACAAACTTCTTTAGTTTTTGTTTATCTGGGAAACTCTATCTCTCCTATTCTGAATACACCCTAACTAAATAGAGTATTTTTGGCTACAGATTGTTCCCATTCAGTACTTTAAATATATCATGCCACTCTTTTGCCATGTTTCTGTTGAGAAAAAGCTAACCTAATAGGTTTTCCCTTGTAAGTTAAGGACTTCTTTTGTTTTGATGACTATCTTAAAGATTTATTTATTTATTTTAGAAAGCACATGAGTGGGAGGGGTAGAAGGAAGATAGAGAGTTTCAAGTAGACTCCACGCTGAGTGTGGATCCTGACATGGGTCTCAATCTCTTGACTCTGAGATCATGACCTGAGTCAAAACCAAGAGCTGCAGAAAGAGTCAATTATCATATGGTTTCACTTATTTGTGGAGCATAACAAATAGCATGGAGGACATGGGGAGTTAGAGAGGAGAAGGGAGTTGGGGGAAATTAGAAGGGGAGGTGAACCATGAGAGACTATGGACTCTGAAAAACAATCTGAAGGGTTTGAAGTGGCGGGGAGGGGGGTGGGAGGTTGGGGGAACCAGGTGGTGGGTATTAGAGAGGGCACAGGTTGCATGGAGCACTGGGTGTAGTGCAAAAATAATGAATACTGTTATGCTGAAAATAAATAAAAAATAAATTAAAAAAAAAAGAATATGTGTGAGGAAATTCTAAAAAAAAAAAAAAAAAAAAAAAAAAAAAAACAAGAGTTGAACACGTAACAGATTGCACCAATCAGTAGCCCCTGTCTTGCTGCTTTTAAGAGTTTTTCTTTATCATTGCAGTTTGCAAATTTAATTACAATATGTCTTGGTATTGGCCTGTTTATTTATTTATTTTTCTTTATATGCATGAGAGTTCTCTGTGCCTCCTGGATGTGAATAACTCTTCCCTTCCCCAGATTAGAGAAGTTTTTTGTTATTATTTCTTGAAATAAATTGTCTGCCCCCTTGTCTCTCTAATTATTCTGCCAGCCCTATAATATTATTGCTATTACATTTGATGGAGTCACTGAGTTCCCTAAGTCTATTCTCATGTTGCATAATTCTCCTTTCCCTCTTTTGTTCAGCTTCATTGTTTTTCATTATTTTGTCTTCTAAGTCACTAGTTCATTCTGCATTTTCTAGCCTGCTGTTCTTTGCATCAAGCCAGTTTTCAGTCTCATTTATTACTTTATTCATTTTTTATTGATTCCTTTTTAATTCTTTTATATCTGTTGTAAGGGTCTCACTGATGTTTTCCATTCTTTTTCTCAAGCTCAGTGAGTTTCCATATGATTGTTGCTTTAAATTCTCCATCAGACATGTTGAATATATCTGTTTTGTTTGGATCTTTGGTCATGACCATATCTTGTTCTTTCATTTGGGATGAATTCATCCATCATGGCATTTTGTCTCAAGTCTCTGCCTTCTTCTCTGTGTTAGAAAAGTCAATAATGTTCCCTGCTCCTGAAAGTTATGGTTTTAGGAATAAGAGGTAGTGTACTGGTCAGGACCTAGCACGTCAGGAAGCATCTCTGGTGTGTGCTGCCTGAGCTTTGCTGCTGTGCTTTACCTTGCTCCATCCTCTAGGCCAGTCATATGCAGAGGTTCTCCTTGCCTATTATGGGAAGTGTTTGGTCCCTAGACTGAATGTGACAAGATTTAACCAGGTGTGCTTTGATATGCTTGTGAAATGAGATCTGACACCAACTCCACCAGAGCTGAGGCCCTGCAGAACTCTGGTTGGGAGATGTGATTTGGGTAGCAGTTTGTGCTATTGTTTGCAGGAGGGACCTGTTGCAATGGGACTTACACAAGCTTGACTGTGAAGGGTGGTCCTGACAGGGCACAAGGGTGTGGGGCTTGATGTAAGCAAGTTAAGCAGGCAGTGTCCACACTGAAGTGCTTCCTTCATGTGGCTCTGTATTGATGCTGAGGGGCAGGGGAAGAAAATGGTACCAGCCATCTCCTTTGTTCCCAGGAAGGTATCTCTGTGAATGTTGCCTCTCAGAAAATCACTCCTGAGGAGCGAATATCTTCCCCCTGTGTGCTCTAGATGTTTATCAGATCACGGGTTCCATGCGGTCTGCCCCCAGGTTGTTTGCCTGCCCTCTCCATGACCAGGGAAGTGCCCTCAGGTCTCCATCACAGCTAAAACCTCTAACCTTTAAAACACCAGGATTTAAGACCCACTGGTTGCAAGAAATCATGAAATTTATCCTCTCTTATTTTTCAAGCCAATGGTTTGGGGAAATATTCTCCTGGTACATTCCCTTGTGTGCTCCCCCTCTTTATCCCTTCTCCACAATTTTGGCTCTCTTCCCTCCAAAGCAGTCACAATCTGTTTCTCCTGTAAACCACATTTATGCACTCCCTACTTTCTTTGCTGTGGCTTCTTCTCTCCCTCTAGTTGTGGGAGGTATTTCGAATGATTTGATAGTTATCCAGTTGTGTTCATTAGACAAGATGAGCCTACGGTTCTCATATTCTGCTACCATCTTAGGTCCCCTATTCTGAGATAAAGTTCTAATCTAGATATTATTCATCCCATGTCACCACTTTATATTCAAATGTCGTAAAGAGTTACCTAAGTTTACATTTCTCTCATTGTTATCCTCCCACTCACTTGTCAACACAAAATAATTTGTCTTCCATACCTACCACCAAACTAAACCTGCTTTGATTACTTCAATAGCATTTTTCACTCTTGTCCACCTTCTAATTTCAAAATCTGTATACCTTGGCTTCAATGTCTCTGTGTTCTCCTGGAATTCCATTTATTTTCTATGGCTTTTCTTTCCCAGTATCCTTCAAGAGTTTATCTTCCCCTACCCAGCTGTTTTCCATTGTTTTGTGTTAAAACCTCTTCTCTTGTCATAGTTCATTCTGCCTGTGTGATCTCACTTAGCTCTGTGGTTGACAATTATCATCTATGAGCTGCTGACTCCAAAATCTATAACTCTTTTATTTATTTAAAAACCAAGCAGAAAGTATTGACAGCCAAGATCTCTTATCTTATTGTCAGACATGTGCATCTGACTTTTCACAGTGAAATTAATTCTCCTATCTTCAAACCAGAGCTATATTCTTCATATTGCCATGTACCCATTTGCCCAAACCCAAAATGTGTATTTATCCCCATTTTTGCCACTTACTGAATTCCCACACTCAACCATTTTATTCCTTTTGATTTTTACATCTAATGAAGTAAGAGAAGAAGCTATCTAAATAAGTAAGAGAAGAACACCCCAGGCAGAGAAGATAGGAAAGTTATTTTGAAGGAATAACAAGGTGGTCAGTGTATCTAAAACAGTGTGTCTGCAATGTTATAAGGGAAAAGTGGTAGGAAATTTAATCAGAGATGTAGTAGAGTACCTCTCACTTAATGTCTTTGTTCAAATGTCATCCTATCAGAGAGGCCTTCCCTGACAACCCTCTATAAATTAAGAATCTCTGCATTTACACTCTGAATTTCCCCCACATATTACTTTATATTATCTATAAATGTATCTTTTTAAAATTATCATTGCCTGTTTACTTTTCATCTCCCTTATATATTGCTGAAAAAATATGAAAAAATGCCTGGAGCATAGTAGAAGTTCAATAAATTATAGCACTATTATAATCATTATTGATGAATGGTTAAAATACTTTTAAAAAACGCCATTAAACGACAAACTAGGAAATCACAAGTATAAGATGTGTAATTAATTTATTAGAGGTAAATCTGTAAGAGAAAACACATAGTAACCAACAGAACTCAAGCACATTCCACATATATATCTTCGATGTGTATCTCTCACAAGCATAGGGCAACAAGTTGTTGCTGGAAGCTGGGGGAATCCAGTAATATTAAAAATATTCTTTGGGGACATCTGGGTGGTGAAGATGGTTAAGTGTCTGCCTTCAGCTCAGGTCATGATCTCTGGGTCCTGGGATTGAGCTTCATATTGGGGTCCCTGATCAGTGAGGAGTTTGTTTTTCCTTCTCCCTCTGCCTGCTGCTCCCCCTGCTAGTGTTCTTCCTGTATCTCTCTCAAATAAAATAAAAAATATTCTTTGGCTCTTTGTGAAGATGTCTGTGGAACAGTCTCCTCAAATAAAGGCAACCGTAGTGATACAATTAATAACAACTGAAAGAAAAAGACCTCAGTGCAACCTCATTTTCTAGTTTGCTAGATCTTACTAGTGACAGTCTAGTCCCAAGCTTATTAGTAGCCCTTGGTCCAGTTCCTCTCCTCATGCCTACCCCTGAGGCTGTGAGATCTCTTAACGGAGGCTTAGCACATTAACCACTTCAGAGAAAACCTTTATTACATTGTAGGGAAGGACAAAAAAATAAATTAATTTCAAAGAAAGCTAATTGCTTTGGAAAACTGAGCAACATACTGCAACAAAGACATTTATATTAAATTTAAAAATACATACTATAAGAAAAACAGTTTATCTTGATAAACACTAAGAAGACACTATAGTTGACACTTCACCTAAGGAAAAAACCATGGGTTACTATAAATAACTAGGTCAAGTTAGCTATGTGGATCCCTAAAGCCTTAAAATTATTGGGGCGCTAATAAGGGGAAAGAAAATGCTATTACTAGAAGCAATAGATCACTTTTACACTTGAGATCCAACACATACCTTTGACTAGTGGACTGTATATGAAGTTGAGGAGAGGTCAGAATTAAAAAATCTTAATAGTGGTGTTTAGTTGTCATGTATATACTAAAATTGGCAATAAAATTAGAGCAGTATGTATTTTTTGAAATTATTTAAGCCCATGGGAAGGTAACTAGAAGAGACAGTTTTGTCTTTTAAGTGAAACTTAAAAATTAGAATCTGGAGATACATTTTATTTTTACTTTCTTATTTAAGTTTTTTATTTAAATTCCAGTTCATTTACATACAGTGCAATCTTATTTCAGGTGTGCAAGATAGTTATTCAACACTTCCATATAACATCCTGTGTACTTCCATATAACATCATAAGTGTACTCCTTAATTCCCATTCCCCATTTAATGTATCTCCCACCCCCATCCCTTCCAACAACCCTTGATTTGTTTCCTGTAAAGATTCTCCTATTTTGCCTGTATTGCTTTTTTCATCATATTTTATTTTTCCTTCTCTTCCCTTTGTTTACCTGTTTTGTTTCTTACATTAAGTGAAATCATATGGTATTGTCTTTCTCTGACGGACTTATTCCATGTATCATAATACTCTCTAGCTCTACCCAAGTCATTGCAAATGGCAAGATTGTGCTCTTTTTTATGGCTGATTTATGTTCCATTGCATATATATACCACATATCCATCCATTCATCAGTTGATGGACACTTAGGCTGGTTCCATAGTTTAGATATTGTAGATAATGCTGCTATAAACATTGGGCTACATGTATCCCTTTGAATTATTACTTTGTATTCTTTAGGTAAATACCTAGTAGCACAATTAGTGAATCATAGGGTAGTTCCATTTTTAACTTGTCAAGGAACCTCCATACCGTTTTCCACAGTGGATGCGCTGGTTTACATGCTCACTAACAGTGCAAGAGGGTTCCCCTTTCTCCACATTCTTACCAAATCCTATTGTTTCTTGTGTTGATTTCAGCCATTCTGACAGGAGTGAGGTGATATCTCATAGTAGTTTTTTTTTAAGATTTTATTTATTTGTTTGGCAGACAGGCAGAGAGACAGAGAGGAGGAAGCAGGCTCCCCGCTGAGAAGGGAGCCCAATGCGGGGCTCAATCCCAGGACCCTGAGACCATGACCTGAGCTGAAGGCAGAGGCTTTAACACACTGAGCCACCCAGGTGCCCCTCATTGTAGTTTTAATTTGTATTCTTTGATGAGTAGGGATGTGGACCATCTTTTAATGTGTCTGTTGGTCACCCCACCTCTATGTCTTTTTTGGGAAAATGTCTATTATGTATTCTGCCCATTTTTAATTGGATTATTTGGTTTTAAGGTGTTGCATTTTATAAATTCTATATATTTTTGGATATTAACCCTTTACGAGATATGTCATTTGAAAATATCCTCTGCCATTCCATTGGTTGACATTTGGTTGTGTTTATTTCTTCTCTGTGCAGGTGCTTTTTAGCTTGATGAAGTTCCAATAGTTTCTTCTGCTTTGTTTCCCTTGTCTCAGGGACATACATAGAAACAAGTTGTTACAGCTGATGTCAAAGAGGTTACTACCTGTGTTCTCTTCCAGGGTTTCGATGTATTCTTGTCTCTTAAGTCTTTCATCCATTTTGCATTTATTTTTGTTGATGGTATAAGAAAGTGGTCCGGTTTTACTCTTTTTTTTTTCATGTTTACTTTTTATTTATGTTAATTTCTCAACTTATGTACCATATACTGTATTATTGGTTTCCAGGGCAGAAAATAGTGGTTCATCAGTGGCATATAACATCCAGTGTTGATTACAAGTGACCTCCTTAATGCCCATCACCCAATTACCCCCATGCCCCCACACACCAAGCCTCCAGCAACCCTCAGTTTCCTCCAGTTAAAAGTCTTTATGGTTTGCCTCCCTCTCTATTTTCATTGTATTTTATTTTTTCCTTCCCTTACCCTATGTTCATCAGTTTTGTTACTAAAGTGAGTGAAATCAAATGTTATTTTTTCTTTCTCTGATTGACTTATTATGCTTAGCATGATACCCTCTAGTTCTAGCCACATTGCTGCAAATTGCAAGATTTCATTCTCTTTGATGGCTGAGTAGTATGTATATACACCACATATTCTTTATCCATTCATCTGTTGGTGGACATCTGGGCTCTCCATATTTTGGCTAATATGGACATTGCCATTATAAACATTGCCATGACTGTTCCCCTTCAAATTATTATGTTTGCTTCCTTTGAATAAATACCTAGTACTTCAATTTCTGGGTCTTAGGGTAGTTCTATTTTTAACTTTTTGAGGAACCTCCATACTATTCTCCAGAGTAGCTGAACCAGCTTGTATTCTCACCAACAGCATAAGAGGGTTCCCCTTTATCCTCATCCTTGCCATCCTTCCTAGGTTTGTAATTTTAGCCATTCTGATCAGTGTGAGGTGGTATCTCCCTGTCGTTTGATTTGTATTTCCCTGATGCTGAGTGACCTTGAGCATTTTTTCATGTGGCTGTTAGCCATTTGTATGTCGTCTTTGGAGAAATGTATGTTTATGTCCTCTGCCCATTTCTTGACTGGATTTCTGGTTTTGGGCTGTTGAGTTTAGTAAGTTCTTTATAGATTTTGGATACCAGCCCTTTATCTCATAAGTCATTTTCAAATATCTTCTCCCATTCTGTAGGATGCCTTTAATTTTGTTGATTATTTCCTTCACTCTACAAAAGGTTTTATCTTGATGAAATCCCCCATAGTTCATTTTTGCTTTTGTTTCCTTGCCTTTGGAGATATGTCTAGCAAGAAGTTGCTGTGGCCACGGTCGAAGAGGTTTCTGTCTCTTTTCTTCTCTAGGATTTGATGGATTCCTGTCTCAAATTTAGGTCCTTCAGCCATTTTGCACTTATTTTGTGTGTGTGTGGTATAAGAAGTTGTTTCATTCTGCATGTGGCAGTTTCATTCTGCATGTGGCAGTCCAATTTTCCCAACACCATTTGTTGCAGAGACTGTCTTTTTTTCCATTGGACATTATTCCCTGCTTTGTCAAAGATTAGTTGACCATAGAGTTATGGGTCCATTTCTGGGTTCTCTATTCTGTTCCTTTGATCTATGTGTCTGTACTTGTGTAAATAAAATAATGTCCCGATGACTACAGCTTTGTAATACAGCTTGAAACCTGGATGTGATGCCTTCAGCTTTGGCTTTCTTTAAATAAATTACTTTAAATAATTGGGGTCTTTTGTGGTTCCATACAAATTTTAGGATTGTTTCTTCCAGCTCTGTCAAAAATGATGATATTATTTTGATAGGAATTGCATTGAATGCATAGATTGCTTTGAGTAGCATAGAAATTTTTTTTTAATTTTTTTTAATTTTTAATTAATTTTTTATTTTTTATAAACATATATTTTTATCCCCCGGGGTACAGGTCTGTGAATCACCAGGTTTACACACTTCACAGCACTCACCAAAGCACATACCCTCCCCAATGTCCATAATCCCACCCCCTTCTCCCAAACCCCCTCCCCCCAGCAACCCTCAGTTTGTTTTGTGAGATTAAGAGTCACTTATGGTTTGTCTCCCTCCCAATCCCATCTTGTTTCATTTATTCTTCTCCTTGGGTAGCATAGAAATTTTAAGAATATTTTTTTTTTCTTCCAATACATGAGCATGGAATGTTTTTCCATTTCTTTTTGTCTTCCTCATTTTCTTCCATAAGCATTCTTTAGTTTTCAGAATACAGATTCTTTACCCCTTTGCTTATGTTTATTCCTAGGTATCTTATGGATTTTGCTGCAAATGAAAATGGCTTCATTGTTAGTGTACAGAAATGCAATGGACTTCCATGCATTGATTTTATATACTGCCACCTTGCTGAATTGCTGTATCACCTCTAGAAATATTTTGGTTGAGTTTTTGAGTTGTCTACAGAGTAGCATGTCATTGTGAAGAGTGAAAGTTTTACTTCTCTTTTGCCTTTTTGGATGCTTCTATTTCTTTTTGTTGTCTGACTGCTGAGGTTAGGACTTCCTATACTGTTGAATAACAGTGGTGAGAGTGGACATCATTGTCATGTTCCTGACCTTATAGGGAAACCTGTCAGTCTTTCCCCTTTGAGGATGATATCACTGCATGTCTTTTGCATATAGTTTTCATGCTATTGAGGTATGTTCCCTCTATCACTACACAGCAGAGTTTTTATCAAAAAAGAATGCTGTATTTTGTCAAATGTGATGCTGTATTTTGTCAAATGCTTTTGTGCATCTTTTTAGAGGACCATATACTTCTTGCCCTTTCTTTTACTAGTGTGGTGTATCATGTTGATTGATTTGTGGATGTTGAACCACATTTGCAACCCAGTAAATGCTGTTTGCCTTATAGGTTTTACCTTGTCAGTTAAGGTCTCTTTTGTCTTGTTGCCTTTAAGATTTTTTATAACTATATTTTGTAAATTTAATTATAATATGTGCTAGCATGTGCCTGCTTTTTTGTTTTTTGTTTGTTTGTTTGTTTTGTTTTCTTTTGTTTGTTTTTGTTTTTGTTTTGGTGAGATTTCTCTGTACCTCCTTGATCTGGATGTCTGTTTCTTTCATCAAATTAGGGAAACTTCTGCTATTATTTCCTAAAATAAATTTTCTGCCCCATTTTCTGTTTTCTATTCTTCTGTGAGTCCTATAATATAAATGGTATTATGTTTCATGGAGTCACTGAGGTCCTTAAGTCTTTAAATGTGCATATTTTTTCTTTCTCTTTTTTCACCACTATAGCTTTCCATTACTTTTTCATCTAGGTCGTTAATTAATTCCTTTGCTTTTTCTAGTCTTCTGTTTATTGCATCATGCCTTTTTCCAATCTTGTTTATTGAATTCTTCATCTCTGACTGATACTTTTAAAACCATTTTACCTCTATTATAAAGGTCTCATTGATGTCTTCCTATACATTTATTTTTAATCCTCATGAGTATCCTTAAATCATCGCTTTCAGTTCTCTATCAGGAAAGCTACTTATATCTGTTTTGCTTAGCTGTCTGGCTGTGGCCTTATCTTGTTCTTCCATTTGGAAAAATCCCTCCATCTTGGCATTTTATCCAAGTCTCTGCCTTCTTCTCTGTGTTAGAAAATCCAGTTTTGCTTCCTGTTCCTGAAAGTAATAACCTTATCAAGAAGAGTTCATGTAGTTCCCATGGCCTGGCACCTCAGAAAGTCCCGGAAGTGTTTGTTGCATGAACTCTGCTGCTGTGCTCTGGCCAGTCATTTTCACAGTCTCCCTTGCCTATTGTATGCAGTGTTTGGTTCCTGGTCTGAATGTAGTAAGTTTTAACAAGATGTGCTTTGGTCTGCTTGTGAAATGAGACCTGTTACCACCTCCACTAGAGATGAGGCCCTGCAAAACTAGCTGGTCAGGAGATGTGGTACAGGCAAGTGTTTGTGCTGCTCTTCTGTCAGAGGTAACTGCCACCCTGAGGTGAGCATGATGGAGAAGAGCAGTTTCACTAGTGCACAAAGGTGTGGGGCTTAGTATAGGCAACTTAGGGAGCCAGTGTTGAATTGTGCTTCTTCCCACAGGTGGCTCCATATTATGCTGTCTGGTGGGGGAGGAAATGGTTCCAGTCAGCTCCTTTGTCCCCAGAGAGTTATGTCTGTGAATGCTTCCTCTCAGGGACATGCTTTGAGAAGAGCAAATCATCTTTCCACTGTGTACCCCAGGTGTTCTTCAGATTGTTGTTCCCAAGCTCTATGCCCCCAGAGGGTTTGCCTGCCTTCTCTCCAAGAGGAGCACAGGGTCATCCTTTAAAATTCCAAGCCATAGGCCCCACTTACTGTAAGAACTCATGAAAAGAAACTTCTCTCAATTTTCAAGCACCTTCTTGTGTGTTCCTCTGTGTTCTCCTCTCTCTCTTGCCCTTCCCTGTGACCATGGTTTTCTCTCCTCCATAACAGATAATATCCATTCCTCCCCCAAACCACATCTCCACTTCTTACCTTCTTTGATGTGGTCTTTTCTCTCCTGGCTTTCAGAATCTGGAGTTACATTTTAAAGTATCAGGCCCAGAAGCTTGTACCAGAGCAAGAGTTAAACCTTGTAAATCTAAGAGCCAGTCATGATACCTTACCAAGACCAAAGGGTAAAAGCAAGGCCTTTAGATAGAACAGAGATCCCAAATTTTATTACTTGGCATTTTATGGAAATCAACCCATTTATTTATTTAAATAAATGTATTTATTTTAAAAGGGAGCTATATTTAAGTGGCAGACCATTATCATTTGTTATTAGTAGATGTGACCATACAATTAATATAATATGGCTAAATAATATTATTAAATTCCAGCTACATTATGTTGCTAGTTCAAGTCTCTTGGCTCAAAGGAAAAAAAAAAAAGTGATTTCTTTCCTTTTTTTAAAGGGACACTAGCAACTGTTTTAGAGTTGCTAACAACAAACTTGCCCCAAAATTGTTAATTATCATTAAAGTAATTAGAAAAACTAAAATGATCATTAAAAAGAGTTCAACTTTCTTTTTTTTTTTTTTTTTTTTTTTTTAATTTTTTATTTTTCAACTTTCTTATTATAAATCATATATCGTGTGCCTGCATCCTACCAGTAGGATGTGTTCCACACAGGAAAATTTGACTTAAACGAATAATAGTTTGGATGTCATAGGCTAAAGGAACTAAAGATAAGAAAGAAATACAAAGGAAGAATGAAAAATAGGATGAAAAATCAGCACCTGGTATTTGTACAATAATTGAAGACATGAGGTAGAAATGTGTATTTATAGTAACTAAAGATGGTGTATTCACAGTAACTGAAAATACATATGAAGATATGTATCAGTCAGCTTGTTTGAGGCTAGACCAAGGCAGAAAAACACAAAGAATCAAACAAACAAACAAAAAACCTCACTGGTTTATCAACAACCAATAGGGGTTTTTTGTTTGTTTTGTTTTGTTTTTTGTTTGTTTGTTTTAACTCCCTGTCAGTAACTGTGAGCCAGCTCTGGCTCTGTAATTTGTATCTTTTCATTATGGGATCTAAGTTGAAGTAGCAGTCCTTATTTCAGTGTCTTAAGTTTTCAGCTCAAATGACACATATTTCATTAATATTTTATTCATTAAAGAAGTCAAAAGTTCAAGTTGCAAGTCAGTGAGGTAGAGTTTATACTTCACATGAAAACACTTCAAGTCACATGGCCACAGGTGAGAATGTATAACCCTCTTGTGGAGAGAGTGAATAACTGGGAACAATAGCATGTATCATAAGGGTCATGATAGCAAAGACCAGGAACAAATGTAACTGTCAGTACCATTTATTGAGTGTTTAGTATGTGCCTGTCCCTTCCTAAATGCTTTACATGCATTTTTTTCTCATTGAATCTCCTCAACAACCTTATCACAAGGTACTTCTTACCTAAGGAGAGAGCTGTATCCCTTGTTGAGGGTAGTGGGTAAGACTATGTGTGATAGGTACTCATGGTGCAACAAGCTAAGAGAGTAGCAGTTTTATAAGGACTACTAGCTAAAAGAGACAGCCTTATAGTTTCAAGACATGGAAAACAAAACAGAAAATCTGGAAGAATTCATTATGAAGATCATAATGCATTGTGAAGCAATATACTAACCCTAAGTGATATTTGGGGGCAGGAAATTGGTTAAGTGAGGGATTCATGGTATAACAATTTGGCTACTGCAAGGATTTTGTTTTAGTTGCAAGCTAATGAAGTCTGGGATATAGGAGTTAGATTTTTTTTTTTTAATCTAGATTTCTCTTCAAAACACTATCTTATATTTTAACTGTGATCTTAAGTTATCTTTTTTATTTTATCTTTCCACTTTACTTAAAAAAAATAAGTTACCTAGCAACACAAGATGAAGGAGGAAATTATTTCAGAATAAAAGACCAAAAAATTAAACAAATTAGAATTTGTTTAAAACTCAATATTTTACTTATTTTACCCCATTTTCCATGTATTAGTTAAAACAGAACCATGAAAATCACCAGTCTACAGGCCAATATCTTGGAATTATCCCTGTAAGGTCTATACTTTTATTATTGAGACCACAGAAAACTATGCTTCAAACACTTTAATTTACTCTCACCTAGAATATCCCTTCACAGGATTACTCTTGTATATTGCCCTTTCAGCTTTTATTAACAATTATGAAATAGTATTTTTTAAGATTTTATTCATTTTGAGAGAGAGAGAGAATGTGAGTGAGGATGGGGGGAAGAGGTAGAGGGAAAGAGAGAATCTCAAGCAGACTACATGCTGAGCAGGGCTTGATCCCACAACCATAAGATCACTACCTGAACCAAAATGAAGAGTTGGATGTTCAACTGACTGAGCAATCCAGGTGTCCCACTATTATGAAATATTCTGTGTCTACCTTAAAAGTATATATATATTTTTTGTTGCACCATTCAGTGAATTACATGATAGTAATTAGCACTATGAGAAACTTTTCTCTCCTGAGGGTTGATATGGATTTGATATTGGTCCTATTTTTCATAACTTCTAACTTACTTTTTTTCTGGTTTTCTGGAAGCTCATAGCCACCATTGCACTTCTATTACAGGAATTTTATTTATTTTTATAATTAGCATGCATGAATTCCTCTTTTATTCCGTGGTTTATATTTTTTTTCTACTTTACTAGCTTTTCTAGTTTACTAGTTATAAGCCCTCTCAATTCATTTCCAGATAGATGTCAGTTATTAAGTTATTAAATTATTATAAATTAACTAGTGGTCCATTATTTTCTATTGATGTCCATATTTTTTTGTCTCTATTTGCCTGTTAGTTTCTTGAGTGTGGGATCAATGATTGATCTACCTTTGTACTTTTGATAGTGTTTAACATATAGCAGCTACTGAATGAATATTTGTTTGATGGCTGTTTGGTTGACTGGCTAGCTGAATCAAACCTTACACCTCTCAGTTACATGCATTTTTAATGCTCTCATGTTCAGTATTTTAGAAACTCTATAAAGTAGAAAGACCCATGCAACTATTAATGTGGTAAGTCACTAAGTGTTTAGAAATCTTTCAAAGTAAGACCTTATTCTCATTTTCTATCTTGCAAAACCATAGTGATGTTAAGTATAACATCAACATTATTCAGAATAGCCAAGGTATGGAAAGAATCTAAATGCCCATTGACAGATGAATGTATAATGGAAATATATATATATATGAAAATTAATCAGTTTTTAAAAAGAAGACATATGACAAAAATTTATAAACCTAGAAGACATTATGCCAAATAAAATAAGCCAATCACAGAAGGACAAATACTACATGATTCCACTTACGTGAGATATCTGTAAGAGTCAAACTCATAGAAACAGAGAGTTGAATGATGGCTGCCAAGCACTGGAGGGAGGGGAAAATGGGGAGTTACTAGACAATGGTTACAAATTTTCAGTTATGCAAGATGAGTTAGTTCTAGAGATCTGCTATACATTATGCCTATAGATAGCAATACTGTATTGTGTAATTAAAAATTTGTTAAGAGAATAGATCTCACTTTAAGTGTTCTTGACACAATAAAATATTAAGTGAGTAAAATTAAATAAATATAATATCAGCATTTCTCCATAACTATGAAAGAATACTTTACATGAACTTAGAGATGTCTCTTTCCACACTGAAATGGTAAGAAGATATTTGTAATGTTGCTAGGTTGTATTTTTATTTTTTAAAGAAGTTGTTTATTTATTTGACAGAGAGAGACACAGTGAGAGAGAGAACACAAACAGGAGGAGTGGGAAAGGGAGAAGAAGGCTCCTTGCCAAACAGGGATCCCAACACAGGAATCGATCCCAGGACCCTGGGATCAAGACCCAAGCTGAAGACAGATGCTTAATGAGGTGCCCCATCAGGTTTTATTTTACTTGATTTATCTGGTACTTTGTTGGCTTGAAACTGGAATGTCTGGTATTACCACATATTTCATTCAAGAATGTCACACTGTGGGGCACCTGGGTGGCTCAGTGGGTTAAAGCCTCTGCCTTCGGCTCAGGTCATGATCCCGGGGTCCGGGGATCGAGCCCCGCATCGGGCTCTCGCTCAGCGGGGAGCCTGGTTCCTCCTCTCTCTCTGCCTGCCTCTCTGCCTACTTGTGATCTCTGTCAAATAAATAAATAAATAATCTTTAAAAAAAAAAAAGAATGTCACACTGTTTTCATTCTTCTTAGCTCCCTCATTCTTAATCCATTTTTATTCCACATACCACATTCTAATAGTTTCCTGTTTGGGAAAACAAATTCCTAATCATGAAGGAGTTAAAATAGTCACTTTTTTTCATTTCAGATACTGAAAGATCACAGGTTTCTAAGTGTGTCTATAAGGTCATTCCAAAAGATACTAGTATTAATCAAACAATAGTTTAGTCTAAAATTGTGGGTCACCACCCAAGCATTCTCCCAACACTCACTCAAGTGTTTATTGTCTCTGCAACTCTGCACTGTGAATAAAGTAAATGTGACAAGTGTAGGACTCTGGGATGAAGTAAACTAAACTCTTCAGATAATTTTACATGTGAAAAATAGATAAGGTTTTCATATGAAAAATGCAGTAGTAACACAGAAATGAATTGTTTGCATCACAGAAGACAGAATTTGGGGGCACCTGGGTGGCTCAGTGGATTAAAGCCTCTGCCTTCGTCTCAGGTCATGATCCCAGAGTCCTGGGATCAAGCCCCGCATTGGGCTCTCTGCTCAGTGGGAGCCTGCTTCCTCCTCTCTCTCTCTCTCTCTGCCTACTTGTGATCTCTGTCTGTCAAATAAATAAATAAAATCTTAAAAAAAAAAAAAAGAAGACAGAATTTGAAATCAACATGTGTCTTAGTATCTTCAGGCTGCTGTAACAGATTATCTCACATTGCTATAACAGAATACCGCACAATAGAAACTTATGTCACACAGTTCTGGAGGCTGCAAGTTCAAGATTATGGTGCCAGGAAATTTGGAGTATGGTGAAGACCCACTTCCTGGTTCATAGATTGCTATCTTCTTGTTGTGTCCTCACAAGGTGGAAAAGGCAAGGGAGAACCCTGTTGGGTTTTGTGTTTTTTGTTGTTGCTGTTTGTTGTCGTCATTGTTGTTGTTGTTATTTTAGAACACCAATCCCATTCATGAGTATTTCAACCTCAGGACCTAATCACCTCCCAAAGACCACCCAACTTAATACCATCATATTGGGAATTAGGTTTCAACTTATAAATTTTGGGGGAATATAAATATTCGTTCTATAGCAACATGTTTGGTTGTAATGGAAGAAGATTCTACCAAGTGAGCATTTTTTTTTTTCAGGTGATGGCAAAGAAGGTACAAAGCCATTGTAATACAATTCTTTCATTAAAAAAAAAAAAGGAATGAACAAAGACAACTCAAGGATGACACAATATGTTTCTAAAAGGAAGTAACCAAGTATTCAAAAGACATAGGTCAGCTATCTCTACTACCCAGCATCCAGAGACTCGTGATGAAGATTAACAAACAACTGAGAAAAAAAGATGTCAATCTCAGGTCAGAAATGATGATGTTCTTTATATCTACTCAATCTATACTCTAGCTCCTCTGACATGTAAATCAAGGTTTTTTTCACTTATAATTTTTTTAATTTTTAAATTTTTTTATAAACATATATTTTTATCCCCAGGGGTACAGGTCTGTGAATCACCAGGTTCACACACTTCACAGCACTCACCAAAGCACATACCCTCCCCAATGTCCATAATCCCACCCCCTTCTCCCAAACCCCCTCCCCCCAGCAACCCTCAGTTTGTTTTGTGAGATTAAGAGTCACTTATGGTTTGTCTCCCTCCCAATTCCATCTTGTTTCATTGATTCTGCTTCTACCCACTTAAGCCCCCATGTTGCATCACCACTTCCTCATATCAGGGACATCATATGATAGTTGTAGATCAAAAGCTTTTGCACAGCAAAGGAAACAGTTAACAAAATCAAAAGACAACTGACAGAATGGGAGAAGATATTTGCAAACGACATATCAGATAAAGGACTAGTGTCCAGAATCTATAAAGAACTTAGCAAACTCAATACCCAAAGAACAAATAATCCAATCAAGAAATGGGCAGAGGACATGAACAGACATTTCTGCAAAGAAGACATCCAGATGGCCAACAGACACATGAAAAAGTGCTCCATTTCACTTATAATTTTGAGCACACATCTTGTCATAACAAATTTAAAAACAATCTTTAAGTGAATTAATTGCTCCCATAAGTGATTATATTTTAGTAACAAGAAGCCAGAGAATAACTGAGGGAAGTGGAAAGAGATCAAATAACACATTGCTTCCTGAAGATTCAGCAGCATTTACTGGCAGAAGTATTAAGACTTGCCAGCAGTCAGATTTTTCATTTAGCCTTTCAAAATACACTGATATTGAAGCCAAAATGTTGGAGTGTGTCTTATATAATCATCTGACTCTGAAGCTGTTCAGAAATAACCTTTTCCTGAAGGATCCAGTCATAGAAATAGCACAGATAAATATTTTGAAGTTGGACGAGGTAATTATTTCACCACTGGATTACATCTTCCTCTTTTGTACAATTAACCACACATGTCTATTATGTAGATGCAGTTTCAAGTTTTGGAAATAATATCAATGTATAAAAATATTCACTTCTAACTACATTGTGATCTGCAGGAGCTCAGTAGAAACCCCTGCCCTTATCTCAAGGAATTGTCTATCAATCCAAATTAATGATCATAAGGATCATTCTCTGACTCCAAGGATCAGCAGTTCCTTCAAGCAGGTATTCTGTAGGGAGGTTTCTTAGTTTGTAGTAGAAAATCTGTGCCCAAGGGTCCTTTCATTATACTTGCTTAACACATCTTATCATAAAACCAAAATTCTGCTACTTTTCATGATAACAAAGAGAGATGATTTTTAAAATCTGTAAGTCAATGTCTCAGCTGTGAGATTACAATCCATTAAAACTGGGAAGGTACTTACTTTAAAGCTTGGTACAGTACTAGGCACCCAATGGGTGGGTACTCAAGAAATATTAAAATGTTTCTGATAATGACACTTCAGGTTTAAAAGGGCAAAGATTGTTTCTTTGAGCACTGAAAATTTATTTGAAGAGCTGTATATTGGGCACCTGGGTGGCTCAGTGGGTTAAAGCCTCTGCCTTCAGCTCAGGTCATGATCCCAGGGTTCTGAGATGGAGCCCCACATCGGGTTCTCTGCTCAGCAAGGAGCCTGCTTCCTCCTCATTCCTCTCTCTCTGCCTGCCTCTTTGCCTACTTGTGATCTCTGACTGTCAAATAAATTAATAAAATCTTTTTTAAAAAGTCTCTGAAGAGCTGTATATTTTGCAAAATGTTTGTTCTAATCTGGTTAGAACTCGTTCGGCAACTTGTGGCAAAAATTCTTGAAGCCCCTCCAGTGTCATAAACTACCAATGGTTCATACAAAAATATGAACATATTTATCGCCCTCGCCCCGCAAGGACGACAAGAACCCTGGTTCGGATGCATCTTCTCTCTCTTTATTTCCGCAAGTCTACACACTTATATACGCTTACATGACCAATCAGCGAGCAGGGTACAGGAGGGAGCGAATCAGGCTGTGCACCTAAACCAACAGCTTCGCTAGCAACCAATGCTGTTTACTTCCTCTTTGGGCGTTCTGCTTAGTCTCACAAGGCAATCCTAACCTGGCAACTAGCCAGGCGCCATCTTTTAATGGCGGAGGCTGCCCTGGCCAGAGGCCTGCCTCTGACACATATTTTGTTTCTAAATAAGACTTGCAATTATTTCAGAAGTACAGATATTCTTTAGATAGAAAAACAGATGTTTACTTGTTTTTTACTTGTTTACTATGAGCTAAGTAGAGTCCTTTTTTACACATAATCCTTTTTATCACAGCCAATGTATTTTCTAATTCTGTATCAAAAAAAGAGAGTTAGACAGTGTCCCATATTCTGAAGAGTTCAGGCATATTACCCAGTGTCTTAATTGTTCTAGCATTATTACCTAAGAGGTCCTGCAGGTATAGCGCTTCTCCCCTTTTAGCTAAGTCTGAAAATAGCTGGTGGTGATTTTAAAGGTTGAGAGAATTGTCACAATTGAAATGTAAAAATGAGGGTATCTTTATAGATCTTGATAACCAGAAGAGAAAATTCTGAAGAATTTAATGGTACTGTGGGTGAATCAATGATGTTTCACTTTTCACTTTAGCAACCATGATATTTTGCATGAAATAGAGTGGTGATTTTCAACAAGGAGGATATGGTTTCCCCATGGGACAGTCAGAAATATGTAGTGGAATATTTGTTGTCATAATGAGTGGGAGGAGCATTGATATTTACTGAAGAGGAACCAGAGGTTGTAAACATTCTGCAATGTGCAGGATAATATTGCACTTTAAAAAAATCATTTCATGACATGGGAGTTGTGGGAGTATGCAAATGAGCCATTGTAATAAAATTGGAATTGAAATTGGAATAGAAGAGATGATGTTATTAGTAATGACAAGGACCAGCAAGTAACAATGTCTATGGAATTGAAGAAGCCAATTGTTACTTCCAGTGCTCAGAACGGGCCTTGATTCGCATTATGAAGAATAGAATGTCTAGAGGAAGCAGTGTTTTAGTCTCACTATGAACTTCACTTTCAACCCATCAATAGTGTTGAGAATAACTGGAGAAGCTGAAGTCTTTCCCAATAATCAGACTCCCTGTTAAACAATGAGGGTGAGGTAAAAATTATGAGAATGTGTGATCTTAGTTCCAATGTACAGAGCCCATTATTAATTCCTTTTGGAGGAGAGGAATAATTTGAAGGATCCCCATTCAAATTCAGGATCCCCCTGATAATTTGTGGATCCCCCTTGGCTTCTGTTTATAGAGTTGAACATGCCTTCTGGGGAAACCAGGTATTGTGTCAAATGTTCATGTCCTCTTTTTATCTCCATCAATGGTAAGCTAATCCAATAACACGGTTTAAGTGGCATTTATGTAGCTAAAACTCTTTTTTTTAACAATAGCTCAGACCTTACCCCTGAAAACCATACTTTTATTTCCAATTGCCTATCAGCATCTCTACTTAGATATCTAAAAGACATTTGAAACTCAGTGTCTTCAAAACTGAACTCAAATATCCTTCTTTTCCCACTACAGAAGTTACAATCTTTCCCTTCATAGTAAATGAAAAGTTTTACTATCCAGAAGCTCAAGCTAAAAACTTGGAAGCCACTCTTTATCCCTCTGTTTATCTCATATTCCATATCATCAGGAAATGCTGTTGGCTCTTTAAAAATCCAAAATCCAGCCATTTCTCATCATCTTTAGAGCTAAATATCTGTTACAGCCACAATAACTTCTTGCCTGGTTTATTACAATAACTTCCTTTTTTTTTTTAATTTAACGTCAATTAGCCAACATATAGTACGTCGTTAGTTTCAGATGTAGTATTCAGTAATTTATCAGTTGCATAAAACACCAAACACTCATCACATCATATACCCTCTTTAATGCCCATCACCCAATTACACCATCCCCCAACATCTCTCTTCCAGCAACTCACAGTTTGTTTCCTATAGTTAAGAGTCTCTCATGGTTTTTCTCCCTCTCTGATTTCTTCCCATTCAGTTTTCCCTCCCTTCTCCTATGGTCCTCTGCTCTGTTTCTTATATTCCACATAAGAGTGAAACCATATGATAATAGTCTTTCCCTGAATAACTTATTTTGTTCAGCATAATGCCTTCCAGTTCCATATGTCAATGGAAATGTTAAGTATTCATCCTTTCTGATGGCTGAGTAAAATTCTGTTGTGTAGGTATACCACATCTTCTTTATCCATTCACCTGTGCATGGACATCTCATCTCTTCCCACAGTTTGGCTATTGTAGACATTGCTTCTATGAACATTGGGGTGCAGGTGCTCTTTCAGGTCACTACATTTGTATCTTTGAGGTAAATACCCTGTAGTGTAATTGCTGGGTTGTGGAGTAACTCCGGTTTTAACTTCTAAAGGACCCTTCACACTGTTTTCTAGAATGGCTGTACCAGCTTTCACTCCCACCAACAGTGTAAGACTGTACTCCTTTTTCTGAATCCTTGCCAACATTCATTGTTTCCTGTCTTGTTAATTTTAGCAATTCTGACTAGTGCGAGGTGGTATCTCATTGTGGTTTTAATTTGTATTTCCCTGATGCCAAGTGATGTGGAGCATTTTTTCATGTGTTTTTGGTCATTTTTATTTCTTCTTAGGAGAAGTGTCTGTTCATATCTTCAATTTGACCATTCTCTTTCTCTTTTTCTTTTTGATAAGTTTGGTTAGGGGTTTATCCATCTTATTCTTTCTAAGAACCAGCTTCTAGTTCCATTCATCTGTTCTACTGTTCTGGTTTCTATTTCATTGATCTCTGCTCTAATCTCTATTATTTTTTCTTCTTTTGCTTCATTTAGGGGTTATTTGCTGTTTTCTTCCCTAGTTCTTTTAGGTGTAAGGTTAGTTTGCATATTTAGTAATTTTCTAGCTTCTTGAAAAAGGCTTGTTTTGTTATGAACTTTCCTCTTAGGACCACTTTTGCTGCATCACAGAGGTTTTGAACAGTTGTGTTGTCATTTTCATTTGTTTCCATGATTTTTTTAAAGTCTTCTTTAATTTCCTGGTTGACTCATTCATTCTTTAATAGGATGCCCTTTAATTTCCATGTACTTGTGGTCCTTCCTAATTTCCTCTTGTGACTGAGTTCAAGTTTCAAAGCACTGTGGCCTTAAAATATGCAGGCAATAATTCCAGTCTTTTGGTATTGATTGAGGCTTGATCTGTGGCCCAGTATGTGATCTATTCTGGAGAATGTTTCATATGCACTTGAAAAGAATATGTGTTCTGTAACTTTAGGATGGAATGCTCTGTACATATCTGTGAGATTCTTCTGATCCAGTGTGTCATTCCAAGCCATTGTTTCCTTGTTTCCTTCTGCTTAAATGGTCTGTCCATTGTTATGAGTGGAGTGTTAAAGACCTCTACTATTATTGTATTATTATCAATGTATTTCTTTAATTTTCCTATTAATTAGTTTATATAATTGGGTGCTCCCAAGTTAGAAACATAAATTATTTATTACTAACTAATTATTATTAAATAAATTGTTAGACCTTCTTGTTGGACAGACACTTTAAGTATGATATAGTGTCCCTTTTCCTCCCTCATTACAGTCTTTGGTTTAAAATCTAATTTGTCTGATATAAGGATTGCTACCCCAGCTTTCTCTTGATGTCCAAGAACATGATAAATGGTTCTCTACCATCTCACTTTCAGTCCGGATGTGTCTTTGGGTCTAAAATGGGTCTCTTGTAGATAGTATATGGATAGGCCTTGCTTTTTTATTTAGTCTGATACTCTGTGTCTTTTGATTGGAGCATTTAGCCCATTTACATTCAGAGTAACTGTTGAGAGATATAAATTTAATGCTATTGTGTGACCTGCAACGTCACTGTCTCTGTATATAATATCCATTCTTTTCTGGTCTGTTACTTTGGGGGTCTCTTTTTGCTTACAGGATCCCTTTTAATATTTCTTGGAGGGCTGATTTATTGATCACAAATTATTTTAATTTCTGTTTGTCTTTAGAGCTTTTTATCTCTCCCTCCATTTCAGATGACAGCCTTGCTAGATAAAGTATTCTTGGCTGCATGTTCTTCTCATTTAATAGCCTGAATATATTACACCAGTCCTTTCTGGCCTGCCAGGTCTTTGAGTTTCAGTCTTCTCCCAGTCTAATATTTCTACCCTTGTGGGTTAAGGACCTCTTTTCTCTCACTGTCCTCGGGATTTTCTTTTATCTCTGAAATTTATAAGCTTCACTATTATATGTTGGGGTGTTTAGCTATTTTTATTGGTTTTAAGAGGTGTTCTCTCAACCTCTTGGACTTGAATGCCTGTTTCCTTCCCCAAATTAGGGAAGTTTTGAGCTATGATTTGTTCAATCACATCTTCTGCCTGCCACCCCCCTTCTTCTTCCTCAGGGCCCCCAGTGATTCTAATATTTTTTCACTTTGATTTCTCAAAACCTCCCCTCATGATCCATTAGATTTTTTTTTCCTCTTTAACTCAGCTTCTTTACTTTTCATCATTTTGTGTTTTATGTCACTGACTCTCTCTTCTACCTCATTTACCCTCACCACTGAACACCCACTTTAGACTGTGTCTCAGTTCAAGCATTTTTAACTTAGGCCTTATTAGATTTTAGTTCCCTTTTTCTGAACTATGGGATTTTGTAGTGCCTTTTATACTTTTTTTCAATCCCAGCTAGCATCTTTATAAACATATTTCTGAATTCTAGGTCTGATATTTTACTTATATCCATATTGATTAAATCTAAAAAAAAGTATTACCTCTGGTCCTTTTTGTTGCTGTTCTTGTGAATTTATCCTTCTAGTCATTTTGTTCAGAGAAAAGTAGATGAATGAGATAAAAAAATCAAAAATATCAAGCATGACTCCAGCGAAATAAACACTAGACAAAACTGAAGAGTTCAGAAACCAAAAAAATAAATAAATAAATAAATAAATAAAAATAAGTAAAAAAAAAAAAAAGAGAGAGAGAGAGAATATGATTTCGCCATTGGACAAAACCGGGTGATTTCTTGGTCCTGGTGTATTTTGGTCTGTTTGTTAGAAGACATTAAATTCCAAAGTTGTAAAGAAAGAAAGAACATGCACACACACATATATATATTTGTGTATATATATATATATACACAAATAAAATTGAATACAGTGAAAAGAAGCCAAAAATGAAGACTATAACCATACAATGTAAATGTAAAAATGAACATTTTTAAAAAGACTTAAAGAAAGTGTTGATAAAATAAGAAACTAGTTGAAAAAGGAAAAATAAAATAAAGAAAAGAAAATTTTAAACTGAATGACTAAAAAATCACAAGAAAAAAACCCTCAAGTTCTATATACTATTTTCCACTAGCCCTGGAGTTTTGCAGTTCTGTGTTATCCATAAACTTGGTATTAGCCTGATGTTCCTGCTGTTCTTCTGGGGGAGGGGCCTATTGCACTGATTCTCAAGTGTCTTTGCCTCAATAGAGTCAAACCACCCCTTGCCAGGAGGCCAGGCTCAACGTAAGCTACTTTGTGTTGGTCTTTGTGACATTTGTTCCCTGAAGTCTTTCTGCACTGCTGTAGAGGATTAAAAAAATAAAATTAAAATGGTGGGGCCCCAATCCCCAGCCTCAGAGCTGAATTATTGCATCCCCCATTCTTCAGTGCACTGTCAGGGAGAAGCAGTCGATTACTTTTATGTGTTCCAAACTCTGTAGACCCCCGTGTTGTGTACCTGTGCCAATCATTGCTACAGAAGAAGCAGGATCTCATGGTGGTTCTGCCACTTAAGGGGTCCCTACTTAGAAAGTGGTAGCCTGACCCTGCCAGGTTCAAAGTTTATGGTAATGTTAGTGTACGGAGTTGACCACCCCTCAATTAGACAGAGAACACTCTCAATAATGCAAATCACACAGTGATGTTTATTTTCAGCTAGCTGGGGTCCAAGTATCTGCCCGGCTCAGTGGGTTTCAATAAGGACCCCAAACACTCAAAGCCAAGGGTTTATATAGCATTTTCAAGGCACTTCTTCATAGGTACATATATATCATGCACCCCACTTTGACAGTTTAACTTTGTTTAACCTTTTGCCACCCCGGCGTCACCCTGGCACCATCCTGGTGGTTAAGGAGATTTAGGTTTAGAAGAAATTCAACTTTATTTACATTTCCTTCCGCCTCAGCCTCCCTCAGTTTTATGGTGCGACCTTAGGCCTTGGGGAACTGAGCCACTTGTCTCCGGAAACTGGGCCATTGAAGAGATTGCCCTTTTTGTTGTAAATCATTAGGACATTTGCAAACCAAGGGAGACTCCTGTCTTACAGAATTCTGATCTCTGCAAGTTAACTATTTATTTTTCTTTAACATTTGGTCCCTATGGCACCATCACCTAACCTCCCTGGTGGTAGGTGATTAAGTTGTTTTTTCAGGTTTTAGCTACTTTCTCTTCTCTCAAGTTACTGCGCCCTGTGGATTGGTTAGGGACACCCAGTAAAATGGTTTCCCGGCCTTCAGGATGGCCATTCTCATGCTAACCCACTCTTTCAGGGCAAGGTGCCAGCTTTTGCTTTGCCAATATGTCTGTACTTATGTCAGGGCTAGACTCTAGGTGGGTACAGCCTTGTTTTTCTTGGCCTTCACACCTGGAGCTGGTTTCTGGGACTTGTTTTTAAGTCCCCTGGAGGAGGGGAGCAGGGACAGTAAAATAGGTCCTTACAGTAATACAGAGTTGAGAGCCCACTCCTGGACTCACTGATTGCAGCCTGCTTCCTCACTCCAATGCTTATAAACTCTGCAACCCTAAGGCACTCCCATCCTTTCTGTGATAGTGGGGATCATGAGACCACACCATCCCACCCAGGATTCTACCCTGCTTCACCCCCTGAGTATCTATCAGGCAGAGACATCCCTCACTACAGCAGATTTTATAAGTTCCAATTTTGGATTCACTTCAGAGGAAGGGCAGGATGGCAGAGAAACAGGAGGCCCTGTTTCAACCAGTCCCCTAAAGTGAGTGAAATATCTACCAGCACACTGAACACCCATGAAATCAGCCTGAGATGTAGGATTATAACTGCTGGATCTCTATGGGGGCAGAAGACACCAGCAGAGAAGTTAAGTGGAGTGGGAATGATTGGATTGATATTGGAGGATAAGCAGAAGGGGGAGGGAGCCACCAGAATCAACACACTGGAAAGTAATACACCAATACAAAAGTGCACTGTGGTTGGAGACCAGCATTAACTTGGAATCTGGTTAAAAAAACTCAAAAAGAGCAAAAGATCTTAAGGGGCAACTGGTGGAATCAGAGCAGTCACAGGCATTGGCCCAAGTCTACGGACCCTGGACAGCCACTGTTGGTGACCATCCATGCCAAAGAGAGTGTGGTGGAGCCTCCAGTTCCTGGACCCTGAGCGCCTGGCTGTATGTTGCTTGCACCACCGCTAAGCTGGGTGCACTCCCGCCAGTGCGTGAGGGTGTCTGGAGGGCGCTCTCTAAAACCACACCCCTTTGCACTCTGCACACACTGTGCAAATAAGGATGATTGCACCCCAGCCCGTGCCTGAGAGAGCTTGGTGTGGCTACTAATCAGAGGTCTCTAGGACCCATCGAGGGGCTGGACGATCCCAGCCCTTGAAGAAACTCGGCACTATCTCTGGTCTGGATCCTTCAGCAGCAGCAGCTGCACGACTGAGTGCACACAGCAGTGTGGTCCTGGTCCCCAGACAGTAGTACCGGCAAAGGCAGCCACCAGAAGCAGGCTCCCTGGACCAATATCATTCATGGTTTTAGTGGCACAGAGGTGCAGAGACAAGCAGGCACTTTGGGTGAACCTTGAGACAGTGGCTGGAGGTGCGCACAGCCTGTGGGATGTTGCAGTGTTCAGCAGAGTTTGAAGAGGGAGAATCTGTGTGTTCAGAACACCCAGAGGGAGCAGACTGAGGCTACTCTCTGAGGTGGAGGTCTGAGTGCAGTTTGCTTTCCACTAAACCTCTAAAAAGCCACAAAAAGCCTCCAAAGAACAAAAACCCACAGAGAACAAAAGCCTGAAAGACCAGTTTTCACAGAGCAGAGTCACTTGATAGGGGGCAGGACTACTCAAACCAAGCAAAATTGATTGAAAAACAATGCGGTAGGCCCCAACCCCTGAAGGCAAGCCAAAAGAACAAGAGGACGACCACTACAGGGTCCTCTAAAAACTGCAAAACCCCAACATCAGGAGAAAGCAATATATTAAGCTCTTGGTATAGCCCTAAAACCTGTATATTTCAAAAACACAACTTTTTTTTTTTTAAATTGGTTCTCAAAATTCCTGCTCTTTTAATTTTTAACCTACTAACCACTAAAACAAGAGGTTTAATACATCATACTCCATAATAACCTTTAAACTTGAGGGGTGCCTTTGTGACTCAATGGGCTAAGCCTCTGCTTTCAGCTCAAGTCATGGTCTCAGGGTCCTGTGATTGAGTGCTGTGTTGGGCTTTCTGCTCAGCAGGAAGCCTAATCCCCCTCCACCCACCTCTCTCTGCCTACATGTGATCTCTGTCTGTCAAATAAATAAATAAACGAATAAATATAGTTTTTAAAAATAACCTTTAGACTTCAAATTTTTCATACATATACCTGTGTTTTTCTTTTTCCTTTTTTTTTTTTTTTTGGCATAACAGTATTCATTATTTTTTTCACCAGACCCAGTGCTCCATGCAATCCGTGCCCTCTATAATACCAACCACCTGGTACCCCAACCTCCCACCCACCCATCAATTCAAACGCCTCAGATGGTTTTTTAGTCCATAGTCTCTCATGGTTCACCTCCCCTTCGAACCTCCCCCAACTCCCTTCTCCTCTCTATCTCCCCATGTCCTCCATGCTATTTGTTATACTCCACAAATAAGTGAAACCATATAATAATTGACTCTCTCTGCTTGACTTATTTCACTCAGCATAATCTCTTACAGTCTTGCCCATGTTGCTACAAAAGTTGGGTATTCATCCTTTCTGATGGAGGCATAATACTCCATAGTATATGGACCACATCATCCTTATCCATTCGTCCGTTGAAAGGCATCTTGGTTCTTTCCACAGTTTGGCGACCGTGGCCATTGCTGCTATAAACATTGGGGTACAGATGGCCCTTCTTTTCACTACATCTGTATCTTTGGGGTAAATACCCAGGAGTGCAATGGCAGGGTCATAGGGAAGTTCTATTTTTAATTTCTTGAGGAATATCCACACTGTTCTCCACAAAGGCTGCACTAACTTGCATTCCCACCAACAGTGGAAGAGGGTTCCCCTTTCTCCACATCCTCTCCAACACATGTTGCTTCCTGTCTTGTTAATTTTGGCCATTCTAACTGGTGTAGGGTGATATCTCAATGTGATTTTAATTTGAATCTCCCTGGGGGCTAGTGATGATGAACATTTTTTCATGTGTATGATAGCCATTTGTATATCTTGATTGGAGAAGTGTCTGTTCATATCTTCTTCCCATTTTTTGATATGCTTGTCTGTTTTGTGTGTGCTGAGTTTGAGGAGTTCATTATAGATCCTGGATATCAACCTTTTGTCTGTACTGTCATTTGCAAATATCCTCTCCCATTCCGTGGGTTGCCTCTTTGTTTTTTTGACTGTTTCCTTTGCTGTGCAGAAGGTTTTGATTTTGATGAAGTCCCAAAAGTTCATCTTTGCTTTTGTTTCCTTTGCCTTTGGAGACATATCTTGAAAGAAGTTGCTGTGGCTGATATCAAAGAGGTTACTGCCTATGTTCTCCTCTAGGATTCTGATGGATTCCTGTCTCACATTGAGGTCTTTTATCCATTTTGAATTTATCTTTGTGTATGGTGTAAGAGAATGGTCGAGTTTCATTCTTCTGCATATAGCTGCCCAGTTTTCCCAGCACAGTTTATTGAAGAGACTGTCTTTTTCCACTGTATATTTTTTCCTGATTTGTTGAAGATTATTTGCCCATAGAGTTGAGGGTCCATATCTGGGCTCTCTACTCTGTTGCACTGGTCTATGTGTCTGTTTTTATGCCAGTACCATGCTGTCTTGGTGATCACAGCTTTGTAGTAAAGCTTGAAATCAGGTAGCATGATGCCCCCAGTTTTATTTTTGTTTTTCAACATTTCCTTAGTGATTCGGGGTCTCTTCTGGTTCCATACAAATTTTTGGATTATTTGCTCCAGCTCTTTGAAGAATACCGGTGGAATTTTGATTCACCATGATCAGGTGGGATTCATCCCTGGGCTACAAGGATGGTTCAATATTCGCAAATCAATCAATGTGATAGAACATATTAATATGAGAAGAGAGAAGAACCACATGGTCCTCTCAATTGATGCAGAAAAAGCATTTGACAAAATCCAGAATCCGTTCCTGATTAAAATGCTTCAAAGTATAGGGATAGAGGGAACATTCCTGAACCTCATCAAATCTATCTATGAAAGACCCATAGCAAATATCATCCTCAATGGGAAAAAGCTTGCATCCTTCCCGTTGAGATCAGGAACAAGACAAGGATGCCCACTTTCACCACTCTTGTTCAACATAGTATGATAAGTCCTAGCAACAGCAATCAGACAACAAAGAGAAATAAAAGGTATCCAAATTGGTAATGAAGAAGTCAAACCCTCTCTCTTTGCAGATGACATGATTCTTTATATGGAAAACCCAAAAGACTCCACCCCCAAACTACTAGAACTCATACAGCAATTCAGCAACGTGACAGGATACAAAGTCAATGTGCAGAAATCAGTGGCTTTCTTATACACTAACAATGAAAATACAGAAAGGGAAATTAGAGAATCGATTCCATTTACTATAGCACCAAGAACCATAAGATACCTGGGAATAAACCTAACCAAAGAGGTAAAGGATCTGTACTCGAGGAACTACAGAACACTCATGAAAGAAATTAAAGAAGACACAAAAAGATGGAAGACCATTCCATGCTCTTGGATCGGAAGAATAAACATTGTTAAAATGTCTATACTGCCTAGAGCAATCTATACTTTTAATGCCATTCCGAAAAATCTCCATGAGTTTTAATTTATAATGTGTGTGTGTGTGTGTGTGTGTGTGTGTGTGTGTGTATGTGTGTAGATGAGACTTTGAAGTCTCATCTGAATTTGGAAGAAAACTAGGGAGTAACATTTTGTAGAAATTGAAAATTGGTAGTCCAAGGGCTGAATTTAGTTGGAGTTTTATTGTTATTGTTGTTGTTGTTGGAGGAGAGTTGCAGAGAGTTTTATTTTGTTTCATTTTGTTTGGGTAGGAATGATTTTGGTGGGGAACTCACTTCTTAGTTTTCCTCAAGTGGCATCTCTCTCTTTTGTCCTCCATCCTGCTGCATCACATACTTGGCACCAGGCAGTCTTTGATTTTATAGCTCTTCTTGGTTAAGAGAATTTTAAGGCTGAAAGGAGACATTAGAGATGATCTGGTCTCATTTTAAAAATTATTTTCTGTAGTTCCACTCTTCCAACTCTGTTCAACATTGTGTGTAATAGAAAAGAAATAGAATTTGAATTGCCCTTTCACTGCAATTAGTGTATATCTGATGTTCCAGGTCAAGGAAAGTTCACCAGTTGACAGCTCACATACATCTAGCATGCTTGCTTTCCTATTGGTGGCAGAATAACCTCTACATGTTATGATAACCTCCAGAAGAAGAGGTTTTTATCCCAAGTCCAATGGCACTATAACAACTCAATATGCTACAGACAGAGGTAGACCTTGTGAATGTGATTTATGATTAAAAGTTTCAAATCTGTGTTGGAACACCTAGCATAGACATGTAACTACATTATTCACTGAGATAACTCATTCCTATACCTGATTTTATAATGAACCAAGGAGGGTCCTTTGGCTTGCTGTTGTTGCTTTTGTATAAGAGTTCAAAATCCAGCAGGGTCACAAACACACATGCACATTTCTTTTAATGAAAATAGTTTGCTATTTACCTATCTTGTCACCAGCCCAAGAGAAAGTTAACTGATGTTAGCTCAAAGGGTCTATACTACTCCACAATGATTTTTAGATCAGTATGCTTATGCTTAGAGTAGTTCATGAATCTTATTCTCTTGTTTTGTCATCTGGTATTCTTTTATTTTAATCCACCAATTATATTTATTTATGTGCCTACATGGTATAAAGGAACTATAATGCAAAATGTGAGCAAAAGTAGATGTGGTACTGCTTCTAAGTAACTTAGGACCTAGGGAGGAGATGGAATAACTACAATATTCATTATAGTTTACCTCTTGTTTTCATTAAAATGCATAAATGATATTCCCTAAGAATAGGGCCACTGCCCTTATAAAATATCAATATCATGTAAAGTCTTGTTAATGATCCATGAACATCTAGACACTATTTGTTGTTATTCAGTTTCCCAATGTTCATACATCTGCTCAGTTCAGTATTTAGAATACTGAAAATGAAAGTAGAATTTTCTGATACTCTTTCTCTGATTCCACCTCAGCTGCTATCTGATATGTCTGCTAACACTTATCTTAGTCTAAAATAATGGAGTTTAAATAAATAAATAACAAGAGTTTAATGTTTGTGTCACCCTAATAGACTTCATTATCCATAAGAGCAACGATCATGTCTATCTTGTTCATCATGATATTCCTGCACTCATTGCAATGCCTCTACACATAATTGATACTCAATAAATATTTTTTGAATATTGAACAAATAAATGAATGATGCAAATCAGCTGTAAGACAAACATTTCCCCCCTACCATCATTTTAGTTACTCCCAAGCAAAATCCACTTCCAATCAAATTAGAAGGTAGATATAATAAATGTTATATTCAATAATTATTGCCTTCTATTTTGGGGCAAAAGAGATGACTAAATGAACTATGCAAATCCCATTCAACTCCATGATTTCCTGATCCAATGGAATATTAAAACTTGCAACTTGCCATCAAGGATTCAGGTAGTTTTAAAGGCAGAAAATATGTGGGGAGGCTAGGTGGCTTAGTTAGTTAAGGGTCTGACTCTTGGTTTTAACTCAGGTCATGATCTTGGGGTCATGGGATTGAGCCCCTCATTGGGCTTCATGTTGAGCACAGAGTCGCTTCAAATTCTCTCCCTTTCCTGCCCCTCCTCCTGTTCTGTCTCTCAAATAAATAAATAATATATTTTCTTTTTTTTTTTTTTTTGAAAAAGGTAGAAATTGTGAATGAAGTTGAAAGATTATATAACATTCATCCCAAAAGTACCATTCATTGCCAAGGACCTAGCGGTCAAGTAGGTTTAATAAATTGTAAAATTGTTGCAGCAGTTTATGTGAGCAGTTTACACAAGGGAGGGTATCTTCAAAGGAAACCGTAAAGTATAATAGTTCAACTTGAAATCTAGAAGGTAAGAATGCTGAGGAAAATGGTGTTTCATTGGCCTGTAGAGTGTGTTTTAGGTTTGTATTCCTGACCATGGAGCTCACCAATTACTAGTGTTCTAAGTGTAATGTGATCTCCTTGAAGGAGAGAAAGGGCTTACGAAATAATTCCCTATTCCATAGGCAATAAAGAAAAATGAAAGCTCACAGACAAGATGGAGTTAAAAATAGAAGTGTCTGTGAACAGAATATTATTTTCTTGGCCACATAAGGGATAGTGTTCATTTTAGGAAAACCTGGAGGAAAATGTTTGAAAGGAGGTTTTCCAATCTTATTAAAAAACTTCAAACTGAGGCTATAAAAAAGAGAGAAAATGCTTTTAAAATATTGTGTGCCTGAATCTGATGTCCTGTACTTTGTGCATAGGGCAAAGCAAGAAAAGCACTTGGAAAGGATCTCAGTAATTATCATGAGAAAATAATAGGGAAGTTATTTGGGAGCCATAGTTTTAGTTTCAGCTGTCTTATACCAATGGTGAGAGTATGGATGACAAATGAAAGCATCTAGAAATTCTCTCACAAAAAGGTTAAATAGATTGAATAAGTGTCACTGGGGCTTGATGGCATGGTACTCAGTGACAAATTGTAATTAAAGATAATAATCTGTTAAAAATAGATTTAACAGGACAAAGAGCATAAGATGTTGCAAAAATACAGAATGGAAAAAAAATCCATGAATTTAGAGGCAAAAACATGGTGAGGAAAAACAAAAAAATAACTAAAAATGGAAATCCTGTACAACTTGTTTGGAAACAGGGAGGCTACAGATGATACTGTCTAAGAGTTATTACACAACTGGCACATTGGGAAAAAAATAATAACTTAAGGGACACTAAAATTTCAAGAAATATGCCTGAAGTTTCAGTGTTCTGAAAGCAAAGCATATGATAAATTTTTGACTTGCTTAACAATTGACCTCATAGGCATTTAAAGAAGAAATGGAGAAAAGGGTTTCTCTGGAATTAGGATTCTCAAGAACACATGGTGTTCACATGTTAAGTATTTTGATTCTAGCAAAATATTTAACAAAAATGTTCTGATTATTTTATGAATAACATGCTAAAATATGGATATGGATTATACTATCCAAGTGATTTATAAGAGCACTGAGCAAGACACTAATCAAAGAGTATTATATTGATTCAAAGCAACATTTATTTTTGGAGGCAAAACAGCTACCTTTGGGTAGCTTAAATAGCCATAAGTGTTCAGAAACACTTAAATAAATTAGCAAATAAATAGCTTTTATTTCTAGAAGACAAGACATTGAATGACATGGTGACTATTTCAGCTAAGTATGCCTATCTAAGAAATAGACTTTAACCTACTAACTAACTAGCTAACAAAGACTAAGAGTATAAAGTTTAGGCAATCAAAATACAGCTGCAAAAAGCAATTTAGAAGGATGTCAGACATTAATAAAATTTTATGGGTCGAGCTTCCTTTCACAAATTCTTATTGGTCAAAAAATTTCGAAACCAAGCAATTAGCTTAACTCCTCAAAGGAAGTAGCTGTTCTCATCCTTTATGTGGTCACTTTCAAAATTATGTACTTCTTATTGACCAAATATAAAGATAATTCTGGTAACTGCCTACACTATCTACCAGTGGGATACTAACTGCATTACAGAGAAGGAGAGTTTTAAAAGGATTTATCAAAATAATTGAAAGGAGAATACTTTCATTTAAAAAATAAATTGGCATAATTAGAATAGAATCATAACTCTTTTGTGAGTGCTTCTGCATATACTCTATCTTTGTTACCTTTAACAATCTGACATTCAGTTAAAATTAAATACTGCTGCCACAGTGTGGAAAAATTCTGATTTATTTTTCCATCCAATTCTGGCTTAATGGGAAATGATGCAGAATTAGTTACTTTTAGTAAGAAATTATTTCTTTTTTAAAAATAATTTATTTATGTACTTATTGGACAGAAAGAGAGAAAGAGAGATCACAAGTAGGCAGAGAGAAAGGGGGAAGCAAGCTCCCCACGGAGGAGAAAGCCCAATGCAGAGCTCAATCCCAGGACCCTGAGATCATGATCTGAGCTGAAGGCAAAGGCTTAACCCACTGAGCCACCCAGATGTCCCATAAATTATCTCTCCTACCTTGTTAAATTTTATCCACCCTCTGCAACTAAATAATACAGAAAAAAAAGGACAGGTGGATTTGTCAAATTATAATCAAGAACTTTTTTCCTTTAGTACAAAAAACATACTAAAAATTAAAGTATAAAGAAACAAGAGTTGGAATTGTTATAAAAGCCTAATAAGATTTGTCAGTTATAATAAAATTCAATATGCTTATAGTGCCTTTTGTTTATAACCCAAATATTACTTTTGTTAATTTTTAAAAAATTTTAAGTAATCTCTACACCCAATGCGGGGCTCAAATTTACAACTCCGAAAGCAAGATTCACATGCTCTACTGACTGAACCAGCCAGGCATCCCATGAAACCCAGATGTTTCTTGGTCTGCAGATACTTCTTCAAAAAGACCTAGAAAGATAATATAAACAAATATTTTTCATAATTATGCTTCAAAGCCCTTCAAAATATGCTCTTTAAGACCCTGAAAAAATATGCATTATCATAACTGGTGCATGAATGTCCATGTTAAAAGGATAGGAAAAGAAGCTGTAAGGAGCTCTAATACCAAACACAAAACTGAAAGTAATAATTTTTAAAAACACTTTCCCAAATAGAAGAGTTCAAAACTTCAGCTTTTTCCCTTAATATTTTCAATGAGAAGTCCATACTGTTGGACAGAAACTTTCTTTTCTCAAAATAATTCCATCTTGTTAGACTTTCATTGCTTTTTTTCAGATTCCCTAAATATATATCCTTCATGTGTCTTTTATACATTAAGTACCAAGCACAAGTACATTTCTACTATGGATTAAACATTCCATACCTTGTTATAAAAGCCTTCTAATAGTAAAAAAAAATAAAATCTTTAAAAATAGTAAATAAATCAAGATGCCAAATATCACTCAGTACAAAAAAAAAGTAGAACGCTAAAATTAATGAAAACCAAAGTATATGATAACACTTAAAATGCTTTATAAGTAATGTTATTTGCATTTACTCTTTCCCATTCTGCAAATGGAGAAGTTAACGTGCAGCAGGAAAAAGGTTTTTATCCAACATCATGTGATATATGTGCTCTTACTTTCTGAATGTGCTATGTCATGGTATATTTAGCTACACTGTAATTTTGAAACTTCAGATCTGAGAAAATGCCTAAATACTTTCATAATAGCAGCATAACATTAAGCAAAAAGCCTATTTAATAATGTGAAAAAACTGCCAACTAATTCTATGACACGTTAAGAAATTATAATTCTTGGATGTCTCTTAATAGCCTGATTCAAGTTTAACTTGACTGATGAATAAATAACATAAATTAAAATAATTGCTCTTGGACTTATTTAATTAAGAAACCATTTAATAATACGTGTGGGTATGAAGGGTGGAAGCGTGGGTAGGGAGGATGTAGAGACAAGCTCATTTGATGGAATTAACTAAGCACATGACTTATGAACTGAACTCTGACTTACAGAATAATTAACCTTTAATCAGGAAACAATATCACAGTCATCTAGATTGGTGGTTCTCATCCTAGACCTATTAAATTAGACTTGATGGTAATGGGGCAGCTGATCCATGGATCTAAGTTTGGGAAGCCCTGACCTCACCCATTCTCTAGGCACTGCAGGAATCCTTCCCCAAATGTCTCCAGTATACTGCCATATACTGTAAACTCTTCCAGTGACAAGGATTTTATGGCTTCAGAAGGCAATACACTTCACCACTTAAAAGCTCTAATTGTTAACCTAATTAAACTGGGCACACATATTTTGAAAGCCTATTATGTTCCAGGTGTTTTATGTTTCTAATTCTCATAGTAACTCCATTGAAAAATTCCTATTCCCCTTATTTATGGATTAGGAAAATGAAGCTCTGAGAAGTTGAATGGCTTATCCAAATCCCCAAAATGTAGTGGCAGAACTGGGATTGAAATATTTTACTGTCTGAGGCAAACAATTTCTTGTTAAATTCCTAAAAATACCTTGTAGAGTATATAAAAGTATCCCCAATTTACAAATGAGGAAACCAAAGATTGGAGATCTTTAGTGATATTCAGAGTAAAATAACCAGTACATGACAGATTGGTAAATCAAACTCAGTTCTGACTCCAAAACCTGAGATCTTAACCGTTATGCCTTAAACCTCAAACATTTGAATATAACACATTATAATTGAAAAAAGAAGCAGCTTAGAGCAAGGGGTAGTTAATTCTAGTATTAAAGTGGATCCATTCAGTTTTCTAGGAAAGGTGCAACCTAACCTTGGCTTCAAAAGATAGAGATCATCCAGGCAAACAAAGGAGAGGAGATGATGTTGGAAAATGAACATATAGAAAGGTATAGAGCTAGAACACATCACAATTACAATCTGCCTGCATTCCACATTTCCCTCCCTGGAATAATGTTCATTTTTACATTCTTTCATCTGTCAACTTTCCATTCCTTATATTTCTTCAAAACACTTATTACTATAATAATAATGGATATTACTTATTGAATACTTACTATAAGCCAGCCACTGGCCACAGAACTTTACATGGAATCACTCATTTAGGCCTCATAATACTCTTTGAGGTAGGAATTATTAATATGCTTATTTTGCATGTGAGAAAACTGAAGCACAATAAGAACAGCTAATTTATACAAGGTCACAGAGCCAGTAAGTATGAATTTGAAGTCCAACAGTCTAGCTCCAAAGATTCCTTTTATAACCACTGCACTCAACTACCTCCCTAGTTGCATTATATCTGTTCCACTTATTGTCTCTCTCCTTGGACTGGAATGTAATTACGTAAGGGCATGTACTATATCTACTTGTAAATGCTGTTTTTCTAGCACCTAAAATAATACCTGGCACAAATGAGTTTCTCAACAAATAAATTTTCAATGAATGAATTATTTTAGCACTTTTTTGTAGTATCTATTATATACTAGATCATGCTAGGTACTAAAATTATGGAGGAAGTTTAATCCGTCTTCCACAAGACAGTTCTTAAAATAAATAAAGGCAAGTTTTGTATCCATTTTAACTTTCTTCTTTTCTAGAAATAATAACCTTATTTTATTTGATCATTCTTCATGTCACATGATATTACCAGGCCTTCTCCTCTGGACAGAAGCAGTTCATCAGTAAAAATGAGGGGTACACAAAACTTACCAGAGTGCTTTAGGAATGGTCTGGCCCCCTATTCCTATACTCTGCACTTTTTTAATGGAACCCAAGATTGTCATTGATTTTCTAGCAGCTGTACCAAATTATTCACTCTTGTAGAGTTGGAAATAAAATAAAAAGCAAACAATCATTTTGGTAGAATTCCCCTGGGAAGCCATGCAGCCCTGGACTCCTGCTTGTTGGGAGATTTTTGATTACTACTTTAGTTTCTTCACTGATTTTGGGTCTGTTTACATTTTCTATTTATTCCTGTTTCAGTTTTGATAGTTTATTTATTTCTAGGAATTGATCCAGTTCTTCTAGATTGCTGTATTTGTTGCTATCTAATTGCTCATAATATTCTCTTATAATTGTTTGTATTTCCTTGGTGTTGGTTGTGATCTCTCCTCTTTCATTCATGATTTTATTTGGGTTCTTTCTCTTTTCTTTTTGATAAGTCTGGATAGAGGTTTACTGATCTTATGAATTCTTTCAAAGAACAAGTTTCTCATTTCATTAATCTGTTCAACTGTTTTTGTTTTTGTTTTCATTTCTATATCATTTATTTCTACTCTGTTCATTATTTCTCTTCTGCTTTTGGATTTTGGCTTTATTTGCTATTATTTTTCCAGTTTCTTCATCTGTAAGATTAGGTTGTATATTTGAGACTTTTCTTATTTTTTGAGAAAGGCAAGTTTTGCTACAAACTTTCTTCTTAGGACTGCCTTTGCTGCACCCCAAAAGCTTTGAGCTGCGGTGATTTCATTTTTGTTTGCTTCCATTTTTTTTTTGATTCTTTAATTTCCTGGTTAATCTATTCATTCTTCAGTAGAATGCTCTTTAACCTCTATCTTTCTGTAGTTTTTCCAAATTTTTTTCTTGTTATTGACTTCTTGGTTTATGGCATTGTGGTCTGAAAATATACATGATGTGATCTCAATCTTTTTGTTGAGAGCTGATTTGTTACCCAATGTGTGATCTGTTCTGGAGAACATTCCGTGCACACTCAAGAAGAACGTGCATTCTGTGCTTTAGGATGAAATACTCTGAATGTATCTATGAAGTCTATCTGGTCCTGTGTGTCATTCAAAGCCCTGTTTCCTTGTTGATCTTCTGCTTAGATGATCTGTCCATTGCTGTGAGTGGGGTGTTAAATCCCCTACTATTATTGTATTATTATCAATGATCTTCATTAATTTTCTTATTTATTTGTTTATATAACTACCTGATCCCAAGTTAAGGGCATAAATATTTACAATTGTTAGATTTTCTTGTTGGAGAGAGACTTTAAGTATAATATAGTGTATGTCTTTCTTCTTTATTACAGTCTTTCATTTAAAATCTAGTTTGTCTGAGATAAGGAGGGCTACTCCAGCTTTCTTTTGATGCTTTATTAGTGGCTAAATGGTTCTGCACCTGTTTATTTTCAAACTGGAGGTGTCTTTGGGTCTAAAATAAGTCTCTTGTAAGCAGTATATTGATAAGTCTTATCTTGGGGGTTTTGTTGTTGTTGATTTTATCTGTTCTGATACCATTTTTATTGGAACATTTAGTCCATTTAGATTCAGAGTAATTATTGAAAGATATTAATTTAGTGCCATTGTACTACTTGTAAGTCATTGTTCCTGTAGATTTTCTCTGTTCCTTTCTGGTCTTTTTTTACTTTGGGGCTCTCTCTCCTTCAAAGGATCCCATTTAATATTTCTTGAAGGGCAGAGTTAGTGTTCATGAATTCCTTTAGAATTTGTTTGACCTGGAAAATCTATCTCTCCTTCTATTCTGAGTGACAGCTTTGCTGGATCAAGTATCCCTGGATGCATATTTTTTCCATTTAACATATTGAATATATTATGCCAGTCCTTAGGTCTGCTGCCAGCCTTATGTGTCTACATTTGTACATTGAGGACCTCTTGTCCCAAGCTGCTTTCAAGATTTTCTCTTTATCTTTGAAATTTGCAAGCTTCACTATAATATGTCAAGGTGTTGACCTATTTTTATTGATTTTGAGGGGAGGTTCTCTGTGTATCCTTTACTTGAATGCCTGTTTTTTGCTCCACATTTATGAAGTTCATAGTCAAAACTTATTCAAATAAACCCCCTGCCCCTTTCTTCCATTCCTCATCTTCTAGGAAACTTGTTATTTCGTTCTTATTTTGTTTTATGGAACTGCTGATTTCTCTAAGTCTCCCTTCATGATCTGATAGCTTTCTTTCTTCTTTTTAGGTTCCTTATTTTCCATCATTTTATTTTCTATATCACTGATTCTCTTTTCTGTTTCATTCATCTTTATTTTTATAACTTCAACTTGGAACTGCATTTCAGTAGCAGCATTTTAAATTTTGGCCTGGCTAGATTTTAGCTCTTTTCTTCCTACAGTAAGGGATTCTCTAGTGTTTTCTATGCTTTCTTCAAGACCAGATAGTATCTTTATTTTTTTTTTATTTTAAATTCTGGTTCAGACATCTTAATTATATCATTTTAATTAAATCCTGGCAGTGAGTACTACCTCCTGTTCCTTCTGGGATGAATTTCTCCACCTTGTCATTTTGTCCAGAAAAGACAAAAAGAAAGAAAGAGAAAAAACAACAACAGCAACAGGAAAAAAATCAAACAAAAACAAAAAAAACTAGATCCTGGGTGTGTTTTTGTCTGCTTGTTAAAAGAAACTATATTCTAAAATAAGAAAGAAAAAATATATATATATATGTAATATATACATACACACACACACACACACACACACACACACATATATAATAAAAGAAAATGGAAGAAAAAAGTAAGTAAAATGTGGGACACCTGGGTGGCTCAGTTGGTTAAGCAGCTGCCTTCAGCTCAGGTCATCATCCCAGCGTCATGGAATCGAGTCCCACATCCGGTTCCTTGCTCTGCAGGGAGCCTGCTTCTCCCTCTGACTCTGCCTGCCACTCTGCCTGCCACTCTGTCTGCCTGTGCTTGCTCTCACTCACTCTCTCTCTGACAAATAAATATATATATATAAAAATCTTTTAAAAAAAAGTAAGTAAAATGTATACATAACAATAAAAATTTTAAAATAAAAAAGATTTGAAAAAATAAGAAAATAACTGAAAAAATAATACTGAAAGACTAAAAAAAAGAAAGAACATTATACAATATTTTCCCCAGAAGCTGAAAATGTCCAGCCTTCTCTGATTATTAAACTTGTTGACAGCCAGTTGTTTATATAGGTCTTCTGGAGGAGGGGCCTGTTTTGCTGATTCTCAGGTATACTTGCCCTATTGTAAATGTACTTCCCTTGCTCAGTGTAAGTAGATCTGGATTCCACCATCTGGTGTTGTTTTGCTCCCTGAAGGCCTTCAGCACCAAAGTCTGGGATGAGTATGGTGGTGTCTGACTCTCTAACCCTGACATTAAAGGTTCATGTCTCCCCCTCCCCCACACACACTCAGTGAGCCTTCACAGAAAAGCTGTCAATCATTCTTATCTCTCTGGTTTCTTTTTTTTTTAATTGTGTTTTAATTTTAATTGAATTAAATTTTAATTAATTAAATTAAATTAAATTTTAATTAATTTCTTTTTTAATTGTGTTATGTTAGTCACCATAAAATACCTCATTAGTTTTTGATGCAGTGTTCCAAGATTCATTGTTTATGTACAACACCCAGTGCTCCATGCAATATATGCCCTCCTTAATACCCACCACAAGTCTCTGGTTTCTGTCAGAGCTCTGTGTTTACCCAGTCTATGATGGAGTGTTGTTTTTATCTCAGATTTATGGCTAAGTTTCAGAACTTCAAATTTTATGGATTCTTGTGACGCTGAACCCTACTATTCCTCCTGGGGGAGGGAAGGAGATCTTGCCACATTTCTGCCTTTTCCTAGACCCCTCCCAGGAAAGCAGTCACATGACCATGCAGCAATTTGCAATTTACAGCAATATAGAGCAGAAAGCCAGTACCTAAACTCGCTGTTCTCAGCCAGCTTCCCTGCTTCTTTGATTAGAAACTGCCACACTCATACACCACCTGTTCTTCTTGCTACCCCAGGGATCCTGAGACAAGGCTGTCCCACCTGGGATTCTGCCCCATTTTGCCATCTGAGCACCTTTAAACCAGGGATACCCCCTATTGTAGTCGACTTCTAAAAGTTCAGATTTTGCACTCCACTGCTTATAATACTTTGTGGTAGTCTCCCTAAGCAGGCTTCCTCTCTTCTGCTGTATCCTCAGATATACCACACCAGATTCGAGCCACTGCACCTCCTACTTCCAAAAAGTGGCTGCTTTTCTACTTAAGGAATTGCAGCATTTCTTTCTCAGATCTCTGATTTCTTAGGTTTACAGAATGATTTGTTAAGTATCTAGCTGAATTTGAGGGACCAGACAAACTTAGGTTCCCTATTCTTCTGCTATCTTAACTCTTTTCCCCTAGTCCTTTTAATAATTCTGGGATACTAAGGCATTTCTTGTTATCCATTGTGCAGTAGAAATTCTACAAATGTTTCCACTTTTAACATAGAGAACTTCATAATTATCCCTGTTAAATTTCATCTCATTACTTCATGGCATTCTTCTAACCTTGACTTGAAATCTTTTAGTCTCTGATTCATCTTACCTGTTATCCATCTAGGAATTTAGGCATTAGCACATTCTACAAGCAAGACCACTATGTCTTCATTCAGATAATGGCTCAATATATTGAAAAGGACAGAAACAAATGTAGAGTTTTGTGACAAGGCATTAGAGACCTTTAGGTCAACAGTGAAATTCACCTTTACAGAATAATCTATATATTTTAGCACTTAGTACACACAATAATCACAGATCATTCTGTCTATAGGTTTTAGTGAAATTAAAATACATGTGAGACATGTCCTTGACTATCTTGATTCCCCTTTATCACTTCTTCAAGTGCTATCACTTTATCATTTTTTCAAGTACTATCAGGTAAAACTGCTTAGAAAGTCAAGAGTTCATCATATGCTTTGCTTTCAGAACAGTAAAACTTTAGGTATATTTAATGAAATTGAGGTTTTCATTAAGATTCCTTTACCATTGTTCTAGTTGTGTGATAACCATTAAAAACCATCATCCATGTCCGCCATTAGATCAAATAGGTCACATGAGATTCCCACCATTATTTTGGTATTGCTCCTTACCATGCTTCTGTCTCGAGATAAATGGATTTTTTTTCACTATGTATCTTTGCAACATCTGATGCTCTTTCTCCTATTAAATCTATTTTTGAACAGATTATCTTCAGTTGCAATGTTTTCATTGAATACCATCCTATCAAGTCTCAGAGACATCTGTTTTATTATATTTAACTTATTTATGTTAAAATTTCAAGCTAATTTCCCAAAGGGCTTACTACCATTTCTCAATATAAAATAAATGCAGGCAAATCCTATAATCAGTGTGTCTCATTCATTCCTTTTATATTTACTCAAGCTCCAGGATTATTTTTGCTATCTTCCTATACCATCATGCTTTTCTGAGACTATCCCAAACTCCACCCAAAATGCATACATTTTGAAAAAGACAAATAGTCCATTCTAGCATTTATTCTAGGTATCTGCTATGTACCAGATGGAAGACCATTGATCTTATTAAAAAATTACTGCCCTGCTCATTTTCCCCATGCTGCTCATAAAATAAACTAGGGTTCAATGAAGAAGATTTTAAAACCTGATTATAAGGCACTCATATATTAGTTAATATGTATAGTAAGCAAAATAAATAAATACTAATATAAGTTTATACTAAAGAAAAATGCAATTTTATGGGCTCTTATCTGTAATATTGATGTCTGAAGATAAAATTAGCATAAACCTCATTACTGCGTAGCATCATTGTTCAAAACAGTAGATATTACACTACAATTAACTGAAAGAACAATTAGGACAAAGGAAATCCTTTTTAGCTTGAATGAAAGCTTTTAAATAATTATTTCAAACATGGGAAATGAAATGAATAATTTTGTTTAAAAAGCATTTGTCCTCTGAACTTCAGTCTATTCAACTTCTGAAATACTTATCAGAACATAGTTCTATTCAGTGTATTTTAAACTTTAAATAATTACACCACCCAGTGTGTGTTTCTATAAAGCATCAGTAACTGACAATACTAGTTCATAAAACATTTATATTAGATTATACAGTTGCCCACACAGTTAAAAAATTTAAAAAAATAAAAATAAAAGCAAAACTGTGCTAATAAGGTGACAAACTGAAAAGAGTTATAGGGAACTTGTGCAAAGAAGACAAACATTCTGAAATGAAGGCTTAGAAGTGATGATGGTAATGTCTTAAACTGGTTAAAGGAAATCAGTATACTCTTTCATTGTTACTCTCTTTGTCAGTTGGTCAGGTCCATACCTAATAATTACAAAGTGAGATCCTTCTTTCAGTTGTTTCAGCCTGAAAATGCTACCTGAACAATAATTACTAAATTAAGCATTGACAGGTCTATAAAAATCAACTTTCCCATCATGAAGTAATCCTTTTAAATCAGATTTTACCATTAGAAGCATATTAAAAATGTTGAGCATTATTGCTAAATACTTCATTAATGTGTACCAATCTTCATTTCACATGGACAAGCACAATGGCCTTAAACACACACACACATGCATGCATGTGCATATGCATGCACATACACACATATACACCATATTGTGGAGTAACTGGAATAAAAGAAATATGATAAAAGAAGAAAATGTGGGCCACAGAGACTAATATCATCACTTGAGGCATGCAATTCTCAGTTGGTTTTAAAGTTTGTGCAAAGTTCAGAAGTGTTTAGGCAATGGAATTGAGGCAAAGTCAATGTTGTACATTAGGAAGGGAATGAAGCATTACAGATATATATCTCCTACTTCAGTTCATAACTTAGCTCCTTACTCAAATGGCCAACCTGGAATCTAAATCACTTAGTAATTTTCATTCAATATATTGTTAAGTGCCACTTTTACAAAAGTGAAACAGATAGAACCAATATCTGCTTTCACAGACCTGAAAGAGCAGCAAGGAAGATAATCAAGAGAAACCTAACAGGGAAGATAGACAATTAAAACCCTAATACAAAGAGTGGAGATGCTACTGTAGATTAGGGGAAGGTTTACCTGCAAGTGTTCTTTGAGAAAAGGACACTAAGATCTGAAACTTGAGTAGAGTTCTGGGTGAGAAATGTACCAGGTAAAAACAAACAAATGAAAACTGAGGCCCTTGCCCTTCACATGAGGTGCTCCAAGTCATCTACATTTCTTACCTGAATTATGCAATAAATTCCTAGCTGGATCTATGCCTCTAGTTTGCCTCCAGTTGAACCTCTAAATAACATGCCAAATAATTTTTTGTAAAGATCAAAATCTTTCAATGGTGCAGTACTGCCTAGTCTGGAGAATGATTTACAGACTTCCTAGCAAGCATTTATGCTTTACAACTTCACCTCAAATTAATTCATTGTTTTATTTACCATCACTTCTGGAAAGCAATGGTTTCTTAAAATGTCCATAACCTCATCCTCACATCTTATAACTATGTTATGTTACATAGCAAAAGAGACTAGAGATGTCATTAAAGTTACAGAATTTAAAATAGAAGGATTACCTTGGATTATTCAGGTGGACCCAATCTAATCACATCAACCCTTGAAGGCAGAGCACTTTCTCTGGTTGAAGACAAAAGATACAACAGAAGTAAAAGTCAGATTAATTTAAAGCATGAGAAAAACTCAGTGTGTTGTCACTGGTGTGAAGCTGGAGAGCAACATGATGAGGAGAGCTGAGAGAAGCTCCTAGCTAAGAGCAGGAAAGGAAACAGAGACCTCTGCTCTACAGCCACAAGAAACTGTATTCAACCAACAAAGTGAATGAGCTTGGAAGCAAATGCCTCCTCAGAGCCCTCAAATGCAAGCCCAGGCTAGACAATGCTTTAAACATCACCCTGTGAGACTGAATTGAAGAAAGTGAGGTTATCCCAGCTCTCTAGTTCCTGTGTAGTTCAGCCATCACAGTCCATATGCACAGAGATTAAATTTTACACTAAAAATTGAATGTTAATTGGTTGAATTAGTGATTCAATTTGGTTTTACTGAAACCTGCATAATTACTATTAAAACTGTCATCCTAAGTGTCCATCAACAGAAGAATGAATGAAGATGTGGCATGCATACACCCACATGTGCGCACGTGTACTGGAATACTATTCAGCCATAAGAAAAAAGGAAATCCTGCCATTTACAACAGGAATGAACCCGAAGGATATTATTCTAAGTGAGGTAAGTCAGACAGACAAAGACAAATATTGTATGATATCACTTGTAAGTGGAAACTTTACAAGGGAAAAAAGGAACTAAAAAGCCCAGAGTGGAATGATGGTTACCTGAAAGGGAGAGAAGTCATTTAAAGGTACATACTTGCAACTAATAGGTTAAAAAGCCCTAGAAATCTAATACAGAGTACAAGGATCACAGACAACAAAACTGTATTATAAACATACAATTTGCTAAGAGACTAGATCATAATTGTTTCTACCACTAGAAGAAATGGTAATTATGTGACATAATAGAACCGTTAGCTAACATTATAATGGCAAACTCTACTATAAATATACACAAATCATTATGTTGTATAATTTAAACTTACACAATGTTATATCAATTACATCTCAATTTTATAAAAGCCAAGAGAAAGAGGGAAAAAGTGCCCATCCTGGGATCGGACAAGATGGCGGGGAAGTAGGAGGAGGCACCTTTTCAACCTGTACCCTAAAGTGAGCTGATTACCTACCAAAGAACTCTGATCACCCATGAAATCAGCCTGAGATCAAAATTATACACGTCTGGATCTCTACAGGGGCAGAAGACGCCAGTGGGCAGGTAAAGTGGAGTGGGAACAGCAGACTGATATCAGAAGAAAAACAAAAGGGGGAGGGAGCCACCAGAGGCGACCAGTTGGAAAGTAATACCCCAATCTGAGAGTGCCCTGCATCTGGGAACCAGCATTAACTTGGAGTCTGGTTGAAAGCACTCAAAAAGAGCAAAGGTTCTCTGGGGGGAAATTGCGGGAATCGGGGCAGCTAGGGACAGGGGCTTAAGTCCTTGGTCCCAGGACAGCCTCCCCTGCTAGAGAGAGTGTGGCAGAGAAACCAGGTTTTGGTCCCTAAGCCACCAGCACGCCCGAGAATGAGTGGGGTCCTGCTCCCGGGAGGGGCTGGGAGCCTCGCCAGATGACAGAATGCACAAGCCCTGCTATAGAGCCGGAGATGCGCGTGCCCCTCATCCTCCCCTGAGACAGGTACACAAAGGCCCAGCCGGCACTCTTGACCCGCGCCATTGTTTCAGAGCCTTAGACGCACGCCCCAAACTCTCCCCTGAGAGAGGTGCGTGAAGACCCAGCCTGGTGCTTTCAGACCTGTGCCCCGTTCTCAGAGCCTGAAATGCGTGCGCGACCCACAGCCTCCCCTGAAAGAGGTGCGAGCAAGCTGGGCATTCTTAGACCCAGAAAGACCAGGCACTCCCAGCCGGGGCCAGCGGGAAAATCTCAGAGTGTGATCTATGCTTGGAACCTCTCTGGCGGTCTGGAGCTCCCAGACAGCCGCCGCTGCCATGGTTTTGGGTAAAAGCAAAAGATCCTGCGTCCCCAGGGACCACGACTCTGAACCTGCTCTGCCAGCGGCCAAGGGGAAACTTATTTGGGCTCTGCAGCCAGACTGGGGCTTCTCTCTGAGAGGGAGGTCAGGGTGCAGTTTGTTTTCCTCTAAAACTACAAAAACCATTCAAAGCGGTCAAGGTGAGAGGAAAAAAAATTGAACAAACATAAAAACTGCCAGAGAACAAAAGCCTGAAAAAAAAAAAAAAGTTTCCTCAGAGCCCACCCCCTTGAGGGAGGCAGGAGGACCTAACTCAGGGAACATCATTGACTGAAAACCCACGCGGCAGACCCCTCCCCCAGAAAACAAACCAAGAAAGGGAAAAAAAAAATACTGCAAGAGAACAACCACCACTACTTCATAGGACAACTTTTATTTTTAACTCATTCCCACTATTCTGGTTCATTTTTTTATATATATAGATAATTTTTTAGCCTATTTACCATCACAGTGAGCTGTCCAGTACATCAAATTCCAAAATAACCTTCTAACCTGAACTTTTTGATACATACACCTGTGTTTTTCTTTTGCATTTCTATTTTTTGAATTTCTTTGTTTTTAATTTAATTTTAGTTTAGTTTAGTCTAGCTGATTCCTTTTTATTTTTATTTTCTAATATTCATATAGAGTTAAACTTCAAAATAATTCCCTTTCCCCAATTGATACTACCCCTATAGGTAAACCAATTTTTAATCTCCCTTTATCTTAGGAAAGTTGAGTCCTTTAACAAAGATATCAAGATACATCCAGGAAGAACCAAAACAACCTTCCTCACCCACACTGAGAATTTATAACCACTCTCCCATCTTTTTCTTCCACCACTATTTCTGTGTTTTTGTGTTTGTCCTCATAGTATATAAATCTTATACTTGGGGTTCTTTTTGATGAGGTTCTTCCTTTATTTGCATATTTTTTTTCTCTTGTCATATACTTTTCTCAGTCATTTTGTTTGTCTGTTTTTGTTTGTATACGTCCTAAATCTTACCTTGGGGCCCATTTGGGCTGAACCTTCTTTTTCATCTTCCCTTTCTTTCCTGTCTCTCTATCTCTCCTTCTTTCTTTTTCTCTTCTTTTGTCTCTCATTTGGGTGGGGAATCCTGATTTCTCAGAAGTGTTCCAGGGTGCACCTTGACTGCAACACAGTCGATATATCCAGCTACATCTGTTCAGTCATCTCTCACCAAAATGACTAGGAGGAGGAATGCCCAACAGAAGAAAAATACAGAGGATGGACCTTCTGCAACAGAGCTAATGGCTATCAACATAGACAATATGTTGGAAAGAGAATTCAGGCTAACAATTATCGAGGCAATAGCTAGATTGGAGAAAGCCATGGATGACCAAATGGAATTGATTAGGCTGAGCTGAAAGCAACCAGAGATGATGTTCACAATGTTAGGGCGGAGCTAAAAGCTACCGGGGCTGAGGTTCACAATGCTCTCAACGAATTCCAATCTAATATAAATTCTCTCAAAGCTAGGGTAACTGAGACAGAAGATAGAATTAGTGCTCTGCAGGACAAACAGATACAGAGAAAGGATCAGGAGGAAGCCTGGAACAAGCAGCTTAGAAGCCACGAAAACAGAATCAGGGAAATAAATGATGCCATGAAATGTTCCAACGTCAGAATTATTGGAATCTCTGAAGGGGAGGAGAAAGAAAGAAGTCTAGAAGATATAGTGGAACAAGTCCTTCATGAAAATTTTCCCAATCTCACGAATGGAACCAGCGTTCATGTACTAGAGGCCGAACGGTCTCCACCCAAGATTATAGATTCCAAAAAAACATCAAGGCACCTGATAGTCAAATTGAGGAATCATAATTGTAGATATAATCTCTTGAAAGCCGCTAGGACAAAGAGGCTCCTTATTTACAGAGGAAATCCCATCAGAATAATGTCAGATCTGTCCACAGAGAACTGACAAGCCAGAAAGGGCTGCAAGATATATTCAGCACATTAAATGAGAAGAACATGCAGCCAAGAATACTTTATCCAGCAACTGACATTCAAATGGATGGAGAGATACAGAGTTTCCAAGACCGGCAAGGCTTAAAAGACTACGCAACCACCAAGCCAACACTGCAGGAAATATTAAGGGGGGTTCTATAAAAGAAGAAAAATCCTAAGAATAGCATTGAACAAAAATATAGAAACAATTTACAGAAAGAAAGACTTCAAAGCTAACACGGTGTCAATAAAAACGTATCTATCAATAATCACTCTCAATGTGAATGGCCTAAATGCACCTATAAAATGACACAGGGTTGCAGCTTGGATAAAACAACAGGACCCATCCATATGTTGTCTACAAGAGACCCATTTTGAACCTAAAGATACACCCAGACTGAAAGTGAAGGGATGGAGGAGCATCTTTCATGCCAATGGGTCTCAAAAGAAGGCTGGGGTAGCGATTCTCATATCAGATAAATTAGATTTTAAACTAAAGACTGTAGTCAGAGATACAGAAGGACACTACATCATTCTTAAAGGGACTATCCACCATGGTGATCTAACAATTGTAAATATTTATGCCTCCAATATGGGAACAGCCAATTACATAAGAAAACTGTTAATCAAGATAAAGAGTCATATTGATATGAATACATTAATAGTAGGAAATAGATCTCTCAGAAATAGACCATTGAAGCAGAAAATCAATAAAACAAAAGCATTGCATGACACACTGGACCAGATGGACCTCATAGAAAAAGTACCCATCCTAAGGGTGCTTAATTGGAATATCATTGCCTTGTGATTGCTCTTTATTTTTGACAAAATCATACTTTACAAAATTAAAACTAAAATTAAGTGTTTAATGTTATCAACATTCCCTTTATTTCTTCTTTTAATTTAATTTTAATTTATTTTATTTTCAGTGTTCCAAAATTTATTGTTTATGTACCACACCCAGTGCTCCATGAAATACATGCCCCCCATAATACCCACCAAAAGACTCACCTACCCCCTAACCCCCTCCCCTCCAAAACCCTCAGTTTTTTTCTCAGAGTCCACAGCCTCTCATGGTTGTTCTCCCTCTCCTATTTCCACTCACTTCCCCTCTCCATCTCCCAATGTCTTCCATGTTATTCCTTATGCTCCACAAGTAAGTGAAACCATATGATAATTGACTCTTTGCTTGACTTAGTTCACTCAGCATAATCTCTTCCAGTCCCATACATGTTGGTATAAAAGTTGGGTATTCATCCTTTCTGATGGAGGCATAATACTCCATTGTATATATGGACCATATTTTCTTTATCCACTTGTCCATTGAAGGCATCTTGCTTCTTTCCACAGTTTGGTGACTATGACCATTGTTGCTATGAACCTTGGGGTACAGATGGCCCTTCTTTTCACTACATATGTATTTTGGGGTAAATACCCAGTAGTGCAATAGGGTAGCTCTATTTTTAATTTCTTAAAGAGTAGCTCTATTTTTAATTTCTTAGGGAATCTCCACACTGTTTACCAAAGTGGCTGCAGCAACTTGTATTCCCACCAACAGTGTAAGAGGGTTCCTCTTTGCAGCCTCTCCAACACTTGTTGTTTAATGTCTTGTTGGTTTTGGCCATTCTGACTGGTGTAAGGTAGTACCTCAATGTGGTTTTCCTTTGAATATCTCTGATGGCCAATGATGATGAACATGTTTTCATGTGTTTGTTAGCCATTTGTATGTCTTCCTTGGAGAAGTGTCTGTTCATGTCTTCTGCCCATTTTTTGACATGATTACTTGTTTTGTGTGTGTTGAGTTTGAGGAATTCCTTATAAATCTTGGGTATCAGTCCTTTGTCTGTACTGTCATTTGCAAATATCTTCTCCCATTCCATGGGTTGCCTTTTTGTTTTGTTGACTGTTTTCTTTTCTGTGCAGAAGCTTTTGATCCTGATGAAGTCCAAAAAGTTCATTTTTCTTTTTTTTTCCTTTGCCTTTGGAGACATGTTTTGAAAGAAGTTGCCATGGCTAATGTCAAAGAGGATACTGCCCATGTTCTCCTCTAGGATTCTAATAGATTCCTGCCTCATGTTGAGGTCTTTTATCCATTTTGATTTTATCTTTGTGTATAGCATAAGAGAATGGTTGAGTTTCATTCTTCTACACATAGCTGTCCAATATTCCCAGCACCATTTATTGAAGAGACTGTCCTTTTTTACTGGATAATTTTTCTTGCCTTGTTTATTTGACCATAGAATAGCAGGTCCATATCTGAGCTCTCTACTCTGTTCCACTGGTCTATGCATCTGTTTTTATTCCAGTACCATGCTGTCTTAGTCATCACTGCCTTGTAGTAAAGCTTGAAATCAGGCAATGTGATGTCCCCACTTCTAATTTTTCTTTTTCAACATTTCCTTAACAATGTGGTGGTCTTTCCTGGTTCCATACAAATTTTAGGATTGTTTATTCCAACTCTTTGAAAAATGCCAGTGGAATTTTGATCAGAATGGCACTGAAAGTCTAGATTGCTCTAGGCAGTATATACATTTTAACAATGTTTATTCTTCTGATCCATGAGCATAGAATGGTCTTCCATCTTTTTGTCTTCTTCGATTTCTTTCATGAGTGTTCTGTAGTTCCTCAAGTACAGACTCTTTACCTCTTTGGTTAGTTTTATTCCCAGGTATCTTATGGTTCTTGGTGCTATAGTAAATGGAATCGGTTCTCTAATTTCCCTTTCTGTGTTTTTGTTTTTAGTGTATAAGAAAGCAACTGATTTCTGTACATTGATTTTGTATTCTGCCACATTACTGAATTGCTGTATGAGTTCTAGTAGTTTGGGGGTGGTATCCTTTGGGTTTTCCATATAAAGTATCCTGTCATCTGTGAACAGAGAGAATTTTACTTCTTCCTTGCCATTTTGAATATATTTTATTTTTGTTGTCTGATTGCTGTTGCTATGATTTCTAGTACTTTTTTGAACAACAGTGGTGAGAGTGGACATCCTTGTCATGTTACTGATCTCAATGGGAAGGCTGTCAGCTTTTCTCCATTGAAGATGATATTCACTGAGGATGGTGTTTCATAGACAGGTTTTATAAAGTTGAGGAATGTCTATCCCTACATTTTGAATTGTTTTAAACAGGGTCGGATGTCTTGCCTTGTCAAATACTTTTTCTGCATCAATTGAGAGGACCATGTATTTCTTCTCTCTTGTCTTGTTGATTTGTTCTATCACATTGATTGCTTTGGGCAACCCCTGAGATAGTGACTGAGGACATACACTGCCAATGGGCGGTTGCATGGCTCAGTGGAGATTAAAGAGGGGCAGTCTGTGTGTTCTGGACCAACAAGAAAGGAGCATACTGAGGCTTCAGCAGACTGAGTTGTTTTCCACTAAACCTCCAAAGAGCTGCAAAAAGCCACCAAAGAACAAAAATCTCCAGAGAACAAAGGCGTGAAAAACCAGTTTCCACAGAGCCCAGCCCCTTGATAGGAAGCAGGAGGACTCAACCCTAGGAAGGCTGACTGAAAAACAACATGGCAGACCTCTCCCCTAGAAAGCCAGCCAAAAGAATGAGAGGACAACCACCACAGAGTTCCCATAAAGCTGTAAAACCCCAATATCAGGGGAAAACAATAAATTAAGCTTCTGGTATTGCCCTAAAACCTGTATATTTCATAGATACAACATTTTATTTTAAGTTTTTTTTTCCCACTATTCTTGTATTTTTTAATATTTTGTAACCTACTTACCATTACAACCAGTGGTTCAATACAATATATTCCATAATAACATTTTACCTTGAATTGTTTCATACATATACTTGTATTTTTCTTTTTCTTTTCTATTTTTTAATATACATATAGATATAAGGTTTAAGGTAATCCTCTTTCCCTATTCAATACTACCCATATATATAAACCAGTTTTAATATCCCTTTATCTCTGGAAAGTTGAGTCCTTTTACAAAAATATAGATACACCCAGGAAGAATCAAAATAATCTACCTCCCCCACAACAAAGATTTATAACCACACTCTCATCTTTTTTATCTGTCAGTGATTCTGTGTATTTGTTTTTGTTCTGGTATTATGTCAATCTTATTCTTGGGGCTAATTTTTGCTGGGTTCTTTGGTTTTTTTCTTGTCATTTACAATTGTCAGTCTTTTGTTCAACCATTTCTCTTTGTATACCTTATAAATCTTTCCTTTGGGGTCCATTATGGCTGGGTCTTCCCTTTTTTTTTTTTTTCTGTCCCTCTCTTTCTCCTCTCTCTCTCTTTTTTTCTTTCTTCTTTCTTTTTAGTGATGACTTCTGATTGCTCAGAAACATTCCAGGGTGCACCTTGCCTGGATCGTGGTTGATACATCCAGCTACACATCCCCTCAAGCACCTCTCACCAAAATGACTAGAAGAAGGAACACCCAACAGAGGAAAAATTCAGAACTGCCCTCTCCATCGGAGCTATTGGATATGGACATAAACAGTATGTCAGAAAGGGAATTCGGGGTAGTAATTATCCAGGCAATGGCTAGGTTGGAGAAAACCGTTAGTGACAAAATGGAATCAATTAGGTCAGAGGTGAAAGCTACCTTAGAAGAAATTTAAAATGCTATCAATGAGTCCAATCTAAATTAAATACTCTAACAGATAGGGTAAATGAGGCAGAAGATAGAATTAGTAATCTAGAGGAAAAACTGATAGAGAAAAAAGATCAAGTGGAGGCCTGGAACAAACAGCTTAGAAGCCATGAAAACAGACTTAGGGAAATAAATGACTCCATGAAAAGTTCCAATATCAGAATTATTGGGATCATTGAGGGGGTGGAGAGAGAAATAAAGAAGACTAGAAGATATAGTTGAACAAATTCTCCATGAAAATTTTCCCAATCTGGGAATGGAACAAACATTTGTGTCCTACAGGTAGAAATACCACCCCACAAAATCAACAAATCTAGAAAGATCTCGAGGCACTTGATTGTGAAACTGATGAATCATAATTTCAGACAATAGCTTTTGAGAGCAGCTAAGGGGGAAGAGATTCCTTACATACAGAGGAAGGTCCATCAGAATAACATCAGACAGTCCACAGAAACCCAGCAAGCCAGAAAGGGCTAGAAGGACATATTCAGGGCACTAAATGAGAAGACCATGCAGCCAAAAATACTTTATCCAGCAAGGTTGACATTCAAAATGGATGGAGAAATAAAGAGCTTCCAAAATTGGCAAGGTTTAAAAGAGTATGTGACCACCCAGTCAGCACTACAAGAAATATTAAAGGGGGGTGCTGTAAAAGAAGAAAGAACACAAGAGTGTCATGGAACAGAAATTTACAATCTATAGAAACAAGGACTTCACAGGCAACATGATGTCCATAAAAGCATATCTTTCAATAACCACTCTCAATGTGAACAGCCTAAATGCTCCTATAAACAGCACAGGGTTGCAGATTGGATAAAACGAGAGGGACTGTTGATATGTTGCCTACAGGAGACCCATTTTCGAACCTAAGGATTCATCCAGACTGAAAGTGAAGGGATGGAGAAGCATCATTCATCCCAATGGACCTCAAAAGAAAGTTTGGGTAGCAATTTTTGTATGAGATAAATTAGAATTTAAACTAAAGACTATAGTCAAAGAAGGACACTACATCATTCTTAAAGAGTCTATCCACCAAGAAGATTCAACAATTGTAAATATTTATGCCCCCAGTACAGGAGCAGCCAACTACATAAGACAACTATTAATCAAGATAAAGAGTAATATTGATATGAATACATTAATAGTAGGGGATCTTAATAGACCACTCTCAGTAATAGACATATCATCCAAGCAGAAAATCAATAAAGAAACAAGAGCATTGATTGACACATTGGACCAGATGGACCTCAAAGATATATACAGAACATTCCATCCTAAAACAAGATAATACTCATTCTTCTTGAGCACATATGGAACTTTCTCCAGAATAGACTACATTCTGTGTCACAATTCAGGGCTCAACTAATAACAAAAGATTGAGATTATCCCCTGCATATTCTCAGACCACAATGTTTTGAAACTGGAACTCAACCGCAAGAAAAATTATGGAAGGAATTCAAACACTTGGAAGCTAAAGAATGTTTGGATCAACCACGAAATCAAAGAAGTATTTAAACAATTCATGGAAACCAACAATAATGAAGACACTTTAGTCCAAAACCTATGGGATACAGAAAATGTGGCCCTAAGGCAAAAATTCATAGCAACCCAAGCCTCCCTGAAAAAAAAAAAAATGGAAAAATCCATAATACATCAGCTCTCTTTACACCTTAAAGATCTGGAGAATCAACAATAAATTAAGCCAACCCCTTACACAGGAAAGGAAATAATCAAAACTAGAGCAGAGATCAATGAGATAGAAACTAGAGATACAGTAGAACACATCAATGAAACTAGAAGCTGGATTTTTGAAAGAATCAATAAGATCAATAAACCACTGCCCAAACTAATCCAAAAGAAAAGAGAGGGCCCAAATTAATTAAATTATGAATGAAAAGGGAGAGATCATGCCTAACACCAGGAAAATAGAATAATCATCAGAAATTATTATCAACAGTTATATGCCAATAAGTTAAGCAACCTAGATGAAATGGATGCACTCCTGGAAACCTAAAAACTTCCAAAACTGAATCATGAAGAAATGGATGACCTGAATAGACCAATATCTAGTAACAATATTGAAGCAGTGATCAAAAATCTGCGAAAAACAGGAGCCCAGGACCTGATGGATTCCCTGGAGAATTCTACCAAACATTAAAAAAAGAAATAATACCTGTTCTTCTGAAGCTGTTTCAAAAAGTAGAAACAGAAGGAAAGCTTCCAGACTCTTTCTATGAAGCCAACACTACCCTGATCCCCAAACCAGTCAAAGACCCCACCAAAATGTAAAATTTCAGACCAATATCCCTGATGAACATGGATGTGAAGATTCTCAACAAGATTCTAGCTAATAGGATCCAACAGTACATTAAAAAGACTATCCACCATGACCAGGTAGCCTTTATTAAGGGATGCAAGTGTGGTTCAACATTCACAACACATTCTCTTTATTTCTACAATTACTTCCATGTCCTCTAATTTACCCTTATGAATGTATTCAAGTAACTAATACCAAAGGTGTGGTACACAGAATTCTAAAGATGTTTTACCAAGGCTTCTGACCCCCAGCATCAAACACTGTTGTAGAGAATATTGCTGATATAATTAAAGTCCCAAGTCATTTGACCTTAAGATCTGTAGGTTATCTGTGTGAGCCTGACCCAATTAGATAATAGCTCCTAAAGTGAAGAATTTTCCTGCTGGTGGCAAAAGAGGAAGTCAGTGGTAGAAATCAGAGAGATTAAACACACAAGATGAAATCAACACACTGTTGCTGTCTTCAAAAATGAGGGAGGCCATGAACCAAGGAATGTGTGTAGACTCTAGGAGCTGAGAATAATTCCTCCTGATAGTCATCTAGGAAATGGGGACCTCAGTTCTACAGTCCTATGGAATTGAACTCTGCCAACAACCTGAATGATCTGGAATCAGATTCTCCCCAAGAACCTGTCAATAAGATCCCATTCTTTGGGACACCCTGATTTTGGCCTTGTGACAACATATGAAGAGAACTGAGTTGAGCCCACCTGGACTTCTGACATATGCAAACTGTGAGATAATAAACAGTTGTCATTTTAAGCTGCTGTATTTGTGGTAATTTATTATAGCAGCAATTAAAACCTAATATAAAAAGCACTGATATAACTAAAACCTAATGAAGCTCCTCTGGAATCTGTCTCTAGTGTCGTCTCCCTAAAGAACTTGGGAAAAGCATTAGTCAGTATGATTTTTGGGTGGCCTTGTCAAGTCCTGCTTATTTAGTAGGTTTCTCATATATTCAGTGATATGTTCAAGTTACTCAAACTCTCAGAGTCTCAAACAACTAATCTGTAAAATTCAAATAATAAAATCATAACCCACTTCAAGGGATTAAATAAGTTAATGTCTATGAAATAGTTGAAATAGAGCCCAGCACGTAATAAAAGCTCAAAAACCAAATGGCTGAACTTGCTTCATGCCCTAATGAGAGTTTCAGTGCTCTTATTGTATATTTGCTCAAAATGCATTCTTTATACATTGGCACTATTGAAAGATAAATATACAGGTTTTCTCTCTCCAACCCAAGTGTTCTAAGTTTCTTTCACTGGTTCTGCTAAATTATCTTTGTGGTATCCATGTACGGTTCTTTATGCTGCTCTGTGGAAACCAAAAGCCACTTTGGCTTGAGGAATATTATCTCCCTTGGAGAAGTCTCAATTTGTGTATCATCACTTCACTATACTGTAACATTGTTAACATCCTGAGGCAACCATGGCTACAGACACTACTGATTAATCATTTTGGTCTCATATATTCAAGTTACACAAGTTCAACTTTTCAACCATCTTTCTGAAGCTGGGACTTGGCTTTTTAAGTTTTCTTGAATTGGTTTTAAAGAATCAACCATTTTTGAAATAAAAGAAAAGAAACATCCACCCTGCTTAGAAAGCAAGCTAATGGATATTATGCCAACAGGAAATGTATTTGAAGGGATAAAATTCATCTCCTGATGCAAAGCTCGGGCCTTGGCCTGGCAGGTATAACTAACAGTAGTATATCTACGAACCATTGGTTTCCATTCTAGTTGATGAATGGATCATAAAATTTCCTCCAAAAATATCTTCTCTCAAGAATAATCCTTAGATCCAAGCTCTAGATTCCATAATATGAATTCAAAAGAAAAAAAAACATACAGATCTTCCAAAATGCATATTCTCCTTTATAAAAACTACTAGTACTACCTTCCTTATAAACAATTATTCAGTAATTATAAAGAATGGAAATTGTGGGGACACCTGGGTGTCTCCATTGTTTGAGCATCTGCTTTCAGCTTAGGTCATGATCCTAAGGTCTTGGGACTGAGCCACACATAGGGCTCCTTGCTCAGTGGAGAGCCTGCTTCTCCCTCTGCCTGCTCTTCCCTCTGCTTGTGCATGCTCTCTCTCACAAATAAATAAATAAAACATTTAAAAAAAGAATGGAAATTGTAACTTTCTTAATATCTACTTTTGTAACATTTTATTTATTGAGATATAATTTATATATAGTTAAATACCCAGATTTTAGGTAGAAAATTTTGGGAATTTGACAAATGTATGTAGCTATCTACTTATAATGATAATCAAATATCATTCATGTGTGGAATTCAAGAAACAAAACAGATAAACATGGGGGAAGAGAAAGAAAAATAAAATAAGATGAAAACAGAGAGAGAAGGAAACCATAAGAGACCCTTAACTATAGAGAACAAACTGAGGGTTGCTAGAGGGGGATTTGTGGGAGGGTGGAATAGTAGAGTGATGGGCATTAAGGAGGACACTTGATGTAATGAACACTGGGTGCTATATGCAACTGATGAATCCCTAAATTCTACTCCTGAAGCTAACAATATGCAATATGTTAACTAAGTTAATTTTAAATTGGAAAAAAAAAAACTAAAGAAAGAAAATAAAATCTGCATCACTTTATAAAGTTCCTTTGGGTGTTTTTATATTAAATTCCCCTTTAAAAGGTATTCTTTCCAGCCCCTGCTCCAGGCAATGACTGATCCGATATCTACAAAAATAAATTAGTAATATCTATTCCGAATTTCATATCAATTTAAGTATACAGCCCATAATCTTTTGTGTTTTTCTGCATTCCATGAGAATAATTTGTTGTTGTTGTTGTTGTTTTTCATTTTTTGTTTTATGAAGCATTTACTTTTTTATGAAGTTTTTAATTTCAATTCCAGTTAGTTAAAATACAGTGTAACATGAATTTCAGGTATACAATATAGTGATTCAACACTTCCATGCAAAACCTGGTGCTTATCACCAAAATTGCACTCCTTAATCCCCATAATCTATTTAAACTTTTCCTTCACCCACTTCCTTTCTTGTAACCATCAATGTGTTCTATATAATTAAGAGCCTATTTCTTGGTTCCCATCCCCTTCCCCTTTGCTCCCTTGTTTTGTTTCATAAATTCTGTATATGAGTGAATTCATATGGTATTTGCCTATCTCTGAATCATTTCACTTAGCACAATACTCTCTAATTCCATCCAGGTTGCTGAAAAAGGTGAAAATTCATTTTTTAATGTCTTGCTAATATGTAACTGTATATATTTATATCACTTCTTCTTTATTCATTCTTCAGTCAATGGACACTTTGGCAGTTTGAGTATTGTTGATAATGCTGCTAGAAATGTCAGGGTGCATCTATCACTTTGAATTAGTATTTTTTTTCACTCTTTGGGGAAACTCCTAGAAATGCAATTGCTGGATCATAGGGTAGTTCTATTTTTAACTTGTTGAAGGAACTCCATATTGTTTTCCAAAGTGGGTGCACTAGCTTGCATTCCCACAAAAAGTGCAGGAGTTCCCCTTTCTCCACATCCTTGCCAAGACCTGTGGTTTCTTGTGTTGATTTTAGCCATTCTGATGGGCATGAGGTACTATCTCATTGTGGTTTTGATTTTTATCTCCCTGATGATGAGTGATGTTGAGCATCTTTTCATGTGTCTGTTGTTGGTCATCTGTATGTCTTCTTTAGAAAAAAAAATGTCAATTCATGTTTTCTGCCAATTTTTAATTGAATTATTTGGTTTTAGAGTTTTGAGTTTGATAATTTCTTTATATATTTTGGATATTAACCCTTTATAATATATGTCATTTGCAAATATCTTCTCCCACTCCATAGTTGCCTTTTAAGTTTTTTTTTTATTATTATTATTTCCTTCACTGTGCAGAAGCTTTTGAAACTATTGTATTTCAAATTGTTTATTTTTACATTTGTTTCCCTTGCTTCAGGAGACATATCTAGAAAGAAGTTTCTATGACTGATGTCAAAGGGGTTGCTGCCTGTTTTCTCTCTAGGATTTTGATGACTACCTGTCCCACATTTAGGTCTTCAAATATTTTGCATTTATGTTTGTGTATGCTGTAAAAAAAGAGTGGTCCATTTTCAATCTTTTGCAGGCTGTCCTCCAGCTTTCCCAACACTATTTGTTGAAGAGTTTGTCTTTCCCATTGGATATTCTTTCTTGCTTTGTCAAATAGAAATTGACAATATACTTGTGGGCTCATTTCTGGGTTTTCTATTCTGTCCTATTGATCCATGTGTGTATTTTTATACCAGTACTATAATACCTTGATCACTACAGCTTTGTAATATAAGTTGAAGTCCAGAATTGTGATGCCTCAGGCTTTGCTTTTATTTTTCAAGTTTGCTTTGGCTATTCATGGTCTTTTATAGCTTCATACCAATTTTAGGATTGTTTGTCCTAGTTCTGTAAATAATGCTGTTGGTATTTTGATAGGGGTTGCATTGAATATGTATATTGCTGTAGGTAGTGTTGACATTTTAACAATATTTATTCTTCTGATCCATGAGGATGAAATGTCTTTCCATTGCATCTTCAATTTCCTTCATCAGTATTTATAGTTTTCAGAGCACAGGACGTTCACCTCTGTTGTTAGGTTTATTTCTAAGTATCTTACGACTTTTGGTGATTGCAAATATAATCGATTCCTTAATATCTTTTTCTTCTGCTTCATTATTGGTATATAAAATGCAACAGATATCTGTACATTGATTCTGTATCTTGTGACTCCACCACATTGGTAGCGGTTTTTGGGGGATTTCTATATAGAGTATCATGTCATCTACAAATAGGGAAAGTTTTGCTTCTTCCTTTTATTTCTTTTTGCTGTTGATTGCTGTGGCTAGGGCATCCAGTACTAAGCTAAATAACACTGATGAGAGTGGGCATCCCTGTCTTGTTCCTGATCATAGAGGAAAAGCTCTTCGTTTTTCCTCAATGGAGAAATTAGCTGAGGATTCTTCATATACGGCCTTCATTATATTGAAATAGATTCCCTCTAAATTTACTTGGGTGAGGGTTTTTATCATTAATGGATGCTACACTTTGTCCAGTGTTTTTTTTTTTTTTCTGTATCATTGAGATCATAGGGTTCTTATAGTATCTTTTATCAATGTAGCGTAATCAATTACTTTGATTGATCTATAAATATTGAACCATCTTTGCAACCCAGAAATAAATCCCACTTGATCATGGTGAACTATTTTTTTTAATGTTTTGTTGGATTCAGTTTGCTAGTATTTTATTGAGAATTTTTGCACCTATGTTCATCAAGGATACTAGCTTGTCATTCTTTTCTAGTGGAGTCTTTATCTGGTTTTGGTATCAGGGTAATGTTGATCTCATAAAACAAGTATGGAATTTTCCTTTCTTTATTCTTTCTTTCTTTCTTTCTTTCTTTCTTTCTTTCTTTCTTCCTTTTCTTTTCTTTTCCTTTCTCCTCTTCTTCTTCTTCTTCTTCTTCTTCTTCTTCTTCTTCTTCTTCTTTTTTTTGACTACTTTAGGAAGAGTAAGTATGAACTCTTCTTTAAATGTTTGGTAGAATTCCCCTAGGGAGCCATCTGGCCCTGGACTTTTGTCTGGGAGAGTTTTTATTACTGACTCTATTTCTGTGCTGGCTATTAGTCTGTTCATGTTTTCTATTTCTTCCTGTTCAGTATTATTATTTATATGCTTCTAGCAATTTATCCATTTCTTCTAGGTTGTTTAGTTTGTTGGTATAAAGTTTTTCATAATAGTCTCTTATCATTGTATTTCTGTGGTATTGATTGTTATTTCTCCTCTCTTCCCTGCGATTTTATTTATTTGGGTCCTTTCTATTTTCTCTTTGATAAGTCTGGCTAGATTTATCAATTTTATTCATGTTTTTAATAAACCAGCTTCTGGTTTCATTGATCTATATTATTGTGTTTTTTTAGTTTCTATACCATTTATTTCTGCTCTAATCTTTTTTCATTTCCTTCCTTCTGTGGCTTTAGGTTTCATTTGTCTTTCTTTTTCTATCTCCTTTATGTGTAAGTTTTGGTTGTTTATTTGAGATTTTTCTTCTCTTGAGGTATGTTGGGAGCCTTGTGCCTAGAAGGGGTTAACCCAATAGAGCAACGTTCTTGGGAACCTCTTCAACCGAGGACTATCACAGGTGGCCAGCCAGAGTGCCACCATTTTTCCCTGGTGATTGTTATGAGAACATTGTAAGGTTTGGCTTGTTGCCATTGCAGCTGTTGTCTCAAGACTAAGTTAATAAGGCTCCTATGTTTTGTGAATATTGAGTTATGGCCTAAGTGTCCAAACCATGAAGGTCAAGGCAGTCTGATACCTCTGCATGGCCAGCTACTCTCAGGCCAAAATAGAAACTAGCACCAGATGTACAGGAGGTGATTCCCTTACTGTGTGGTATAAATCAGAACTCTGCAAAATAAACTTTGGCACTATGGGACATCCTCCTTGGTGCTCCTCCTGCCCCCATCTCTTTGTCTCTTAATTTCTTGTCACCATCCTCTTACCCTCACATTCCTGGTCGGTTTGTCACACTGGCCGTGACAGGTGGTGCCCGAACAGGGACCTGAAGACAAGTGGCATTTCAATTGAGAAATTCGTATCAGGTAGGAGAATCCAGGTGGTCTGGAATGACAGGAGTAAAATATGGGGACAGTTCAGTCAACCCAAGAGGGTTATTTTTTGCAGGCCCTGAAAGCTCTTCTAAAGGAGAGAGGGTCAAGAGTCTCTCACAAGACTCTTCAGGGATTTTTTGAGGTTGTTAGTGATTTATGCCCCTGGTTTCCTAAGGAAGGGAGTATAAATCTTGAAAATTGGCGCCGTGTGTTTCAAAAAATTAAGAATCAAATTTTTGCTCACGGCACTGCAGCAGTTCCAGAGGGTACAATGAACCTCTGGTCTCAGATTCGGGACCTTTTGGACACTGAAAATTCTATTGAGTTATTGTCTTTAAAATCTCATTCAGTAGGAGAAGAAGATGAGGATTTATTAATGTGCAGTTTATGGCCTTCCCAGGGCAGAGATTGCATGATGGCATTGGCACCATCTCTCCCCTCTTTGGAGGAATTATTCAATAAATGTCATATATCTGAGAGTCCTCCTGGTGCAGTTCCTTTACCGCCCCCGGTATTAATAACTTCAGGTGGTGATGAAATTGAAAAGGATGATGTTTATCTTGATAATAATAATGTTTATCATGCTTCCTCTTCTGCAGCTCTGTTGCACTCGTTTTTAGATGCACCATGTAAACAGCTGGTACCAAATAATCTTTTAATGCCACAGTGTACTCATGTTGTGGTTAATACTACTCCCTCCTTAGGGGGTGAATCTAAGATCAAATCGGCCTGTGAAATCCCGGATACTGGATGGCAGACGCCAAGTCATAAAGTGAAAGTAAGACCTAATGCCCCCCACTCCAGATCTTCCCACCCATGTCTCAGGTAAACATTCAAAGTGGAGTGGGCCCAAGTGGAATAAAAATCAGTATTTGAACTAAATGAAGTTTGCCGGGTTAATTAGGATAAACATGTCCTTTGAGTTAACAGTAGTAAATGTAAAACTTCAGAAGTTTTCCTACAGGTCAAATAAGCTCATGTTATTTGTTAAAATCTGTTAAAATCTGTTAGCAAAGAAATGACTAAATTGTTGATTAATTGTCTGTTTCAAAGTTTTAATAGGTGATTATTAAAGAAGCTTTCAAAGTCTTTGGTAACCTGAAACTTTAAAGTTTTGCTTGGATGACAAATGAAATTAAATTTGTTGGACATCTAGGTCTTTTCTGATAGGATAAAGTGCTAAAGCATTGAGTATCGAATATAGGTTTGTGCTTTTAACTAATTACAGCAAAGAAAATAAGAATATTTAAATCTGTTGGTAAACATGTTTTATTCTTAACTGCTTGATAAATTTGCCATCTGAAGAATTCTGTTGTAACAGTTGACAATTGGTTAATACTTAGTCTTCACTAGAGATTAAGGTTTCTAAGAGTACAAAATTCTACTAACTGAAGACTGATCACATCCCATTAGCCAGGAATACCCAAAGGAGAGGGTGTCCAACCTGTCTGAATCTGAAGAGTGCCTGACTGTGTGAATGTGTCTGTATGGTTCCACTGCTTCAGCTACAGAGTCTGAGTAGGCTGCACCCTGAATCTCACGGGGCGTCATATGGCATAATGATCATCTACTCCACGGAGTAGCCTGGTCCAAGGTTTATACGGACGGACCTTAGCTAAGACGCTCCTAAGTTCCCGCGAGGGACGCAAGCAGGACAGCATCTGAAAGATCCCCCTCCCTTTGTCTGCGACATCATTCACGATGGGGGGTAAACCCAATAAAAACCCTATCTTAAGACTACATGCTTAATAATAATAATAAAAAAAAAGACACTGATATAAAAAAGCTGGTTTTCTCTCTGTTTAAAAGGGCAAAATTTTCTTAGGTTAATTGATCTGTTATGGTTTTTTCTTTGCCTGCCCAAAAAACCCAGTTTCTATGTTCTGTTTTATCAGGTATTTAACATTCCTAATTATATTTCAGCATGTATTTTAAAACTTTATAAGGTTTTAACAATTGCTGACAAGATTTAAATTATAAATAAGATCTCTTTAACTCATAAGGCCTTTCCTTAATATACTAAAATACTCAATAAGTACTACTAAAACTTGGGTTACATTTGGATAAATGCTGTAACTACTCTAAAAATTCTATAAATTTCTAGGGTTTTAATATTTTAATAAGGTCATCACCTGGTAATTAAACCATACCTATTCTGAGTTTTATCATTTGTAATTATTTTAATTGTCTTTTAAGATAAATTCTGTCTTAAGAAAATTCATATGGGAGACTTTCAAGACAAACACAAATATTTGATATGCTTAAAAATCCTAAAACTGAAATGGATAAAAATTTCCAGAACTAACTAAAACTGCATTCACCAGATTTAGTAACATGGAACTAAATGAACTAAAATATTGTAATGTTATATCTTTTAATGTTTTGTCTTATTTTATTTTATTTTATTTTAATTTTTTATTTTTTATAAACATATATTTTTATCCCCAGGGGTACAGGTCTGTGAATTACCAGGTTTACACACTCACAGCACTCACCAAAGCACATACCCTCCCCAATGTCCATAATCCCACCCCGTTCTCCCAAACCCCCTCGCCCCAGCAACCCTCAGTTTGTTTTGTGAGATTAAAGGTCACTTATGGTTTGTCTCCTTCCCAATCCCATCTTGTTTCATTGATTCTTCTCCTACCCACTTAAGCCCCCATGTTGCATCACCACTTCCTCATATCAGGGAGATCATATGATAGTTGTCTTTCTCTGCTTGACTTATTTCGCTAAGCATGATACGCTCTAGTTCCATCCATGTTGTCGCAAATGGCAAGATTTCATTTCTTTTGATGGCTGCATAGTATTCCATTGTGTATATATACCACATCTTCTTGATCCATTCATCTGTTGATGGACATCTAGGTTCTTTCCATAGTTTGGCTATCGTGGACATTGCTGCTATAAACATTCGGGTGCATGTGTCCCTTTGGATCACAACATTTGTATCTTTAGGGTAAATACCCAATAGTGCAATTGCTGGGTCATAGGGCAGTTCTATTTTCAACATTTTGAGGAACCTCCATGCTGTTTTCCAGAGTGGCTGCACCAGCTTGCATTCCCACCAACAGTGTAGAAGGGTTCCTCTTTCTACGCATCCTCGCCAGCATCTGTCATTTCCTGACTTGTTGATTTTAGCCATTCTGATTGGTGTGAGGTGATATCTCATTGTGGTTTTGATTTGTATTTCCCTGATGCCGAGTGATATGGAGCACTTTTTCATGTGTCTGTTGGCCATCTGGATGTCTTCTATGCAGAAATGTCTGCTCATGTCCTCTGCCCATTTCTTGATTGGATTATTTGTTCTTTGGGTGTTGAGTTTGCTAAGTTCTTTATAGATTCTGGACACTAGTCCTTTATCTGATATGTCGTTTGCAAATATCTTCTCCCAGTCTGTCAGTTGTCTTTTGATTTTGTTAACTGTTTCCTTTGCTGTGCAAAAGCTTTTGATCTTGATGAAATCCCAATAGTTCATTTTTTCCCTTGCTTCCCTTGCCTTTTGCGTTGTTCCTAGGAAGATGTTGCTGCGGCAGAGGTAGAAGAGGTTGCTGCCTGTGTTCTCCTCAAGGATTTTGATGGATTCCTTTCGCACATTGAGGTCCTTCATCCATTTTGAGTCTATTTTTGTGTGTGGTGTAAGGAAATGGTCCAATTTCATTTTTCTGCATGTGGCTGTCCAATTTTCCCAGCACCATTTATTGAAGAGGCTGTCTTTTTTCCATTGGACATTCTTTCCTGCTTTGTCGAAGATTAGTTGACCATAGATGTGAGGGTCTATTTCTGGGCTCTCTATTCTGTTCCATTGATCTATGTGTCTGTTTTTGTGCCAGTACCATGCTGTCTTGATGATGACAGCTTTGTAATAGAGCTTGAAGTCCGGAATTGTGATGCCACCAACGTTGGCTTTCTTTTTCAATATCCCTTTGGCTATTGGAGGTCTTTTCTGGTTCCATATAAATTTTAGAATTATTTGTTCCATTTCTTTGAAAAAGATGGATGGTACTTTGATAGGAATTGCATTAAATGTGTAAATTGCTTTAGGTAGCATAGACATTTTCACAATATTTATTCTTCCAATCCAGGAGCATGGAACATTTTTCCATTTCTTTGTGTCTTCCTCAATTTCTTTCATGATTACTTTATAGTTTTCTGAGTATAGATTCTGTGTCTCTTTGGTTAGGTTTATTCCTAGGTATCTTATGGTTTTGGATGCAATTGTAAATGGGATTGACTCCTTAATATCTCTTTCTTCTGTCTTGCTGTTGGTGTAGAGAAATGCAACTGATTTCTGTGCATTGATTTTATATCCTGACACTTTACTGAATTCCTGTATAAGTTCTAGCAGTTTTGGAGTGGAGTCTTTTGGGTTTTCCACATATAGTATCATATCATCTGCGAAGAGTGATAATTTGACTTCTTCTTTGCCGATTTGGATGCCTTTAATTTCCTTTTGTTGTCTGATTGCTGAGGCTAGGACCTCTAGTACTATGTTGAATAGCAGTGGTGATAATGGACATCCCTGCCGTGTTCCTGACCTTAGCGGAAAAGCTTTCAGTTTTTCTCCATTGAGAATGATATTTGCGGTGGGTTTTTCATAGATGGCTTTGATGATATTGAGGTATGTGCCCTCTATCCCTACGCTTTGAAGAGTTTTGATCAGGAAGGGATGCTGTACTTTGTCAAATGCTTTTTCAGCATCTATTGAGAGTATCATATGGTCCTTGTTCTTTCTTTTATTGATGTGTTGTATCACATTGACTGATTTGCGGATGTTGAACCAACCTTGCAGCCCTGGAATAAATCCCACTTGGTCGTGGTGAATAATCTTTTTAACGTACTGTTGAATCCTATTGGCTAGTATTTTGTTGAGTATTTTCGCATCTGTGTTCATCAAGGATATCGGTCTATAGCTCTCTTTTTTGGTGGGATCCTTGTCTGGTTTGGGGATCAAGGGGATGCTGGCCTCATAAAATGAGTTTGGAAGTTTTCCTTCCATTTCTATTTTTTGGAACAGTTTCAGGAGAATAGGAATTAGTTCTTCTTTAAATGTTTGGTAGAATTCCCCCGGAAAGCCGTCTGGCCCTGGGCTTTTGTTTGTTTGGAGATTTTTAATGACTGTTTCAATCTCCTTACTGGTTATGGGTCTGTTCAGGCTTTCTATTTCTTCCTGGTTCAGTTGTGGTAGTTTATATGTTTCTAGGAATGCATCCATTTCTTCCAGATTGTCAAATTTATTGCCGTAGAGTTGCTCATAGTATGTTCTTATAATAGTTTGTATTTCTTTGGTGTTAGTTGTGATCTCTCCTCTTTCATTCATGATCTTATTTATTTGGGTCCTTTCTCTTTTCTTTTTGATAAGTCTGGCCAGGGGTTTATCAATTTTATTAATTCTTTCAAAGAACCAGCTCCTAGGTTCGTTGATTTGTTCTATTGTTTTTTTGGTTTCTATTTCATTGATTTCTGCTCTGATCTTTATGATTTCTCTTCTCCTGCTGGGCTTAGGGTTTCTTTCTTGTTCTTTCTCCAGCTCCTTTAGGTGTAGGGTTAGGTTGTGTACCTGAGACCTTTCTTGTTTCTTGAGAAAGGCTTGTACCGCTATATATTTTCCTCTCAGGACTGCCTTTGTTGTGTCCCACAGATTTTGAACCGTTGTATTTTCATTATCATTTGTTTCCATGATTTTTTTCAATTCTTCTTTAATTTCCCGGTTGACCCATTCATTCTTTAGAAGGATACTGTTTAGTCTCCATGTATTTGGGTTCTTTCCAAACTTCCTTTTGTGGTTGAGTTCTAGCTTTAGAGCATTGTGGTCTGAAAATATGCAGGGAATGATCCCAATCTTTTGATACCGGTTGAGTCCTGATTTAGGACCGAGGATGTGATCTATTCTGGAGAATGTTCCATGAGCACTAGAGAAGAATGTGTATTCTGTTGCTTTGGGATGAAATATTCTGAATATATCTGTGATGTCCATCTGGTCCAGTGCGTCGTTTAAGGCCTTTATTTCCTTGCTAATCTTTTGCTTGGATGACCTGTCCATTTCAGTGAGGGGAGTGTTAAAGTTCCCTACTATTATTGTGTTATTGTTGATGTGTTTCTTTGATTTTGTTATTAATTGGTTTATATAGTAGGCTGCTCCCATGTTGGGGGCATAGATATTTAAAATTGTTAGATCTTCTTGTTGGACAGACCCTTTGAGTATGATATAGTGTCCTTCCTCATCTCTTATTATAGTCTTTGGCTTAAAATCTAATTGATCTGATATAAGGATTGCCACTCCTGCTTTCTTCTGATGTCCATTAGCATGGTAAATTCTTTTCCACCCCCTCACTTTAAATCTGGAGGTGTCTTCGGGCTTAAAATGAGTTTCTTGGAGGCAACATATAGATGGGTTTTGTTTTTTTATCCATTCTGATACCCTGTGTCTTTTGACATGGGCATTTAGCCCATTCACATTCAGGGTAACTATTGAGAGATATGAATTTAGTGCCATTGTATTACCTGTAAGGTGACTGTTACTGTATATGGTCTCTGTTCCTTTCTGATCTACCACTTGTAGGCTCTCTCTTTGCTTAGAGGACCCCTTTCAATATTTCCTGTAGAGCTGGTTTGGTATTTGCAAATTCTTTCAGTTTTTGTTTGTCCTGGAAGCTTTTAATCTCTCCTTGTATTTTCAATGATAGCCTAGCTGGATATAGTATTCTTGGCTGCATGTTTTTCTCGTTTAGTGCTCTGAAAATATCATGCCAGCTCTTTCTGGCCTGCCAGGTCTCTGTGGATAAGTCAGCTGCCAATCTAATATTTTTACCATTGTATGTTACAGACTTCTTTTCCCGGGCTGCTTTCAGGATTTTCTCTTTGTCACTGAGACTTGTAAATTTTACTATTAGGTGACGGGGTGTCGGCCTATTCTTATTGATTTTGAGGGGCATTCTCTGAACCTCCTGAATTTTGATGTTCATTCCCTTTGCCATATTGGGGAAATTCTCCCCAATAATTCTTTCCAGTATACCTTCTGCTCCCCTCTCTCTTTCTTCTTCGTCTGGAATCCCAATTATTCTAATGTTGTTTCGTCTTATGGTGTCACTTATCTCTCGAATTCTCCCCTCGTAGTCCAGTAGCTGTTTGTCCCTCTTTTGCTCAGCTTCTTTATTTTCTGTCATTTGGTCTTCTATATCACTAATTCTTTCTTCTGCCTCATTTATCCTAGCAGTTAGAGCCTCCATTTTTGATTGCACCTCATTAATAGCTTTTTGATTTCAACTTGGTTAGATTTTAGTTTCTTTATTTCTCCAGAAAGGGCTTTTATATCTCTCGAGAGGGTTTCTCTAATATCTTCCATGCCTTTTTCGAGCCCGGCTAGAACCTTGAGAATTGTCATTCTGAACTCTAGATCTGACATATTACCGATGTCTGTATTGATTAGGTCCCTAGCCTTCGGTACTGCCTCTTGTTCTTTTTTTTGTGTTGAATTTTTACGTCTTGTCATTTTGTCCAGATAAGAGTAAATGAAGGGGCAAGTAAAATACTAAAAGGGTGGCAACAACCCCAGGAAAATATGCTTTAACCAAATTAGAAGAGATCCAAAATCGTGAATGGGGAGAAAGGGGATAAAAAGAGGTTCAAAAAGGAAGAAAGAAAAAAAAAAAAAAAAAAGAAAAGAAAAGAATTTTTAAAAAAAGAAAACACCTAAGAAAAATGTAAAAAAGAAAAAATATATATATTAGATAAACTAGTAAAAAATCGTTAAAAAAGAAAAAGGTAACAGTTAAAAAAAAATTTACCCGAAGGCGAGAATAAAAAAAAAAATGAAAAAGAAAAATTAAGTTAACTGCAAGACTAAAAAAAAATCACAGGAAAAAAGCCATGAGTTCCGTGCTTGGCTTTCTCCTCCTCTGGAATTCTGCTGCTCTCCTTGGTATTAAAACCGCACTCCTTGGTAGGTGAACTTGGTCTCGGCTGGATTTCTTGTTGATCTTCTGGGGGAGGGGCCTGTTGTAGTGATTCTCAAGTGTCTTTGCCCCAGGCGGAATTATACCGCCCTTACCCGGGGCCGGGGTGAGTAATCTGCTCGGGTTTGCTTTCAGGAGCTTTTGTTCCCTGAGCGCTTTCCAGTAGAGTTCCAGAGGACGGGAATACAAATGGCGGCCTCCTGGTCTCCGGCCCGGAGGAGCCGAGAGCCCAGGGCCCCACTCCTCAGTGCGCCCTCAGAGAACAGCGCCCAGTTACTCCCGTCTGCCTGACCTCCGGCCGCGCTCCGAGTTCACCGAGCCTGCGACCGGTTCAAGGTAACACCGAGCTGTGAGCTTACTGTCGGCTCTGTCTCTGTAGCCGGCTTTCCCGTTCCAATACCCGCAAGCTCTGCGACACTCAGACACCCCCAATCCTTCTGTGACCCTGCGGGACCTGAGGCCACCCTGACCCCACGTGGGCTTCGCCCCGGTTTAGCCTCTGGAGCGATGTCCCTCAGCAGAACAGACTTTTAAAAGTCCTGATTTTGTGCGCGGTTGCTCCGCCGCTTGCCGGGAGCCGGCCCCTCCCCCCGGGGTCTATCTTCCCGTCGCTTTGGATTCAGTTCTCCGCCGGTCCTACCTTTCAGAAAGTGGTTGTTTTTTTGTTTCCAGAATTGCTGTTCTTCTTCTCTTCGATCTGCCGATGGATTTTCAGGTGTTTGCAATCTTTAGATAAGCTATCTAGCCGATCTCCGGCTAGCTGAAGCAGTCTCAGCTTGCTACTTCTCCGCCATCTTGACTCCTCACCCCTGTTTTGTCTTATTTTAAACATTGCTGGTTCTCTAATGTTTGCTCTTCCAGACTAAGAATATTTTTTTTCCTAAGATATCTATGACTTAAAAATATTTATTTGCAAACAAATCAAAACATTCAATAAACATTCCCTATAATTCACAAGGACAAGCCATTGGTAAAAAAGCTAATGGTACCCTTAAATCATATCTCAAAAAAAAATAAATAAATAAAAGAGGGGGAGATACTACAGGGAACAGTGAAATACTCTCCTCATATGCATTTAATTTTAACTCTTTATGTTTAAAATTTTTAAATGTCAACAATATAGGTCGCACAGCAGCTGAACACTTTTGGCATCCAGACTTTTCTCCTCTTCCTTATGCTAGGTGGAAAGACCCTCTGAAGGGCACTTGGAAGGGTCCTAACCCTGTCCTCCTCAGAGGACGCAGTTTTGTTTGTGTTTTTCTGCAGGATGAGGACACCCCACGCTGGATGCCAGAGAGATGGTGCCGACTCCTCACCCCTGCGACAACAAATTGTAACACTGACCCTGAGTTGGAGAAATCAGCGGAGAAGAAGAAGACATCTCCCCCCTTACAAGCAGAGGGATGTTTCATGCAGAACTCTGGAAACTGGTTGCTGCCCTGGGACCAGTCAGAGTGCAAATAGCCAGAAGTGGTTATACTGCCACAAAAGACTTCAATCTGACTTTGCGGGCCTATGTTCCTAGACCTTGTTTTTACTGGTAATGGGATCGGGATCAATAATTCTCACCTCTTTTCAACAAGAACATCTATTGTGTAATATCCATTGTGACCATTGTGTGTTAACAAATTGTCTACCTATGTCCCTGCCTTCATCAGGTACAGGTCCCATGATAGTGTTTGTAACTATGCAACCTCCATATATGTTATTGCCTGTAGAAGTTACAGAACCTTGGTATGCTAACCATGGATATTGGTTTGCTTTGGAATTAGAAAAACAGTTAAAGCTAACATGTCGATTTGTAGGGTTACTTATAACAGGTTTTGCAACTTTAGTTTCCCTAATAGCCACAACCACTGTCTCTTCTTTGGCATTATCTGAGAGCCTTCACACTGCAGAACATGTTAATACTCTGTCTCGAAAATATCTCATGCTTTATCCACTCAGGAGACCATCGATAGAAAGATACTGAATAGACTAGATGGCCTTGAAGAAGCAGTAGAATACTTGGGAAATCAATTATCTTTGCTCCAGACTCAAATGTCATTGATATGTCATAGAGGATATCAACACATATGTGTTACGCCCCTACCCATGGATAACCACTCCTGGGAAAACGTTCAGAGACATTTGCGTGGCATCTGGCATCATACCAATTTGAGCCTAGACCTGGCTGAGCTATAATCGCAGATTAACGCCATCGGACAATCACACTTGGACATTATAGACCCTTCTAATATTGCTGAACAATTCCTGAAAACCCTCAGGGGGTTTAACCCTGGGAACATTTTGCAACATTCCTTTTGGCTATTCGGTGTATTGCTCATTTTACTTGTACTAATTGCAATCATATGGTGTTGTATGTGTGATAGATGGAACAGGTCAGCTGCTTTGACACAGGCACAAATCTATTTTCTACATTTAAAACAAAAAGGGGGAAATGTTGGGAGCCTCATGCCTAGAAGGGGTTAACCCAATAGAGCAACGTTCTTGGGAACCTCTTCAACCGAGGACTTTCACGGGTGGCGAGCTAGAGTGCCACCATTTTTCCCTGGTGATTGTTATGAGAACATAGTAAGGTTTGGCTTGTTGCCATTGCAGCTCTTGTCTCAAGACTAAGTTAATAAGGCTCCTATGTTTTGTGAATATTGAGTTATGGCCTAAGTGTCCAAACCACGAAGATCAAGGCTGTCTGATACCTCTGCATGGCCAGCTACTCTCAGGCCAAAATAGAAACTAGCACCAGATGTACAGGAGGTGATTCCCTTACTGTGTGGTATAAATCAGAACTCTGCAAAATAAACTTTGGCACTATGGGACATCCTCCTTGGTGCTCCTCCTGCCCCCATCTCTTTGTCTCTTAATTTCTTTTTCACCATCCTCTTACCCTCACATTCCTGGTCGGTTTGTCATGCCGGCCACAACAGAGGTAGGGCTGTATTGCTATATACATCTTTCTTAAACTACCACTTTTGCGTATCCCAAATGTTTGGGGCCATTGTATTTTTATTTTCGTTCATTTCCATGTTGTTGTTGTGTTTTTGTTTTTGTTTTTGTTTTTTTATTTCTTCTCTGGTTTCCTAGTTGACTCATGCATTGTTTAGTACCATGCTGGTTAACCTCCATGTGTGTAGTCTTTTCAAAGTTTTTCTTGTAGTTGACCTCAAGTTTCATAGTATGGTCAGAAAAGATGCATAGTATGATTTCAATTTTTTGTACTTGTTGAGACCTGTTTTGTGACCTACTATGAGGTCTATTCAGGAGGATGTCCCATGTGCACCTGAAAAGAATGTGTAGTTTTCTGTTTTAGGATGGAATGATATGAATATATCTGTTATATCCATCTGTTTTAGTTTGTCATTCAAAGTCACTATTTTCTTCTTGATTTTCTGTTTAGATAATCTATAAGGAGGTATTAATATTCCTTACTATTATTGTATCATAAATGATTTCCTTTATGCTTATTATTAATTGTTTTATATATTTGGATGGTACCATATTGAGTCCATAAAGAGTTGAATTTGTTAGATCTTCTTTTTGGATTGCCCCGTTTATTACCATATAGTGCCCTTCTTCATCTATTGTTACAAATTTTGTCTTAAAGTCTAGTTTGTCTGATATAAGTATTGCTACTTCAACTTTCTTTTGATACCCATTTGTGTGATAAATGTTTCCACATTCCCTCACTTTTGATCTGCAGGTAACTTTTGGTCTAAAATGAGGCTCTTGTAGGAAGCATATAGATGGGTCTTTTTTATTATTATTATTCATCCTGACAAATTATGTCTTTTGATTAGTGTTTAAGCCATTTACATTCAGAGTAATTACTGATAGATATATGTTTATTGCCATTTTATTATTTGTTTTATAATGAGTTCTGGAGAGTTTCTCTCATCATTTCTTTTCTTTGTCACTTTTGATCTTTCCAAAGAGTCCTCTTTAATATTTCTTGAAGGGCTGGTTTAGTGGTCACTAACTCTTTCAGTTTTTGTTTGTTTTGAAAACTCTTTTTCTCTCTTTCTATTCTGAATGATAGCCTTGGTAAATAGAGTATTCTTGGCTTCAGTTTGTTCCCACTCAGCATGTTGAATATATCATGCCACTATCTTCTGGCTTGCCAAGTTTCTGTTGAGAAAGCTGCAACTAGCCCAATGTGTTTTCCCTTACAATTTAAGGACTACTTTTTTCTTGCTGCTTTTAAGATTTTTTATTTATCACTATGTTTTGCAAATTTACTTACAATATGGCTCTGTGTTTGCCTACTTTTGTTTATTTTTATGAGCGTGCTCTGTGCCTGCAGATGGAAATCCATTTCCTTCCCCAGATTAGGGAAGTCTTCAGCTATTATTTCTGCCCCCTTTCCTCTCTCCTTCTGGGACTCCTATAATAGAAATATTATGTTTGATGAAGTCACTGAGTTCCCAATGTCTATTCTCCTGTTGTATAATTCTTCTCTCTTTCTTTGATTCAGCTTTATTATTTTCTTTATTTTTCTTCCATATCACTAATTCACTTCTCTGCTTCTTTCAGCCTACTATTCATTGCATTAAGCCTGTTTCCAATCTTGTTTATTACATTTTTCAACTCTGATTCTTTTTAAATTCTTTTATTTCTATAGTAAGGGTCTTCTTGATATTTTCTATTATTTTCTCAAGCCCAGTGAGTATATTTATTTTTGTTGTTTTAGATTCTATATCAGGCATGTTGCTTATATCTATTTCACTTAGATCTCTGGCCATGGTCTGATCTTGTTCTTTCCTTTGGGATAAATTCCTCTATCTTGACATTTTGTACTGTCTTCTCTGTGCTAGAAAAGCCAGTTATGTCTCCTGCTTCTAAAACTAATGGCCCTAGGAAGAAGAGATCACTTAATGTCCAGTGCCTGGCATTCCATGGAGAGTCTCTGGTGTGTGTTCCATGGGCTCTGCTGTTGTGTTTTGGCTGCTCTTTCAGGCCAGTCATCTGCAAAGGATGTCCTTGCCTACAGTGAACATTATTTGGTCCTTGGCCATAGTGTTGTGAGTTTTAACTAGGTGTGTTTCGTCTTCTTGTAAAATGAGACCTGATACTAGTTCCACTAGAACTGAAGACCTGCATAACTCTCTGGTCAGGAGACATGGCATAGGCAGGGGTTTGTTCTTCTGGAGGAGGGGTCCACTGCACTGGCACAGAGGGGAGATTGCCTGAAAAGGGCAGTACTGTCACAGTGCAAGGGTGTGGGGATTCATTTGCGCCAGTTAGGCATCCAGTGTTGGTACTGTGCTGCTTCCTATAGGTGCCTCTGCATTTCTGCTGAGGGGTAAGGGAAGGAAATGGTGCCAGCAACCTCCTTTGTTCATGGAGAAGAGTCTCTGTGAATGCTTCCTCTTAGGGAAGTGTTCCAGGAAAAGTGAATAATCCCCTCCCTCTTTGCTTCAGGCATTTTTCAGATTGTTGTTTCCATTTTGTCTGCTTTTAGGTTTTTTGCCGGCCTTTTCTCCAGGAGCAAAGAAGTGCCCTCCTTGTACTATTCCACCCAAGCCTGCTGACCTTTAAAATGCCAGTCTTTAGGGACATGAAGTGAGCAGTAGCTTGTGCTGGTCTTCTATGGGGAGGGGCCCACTGTGCTGGAACTGAGGCATGCTTGGCTGAGAAAAGCAGTCCTATCAGAGCACTGTGGGAATTGGTATAAACAAGTGAGGCAGCTAGTGTCAGCACTGCTTTGCTTCTAGCAGTTAGCTATGTGTTTGGGCTTAGGAATAGGGCAGGGAAATGGCACTGGCTAACAACTCTTTTGTTCATGGAGAGGCATGAACACTGCCTCTCAAGGAAGTACTCTGAGAAGAGCAAATAATCTCCACCTTATATGCTCCAGGTGTTTTTCAATTTAGTGTTTCCAGTCTTTCTGCCTCTGGGTTGTTGGCCTGTCTTCATTCCAGGAGCAGCACAGTGACTTCTGGGCTCTACCCCAACCAAGCCCACTGACCTTTAAAGCTTCAGGCTTTAAGGCCTACTAGTTTCAAGAACCCACAAAAACCAGCCTCTCTTGTTTTCTAAGCCAATGGCTTTAGGGAAAAGTTCTTCTTGTGCAGTCCCCTGTGTCCTCTACTCACTCCCCTTTCTCCATAGGTACCCCTTCCTCACCTCCACAGAACCTGCCATCCCTTTCTTCCCTAAAACCATGTTTCCACACTTCTTACCTTCTTTGATGTAGCCTTTTCTGCTCCTTTATTTGTTAGTTTGTTCTGTCAGTCTTCAGGTTTTTTTCTGAGGTATTTCTGGGACAGAGGGAATCAGATCACCAATGATTTGATAGTTATCTAGTTGTATTCCTGGGAAGAGACAAGCCTATGGTCCTCTTACTCAGCTGCCATCTTCCCTCAACCAGCGTCATATTTTTGAGATTCATCCATGTTACATGCATTTGTAGCTTGCATCTTTTTTTAATTGTTTTTTTTTAATTGTTGACTAGTATTCTATTTTCTAAATGCTAGTATATGTTTTTTCTCATTTTTCTTTAAAAGCATATTTTAGTTGTTTCCAGTTTGGAGCTACTATGAATTAAGTTGTTATCATCATTATTATAGATGTTTTTCTTACGGATATGTTGTTTGATTTCTCTTGAGTAAATATGTAGTAATGCAATTACAGGTCACTGGGTTTTATATTTGAGTTTATAAGAAATATCCAAGCAGTTCTCCATTATGGTTGTAACATTTTTATACTCCCATCTGCAATATATGAGAGGTCTAGTCCTTCTACACCTTCACCAAAATTTAGTCTTTTCTTTTCCTTCCCCCCCAAAAGTTAGGCATTTTACTGGATGGGCAATGGTTTATCAGATGGTTTGAATCTTAAGGTGATTTTGATTTGTTTCCCTGTTGACTAATGATGTTATGTACCTTTCTGTGTGCTTACTAGCCTTTAGATATCTTATTTTATGAAGTATTTACTCAACTTTTTTGGCATTTTACTGAGTTGTTTTATTGTTGATTTGTAGGCATTAATTATATAGTCTACATATGAGTCATTTTCAGATATATGGATTGTGAATATTTTTCCCAGTTTGTGGCTGATATTTTCATTTTTATAACAAGTTTTTAATGAATTTAACCTTTCAATTTTGAATTTATGAGCATTGATTTTGTGCTTTTTCAAAGAAATTTTTGTCTACTTCAGAATTGCCAAGATATACTTTAGTGTTTTCCTTTAGAAGCTTTGTAGTTCCTCCTTAATGTTTGCACCTATGGTGCATCTCTAATTAATTGGTATGCATGCTATGAGGTAGGGCTCAAGATTAGTTGTTTTTTTATATGTTTACCATATTTTTGTAGCACACTTTGTTGAAAGGCCTTTTGCCGTTGAATTGCCTTCAAAACATTTTCAAAATTCAATTGACAGTATATATGTGAACATTCAGATACATAGACCAGATAACCTATCCTTATGCCAATGCAACATTTTCTTCCTCACTGTAGACTTACAGTAGCCTTGCAGTCAATAAAATATTATACACAAATTTTTAAAATTGTTTTGACTCTTAAATTTTCTTTTTATTCCCATAAATTTAGAGCCTACATGTTAATTTTATAAAAATGATTTTTTTTTTCTGAGATTGCTTTGAGTCTATAGATCAAGTTGGGGAATGTTGACATACTAAAAATATTGAATGTTCCAATCTTTGAATATGACATGTAACTCCATTTATCTGTTATTAATTTTGGAAAATTCTTAGCCAATATTACCTCAAATATTTCTTCAATTTCTTTCGTGCTTGCTTCTCCTTCAGGTATTCCCTGAATATATATGTATATATATGTATATTATATATATATATATGAATATATATGTATATTATATGAATAATATATGTATATTATATATGTGTATATATGTATAATATATATGAATATATATGTATATTATACCTTTTGTAATTATCTCACATTTCTTGGGTAGCTGTTTTTTTTTTTTCCTTGACTTTTCATTTCTCAAAGTTTCTATTTTCATATCTTCAAGTTCACTGATTCTTTCTTGGCCTTCTCCATTCTGCTGATTAGCCTATCAATGGCATTCTTCACTTTATTATAGTATTTTTTTTTTATTTCTAGCACTTCCTTTTAATTTTTTCATTGACCTTCTATGTGCTTACATTATCCATCCATTCCTTGCATGTTCACTTTTTTTTGTTAAAGTTTCTAGAATATCAATCATAGTTATTTTAAATTATTTATTAATAATTCCAAAATCTCAGCCATATCTGAGTCTGGTTGGATGTTTGCTCTGTCTCTTCAAACTGTCTTTGTATTTCAGCATGCCTTGTTATTTTCTGTTGGTAGTTTAGACACGACATACTGAGTAACAGGGATTGAGGTAAATCAACCTTTAGTATGAGGGTTTATTTTATCTAACTGGAAGTTAGGCTGTGTTTATTATTCACTGTTGCTGTAGGTGTCAAAGGCTAAAATTTCCTCTAGTGTTATTTCTCTCTCCTGTTGTCTTTGGGTTTCTTTAGAAACTCCTTCAGTAGAGTCTGAGACTTGCAGTATTATTTAGCTATAATCTTCTGTTATTGTACAGTGATCTGACTGATGTTGTATTAAGACATAACGGAAAGAGTGGAGTATAGTTCTATGATTAGGTCTCAATATTTTAGTAAGCCTGTATCCCTGGGTTGTAACCTTCACAACTACTTGTTCTTCCATAGTAGGTGAGTCAGAAAGACTAGGTGTAACTGGAGTTGGAAAATTCCTTTCTTCCAGGTCTCATAAAACTCAAATTGTTTATGCTCTGGCAAAAGTTTCCTTTGAGAACAGACTATTTTTTAAGAATAGCAGAGTGTTCCAGGGGCTTTTCAGAATTGTTACTTTCTTCTTTCCCTCCCAGAAGCATGATTTTTTTCCTCTGCTTCACCCTGAAAATATAGTGGGGTTCCTGAACAAACTTTTAAAAAAATGTGCAGGCATCTCTAAGACTAGGGTACCCATTTCTTAGTCCTCAAGCTCATCCACACTGAGCATCCAACAATCTGTCAATCACACTCTAAGTGTTCCTTGTAGTATTGGCTCCAGCAGCAGATTTCTGCTCCTAGTAAATTGTGATTCTTTGTGTTTGCTTGTATTTTCAATTTTCAGGATGGCTTGCCCTGCGACATCAAGTCCCTACTAGATCCCTCAATTCCTTGAAAAAGAGTTGTTGATTCTCAATTTGTTGAGCTTTTTTTTTTTTCCCTTGTGAAGACAGAGTGATACTTTTTGTTTGTTTTAAATGTCATAACTTCTAAACTCTTTATATTTTGGACCAGAACACAAAAGTCCTCTCTATTTATTTAGGAATGTTTAAATTTATCTAATAATACTTTGAAGTTTTTACTGTAGATGTCTTGTATATCTCTTATTCAAATTATTCTCAAGTATTTTTTTTTCTTTTAAAAATTTATTTTTGGGAGCACCTGGAGGGATTAGTCAGTTATGTGTATGATTCTTAGTTTTGGCTCAGATTATGATATCATAGTCATGAGATGGAGCCCTGTGGTGGGCTCTCTGATCAGCAGGGAGTCTGCTTGAGATTCTCTCCCTCTCTTTTTGCCCCTCCACCACAGCTCTCTCTCTCAAATAAATAAATAAATCTTTTTAAAAACTTAATTTCAGTTGCATACTGCTAATACACTGAAACACATTTTTTTTAATTTTTGTATATTGATCTTGCATTCTGAGACCTTGATAATTTTACTTTTCATTTCTAATCATTAATATGCACATTCTTTCTTTAAGATTTTATTTATTTATTTGACAGAGATCTCAAGTAGGGCTAGAGGCAGGCAGAGAGAGAGAGAGAGAGGAGGAAGCAGGCTCCCTGCTGAGCAGACAGCTCGATGCAGGGCTTGATCCCAGGACCCCAGGATCATGACCTGAGCCAAAGGCAGAGGCTTTAACCCACTGAGGTACCCAGGTGCCCCTAATATGTACATTCTTTATGATTTTCTACATATATAATCATGTCCTCTTTACCTAAAAAGAGTTTTAATTTTTCCTTTCCAATTTTTATACTTTCTGTACCTTTCTGTTGACTTATTGGACTGGCTAGGACATCCAGTACAATACTGAAGAATAATGGGGGTAGAAGACATTTTGTCTTGTTCCTACTTTTAGGGGAAATGCATCCACTAGTTCAAAATTAAGAATGATATTAGCCAAAGGTTTTTGTAGATCCCCCTTATTGAATTGAGTAAATTTCTTTCTATTCCTACATTTTTTTAAGACTTTATTTATTTGATAGAGAGTGAGAAAGTATAAGCAGAGGGAGCAGCAGGCAGAGGGAAAGAGAGAACCTGGTCAGCAGGGAGCCTGATGTGGGTCTCAATTGCAGAACTTTGGGATCGTGACCTGAGCTGAAGGTAGACATTTAACCTTCTGAGCTACCCAGACACCCCATTCCTACTTTCTTTAGCATATTTTGCTTTTGAACCATAAAGAAATATGGAATTTGTCAAAGAATTCATCTGCATTTATGAAGATAATTTTATGATTTTTCTTCTTTATTCTTTTAAAATGGTGAATTACATTGATTTTCAATGTTAAACCAATTTTGCATTACTGGAATAAACACCACTTATTCATGATGTATCATTTTATAAAATATTATTATATTCAATTTACTAATATTGTGTTAAGAATTTTTTTAAAAGAATTTTTAAGAATTAAAAAAAATTTTTTTGATCTATATTCATGAAGGACATTGGATGTTATTTTCTGTTCCTGTCAGGCTTTTTGTCAGATTTTTGGTAACTGGCTTATCTTGGCCTCATAAAACAAATTGGAAAAGATTCTCTCCTCCTTCACTTCTAAAAGAGTTAGTATAAAAAAAAGAGTTAGTATAACATCAATGTTATTTCCTTCTTAAATATTTGATAGAACTTATCAACAAGAACTCGTGATTTGCAAATTTTCTTTGTGTGAAAGTACTTGTATTATACATTCAATTTATTTTATGTGAGGTCTTACTACAATTTTCCATTTTTTTTCCCAAATGGAAAACATTTAATATTAATATTTTTGTCTTAAGAACATTAAATTTTGGGGCCCCTGGGTGGCTCAGAGGGTTAAAACCTCTGCCTTCGGCTCAGGTCATGATCCCAGGGTCCTGGGATCAAGCCCCGCATCGGGTTCTCTCCTTGGCGGGGAGCCTGCTTCCTCCTCTCTCTCTCTGCCTGCCTCTCTGCCTACTTGTGATCTCTCTCTGTCGAATAAATAAATAAAAAATCTTTAAAAAAATAACATTAAATTTTCATCAACTAAATTAGAGTAATCACATTAACTACTTTGTTAGTTTTGAAACAATTTTAATTAATTTAATAGTGTTACATTTGCTTTGAAGTGCCCACATCTGACCTTTTAACCATGGGGGGGCCAGGGAAGATCAATGAGAGCTGACTTTGCTAATCCAAATTAGAAAGTGATTTTGCCATTCACAGAACCAAGGATTTCCCTCTTGATATTTCAACAAATAAAAAATGGAGGTAATATTTTCATTCAGAAGAAAGCTGACATGTTCTTTCCATTGCTGTTGCTTCCTGGAGCTATTACAATTTTCTATATTTTTTTCTCAGTTTTGGAAATTGGTGCCATTCAAGGAACTAGTACATATAATCTAATTTTTCAGTTTTGTTAGCATAAAGTTATTAGTAATATTCCTTAGATACCCTTTTAATGTGTGTAGGATTTGTATCAATACTTCTGCTTTCATTCCTGATATGTGTTATTTGTATTTGCTTTTATTGATTTATTGATCTGCATCAGATTTTATCCATTTTATTAAACTTTTCAAAGAACCGGATTTTTCTTTGATAGTTTTTCTATTGTTCATGTTTTCTATTTCATTGATTTTCACTTTTGTCTTTATTATTTTTTTCTTTACTTTGGGTTTAATTTGCTCTTCCGTTTTTAGCTTCATAGGGTAAAAATTATGATCAGCAACTTTGAGTCCTGATGATTTTCTATAAAGAAGACTTATTTCTTTTTTATATTCAAACTTATAAATTTCTTACTAAGCACAACTTTAGCTGGTTCCCACACGTTTTGCTATATTATGTTTTCATTATCTCTCGGGTAGTTTTTTTTTCTTTTTATATGAACCAGTCATCTTTTACTGAGCATTAATTCTCACTCAAAATATGGAAAGATTTACACTATCATGTTTTTTTAAAAGGGTGCCCTGCAAAAAAGGGCCATGATCAGGAGTATAGAGTCATGCTCCACACTGAGTCCTCTTCAGTGGTACTTGCGTAGCTCCTCATATTTGAGTTCCTTCTAAGAAAGGCAATAGTTTAAAAGCATGTAAGTAGGGCATCTGGGTGGCTCAGTGGGTTAAAGCCTCTGCCTTCAGCTCAGGTCATGATCTCAGGGTCCTGGGATAGAGGCCCACACTGAGCTCTCCACTCGGCGGGGAGCCTTCCCCAGCTCCCACCTCCCTCTCTGCCTACTTGTGATCTCTGTCTGTCAAATAAAAAAAATTTTAAAAAGATCCTATATTAAAAAATAATGAAAGCATGTAAGTAGCCAGGACTATAGAAACCTCAGCAATGCTCCTATTCTTCACATTGACATACTTATAATGCCAGTAATAATAACCTCTTTGACATGTTCCAAGTCTGCTTTAAGAGGGAAATCCCACATCAATATCCAGCTTTGTAACTTCCTTATTTTGAAATCCTTGTATTTCTTCTCCTTCACAAGTAACACAAACAACATATTGCTGTTCTACGTATCCACTATCCAGGTAGATTTATTTTATAATTCCCCTTATAATTACTTCTTTGACTCAATGGTAATTTACAAGTAGGCTATTTAATTTTGAAGCATTTGAGGATATTTCTGGATACCTTTTTGTTACTGATTTATAATTTAGTTTTATTGTGCTTAGAGGAAATTCTCCAAAATATTTAAATTTTTGAAATTTTTTGAGACTTAAGGTGCAGCATATGGTCTGTCTTGCTTAAGGTTTCATATGCATGTGAAGAGAATGAGTTTTCTGTAGTTGTTGGATTGAAACATTATAAAATATTAATAGAATCAAATTAGTTGATAGTATTTTCAGATAATGATTTTTTTACTATTATTTGTTCTCTCACAGGGGGAGGGATAAAAGTATATTCAACAAAGATAAATGTCCCTAGTTTTGCCAATAATTCCTCTTTTCTTGAATTCTTTTTTGTCTGATATTATTATAATCATTTCAGCTTGTTTAAGCTTGCCATTTGCTTGTATGTATTTTTATATTCTTTTACTTTTAATATGTAAACATCTTTATATTTACATATGGTTCTTGAAGGCAGCATATGGTTGTGTCTTGCTTCCTCATCTGGTAAAAATTATTGGAAAAGTCCAAATGGAGCAAAAAAAAGATCTCTAACAACCAACAAGATAATAGACTTCAACCTAATTTCATCAATATTACATGAAATGTAGGTACACTTATCAATACCTTCTAATTAAAACCTTTTCTTTGGGTTAATTCAATAGTTATTCCATTTTTAATTCCTCCATTGGATACTTAATTATATCTCTTATTATTTTTAGTAGTTGCTCTAAGAATTTGACTGTGCGTCCTAATCACATTATTTTATACTTAAAATAAATATTATGTCTATTCTTATAAAAATACTTTGAAGGTTAAAATTTCATATACTCATGAACTTTTGTGCTATTATTATCATGTGTTTTATATCTATATAAGTTATAAACTAAAAAAAGCAATTGTTTTGCTTTAAACTATTATCTTTTAAAAATATTGAGGTAAGAGGGAAATTATATTTTTAAAAATGTACCTTCATATTTGTCATTCATGATGCTTTTCATTTTTTTTCCCCTGTAGATCTGAGTTCCCATCTGGTATAAATTCCTCAGTCTTAAGAACTATCTTTAGCGTTTCTTATAGATTATATATTCTGATAACAAATTCTCTCAGCTTTTATCTTTTTTTTTTATTTTTTTTTTTTGCTTCTGTTTATCTTAACATTGCTTTATTTCACTCTCATTTGAAAGAATATTTTTACCGGATATTGAATTCTGTGTTGACAACTTTTTTAACATATTAAAGATGTTATTTCTTTTTTCTTTGGTTTGCATTGCTTTTGGTGGGAAGTTGACATAACATTCTCTCCCTAAATGTAATCTATTTTTAGCTAACCTTCTTGAATCTGCAAATTAATGTTTGCTTTTCTGGGTTTTTAAAAAACTGAATTTGGAAATGTTTAAACTATTAGTTTAACAATATTTTTATGCCTCATTTTCCCCTTCTAGGACTCTAATTTCAAGTACATTAGATGCCTGATAATGTCTTGGGAGTTACAGATATTCTCTTCATTTTTGCATCAATCTTTCTTCCTCTTCTTCATATGGATACTTTTGATTGACATATCTTCAAGTTCACTGACCATTTTTTCTATTATTCCCAATATATTTTTAAGTGAATTTTTCATTTCTGAGATCTCACTTTTGAATTATAGAACACCCATTTAGTTTTTAAAACAGATTTTATTTTTTTCCTTGAGATTTCCCAATTGTTTGCTCAATTTGACAGTCTTTTCCTCTATAATCTCAACCGCATGTATAATGCCTGCTTTAGTCTTTTTCTCTAATTCCATAATCTGGGTCATCTAGACCTTTTCCACTAATTGCTTTTTTTCTTGATTATAAATCAAATTTTCCTGTTTCTCTGCAAGTATTTTTTTTTTTTTTTAGTCCGGACTTTTTAGATGATGTATTTTCAAGTTTCCACATTGCTTTATAATTCTCTGAAGAGTATTTGTTGTAAATTATTTGCTGATCATATTGCTGATCATTAGGAGTGGTTTATGTTCTGTTAGCATGACTCTTTTTCAATTTTTTTTCCCTTTGTCCTCAGGTGAATGCCTTGATATTGTAACATAACTTCCACCTCTAAGACATGACCATTCCAGGGTTTTAGCAGTAGGGCTTAGGTATTAACCATGCCCCTCTAAAACTCTAAAATCTGGTTTACTTGCTGTGGTGTTTGTTGAAATATCTATGCTGCATTTTCAATCTTCTGGCTCTTCTTTCGTCCTGGGTTCTTTTAAGTATCTTCTGATAAATGCTTAGTTTGTGGATCATGCAAGGATTTGAGGGGAATTTATTTGCAGATTTGGGAACTCTCTGTAGCTTCCTCTTTGTCAGAATCTCTCCCCTTAATTTCCATGTGAATTAGCACCTTTCTTTTTTTTTTAAAGTTTTATTTATTTGACAGACAGAGATCACAAGTAGGCAGAGAGGCAGGCAGAGAGAGAGGGAGGGGGAAGCAGGTTCCCTGCTGAGCAGAGAGCCCGATGTGGGGCTCGATCCCAGGACCCTGGGATCATGACCTGAGCCGAAGGCAGAAGCTTTAACCCACTGAGCCACCCCGGCACCCCGAATTAGCACCTTTTAATTCTATTATTTGACTCTTCAAGTTAAGCTTTCTGCTTGATTTCTACCTGTCCCACCATTCATGTTTTTGGCAGTGTTTTTAGGATAAAAACTGCATAAACATGGATCTTGTAATTGTCTGAGTGAAAGGTTAGTCCATTATAAGTTTCTTCACCATTACTAGACCTGGAAAGTCAGCAAACTAATATTTAAAGTGGTAGCAGTGGGAACTTTGTCTTTGCCGTGCTTCCTTTGTTCAATCACCCAGTCTTGGATTAAAATGGAGCATAGTGTCATGTGTTTCTCAGTAATGCAAGTTCTTACTATAGCTTTAAATCCAACTTTATGTACCAACCCCTATAACCAAAGGATCATAATGGTTTCTGCTGATCTTTCATAATTTTTTTGTTCCTGAGCCTCTTGGTAGCACTAACATCATACCTACTCACATCTATGAAATATCTGCTAAATAAGTCAAAAATACTAATAAACGTGACCTTAATGAGTGATTTGAGCATGACTTACAATGCAGCAGAATATTCTTCCAATTAGGGGAACAAAGAGCCAGTGTAGCATATGCATATGGAATTGTATTGCTTCGCCAGGAAGGAAAAAAAATGCTATCTAGTTCTTATGAAAGGAAGTATGACTTCTTATTTCTCTGACCATATTTATTTTAGTATGCTTCTCTTGGCCTTCAAAGCTGGAGAAATTGTCTTGAGCTTTATTTGACTTTTGTCATAGATTTTACCCACATGTTACACTTCTTCCACTCTTTGTATCTTTCACTGCTCTGATATTTTCAAATGAAAAGAATTTGAAGGACATGTATACTCCAATACAAGCAGAGAAACTTTCTTCCAAAAATATAGCATGTAATATTAGTGATAGTACCCAGCATCATGCTTTCTCCAGAACTTAGTGATACTTAACTGTGGATTGATTGCCACTAGGTCAAGAACTAAGTATTTCGAAAAATCAAATAAGCATGTTAGGACAAAATACCAAAGGGCAAATCTTAAAAAACTAACTTCATATGAAAGTTTTCTCTTTCAGTCATACCCTCAAATTAGGGCTAATTCATGCTTGTTTCGAGAGGACATAAAAGAAAAATAAGTCCATAACTGTGAAATAAAGAATAGGTAAGAACACCATGTGACTTTGATTTATTAAACACTCATTTGTCTTTTTCTTCCCCTTTTGACAGTAAACTCTGACAACAGAGTTTAGTTTTTCCATCTTTGTATTGCCATATTCCCTCAGCACAGAATCTTACATGTAATGAGCTCCTAATGAGTGTATGTTGCAATTAAAATTTAGGTTATTTTATTTTAGTAAATTCTGGATATAAATTCCTCATTACCTTTATTTATGAAGAGTATGATTCACTCTACTGAAGAAAAAGAAATTTATTCCCCAGTTACCAAACTGCTCAACCTTAACAGTTGAGAAGTTTCTTTCTAGTAACTCTTTTGGAGTAAATAGCAAAATTTATTAAGGTATATTGAATTTTTGAACTATTTGTGCACTCTTTTCTCTATTTTGAAAACAAAAAATTAATAATTTGGCTTAGGTCATAATGTATGATTTTATATGTAAAATAAATGTTCATATCTAAATTACACCTTATCACTTTGGTCAGTGAAGAATTTAAAAATGGCTAAAAGCTGTAAGAAAATGGAATGAAGGGAGAGTAGTGTCTGAAATGATTAGTACTGCATAGAAACAGGATAGTCCAGATTTTACTGAATAAAATTATATTTTTTTTCTTTCAAAAGTGCAGAAGAGGTTGTTTGTGCGTTTAAAGATTTTTTTATTTATTGGGGGGTGGGCGGCGGCTGCGGAGTGGAGCGGGGGCGGGGCTGCACGCTCTGGCTGGGTTGGGCCTGGGGCAGGAGTGTGGCGAGGGAAGGCGGGCTGCAGACGGCAGCCTGGGCAGCTGGCAGAGTCCTTATGAGTCCACATGTTTCTGCTGAACTTATAAAAGAGGCACTTGGGTGATGGATTAATAGGAACAGTGAAATTCTGTGAAGTTTGAAATTGGAGAGTATTCAAATTTCACCCTAGTCCGGTAGCTGTGCTACTCACTTGAATACAGATGAATGGAGACCCCATTCAGGAAGACCCCTGGCCAGCGGTCCAGAGCGGATGCAGGCCATGCTGGTGTGTCTACAAGTATGATGAAGAAAAGGACGTCCCGCAATGACCTCTCGGAATAGCGATGCATACCTGGCCCAAACGATGATCGGCAAGGTGGTAGAACACATGTTTGAGACAGAGGATGGCTCCAAGAACAAGTGGAGGGGGTTGGTCCTGGCACGCACCCCCATCATGAACACGTGGTTCTACATCACCTACAAGAAGGAACCCGTCTTGCACATATACCAGCTCTTAGATGATTATAAAGAAGGCGACCTTCACATTATGCCCGATTCTAACGATTCTCCTCCAGCAGAAAGGGAGCCGGGAGAAGTTGTGGACAGTGGTAGGCAAACAGGTGGAACATGACAAAGAGGACAGCTTTAAGAGGACTGGCAAGGTCATTCATCAAGTGGAGGCCAAGCCATCGGTCTATTTCATCAAGTTTGATGACAATTTCCATATTTACGTCTACAATTTGGTGAAAACATCCTAGATGTCATCATGGACTTGGCCAAATTTGTGGAACTATTAAATATCTAATTTGTAGACATAAAGATTTGATTCCTTTCCAGTTTAATGAAAGCTTAAATGTCCCTGCAAACCCACAATCTCTGCCAGCAGAACCAGTTTGTTCTGAATAGTACAGATTGATGTGAACACAGAGCATTTTGTGTAAGAACTCCATCTTACGAGAAGTATGTGTGTCTGGAGGGGAGTTCCAGGCAAGTTTGGTGAAGTTAAGATAGCACCGTGGTCATGTAGACTGGTCTGGACTGCCCCAGCTCCCCAGCACCGTAGTTCTCCACACCTGCTGCCATGCTGCAAGCATGGTCTGGCACTGTCCATGCTGCCTTCTTTGTTGAGACATGTATGGACCTCTCCCTGTCTGCATCTGTGTGTGTCCATATGCGCCACACAGACACACACACACACACACACACACACACACACCCTTCCTTGGCAGTCTTTTCCTTGTGGATCGGGGCGGGGGTTCAATAATATTCTCCAGCCTACAGGAGTGCTTGTCCTAAGTCAGTCTGATTTCGTATATTACTGCTGTTTATTTAAAAGTAAATGTGGGGGGCACCTGAGTGGCTCAGTGGGTTAAAGCCTCTGCCTTCGGCTCAGGTCATGATCCCAGGTCCTGGGATCGAGCCCTGCATCGGGCTCCCTGCTCAGCCGGAGGCCTGCTTCCTCCTCTCTCTCTGCCTGCCTCTCTGCCTATTTGTGATCTCTGTCTGTCAAATAAACAAATAAAATCTTTAAAATAAATAAATAAATATATGAAAGTAAATGTGGGCACAGGAGACACAGGGACGTTCAGCGTGCTTTGGACGTCAGAATTCAGACGCCTCTTCATTCTGGAGGCTTTAAACCATGAGTCCGAATAGGAATCATTTGTGAACAGTTGCTCGACCCACATTAGAATTTAACAAAACAGAAAGCTGGGTAAAAAGATGCCTTTAATTTCTAAGCTTTGTAAATTTTTGTTTACATTTTCTATCATAAATAGGTTTTTGTTTTATTTTTGTTTTGTTTTGTTTTTAAAGCAAAGCCCAGGTACTTGGTCTATACGGTGTGATGCTGGGGTGCTTTGGACGGCACAACCTGGTCCGTTAGTCTGTATGATCAGCAGTCTGGATTCTAGTATGTGATTTGAGAGACAACAGTGCATCAGTGGTTGGTGTGCATGTGGTAAGTTCCTTGCAGAACCTAGTGCTTTGATCCAGAAATACAAGTTTGAGAGTGGTGTTGTGGCCTTCTCACAATTTCTCTGGGACACTTTTATTTTTATTACTATTCTTACTGATACCTGGTTGTGATCAGAAGTCTTCCCCCAGCTGTTCCCCACAGAGAATACATAGACATGTAACGGCCTGGGTCCCCTGACACTTTCTGTGGTGCTGAGCGGTCTTGGCTCCTGGTGTTCTGCTGACGTGGACTCTCCTGTCATCGCTCTAGCTTGTGGGTGTGACTGCGGCCCTCAGCCTCACAGCCCTTTTGTGGCTTGTTCCTGCAAGGTGGTTTTGACCAAAATAGAATCACAGAAGTGGTTAGGTGGCAGCAACATGGTCATCTGTCACATTGTTTCAGCTGAACCCTGACTGTTTGAAAGCCAGGAGAGAGTCAGTATGGAATCCAGTGTAGAGGTTGGAGAGCTTACCCGAGGTTGGGGCAGAAGGCTAAATGCACATGTTGCCAGCCAACTACCAGCAGTACGTGCAGCCTCTGTCATGGCTGTTCTCAGTATTGGAGATTCTGTTGTTGGTGGCCTTACTGCTCATGGTCTGCGTGGTGCCTGCTTTGCCTTCGGAAGGCTGTGCTTTGTCATGCTGTTGGACGGTGACCCCCCCCCCCCCCCCGCGCTATAGGATGCAGTCCCTCCCCTCAGGCTGCAGGGGGAGTTTGTCTGCCTCTGTGCCTCTCCCTGCGGTGCCTGCCTGGTCTCACACTTCTTTGGCTTCAGCAGGGGTCATGGGGCATGACTGTCTGTCACCTTTTTCCCAGTGGCTCTGGTCAGGAGCCCCTGCATGCCAGTCTCCAGGCTGAGTCCGCTCCCCGAGCACAGGCAGACACGTGTGCCTCAAGAGTAGGGTGTCCAGTGTGTGCACTGTGCAAACATGGTACAGTGACTTTGGACTGAAAATCAGTGTTCTTTGGAGTATCCTGAGGGCTGGGTCAGTGGCAACCTTCCCAGCGTCACTTGACGACTTGCACTGTGGTTTTCCTGCGAGTACCTTTAGCACCTTCAATATCACATGGTCTGCCACTCTCCTGGTGGACGTGACAGGTAATGATCACCATTATTTTAATCATTTCCATTTGTTGCCTTTAGGGCAGAAAGAAGGGGAAGGGTTTTTTTGTTGTTTTCCTTTCTCCCCCCCACCCATTCTCTTTTATTTTGGTGCCTTAACCCACATTTGAGTGATGACTGATTCCACTGCCTCGCCCAGTACTTCAGGCTTTGTTCTAGGCTCATGTTTCAGATCTGCATGCATTGCTTGCCTTTTCCTGGTATCAGAATGTTGGTTCCTTGTTGTATGAGCCTGACATAAGTTTCCAAAATTATGGGACTTGTGACTGCACAAGCCCTGAACCTGTATAAAATGTCCCAGCCTTCCTCACTAACCTGCTGTCGTGTTCCTGTGTCGCGTGCAGTGACGTCCGGCTGCCACATGAAGCTTCCAAGGAGAACCTTAAATGCAGACCATCCTTTTTTGCCTGCTCTATTCTAAGTAGAATGTTCAGTGTAACTAACTGAACTTGCATGTGAAAGATACTTAGTTTTTTTTTTTTTTTTTGTTTTCTATCTTTGTTTTGATTTGTTTTCTGTTTTCTCTATATTTGCTTCCTGTGCCATTGTAGTGATTGTAGGATGAGAATGCACTGGCGAGCCAGAGCCAGCAGAAGGTGATTTCCGAGCTCTGTCTGTCGTGCAGCATTTGAAGGGACTGTGCATTCTCGAAGCGCCCAGTCACCTCTCAGCCAGAGTTCATCCTATTCTTGTTTTACATGCCAAACACTGCAGTGCATTGGGCTCGAATTTCTGAACCCGATGGACCCATTAGAAGACTGTTCTGATTGTCACAAATTGTAGTGCCTGAAACCATGCGTGAGCTGATTGTCTTAAAAAAAAGGAAAGAAAGAAAGAAAAGAAAAGAAAGAAAGAAAAAGAAAAAAGAAAGTTCTCCAAAGACAAAACAGGAACAATAATTATAACAAAATAATTATGGTCAAAATGTCTATGGTTCCTTGGAAATGCTGCACTTTTTGTATTTCCACCATTAGTGTGGTGTGAGCAGATGTGCATAGTTCAGAGTTCTTCATTTTGGCATCTTACAATTAGGTAAATGACCTCATCTTTCAGGCTTGAATTCATTTTTAATTTTATTTTATATTATGTATAGACAGTTCCCTGTTCTCTGCATTTAGAAGTATAAACAATATAAATCTGTTAATTCTGTAAGTAATTTTTATAATTATGATGTAACTCTATCCTATCCTTAAAACATTTAAAATAAACCCTTTATGTGCACTTCAAAAAAAAAGATTGTATTTATTTATTTGACAGACAGAGATCATAAGTAGGCAGAGAGGCGAGGGAGGGGTAGGGAAGCAGGCTCCCCCCTGAGCAGAGAGCCTGATGGGGGGCTTGATCCCAAGACCCTGAGATTGACCTGAGCCAAAAGCAGAGGCTTAACCCACTGAGCCACCCAGGTGCCCCTGAAGAGGTTGTTTTTAAGTAATTTAACACCTAGCAACCGAGCATTCCTTATTCCATAGATGTTTTATATCTTCAGCATCCACTTATATTTTGCATCAAATTATGTAAAAATAAGTAAGTTTATAGATTTAATAAACCTTTGTCTCCATTTTCTTCATTGATTTCATTGAGAAAAGACCCTCTTTTATCCATAAATAATTCATAGCTACAAAATGTGATGACGGCAAATCGTTCAAAATCCTAAATGTTGTATAATTTGTATATCTGAAGATTAGGAGTATAGATGTGTGACCTTTAATACACTTATTTGTGTATATCTGTAAATTACTAGCCCTACAGATATTGTTTATTTTTATTCAAAATTGCTGCAACTCAAAAGACAAATGAATGACTGGAAGCTATCCTTCCCACTTCTGTGAAAACAGCCATTGGTTTGTGGCTATAGTTGATGTTCATGGAGCCTATCTAAATATTTGTGCTTTCTAGAATACTCAAAGATGTTACTCCATCTTTGCGTTTTCCAATATTACTTGATTTGTCTGCTGCTAATATTTAGCTGTGGTCCATAGACAAGCTTTAATATTTAAGACTTACTTTTTCTATATCTTTGTTACATATCTTATATCCTTGTTGATTGCAGCCCCCTCTTCATGTTGCATCGACTTCAGATACATTTATATATAATTCACATGTATATATAATCCCTGAATCCCTTTCTGTCCAGATTAACATCCAATAAAGTTCTGTGTGTAAAATTCCCTTTGTAAATGTGTGTATGTGTGTGTGTTGTCCTTATATATAAACCAAGAAGATAGCCACAATGTATACAATATTATCTGAGAGGAAAAAAAAAAGTTTACCTAACTTAATTAACTATAGTTTAAGACCTTAAAGCCCCTGTTATAATATAAATGCTTCTTAGAAAAGACAAAATGTATAAACCTTTGAAATAATGTACTCCTCCACTTCAATTATTTTATCAGACTATCCATAAAATAGAATATGACTAAAGAGCAGTCCCTGGGTGGCTCAGTTGGTTGAGTGTCTGACTCTTGATTGCAGTTCAGGTCATGATCCCGGGTTCCTAGGTTGAACCCCACATCAGTCTCTTTGTTCAGCAGGGAATCTGTTTGAAGATTCTCTCTCTCCCTCTTCCTCTGCCCCTCTCCCTGTTCTCTCTTTCTAATCCAAATAAACAAACAAACAAATAAATAAATAAATAAATATTTTCAGAAGTTTGACTACTGAGTGGGATATACAGAATGCATAACTATTGATAAAAGGGACTAAAGAAGAAAAAGATCCAGAGCATTTGGCTTCCTGGAAGAACCGGTTCCCATGATATTTAGCAGTGTCAAGCTCTGAATACCCCAAAGACAACAAAACACTGGGCACCCAGGAACAAATGAGCTGGAAAAATATTAAAGAAAGATATTGCTTCTTTCACAACTTTACATTGAACTAACCCTCCCTGCTTCTATCTACCTCGGATGTCTTGCTAGCATTAGCATAGGAGTCAGTTCAATGCTGGTAGACTTGTCACATCTATCCATACTAGAATGGCTGCATTCTAGTATGTTGTTGTTGTTATTTAATTCTGGATATCATTCATAGATATTCTTGATTGAAAACAAGCACACATACACACATGTTTAAACAATAAGATACTGCACCTTTAGAGAGTGATGTGTAAATTCAGATGGAACTATTGACCTAAAATCTTTGATAACTGTACCTTTTTTATGCATAAATTACAGAGAAGGTGAGAAAGAAAATACATTTATTATATAACACTTTTGGGTAAAAAGATCATCCATAATAGGATGGAGTATTTACAAATATACCATAATGCAGTATTTAAAACTGGAAACCCTTTCTGTCCAGATTTGCATCCAATAAGGTAAAATTCCCTATATAAAAATAAGGGCCTCTATTAGCAAATGGTTAGTTTCTACATAGGAAGTAAATAGGACCCAAAGGCATCTCCAAATTGTGTCCTTGTAAGTGTCTAACAGTTAGAAGAGGAAAATGTAATTTGGTCATCTGGACAAATAACTATTATGCCCTCTTTTTAAGCCTCCCTGGTCTGCTTTTTACATTGCCCAGGCTGTGTGTGGTGACTGGACTATGTCCAAGCTGTGCTGCTGCTCAAAACCTGACACACATTGTGCTTGTGCAATTGGAATGAGAAAGTATTCAGGAACACAGCTTTCTTATTCATATGACTGTGCACCGAACACTGGGAGGCCTGAGATATGAGATAGCCAAATGGTCTGTCAGTTGTAGCTTTTTCTTTAACTGTGAAGTAAATCTTAAAATAGATCTTTACTTCATGACATTTGTTACATCAAAACTTGGTGTTTGCCAGTTGCAGAATAGCAATAAACAACAACCCTTTCTACTGTGGTTAATACCAGAAATAGGAAATTAGAAATAATGCTTTGCAGTGACTGTATCATGCTAAACTAGATTACTTCAAGAAGTACTCAGAAGCTGGATTGCTTGTTTGAAGACTATAAATGAGCCTTATGAAAGGCCAAGTTTAAATATTTTTTTTTCCAAATAGCTTCAAGCTCTTGTTCTTTATGTGTGTCCCTCATTATGAGTATTTAAAAACAATTTTGAGATATAATTCATATACTATGTAATTCATCCATTTCAAGTGTACAATTTAATGACTTTAGTATGTTCACACAGTTGTATGACTATAACCACAGTGTAATTTTAGCATTTATCACAGTGTAATTTAACATTAGTAGTACAATACTATTTATTGTATTGTACGATAATAGCAACTATTTATTGTTTTGTACTTTTTGCGTGTTGTCCTTAATTCACACAACCATGTTCTCAACTAAGTATTAGTCTTCTCAATTTGAAGATAAAGAAACTAAGGCTCAGATAGATTATAATGCTTTCCCAAAGGCACACAGTTGATAGAGCTGAAATTTCCATCCAGTTCTATCTGCTCAAAGCTCCCATGCTTTTTTCCAGTATGTTAAAGTGAGGTAGGGTATGGAAAATTAAATCTCATATTGAACCATATAAAATTGACAATATTAAGTCATTTCTCATCTGCAAAAATTACAATTACATACTATTTAAATAAATGTTCAAAGACTTCTGTTGGAATAGACCTTAAATTATTGTGCCAGTCTGCAAAAAAAGCCTTTAGTATACTTAAGAAATTGGGATCTATAGAAGCTAATAAAGATGCTATATAGAGTTGGCCCTTGAACAATATGGGTTTGAACTGTGCAGATCTACTTATGTGTGGGTTTTTTTTTTGGAGAAATACATACAGTACTATAAATATACTTGCTCTTATGATTAACTTAAAGACTTCTTTTCTCTAGGTTACTTCATCATCAGAATATAGTATATAATTCATATAGCATCAAAATATGTGTTAATTAACTGTTTGTGTTATCAGTGAGGCTTCCAGTCAACAGTAGGCCATCAGTAGTTAAGTTTGGGGGGAGTCAAAATTTGTACTTGGATTTCCTACCACATCAAGGGGTTGGTGCCTCTAACTTCTGCACTGTTCAAGGGTTAACTGTACTGGCAAATGTCTTTTTCTTCCTCCTCAGGTCACCTCAAATAGCCTCATACCCGTGAGGGAATCCACCTGGCTCCAAGTTGGTCTCCTAAAATAATTGTAGTTTCTAATTGTTTTTTTTTGTTTGTTTGTTTGTTTGTTTTACCTTGAATTTCTTATAAAAGGAATAGAAATATGTAGGGTATTTTACAAATATGAGGGACATTATTGGACTGACTTAAGTATACAGGAATCCATTCTAACTGGTGGAAGGTGGTATCTCAATGTGGTTTTAATTTGAATCTCCCTGATGGCTAGTGATGATGAACATTTTTTCATGTGTCTGATAGCCATTTGTATGTCTTGATTGGAGAAGTGTCTGTTCATATCTTCTGCCCATTTTTTGATATGATTGTCTGTTTTGTGTGTGCTGAGTTTGAGGAGTTCTTTATAGATCCTGGATATCAACCTTTTGTCTGTACTGTCATTTGCAAATATCTTCTCCCATTCTGTGGGTTGCCTCTTTGTTTTGTTGACTATTTCCTTTGCTCGGCAGAAGCTTTTGATCTTGAAATCCCGAAAGTTCATTTTCACTTTTGTTTCCTTTGCCTTTGGAGACATATCTTGAAAGAAGTTGCTGTAGCTGATATCGAAGAGGTTACTGCCTATGTTCTCCTCTAGGATTCTGATTGGTTTCCTGTCTCACGTTGAGGTCTTTTATCCATTTTGAGTTTATCTTTGTGTATGGTGTAAGAGAATGGTTGAGTTTCATTCTTCTGCATATAGCTGTCCAGTTTTCCCATCACCATTTATTGAAGACACTGTCTTTTTTCTACTGTATACTTTTTCCTGTTTTGTCAAAGATTATTTGACCATAGAGTTGAGGGTCCATATCTGGGCTCTCTACTCTGTCCCACTGGTCTATGTGTCTGTTTTTATGCCAGTACCATGCTGTCTTGGTGATCACAGCTTTGTAATGAAGCTTCAAATCAGGTAACATGATGCCCCCAGTTTTATTTTTGTTTTTCAACATTTCCTTAGTTACTCGGGGTCTCTTCTGATTCCATACAAATTTTTGGATTATTTGCTCCAGCTCTGAAAAATACCGGTGGAATTTTGATCAGAATGGCATTAAAAGTATAGATTGCTCTAGGTAGTATAGATATTTTAACAATGTTTATTCTTCCTATACAAGAGCATGGAATGCTCTTCCATCTTTTTGTGTCTTCTTCAATTTCTTTCATGAGTGTTCTGTAGTTCCTCGAGTACAGTTCCTTTACCTCTTTGATTAGGTTTATTCCCAGGTATCTTATGGTTCTTGGTGCTATAGTAAAATGGAATCGATTCTCTAATTTCTTTTTCTCTATTTTCATTGTTAGTGTATAAGAAAGCCACTTATTTCTGTATGTTGACTTCTCAGTTTCACATCATTCCTTTCATAGTGAGAATCTCTGTTGAATAAAACTCAGGAATGGGTCAAGGATCAGAGAAGAACTAAGTATGTCTGTTTTCCACATTCCTTGATAATGGATACATCAAAGCAACTACATAAAATGGCACATAGATTTTAAGCTGTGAACTACTCTATAGGCATGGGAAAGAACCTAGGACCCTCACTTTATTAAAAGAGAGCTCTGAACTTCTATTTTGATTTAGCAAGGAACCACACACGACTATCTGCAGTACCTAATGGGAAAAAAAAGTATTAAAACTGCCATGTCTTGTATTTGAATGAGTTATGGATCTTATTCTCACCGACTTTAAACACACACACACACACACACACACACACACAATGATAATGGTATGGGTTGGCAGAGGGACAGGGTGTTTTTGTTCTGTTTTGTTCTCTCTCTTTTTCTCCCAGCCAAGTACTAACCAGGCCCTATCCTGCTTAGCTTCTGAGATCAGATGAGATCAGGTATGTTCAGAGTGGTATGGCTATAGACTCTTTTTCTCTATTCATTTGAGCAGGATTATTATAAATCTTACTTTCTTTAGAGGACTCCTTATGATACTTATGGTGAAAATGTAAATTCGGCTGTTTATCCTTAAGAATACCTGATAAGATCATCCTTATGTGAAAGAGCCTGACCATTAAAAATGAATAATTTCCTAACAAATAATATTCTTGTCTAATTTCTATCAAATAATTCCGTGTGGCACTAGCAAGTACTATAGACCAGAAACTCAGTAAATTGTTTTATTCTCCTATATTAATTTTGACAGCAGATGATTACTATAGCTGCAATTAGGCATCATGTTACCTTTTCAATAATGCCAGGTGACAGGGGTTAAAAAAAAAAAAAAGGAAAAGTTTAAATTCAAGATAGTTGTAAATTACCTTATAGGCTTTGGTTCTCTTTCATCTTCATCTTAAATCCCTGTCATTGTAAGGGAAAGTAAATAGCATGTTGCCTTATGATGGATTAGCATTGGCAGACACAGCTGGGCATACCTAAAATGGTTGTTGGAAGCCAAAGTTCTTGCAGATTACCTACATCTGTTGCCCAAATTACCTGTGTCTATTGACACTAATGATAATCTTCCTTATTAACAGGCTTACCATACAAGGTATTTCTGATTAATTTCTCAAGAGAGGTGATGCTTTTCTGTTGATTTAAAGATCTGTCTAACCACTATTTTATCCAAGCTATACAAACTCTCCTTTTGTGTATATTTTGGATAAGACTTGATATAATTAAAAGAACTATCAAATTCCTCTCTTTTGTTTGAATTTAAATCTAAATGAAGATGCCACTGGCAAACTGTTGTCATAATTATCTCCAATTCCTATGAGTTATTGTCTTTAATTGCTGGAGAAAGTATTCACTGAGGTTTTTTTAAGGTCCTCAATACATATTTTTAATTCTTCTTTTAATTATGCCAATTAAACCTCTGCTCATCCCAAGGTCTACTCAGAGAGCAATAACACCTCTATCTTTAGGCTTCCAGAAATGTGAGAATTTGAAATTACAGAAGTAATTTTCTGCTTTATTCAAGATTTTCTACCTTAATTCACACTCTTATAGATAACTATTAAATTCTTCCTTGCAAAAGCTATAAATCTTCTGGTTACTCTTATGGCAACATTATGTAGAAGGATTCTTTCCTTCTGGGAATCGAACTAGCAGATTTTAATTTATACAGTATCATTCTCTTCTTAAAATTTTTGTCATGCAGAGTCCCATTAGGTTAAAAAATGTCTCTTCATTCTATTATACAAAAGTTCTGATTTCTTGCTAAGCTGGCTCTTCATCCAGTTATAAATTATATCTAGAGAGTGACATTTCAGAATCAACATTGTGCACATAGAATGAACCTGCTCCTCCACCCATCATTTCCTTCAGAAACACTGATATGCAAATCATTTTTTTACTGATAACTTGGGTCAAGACTGTATATACCACAGGAACAAGACAACCTGTGTGGTGGAATAATGTAAGGGGTACAGTCCAACCCAGTTCCTAATATGGCGTTCCTAACCCTCTTCAAGTCTCCATTTTGTTTCTGTCACAAACATTTATAATTATAAATGAGGTCAAAGCTGGTACACAGTGTGAATAAGACTATCACTTTGGAAGTGAGAGTGTGGTCAACTAATTACTTTTTTTCACCTGAACGTGTTTTTTGTTCCCTCTTTGTTGAAGTACTTCAAAAGAAACTTTTGAATCTGCTTTAAACATCCCATAATAGGGCTAATAAAAGGGCCCTAGTAGGGCTAAATGTTTAGACACAAAAATCATTCAAATGTTACAGTGAGGAATTAAATTCTATATCTACAGTAAAGTTTATAGATACTAGAAAGGAAGCCCTGTACTCCCTCATCACCCCCAAAAGAATGGTTTCTTCAAAAATGAGTGGCTTTGGGATGCCTGCGTGGCTCAGTTGGTTAATCAGCTGCCTTCAGCTCAGGTCATGATCCCAGCATCCTGGGATCGAGTCCCACATCGGGCTTCTTGTTTGGCAGGGAGCCTGCTTCTCCCTCTGCCTCTGCTTGCCACTCTGTCTGCCTGTGCTCACTCTCACTCATCTCTCTCTGACAAATAAATAAATAAAATCTTAAAAAAAAAATGAGTGGCTTCTTTTCATTTATAAGGCATAAGAACCATAGAAATGGCAAAGGAGATTTATCTTTGGGACTGAGCTCAGGGGGAAATAGGTTATTTGTAAGAAGGACATTTCTTTTGGAGGTCATATTTCTTTAGTCACCTTCACTTTTATGGCATCTTGTATGAATTGGAAAAAAGAGCTTACTTGATGTGCTTGCATGAGTACAGTGAAAAGTGATGAACATCCCAGGGAGGTTAACCCTGGTTACCTCAGTGGGCAGAGATGGATAGCATGAATGGAAAGAGATATTTAAGGTTTTTATAAGACTATATTTTTAGAGCAGTATTACAATCACAAAAAAATAAAGGTACAGGGATTTCTCATATACTCTGCCCCCACACATACATAGCCTTCCCCATTATAAATATCATTCATCAAAACGATACTTTTTCTTTTTTCCAAGGATGGAACTACATTGACACATCATAATCACTCAAGATCTATAGTTTAGCTTAGAAGTCATTCTTGTTGTACTACATTCTATGGATTTGGACAAATGTATAATGAGATTTATCCACCATTGCAGTATCACATAGAGTATTTTCACTGCCCTAAAAATTCTCTGTGCTCTTCCTATTCATCTTTCTCTATCACCATCCCCCCAGAAACTATTGATATTTTTATTGTCACCATAGTCTTGCCTTTTCCAGAATATCATATATTTGGAATCATAAATTTGTGTCTTGATGTCTCATTTCTTCTTTTTTTCCCCCTTTTCTCCCAGTTTATTGATATGTAATTGACACATAATGTTATATTATTTTGAGGTATACAACATAATGATTTAATATATACATACATAGCAAGATGATTACCACAATAAGTTTAGTTAACATCCATCACCTCACATAGTTAACAAATGTGTTTTTCTTGTGATAAGAACTTTTAAGACTTACTCTCTTAGAAACTTTCAAATATTCAATATAGTATTATTAGCTATTCTTTCTTTTTTAGTGCTGAATAATATCACATTTTCTGGATATAGCATAGCTTTTTTATCCACTCACCTACTAAATGGCATGTTGGTTTCTTCCAAGTTTTGATGATTCTAAGTAAAGCTACTATAAATATCCATGTGCAGTTTTGGTGTGGACATATGTATTTAACTTTGGGGTAGAAATACCAAGTTGTGCAATTGCTAGATTGTATGGTAAGAGTAAGTTTAGTTTTGTAAGAAACTGTCAAACTGTTTTCCAAAATAGCTATAGCATTTTGCATTCCTATCAACAATAAGCAAATGTTCTTATTAATCAATATCCTTACCAGCATCTGATATTCTCAAAGCCAGAATGGATTTTGTCCTTTCTAATGAGCATGTAGTGTCATTTCCCTGATAACATCATGAGGAGCGTCTTTTCAAATACGTATTTGCCATATGTGTATCTTCTTAAATGAGGTGTGTATGAAGGTTTTTGGACAATTTTTTAAAGATTTGTTTATTTATTTGAGAGAGAGAGAGTGAGTGCATGGAGGAAGGGGCAGAGGCAGAGAGAAAATCCCAAGCAGACTCCCCATTGACTGTGGAGCCTGACATACAGTTTGATCCCAAGACCCTGAGATATGACCTGAGCCAAAAACAAGAGTCAGATGTTTAATCAACTGAGCCACCCAGGCACTCACCCTTCTTTGGCCTCATTTTAATCAAGATGCTTGCTTTCTTAATATTGAGTTTTAAGTGTTCTTTGTATATTTTGGATAACAGTCTTTCATCAGTTGTGTCTTTTACAAATATTTTCCCCCACTCTGTGGCTTATCTTCTAATTATTTTGATATTGTCTTTCATAGAGTAGAAATTTTTAATTTAATGAAGTCCAACCTATCAATTATATTTTTCATAGGTCATATATTTGGTGTTGTATCTAAAAAGATATTTATCATACCCAAGGTCATCTAGGTTCTCTCCTCTGTTTTTTTCTAGAAGTGTTAGAGTTTTGCATTTTGCATTTAGGTCTACAATACATTTTGAGTTAATTTTTGTAAAGTGTGTAAGGTCTATATCTAAGTTCATTTTTTTGTATGTGAGTGTCCATGTTTAAGGGTTTTTAGTTTGGGTTTTTTTGGTGTTGTTGGGTTTTTTTTTGCTGCTTTGTTTTTTTTTTTTTTTTTTTTCATTTCTGTATTGCTTCTCTTGTTATAACACACATTTATTGCCATTGCAATGTCAAAAGTCAAATGTATTTTTAGTTAGCTTCTTCCAAGAAAAATTGGTTGAGTCTTTGTCTTTAGCACTGTAATAAGTTGTAGACTTTGTTAAACAAAGGCAGTCCTGAGAGGAAAATATATAGCGGTACAGGCCTTTCTCAAGAAACAAGAAAGGTCTCAGGTACACAATCTAACCCTACACCTAAAGGAGCTGGAGAAAGAACAAGAAAGAAACCCTAAGCCTAGCAGGAGAAGAGAAATCATAAAGATCAGAGCAGAAATCAATGAAATAGAAACCAAAAAAACAATAGAACAAATCAACGAAAGTAGGAGCTGGTTCTTTGAAAGAATTAATAAAATTGATAAACCCCTGGCCAGACTTATCAAAAAGAAAAGAGAAAGGACCCAAATAAATAAGATCATGAATGAAAGAGGAGAGATCACAACTAACACCAAAGAAATACAAACTATTATAAGAACATACTATGAGCAACTCTACGGCAATAAATTTGACAATCTGGAAGAAATGGATGCATTCCTAGAAACATATAAACTACCACAACTGAACCAGGAAGAAATAGAAAGCCTGAACAGACCCATAACCAGTAAGGAGATTGAAACAGTCATTAAAAATCTCCAAACAAACAAATGCCCAGGGCCAGACGGCTTCCCGGGGGAATTCTACCAAACATTTAAAGAAGAACTAATTCCTATTCTCCTGAAACTGTTCCAAAAAATAGAAATGGAAGGAAAACTTCCAAACTCATTTTATGAGGCCAGCATCACCTTGATCCCCAAACCAGACAAGGATCCCACCAAAAAAGAGAGCTATAGACCAATATCCTTGATGAACACAGATGCGAAAATACTCAACAAAATACTAGCCAATAGGATTCAACAGTACATTAAAAAGATTATTCACCACGACCAAGTGGGATTTATTCCAGGGCTGCAAGGTTGGTTCAACATCCACAAATCAGTCAATGTGATACAACACATCAATAAAAGTAAGAACAAGAACCATATGATACTCTCAATAGATGCTGAAAAAGCATTTGACAAAGTACAGCATCCCTTCCTGATCAAAACTCTTCAAAGTGTAGGGATAGAGGGCACATACCTCAATATCATCAAAGCCATCTATGAAAACCCCACTGCAAATATCATTCTCAATGGAGAAAAACTGAAAGCTTTTCCACTAAGGTCAGGAACACGGCAGGGATGTCCATTATCACCACTGCTATTCAACATAGTACTAGAGGTCCTAGCCTCAGCAATCAGACAACAAAAGGAAATTAAAGGCATCCAAATCGGCAAAGAAGAAGTCAAATTATCACTCTTCACAGATGATGTGATACTATATGTGGAAAACCCAAAAGACTCCACTCCAAAACTGCTAGAACTTGTACAGGATTTCAGTAAAGTGTCAGGATATAAAATCAATGCACAGAAATCAGTTGCATTTCTCTACACCAACAGCAAGACAGAAGAAAGGGAAATTAAGGAGTCAATCCCATTTACAATTGCACCCAAAACCATAAGATACCTAGGAATAAACCTAACCAAAGAGACACAGAATCTATACTCAGAAAACTATAAAGTACTCATGAAAGAAATTGAGGAAGACACAAAGAAATGGAAAAATGTTCCATGCTCCTGGATTGGAAGAATAAATATTGTGAAAATGTCTATGCTACCTAAAGCAATCTACACATTTAATGCAATTCCTATCAAAGTACCATCCATCTTTTTCAAAGAAATGGAACAAATAATTCTAAACTTTATATGGAACCAGAAAAGACCTCGAATAGCTAAAGGGATATTTAAAAAGAAAGCCAACATTGGTGGCATCACAATCCCGGACTTCAAGCTCTATTACAAAGCTGTCATCATCAAGACAGCATGGTACTGGCACAAAAACAGACCCATAGATCAATGGAACAGAATAGAGAGCCCAGAAATAGACTCTCAACTCTATGGTCAACTAATCTTCGACAAAGCAGGAAAGAATGTCCAATGGAAAAAAGACAGCCTCTTCAATAAATGGTGCTAGGAAAATTGGACAGCCACATGCAGAAAAAATGAAATTGGACCATTTCCTTACACCACACACAAAAATAGACTCAAAATGGATGAAGGACCTCAATGTGCGAAAGGAATCCATCAAAATCCTTGAGGAGAACACAGGCAGCAACCTCTTTGAACTCAGCCGCAGCAACATCTTCCTAGGAACAACGCCAAAGGCAAGGGAAGCAAGGGCAAAAATGAACTTTGGGATTTCATCAAGATCAAAAGCTTTTGCACAGCAAAGGAAACAGTTCACAAAATCAAAAGACAACTGACAGAATGGGAGAAGATATTTGCAAACGACATATCAGATAAAGGACTAGTGTCCAGAATCTATAAAGAACTTAGCAAACTCAACACCCAAAGAACAAATAATCCAATCAAGAAATGGGCAGAGGACATGAGCAGACATTTCTGCAAAGAAGACATCCAGATGGCCAACAGACACATGAAAAAGTGCTCCATATCTTTTGGCATCAGGGAAATACAAATCAAAACCACAATGCGATATCACATCACACCAGTCAGAATGGCTAAAATCAACAAGTCAGGAAATGACAGATGCTGGCGAGGATGCGGAGAAAGGGGAACCCTCCTACACTGTTGGTGGGAATGCAAGCTGGTGCAACCTCTCTGGAAAACAGCATGGAGGTTCCTCAAAATGTTGAAAATAGAACTGCCCTATGACCCAGCAATTGCACTATTGGGCATTTACCCTAAAGATACAAACGTAATGATCCAAAGGGGCACGTGTACTCGAATGTTTATAGCAGCAATGTCCACAATAGCCAAACTATGGAAAGAACCTAGATGTCCATCAACAGATGAATGGATCAAGAAGATGTGGTATATATACACAATGGAATACTATGCAGCCATCAAAAGAAATGAAATCTTGCCATTTGCGACAACATGGATGGAACTAGAGCGTATCATGCTTAGCGAAATAAGTCAAGCAGAGAAAGACAACTATCATATGATCTCCCTGATATGAGGAAGTGGTGATGCAACATGGGGGCTTAAGTGGGTACGAGAAGAGTAAATGAAAGAAGATGGGATTGGGAGGGAGACAAACCATAAGTGACTCTTAATCTCACAAAACAAACTGAGGGTTGTTGGGGGGAGGGGGTTTGGGAGAAGGGGGTGGTATTATGGACATTGGGGAGGGTATGTGTTTTGGTGAGTGCTGTGAAGTGTGTAAACCTGGTGATTCACAGACCTGTACCCCTGGGGATAAAAATATATGTTTATAAAAAATAAAAAATTATATTAAAAAAAAAAGAACAAGGTAAAAGTGTGCCCCTTGCTTCCCTCATAAAGTAGGGTCTAATGAAGTCTGCCTTAGCCCCCTTACATACTGAGGTCACTCCAAATGTCTCTAAAGAAAAAGAGTGGGGGCACCTGGGTGACTCAGTCATTAAGTGTCTGCCTTCATCTCAGAGTCCTGGGATAGAGCCCTGAATTGGGCTCCTTGCTCTGAAGGAAATCTGCTTCTCCATCTCCCACTACCCCTGTTTGTGTTCCTGCTCTTGCTGTCTCTCTGTCAAAAAAATAAAATCTAAAAAAAAAAAAAAGAAAGAAAATGAGGGGGACCCTGTGACTCCTTCAGCTCCCCAAATTAGTCCTTTAACTTTGCAAATTAAACCTAGCACGATAATTTTTGGAATATATAAATACCTTCTATAATTGAAAAGAAATGAACTTGCAATAATATGGTGATAAAATGGGATTGGATTCTGTTGGGACTGCTTTGAAATTATCAAAATGATGGAATTTTCGTCAGATATATTTTGACCTCATATCTAATTCTTATGATTGTACGGTTTGAACATTTTGAGTAATACTATAACATGTCAAACAATGTAAACAGAATATTAAAAATGAATAGTATGAATTGGGAGAAAAGGCATTAACATTTTGATACTGTTTGCTTATAACAAAGATTTAATGAAGACAAAGTGGCATTATTAATTCATTTTCATGATAAAGTTTACCAGAAAACAAAACAAAACATGGATATGAATTCTCTCCATGACAATTTTTGTGCTCTGCATGATAAAGAGCACCACCATAAGTGTTAACTTCATCCTAGAAAGAATCAATGTAATAGTCCCATTAGTTTCTAATTATTCAGCCTATAGAAAGTATCTTCTGTGGTCAATCAGAGTAAGCAATATATATTACTTCAAAGACCCAGGCAGACTTCTACATTAATGCAATTTTAATTCATTTCCTTTGTAAATGGTTACCAATTCACTTCCCTTTGAAATGCTTTTATCTAAAAATGTGTAATAACCAAACTATGTACCATTCATTAAGTCTTTATTAAGTCTTAATTATGAGCCAATTATTGGACTCTGATAGAATATCATTTATTACTCACAACAAAACTCTGACACAACTATAATTTTCCACATTTAGTAGATGAATAAACTAAAGCTGAGAGAAAGTAACTTGCCTAAAATCATGCATATACTGAGTGGCTGAGCCAGGATTTGATTCTCACTCTGTCAAACTCTGTGCTCTTTCAATGAGATTGCATTTCCTCCTTAAGAAAATCATGGGATCTTGTATTTACAGTGTGATTTTTCTCCAAAAAAAAAAAACCCCAAGATTATTTCTGATTTGGGTCTTATAAGAAATCCTCCATTAATATAACATGTCTGGGGCACTTGGGTGGCTCAGTTGGTTAAGCATGACCCTTGATTTCAGTTCAGGGCATGATCTCAGGGTTGTAAGATTGAGCCCCATGATGGGCTCTACACACTGGGTGTGTAGCCTGCCTGAGACTCTCTCTCCCTTTGCCCCTTCCCCCTTTCTCTCTCCCCCTCCATTTTTTTTTTAATTCCTACTGAAGGGCCATGCATTATCAGACTATCCAGCTACTTTCACATCTTTCAAAAGTATTACCACAGTCCTTGCCTCTTTCTCCTTTGGCCAGCAGCCCTTCTGAATCCCCATAATTTTGGATTGTCATAATTATCCTATTCTTCTTTTCCAGAATATTTTGACTCAACTTTTATGGGCAAAGCTTGAAAGGTATAAGACTCTTATTTTCAGAATCTCATTTCTATCAAGATCAATCACTTTCAATTCCATGACCCTGGCTTTTAGTACCTGTCTTCCTTATTGCTTTGGCTTCACCTTCTTTGGGAAAAAAAAAATATACCCACTATGAAGCTCGAGGAGAACAATTTATTTTCCTTTTCTCACCATTCTTTCATTACTCATTTTGTTTATCCTCTCCCTTCTCACAGCACTGTAATTGTTAGTGTCCTTTATATGTTATTTCCTTTATTCTATTTTAAGCCTAAGCTTTTTGGCAATCTGGAATATCAAAAGACATTCTTTAGGCTTATTTTCTCCTTACCATTGTAGATAAAGGACATTTAATGCATATATGAATAATTATTGCCTCAGGTAATAAAAACAGATATAGGAAACTCCCTCCTTCGAGGTTGATAAAAACAAGTCCCTTAAGGTTCCAACCTTATTTGAATACCATTAACTTCACAAGTGGAACCACAGTCCTTTGCAACTTCCTTTCATATATCTTAGTGAACTGCCAATTGTGTTGAGCTCTGCTCCCTTTAGGTTTTGACAGTTCACTTCTTTCATTTGTCTGCCTGTAGTACACCATGGACCACTGATCGCCAGTAACTGACATAATGTTAGTAAATTCCATTGACTGTCACAAGTATCTTGAAGCAGCTGGTAGATTATAATCAACACAGAGAAATAGAGATTTAAAAAAATTTTAGGTAACAAATTTCTTTTTTTTTTTAAAGATTTTATTTATTTATTTGACAGACAGAAATCACAAGTAGGCGGAGAGGCAGGCAGAGAAAGAGGAGGAAGCAGGCTCCCCGCTGAGCAGAGAGCCTAATGCGGGGCTCGATCCCAGAACCCTGGGATCATGACCTGTAGGTAACAAATTTCTTAAGTCTCCATTTTAACCTCTGTTGTGAGGTCAAGGTCCATCTATTCACCCCAAACAATTGAGTATTGTTTAAGGAAATTGAGTATAATAATAAAAAAAAAAACAGTCAGGAGTGAGCTCTGAGTTCGTGTTTCTAAAAAATGCTTGTAGAATAATGCAGCTTCTATAGAAAAAAAAAGAATACATTTAAAAATAAAATATGGTTAGCGCCAACTCTCCTTTTTTCTGAGTACAATAAGCACCAGCATTTGATGAAAGGCAGAATGTAAACAATTTTTCTTCACAACCAAAATCTATAAAAATATAATATTATGATTTTGTAATGAATTGTACAATTCTAAGTGTCTTAAAATTGTTTTTATCTTAACATTGAGGACTTTTTGTTTATTTGTGAAAACAAAGATGTAGGGAGTTATATCTGAAATACTAGAAATATCCTGAAAAATAAAAAAAGAATGGGTGTAACTGTATGCAGAGTGATTGGCCCACTGTGATACAGATGCTGTGGAAGACTGGGGAAAGTGTCTTGTCAAGGAAGAATATTAAGTCATAGTGATGTAATATGAACCCAAGATACCAGCTCTTAGTTAAGAGCAGCTACTAAGCATCAGTTGACTCACTTGAATTCTTTTGATTTCTTTTTTAATAGCACAGTTCAAGCCATGGATTGCTATTCTTTTAAAAAACACTAGAAGATTATGGTGAGTAGGAAGTTTGATCTCTTACAAAGAGATGCTTAATAATTTCCTGGAACCCTGAAAGCCAGGCTATTCTGTGTAACTTCACTTTTTCTTCTCTGTTATTTGCAGTGTTGTTTCAGATATGAAATAAAAATTATTATTGTCACCTTCCAAACATTAGTCACTGGTTCAGAATCCTCTTTGAAAATGCTGATTATTTGAGAATTATAAACTGTTTGGATATTGTTGATCACAATAGGCCTATTGACCTGAATGGTAGCACTCTGGCTGATAAGTACACAAAGACTCTCCCTCAGAAGCAGGATGGGCAACCACAGCTTCCCTCTAGGTATTTTAGCTATAAAATTTGTTGGACATTATCTTATCCCATGCCTTATTTTCATGTCTATGTGCTCTATCTGCTAGGATTTTATGTCTTAAACATGAGTTTTAAAAAGAGTTTTGTTTAAACTATGACCAAAATTATCAAAAATTTTTAAAAAAAAGAGCTGTCTGAAGTTCGTCAAGGTTAAGCTTAAGTTAAAAATTGGGAGATGTAGACATGAATTGACATGCTTCAACAGTGAAAAGTATTTAAAATATAAACACAGTATTTAAGGCAGAACTAATAGCCACTGGGGTTTAAGGTAACTTTAGGCCACAGATGCCGTCTTTTATTCAGCTATCCACAAGCCTGTTTAAAAGTGAAAGACTTCACAATAGGAGTCCTTAGAGATTTTTCCTTCATTTGGAATAATTAACTCATTTTATATGGATCTTACATAGCTAGATAAAAACTGCAGTTCAGGTAGAAAGAAATGACATAACTTCTGAAAACCAAGACTGCTAATATCCTATTACACCAGGTTTTATGTTTTAAGTGATTCAATTATGTCATATTAACTTGATTCAATACTATGATTGACATTCTCAGGAGCTATAAGGAAGCTCGTGCTGGGGGAAACAAAAGACAAAATAGCTCAAGGACTCAATGTGGGAAGGCCTGAATTTAAAAAAAAAAAAAAAAAAAAGCATGTTTTGTGAGAAAAATTTTTTTTAATATAATAATTTAGGAAGGTCACTAGACTGGAAGTATTCAAAGAATAGTATACAAAAACAAAGTGTCCAACTTAGAAACAGTACCCTGTTGAGGGATGCCTATGTGGCTCAAGTTGACTCTTGATCTCAGTCCAGGTCTTCATCTCAGGGTCACAAGTGCAAACCCTGCATTGGGCTCCACACTGGGTGTGGACCTACTTAAAAATCTATTGAAGAAAATGCTACAAGTTTTGTTTATCTGTTTGCTTGTTTTCTTTTATTGTTGCATATCCACTGTATGTATTAAAGAGTAAAAGCAACCCTGCTAGCTTAAGCCTAATAGACTGAACTAGGGATTAATGCATTTACCTGAAGAAAATCATAGGTTGGGCAGGAGGGAGTACACCTAATTCTAAGCTGATTTTGGATGTCCATGTTGAATGTTGGTAAGCCAAGTTTATCAAATCATCTATTTTGGGAAGTTCACACACTAGGTGAAAAAGAGAAGGCACATCATTAGAGCTCAGGACATTATCCTGAATGACACTAAGCTATATACTAGTTCTCTACATCATACACAATAATAACTACACTAACAACTACTACTATTACTAGTACTCCTATTACTGTTGTCGATGCTGTGAAGAAGCTACCATTTATTAAGAATCTACTAGCCCGGCTAGCTCAGTCGGTAGAGCATGAGACTCTTATTAAGAATCTACTATGGGTCAGACACTGCAATAAGTATATGTGTGTAACTGTCTTTAATCTTCACTGATCCTAATGAGGTGGGTACTATTTTTATTCTTAGATATAGAACTTAAAAATATAAAAACTAGGAACACTCTGAGCTTTAGCAACTTGCCCAAAGTCACACAGTTTGGAAGAGGCAGACTCAGGATTCAAACCTAAGCACATACTAAGCCTTAAAAACATTAGTACACATAGAAAATGCAACTGATGAATGAACTCACTACATCTTTTTTTCGTAGATCCTTTCAACAAGCCTCCATGCCTAAGGATAATCTGAGTATGTCTTTTTCTTGCAAACTTAAAGACCATAATGGCAACAATTATGTACTCCTTCTTAGTCATGGACTATTTTTTAAATTAAATTTTATTTTTTTCAGTATTCCAGAAATCATTGTTTATGCAACACACCCAGTGCTCCATGCAATATGTGCCCTCTGTAATATCCACCACCTGGCTCACCCAATACCCCCCCACTACCCTCCCCTCCAAAACCCTCAGCTTGTTTCTCAGAGTCCACACTCACAAGGTTTGTCTCCCCCTCCTATTTCCCCCAACTCACTTCTCCTCTCCATCTCCCAAATCTTCCATCTTATTCTTTATGCTCCACATATGATAATTGACTCTCTCTGCTTGACTTATTTCACTCAGCATAATCTCCTCCAGTCTCGTCCATGTTGATACAAAAGTTGGGTATTCATCCTTTCTGGTGGAGGCATAATACTCCATTCTATATATGGACTATACCCTCTTTATCCATTCGTCCATTGAAGAGCATCTTGGTTCTTTCCATAATGTGGTGACCGTGGCCGATGCTGCTATAAACTTTAGGGTAAACATGACCCTTCTTTTCACCACATCTGTTTCTTTGGGGTAAATACCCAGTAGTGCAATTGCAGGGTCATAGGGTAGCTCTATTTTTTTTTTTTATTTGATAGACAGAGAGAGATCACAAGTAGGCAGAGAGGCAGGGGGAAGCAGGCTCCCTGCTGAGCAGAGAGCCTGATGTGGGGCTCGATCCCAGGACCCTGAGATCATGACCTGAGCTGAAGGCAGAGGCTTAAACCACTGAGCCACCCAGGTGCCCCAGGTAGCTCTATTTTTAATTTCTTAAGGAACCTCCACACTGTTTTCCAAAGTGGCTGCACCAACTTGCATTCCCACCAACAATGTAAGAGGGTTCCCCTTCTCTACAGCCTCTCCAACACTTGTTGTTTACTGTTTTGTTGATTTTGGCCATTCTAACTGTTGTAAGGTGGTATATCAATGTGGTTTTGATTTGAATCTCCCTGATGGCTAATGATAATGAACATTTTTTTAATGTGTCTGTTAGCGATTTCTATGTCTTTGGAGAAGTGTGTGTTCACATCTTTTGCCCATTTTTTTAATGTGATTTTCTGTTTTGTGTGTGTTGAGTTAGAGGAGTTCCTTATAGATCTTGGATATCAGTCCTTTTTCTGTAGTGTCATTTGCAAATATCTTCTCCTATCCCATGGGTTGCCTCCTTGTTTTGCTGACTGTTTCCTTTGCTATGAAGAAGGCTTTGGTCTTAAAGTCTGGAAACTTCATTTTCACTTTTGTTTCCTTTGCTTTTGGAGACATATCTTGAAAAAACTTGCTGTGGCCAATGTTGAAGAGCTTACTGGCTATGTTCTCCTCTATGATTTTGATAGATACCTATCTCACATTGGAGTATTTTATCCATTTCAAGTTTATCTTTCTGTATGGTGTAAGAAAATGTTTGTGTTTCATTCTTCTACACATAGTTGTCCAATATTCCCAGCACCATTTATTGCAGAGACCGTCCTTTTCCACTGGATTTTATTTTCTTGCTTTGTTTATTTGACCATAGAGTTGCAGGTCCATATCTCCACGGGTCTGTTTCTGTCTTTATGCCAGTACCATGCAGTCTTGGTGACCATAGCTTTGTAGTAAAGCTTAAAATCAGTTGATGTGATGCCCCACTTTTTTTTTTTCAACATTTCGTAGCAATGCAGGGGCTATTCTTGTTTCATACAAATTTTAGAATTATTTGTTCCAGCTCTTTGAAAAATGCTGGTGGAATATCAATCAGGATGGCACTGAAAGTATAGATTGTTCTGGGCATTATAGACACTTTAATGATTTTTATTCTCCCAATCCATGAGCATGGAAAGCTCTTCCATCTTTTTGTATCTTCTTCAATTTCTTTCATGAGCATTCTGTAGTTCTTTGAGTACAGATCCTTTACCTCTTTGGTTAGGTTTATTCCCAGGTCTCTTATGGCTCTTGGTTCTATAGTAAATGGAATCAATTATCTAATTTCCCTCTCTATTTTTTTTTCATTATTAGTGTACAAGAAAGCAACTGATTTCTGTACATTGATTTTATATCCTTCCATATAACTGAATTGCTGCATGAGTTCTAGTAGTTTGGGGATGTAGTCTTTTGGGTTTTCCATATAAAGTATCATGTCATCTGCAAAGAAAGGGAGTTTGACTTCTTTGCCAAATTGAATACCTTTTATTTGTTTTTGTTGTCTGATTGCTGTTGCTATGACTTCTAGTACTATGTTGAACAACAGTGGTGAGAGTGGACATCTTTGTCGTGTTCCTGATCTCAAAGGGAAGTCTGTCAGCTTTTCCCCATTGAGGATGATATTTGCTGTGGGTTTTTCATATATAGATTTTATGAAGTTGAGGAATGTTCCCTCTATCTCTATACTTTGAAGCATTTTAATCTGGAATAGAAGCTGTATCTTGTCAAATGCTTTTTCTGTATCCATTGAGAGGACCATGTGGTTCTTCTCTCTTCTCTTATTGATTTGTTCTATCACATTGATTGATCTGTGAATGTTGAACAACACTTGCATCCCATGGATAAGTCCCACCTTGTCGTGGTGGATAATCTTTTTAATATACTGTTGGATCCTGTTAGCTAGGATCTGTTGAGAATCTTCACATCGATGTTTATCAGGGATATTGGTCTGAAATGCTCCTTTTTGGTGGGGTCGTTGCCTGCTTCGGGGATCAGGGTAATGCTGGCTTCATACAGAGAGTCTGGAAGCTTTCCTTCTGTTTCTATTTTTGGAAATAGCTTCAGGAGAACAGGTATTATTTCTTCTTTGAATGTTTGGTGGAATTCTCCAGGGAATCCATCAGGTCCTGGGCTCTTATATTTTTGGAGCTTTTGATCACTGCTTCAATTTTGTTATGAGATATTGGTCTATTCAGGTTGTCCATTTCTTCTTGATTCAGCTTTGGAAGTTTACAGGCTTCCAGGAAAGCATCCATTTCATCTAGGTTGCTTAACTTATTGGCATAATAACTGTTGATAATTTCTGATGACTGCTTCTATTTCCTTGGTGTTAGTCATGATCTCTCCCTTTTCTTTTGGATTAGTTTGGACAACAGTTATGGATTATAGCCCTCGACCCGCAAGGACGACAAGAAGCCCCAGTTCAGATGTATCTTCTCTCTCTTTATTTCCACAAGTCTACACACTTATATACATTTACATGACCAATCAGCGAGCATGGTACAGGAGGGAGCGAATCAGGCTGTGCACCTAAACCAACAGCTTCGCTAGCAACCAATGCTGTTTACTTCCTCTTTGGGCGTTCCACTTAGTCTCACAAGGCAATCCTAACCTGGCAACTAGCCAGGCGCCATCTTTTAATGGCAGAGGTTGCCCTGGCCAGGGGCCTGCCTCCGACATCTCCCCCTTTTTTCTATTATGGCAGGGATCGTGCCTGTCTTAGGTTGTCAGTGGCAGGGAATATCCTTACCCGTCATCAGATGGCAGATATCAATGATCTGCATCCTGTATTAGGTTGGTATATTTCCCCCACCAATCTTACCCGTTGTTGACTACCGATCCAGCATACTTAGCCACACTTGGGGGGATGTTCCAGCCTCGATGGCTAACAAGGCCTGCACCATGGCTTGCTGTTGCCTAGGTTGCTGTCGCCTCCAAATTTGCAGTTTCCTTACTAGTAGAATCAAGCCCACTACGAGGATTGTCATCAGACCAATTATGCTAGCTCATTGTTTTGTAAAGGTTAACACATCTTGCAATGTTTTGATTATCTCTGGGAGGGTTGCAAGCTCAACTCTGGTGTTATTTACCCTTGTTATGCATAGTAGCAGGTGCTGAGTATAGTTTTGGAATTCTGTGGACTAATTCCCCTGCAGATATTAGGAGAGCTGTCGGGAGACATTCTGTAAGTCACTCATATTAGTATAGGCTATGGGAGTTACACAAATTGCCGGGAAGGGTGCTATACATCCCAGTCCCAATAGGGCCCCCAATATTTCCACTTGTTCTTGAACCAAATCCACTCTCTGGTTGACTATCAGGATTACTGCTTACAGATGTGCATTGATCTGAGTCTGTGTTTGAAGGGCAGCCGCCGTTCCTTCTGCAAGGGTGTTCACAGCTTCCGCAGTGGGTATAGTTGTAGCAAGCAAGACTGCTGCTGCCGTGGCAGCTGCTGTAGATATAGCCAATGCTGTCACAACAGCATTGGCTCTTCTTTCTGGATAGCACCACCGGTAACTTGTCCTCTGGAGTGGAAACTGGGATAGGAATATGGGTAGGGATACGCATAATCACAGCCGGCTTGAAGGCCTTGACATTCCAGCACTGGGAAAGATAGCAATTCTTAGTGCAATTCAATGTATCATTCAGCTCGCTAGCATTTGTTACGAGGAAAAGGAATGGTGGCGAGACACATATGGGAGTGGGCTGATAAGTAATTTTATTGGGACAAGACACATTAACTGTTGTCTCAAAGGTACTAGAGTCATTTTGTTTATAAGAACAGTTGAGGAATTTGCCACCATTTAACATGGACACTGCTGAGATATCAGTACATGCTCCTAGCAAGTTACAGACCTGCCACGCATCAAAGGGAGAGGAGGGATTGCCTTGCTTAGGATTTTGAAAGTAATAATTGTACCCTGTAAAGGTATTATTTTTATAAGTAGGAAAGCGTGGAGTGAATGTAAAGCTATGCATTTCATTGATGTAAACTGAGTGCAAGGTACTCTGACATCCAGACCACTCCGGTGGCCATACCCTGTTATTGGTGCACCTGGGCAACTTAAAAGATTGATATGGCCCCGAGGCATTAATAGGTTTCATAGGGGTCAAACCCTGGATCACAGGTGGTCCCATTGAGGTATGTTTAGCAAGCCTTCATCTAGGAACCATGGAGCCGCCTTTTCCACTGTATTCAAAAAGGCCAAGCAGTTTTTGCTTTTAGTGGAGTTTCATTGGCTTTCAGCAGGTCTTTTAAAGACCCTTCCAACTGCACTTTAGATACTTCAGATCCCATTATGAACACACAGACAACAGACGTGGATGTTAAAGACACTAGCACATTAACTTTTTACATGCATATACTTCAGTCGACCTTTACTCCCTGCTTTACCGCGGAATTGCCACTTTTGAACGTGGCCTTTACTCCCTGCTTTAACGCGGAACTCCCACTTTTGAATGTGGCTAATATTCCCGCTTACCTGTGGATTACCTTGCAAGAATCCTTTATGCAGTTCCGGGTGCCGGCACCATTTATCGCCCTCGACCCACAAGGACAACAAGAAGCCCCAGTTCAGATGTATCTTCTCTCTCTTTATTTCCACAAGTCTACACACTTATATACATTTACATGACCAATCAGCAAACAGGGTACATGAGGGAGCGAATCAGGCTGTGCACCTAAACGAACAATTTCGCTAGCAACCAATGCTGTTTACTTCCTCTTTGGGCATTCCGCTTAGTCTCACGAGGCAATCCTAACCTGGCAACTAGCCAGGCACCATCTTTTAATGGCGGAGGCCGCCCTGGTCAGGGGCCTGCCTCTGACAATGGATCTTATTGATTCTTTCAAAAATCCAGCTTCTAGTTTTTTTGATGTGTTCTATTGTATCTCTAATTTCTATCTCATTGATCTCTGCTCTAGTCTCAATTATTTCCCTTCTTGTGCAAGGGGTTGGCTTAATTTATTGTTGCTTCTCCAGATCTTTGAGGTGTAAAGAGAGCTAGTGTATTATGGATTTTTTTTTTTTTTTTGAAAGAGAGTCTTGGATGGCTATGTATTTCCCCCTTAGGACCATCTTTGCTGTATCCCATAGGTTTTGGACTGAAGTGTCTTCATTCTCATTGGTTTCCATGAACTGTTTAAGTACTTCTTTGATTTCCTGGTTGATCCAGACATTCTTAAGCAGGGTGGTCTTTAGCTTCCAAGTGTTTTAATTCCTTCCATACTTTTTTCTTACAGTTGAGTTCAAGTTTCAGAGCATTGTGGTCTGAGAATATGAAAGGAATAATCTCTATCTTTTGTTATCAGTTGAGCCCTGATTTGTGGCCTAGTATGTGGTCTATTCTGGAGAAAGTTCCATGTGCACTTGAGAACAATGTGTATTTTGTTCTTTTAGGGTGGAATATTCTGTATATAACTATGAGGTCCTTCTGGTCAAAAGTGTCATTCAATGCTTTTGTTTCTTTATTGATTTTCTGCTTGGATGATCTGTCTATTTCTGAGAATGGTGTGTTAAGATCCCCTACTATTAATGTATTCATATCAATATGACTCTTTATCTTGATTAACAGCTGTCTTATGTAGCCAGCTGCTCTTATATTGGGGGCATAAATATTTACAATTGTTAGATCTTCTTGGTGGATAGAAACTTTAAGAATGCTGTAGTGTCTTTCTTTATCTCTGACAACAGTCTTTAGTTTAAAATCTAATTTATCTGATATGAGAATCACTACCCATGCTTTCTTTTGAGGCTCATTGGCATGAAAGATGCTTCTCCATCCCTTCACTTTCAGTCTGAAGGTATCCTTAGGTTCCAAATGGGTCTCTCATAGACAACTTATGGATGGGTCCTTTCATTTTATCCAATCTGCAACCTTGTGCCATTTTATGGGAGTGTTTAGGCCATTCACATTGAGAATGATTACTGAAAGATACATTTTTATTGACATCATGTTGCCTGTGAAGTCCTTGTTTCTATAGATTGTCTCTGTAAATTTATGCTCCATGACACTCTTTGGTTCTTTCTTCATTTATATAACCCCCCTTAATATTTCTTGTAGTGCCGGCTTAGTGGTCACATACTCTTTAATGCCTTGCCAGTCTTGGGAGCTCTTTATCTCTCCACCCATTTTGAATGCCAGCCTTGCTGGATAAAGTATTCCTTGCTGCATGTTCTTCTCATTTAGCGCCCAAATATGTCTTGCCAGACCTTTCTGGTTTGCCAGATTTCTGTGGACAGGTCTCACATTATTCTGATGGAACTTCCTCTGTACATAAGGAATCTCTCCCCCTTAGTTGTCCTCAGAAGGTCTTGTCTAAAATTATGATTCCTCATTTTCATAATAAAGCACCTCAAGGTGTTTCTAGATTTGTTGATTTTGGAAATGTTCTTCTTACCTCTAGGACATAAACGCTTGTTCCATTCCCCAGATTGGGAAAATTTTCATGGAGAATTTGTTCAACTCTATCTTCTAGTCTTCTTTCTTCCTCCCCTTCAGAAAGCCCAAGATTCTGACACTTGAATATTTCATGGTGTCAATTTTTTCTCTAAGTCTGTTTTTGTGGCTTCTAAGCTGTTTGTTCCAGGCATCCTCCTGACCCTTTTTTTCTATCAGTGTGTCCTCTAGCTCACTAATTCTATCTTCTGCCTTAGTTAACCTAGCTGTTAGAGTATTTAAATTACATTGGATCACATTGATAGCAGTTTGAACTTCTTCCCAGGTAGATTTTACTTCTGCCCTTAGCAATTCCATGCTGTCACTAATGATTTTCTTCAACCTAGCCATTACCTGGATAACTGTTACCCTGAATTCCCTTTCCAACATACTGTTTACATCTATATCCAATAGCTCTGATGGAGAGGGCAGTCTCTGAATTTTTCCTCTGTTGGGTGTTCCTTCTCCTAGTTATTTTGGTGAGAGGTGCTTGAGGGCATGTGTAGCTGAATATATCAACTGCAATCCAGGCAAGGTGCACCTTGTAAGGCTTCTGAGCAATCGGAAGTCACCACCAAAAAGAAAGAAGAAATAAAAAATAAAGAGAGAGATGGAATAAAAATAGCGAAGAAAAGACCCAGCTGGAATGAGCTCCAAAGGTAGGATTTATAAGGTATACAAACAAAACAGACAAACACAAAGACTGACAAAAGTAAATAATCATGATCTATTTTAAAATGAGGTAGGGGGCACCTGGGTGACTCAGTCAGTTAAGTGTGGAACTCTTGATTTTGTCTCAGGTCACAATCTCAGGTTCCTGAGTTGAGATCCACATTGGGCTCTGCACTGAGATGAAGCCTGATTAAGATTCTCTCTCTCTCCCTCTCCCTTCCCCTCCCTCAGTCTCTTTCTCTCTCACCCTCTCAAAAAATACAGGAAAATAAAAAAGAAATAAGAAAAAAAAAGATGAGGTAAAAAGATCTCCAGGGTGAGTCAGGAAGAACTATAAACTCAATGCCTATTTAATTCTAGACATTCTACTAGTTTGTGTGGAGGTTAACAATATAAGAAACATTTTTTATGTCCTCTGGCTTCATGGAGTTTATAACCCTGGTAAAATGCACTGTGTATATTATTTACAAAATGAGAAAACTCAGAGACAGGGAGAAGATAGGGTAAAGGATATTAAGCTCATGTTGTCCCACAGATGCAACTAGATAATGCTCTCATCAGTGTAAATAACTTTAAAAACAACCCAAAGACTAGCAGGACAAACTGCACAACTAAAGGTAGAAAAGAAACAGCATCAAAGAAGGTAGAAAGGACAGAGACACTGTTGGGAACTAAAGAACCATGGGCCATCCAGAGGAGGGAGAGATCTGCTGGCAAGGAAAAAGAAGAAAAACAGACTCTTACACTGGGAAGCCCATACAGGGAAGAAGAATCCCCATAACACTTGGTTTTGTAAACTAGAGGGACTAAATTTCATGAGTTCTTACAAATAACAGGACTTAAAACCCAGGATTTTAAAAATCAGTGGATTCAGTATTGGGAGAGCTGGGAGGGTAATAAGAAACAGAGTCCACCCTTAAGAGACAGCACAGCAAACAGCCCAGGCAGATACAGCATAGAAGCAGTAGTTCATAAAATACCTGGAACATATGGAAGGGATAGTTATTTATTATTGTAAGTGTTTGGCCCAGGTCAGTGATTGCTGGGAGACTCCTCCAGGAACCAAGGAGCTGGAAGGTAGTATTTCCCTCCCCTGGCTAACTGTGAGAACCAGCCCAACACAGACATTCACTACATAATCTATTTACATGAAGCCCTGCACCACCACCACCCCACTGAACTTGGGTAAATTCACCATTTCCAGTCAAGTTTACCTCAGCCCCAGCACTTCAGGTCTTCTCCCTCAGAAGACTGGTGCAAACCTTGCCAACACCACATCTCCTGACCTATGCAATTATGGGGTCTTGGTCCTGGTGGCAGTGGCAGTGAAACTACAGGGAAAACCAGTACATAGCTTGTTGAGATTGTGTAGCCCACCCATACATGTTTGCAGATCCACCCAGGCAGCCCCAGTCCGCACAGCAGTTGCAGGTCTCATTTCACAGCACATCTATGTGTCATACCATGGGCAGTCCAGTTCCAGAAGCTGGGGTAGCAGCACATCCCCTCTCACCAGTGCACAAAACTTATAGGCACTGCACAACTCACCCCTTCCAATATGTTCTTGGATGAGCCCATTCAAACTGGGGGCACAAACCTGGCAGTATGCAAAAAGCCACAACACGGGCCCATACAATTTCAAGTGACTTCTGCCCTAAGGTGAGGGAAAGAACCACACACACCAGTCACACTACAGAACCCAGGCTCTGATTGTTGGCCCCACCCACCAAAAAAAAAAAAAAAAAAAAAAAAACTTCTTAGGGGAAAACACAAGGAAAGTAAAGTGCCCTGCAGTTTAAAGATACCACATCTTTGGGAAACACCTGGTCTGACCAAATTCAAGCCTAAGGTGACCCCAGAATGGTCCAGTAACAAAACAGAGACCAAACACTGCCCACAACAGACAAAAAGAACCACTGCAAATGAATTAATTAAAGGACAAAGCAGCCAAGAAATCATAATAGCAAGGTACACATAACATACATAGCAGACATGAGTGAAGTGGCTGGTTCAGGTGAACAAAGGGACATTGCACTGTAAGGCACCATAGGACTTCTTTCTCATAAGGCCATTATTTTCTTTCTTTTTTTTAAGATTTTATTTATTTATTTGACAGATGGAGATCACAGAGAAGCAGGCAGAGAGAGAGGAGGAAGCAGGCTCCCCACTGAGCAGAGAGCCCGATGTGGGGCTTGATCCCAGAACCCTGAGATCATGACCTGGAGCTGAAGGCAGAGGCCCTAACCCACTGAGCCACCCAGGCACCCCCATTTCTTTCAAAAGGAGATGTAGTTGACTTTCCTAACACAGGAAAACAGAGATTGAGACAAAATGAGGAGATAGGGATTTGTTCCAAATGAAAGAACAGGACCAAATCACAGAAAGACAACAACATGAAATAGAAATAAGAAATATGTCTGAGAAATAATTTAAAGCACTGATGATAAAGATACTCACTGGACTTAAGAATAGTGGAGGACATCACTGAAACTATTAATAACATATAAAAAAATAAAACAATTAGAAACAAAGAACATAATAAATGAAATAAAAAATATACTAAATGGAATAAATTGTAGACTAGAAGAAGCAGAAAAATGGATAGCAACCTGGAAGACAGAGTAATGGAAAATAATCAAGCTGAGCAGGTGAGAGAAAAGAAAATATGCAAGATAAAAATAGACTTAGGGAAGTCTGTTGTGACTCTATTAAGTGACTCCATCCACATTATAGGGATCACAGAAGAATAGAGAGAAAAAAAGGAACAGAAAATATATTTGAAGAAATGATAGCTGAAAGTTCCATAAATATAGGGAAGAAAATACATCCAATTCCAGGAGGCACATAAATCCTTCCCAAAAATCAAACCAATGAGGTGTACAACAAGGTACATAGTAATTAAAATGGCAAAAAGTAATTTTAAAGAGGATTTTTAAATCAGCAAGAGAAAAGACAGTTACATACATGGGAAACCCTATCAACAGAATTTTTTTTTTCAACCAGAAACTTTGTGGGCCAAACATAACAGGCATGACATATTCAAAGTGTTGAAAGAAAAAAAAAATCTGCAGCCAAGAATACTCTATCCAGCAAGACTATCATTCAGAATACAAAGAGAGATAAACAGTTTCCTATACAAATAAAAGTTAAAAGGGTTCATGACCACTAAACCAGCCCTAAAAGAAATATTAAAGGGGAGTCTTGGGAAGGAAAGACTATACTAAGATTAATAAAAGTAAAAAGCACAAAAACAGTAAAATTAAATATACCTGTAAAAAAGGATGTAAAGTAGAACACCATAGTCTAAAACATGGGGAAAGAGAAGTTCAAACTTAATCAATGATAAACTTAAACTTAGACTGCTATATGATAGTACATGGTAAAATAGACTGCTATATGCAAAAGATGTTAAATATAAACCAAATAGTAACCACAAATCTAAAGTCAGTAGCAGATACACACAAAAAAAAAAAAAGAAAGAAAAGAAAAATGAATTAAAGTATATCATTAAAAAAAGCCAGGCAAACGTGAGAGAAGACAAGAGAAGAATAGAATAAAGAATTACAAAAATAAGCATAATACAAGTAACAATATGCAACAAATAGACTCCTATAAATAATTAGTTTGAATGTAAATGAATTAAAAATTCCAATCAAAAGACATAGGGGGATGGAATGGATAAAAGAAGACCCATCAATGTGCTGTCTACAAGAGACTCATTTCAGATCTAGAGACACCCACAGATGGAAAGTGAGAGGATGAAGAAATATTTATCATGAAAATTTAAGTGAAAAGAAAGCTGAGGTAGCAATATTTATATCAGTCAATATAGACTTTGAAACAAAATCTGTAACAAGGGACAAAGCAAAGAAAGGCACTATATAATCATAAAGATGACAATCCAACAAGAAGATATAACAAGTATAAGTATTTATACTTCCAACATGGGAGCCCTCAAATACTTTAAACAGTTAGTAACAAACATAAAGGAACTAATCAACATTAACCACCCATTACATCAATAGATCATCTAAAGACAAAATCAATGAGGAAACAGTCATTGTTAATGACACCTTGGACTAGATGGAATTAATAGACATATTCAGCAATTCAATTATAATACAACAATACACATTCTCTTAAACTACACAAAGACCATTTTCGATAATAAATCACATATTAGCCACAAAACAAGTCTCAAACAAATTCAAGACAACTGAAGTCACACCAGGCATCTTTTCTGACTATAATGCTAATCAACTGGAAATTGACCACAAAAATAAACCTGGAAAGAGCACAAAATCATGAAGGCTAAATAACATGCTGTGAACCAATAAATCAAAAAAAGAAATAAAAAATTATATGGAGAAAATGAAAATACAATAGTCCAAAATATTTGGGATGTAGCAAATGGTTCTAAAAGAGTTTATAGCAATACAGGCTGACATCAAGAAGGAAAAACAAACAAACAAACAAACAAACCAAAAACCCTCAAATAAACAATCTGGCCTTATGCTTAAAGGAGCTATAAAGAGAACAAACAAAATTCAAAACCAATAGAAGGACGAAAATAATAAATTCAAGAGCAGAGTAAATGATGTAGGAACTAAAAATACAATAGAACAAATCAAAGAAACCAGGATCAGCTTCTTTGAAAAAATCAACAAAATTGATAAATCTCTAGCCAAGCTCTTCAAAAAAAAAGGGAGAGACTCAAATAATCATAATCAAAAATGAAAGAGGAGAAATAACAACTGACACTACACCACAGAAATACAAAGAATTATAAGAGAAAATTATGAAAAATTAATGCCAACAAATTGGAAAACCTAGAAGAAATGGAAAAATTCCTAGAAACATATAACCTACCAAAACTGAAGCAGGAAGAAATAGGACATTTGAATTGGCTGATTACCAGCAATAAAATTAAATCAGTAAAAAAAAAATAAAAACAAACAAACCTCCAAACAAAAGTCCAGGACCAGATGTCTTCACAGGTGAATTCTAGAAAACATATAAAGAATAGTTAATATCTGTTTTCTCAAACTTTTCAAAAAAGAAGAAGAAGAAGAAGAAGGAGAAGGAGAAGGAGAAGGAGAAGAAGAAATAAAACTTCCAAGTTGATTTTAGGAGGACAGCATTACCTTAATACCAAAACCAGATTAAAAAAAAAAATTAACAAAAAAGCTACCTACAAGCCAAAATTTCTGTTGAATATAGATGCAAAACTCCTCAACAAAATATTAGCAAATCAAACCCAACAATAAATTAAAATGAAACAAAACAAAACAAACAAACAAAATGCACCACAATCATGTGGGATTTATTCCCAGAATACAAGTGTGGTTCAAGATGCACAGAACAATTAACATGAAACATCACATAGGTGAAAGAAAGGATAAAAATTATATAATCAGGCATTGGAGAGTTTGGAACTAAGATGACAGCAGAGTAGAAGGACACTAGGCTCATCTCTTCCCTCAAACACAACTAAATAACTATCAAATCATTCTAAACACCCCAGAAATGAGCCTGAAGAACGACAGAATAAACTCCACAACTAAGGGGAGAGAAGACACATCAAAGAAGGTAGGAAGAGCAGAAAAATGATTTAAGGGAGAAATGGATCTCAAGTGTTGTGGAGGGGAAAAAGCCATACTCACAGAGAATGGTGAATGTGAGGAGAGAACACAAGGGGAAGCACAAGGTGAATATTTCCCCAAAACCACTGGCTGGTAAAATGAGAAAGTCTGATTTTTGTGAGTTACTACAATCAGCAGGACTTAAAATCTGAAGTTTTAAAGGTCAGTGGGCTTGGCTGTGATAGAGCTCTGAAGACACTTCCTTAATTCTGGACAATGCAGGCAGATAGCCTAAAGGTAGACTGTGTGAAAACAGTAATCAGAAAAATGCCTGAGTCACAGAAAAGGGAGATTATTTGCTCTTCTCAGAGTGCTTCCCTGACAGACAACATTCACAGAGTTGCTTCTTCATGAACAAAGGAACCTGCTGGTGACTCTTCCCTCCATAACCCTCAACTTAAAAACAGAGCAGACTACAGGAAGCATCACAGCACCAACATTGGCTGCCTAACCTACTTACACAAAGCCACACACCCTTGCACTTTGTCAGGAGTGCCCTTCTCCACCAAACTTGTTTCACTTCCAGGATGGTGGGCCACTTCACCAGATGAGCAAAAGATGTGCCCCCAGATGTACCCACACCACATTTCCTGACCAGAGATTTCTGGAGGGCTTCCATTCTACTGGAATTAATATCAGGTCTCATTTGGCAAGCAGGCAATAACACTCAGTTGAAACTCACCATATTTTGGCCAAGGACCAAACACTGCCCACTAACGACAAGGAGAGCCTCTATAGATGACTGCCCTGAAGAATAGAGCAGACAAAACACAACTGCAGAACTCACCCAACACACACCACACATACTCACTGAAGTGCCAGTCCCTGGACAATATATGACTTTTTCTCCACAAATCCAATACTCTCTGGAGGGGGGGGAGCATAAAAGACTTTTCCAACACAGAGAAGGCAGAGACAGATAAAATGTCACAATGGAAGAATTCACCCCAAAGGAAAGAACAAGAAAAGGTCATTGTTATGCCCCAGTAATGGGTCCATGATTAAAGGAGTGAGACTGATATAAAGGGAAAGTCAAGCAAAGCATTATTTCACGCCAAGCATCAAGAATCTAACTGAACATTTGGGGATATACCTCTTATAAGAGAGGGCGACCCTTCTCTGTTTCACAGACTAGCTTTTAAGGGCAAAGGCCATGAGGTCAGGCCTGGCCACGAACAGGTGGCCAATGAAATTGTAACACACACAGGAAACTCCACAGTGATGCTAGGTGACCAATTGAATTACAATTTACCCTAGTAGGCATTTGAACCAGCCTATTACACCTTGATTAAGATTGACACCAAAAAGGCTCCCAAAGGGCGGGGGCCCATACTCCTTGGTAATGAGGGAGACATTATGCAACCCCCCACTGATTGGATGTCTCCACCTGGCCTGACCCACCCTTGTATCTGGGCTTTGTTACCTGGAGCTGGTTTCCGGGACTTGTTTTTAAGTGAATCCCCTGGGGGAAGGGGAGCAGGGACAGTTTAACTTTAATAAAAGCCTCTTGCTAAATAGGTCCTTACAGTCATTACCAGAGATCTAAGTGAAACAGATATTAGTAACATCCTGATGGAAAACTTAAAGCAACATTCATAAGGATACTTCCTGGGCTTGAGAAAAGCATGGAAGACATCAAGGAGACACTTACTGAAGAGGAAAAAATTAATAATAAGTAGAATTGAATAACTCAATAAATGAGATTTAAAACAGGCTTAACTCGATGACTAGAAGGCTGGAAGCAGAGGACTGAATAAAAGATATAGGAGACAAAATAGTGGAAAATGATGAAACTGAGCAAAAAAGTAAAAAAAGAATTATGGACACAAGAACAGAGTTAGGGAACTCAGTGACACCATCAAATATAATAGCATTCCCATTATAGGAGTCCCAAAAGAACAAGAGAGAGAAAAGGGGGGAAACTTTATTTGGGGAAATAATAGCTGAAATCTTCCCTAATCTGGGGAGGGAAACAGACATTCAGATCCAGGAAGCACAAAGAACTCTCATTAAAATCCACAAAAGCTGGCCAACACCAAGACATATTGTAGTGAAATTTGCAAAATATAGTGATAAAGAAAAAATCCTAAAAGCAGCAAGTCAAAGAAGTCCATAGCTTCCAATTCAAGAATGATAAGGTGAGCAGAAGAAACATGGCAAGCCAGAAGAAAGTACCATGACACATTCAAAGTGCTGAATGTGAAAAAACTGCAGCCAAAAACACTCTATCCAGCGAGGCGATCATTCAGAATGAAAGGAGAGATAAGGAGTTTCCCAGACAAACAAAAACTAAAAGAACTTGTAATCACTAAATTAGTCTCCCAAATAAATAAATAAATAAATAATGTTAAAGAGGACTCTTTCAGCGGAAAATGAAGACCAAAAGCAATAAAGACTACAAAGGAACAGAGAAAATCTCCAGAAAAAAATACAAAACAAGTAATAAAATGGCAATAAATACATATCTATCAATAATTACTCTGAATGTAAATGGCCCAAACACTCCAATCAGAAGAAATAAGATGTCAGAATGGATTAAAAAAAAAAAAAAACAGATCCCATGACCCACTATATGCTGCCTACAAGAGACTAATTTTAGACCTAAAATCACCTGCAGATTGAAAGTGAGAGGATATAGGAACATTTATTATGCAAATTATGTGAAAGAAAGCTAGAGCCAAATACTTCTATCAAAAGAACTAGACTTTAACAGCAAAAGGAAACAGTTAACAAAATCAAAAGACAACTGACAGAATGGGAGAAGATATTTGCAAACAACATATCAGATAAAGGACTACTGTCCAAAATCTATAAAGAACTTAGCAAACTCAACACCCAAAGAACAAATAATCCAATCAAGAAATGGGCAGAGGACATGAACAGACATTTCTGCAAAGAAGACATCCAGATGGCCAACAGACACATGAAAAAGTGCTCCATATCACTCGGCATCAGGGAAATACAAATCAAAACCACAGTGAGATATCACCTCACACCAGTCAGAATGGCTATAATTAACAAGTCAGGAAATGACAGATGATGATGAGGATGCAGAGAAAGGGGAACCCTCCTACACTCTTGGTGGGAATGCAAGCTGGTGCAGCCACTCTGGAAAACAGCATGGAGTTTCCTCAAAATGTTGAAAATAGAACTGCCCTATGACCCAGCAAATGCACTACTGGGTATTTACCCTAAAGATACAAACCTAGTGATCCAAAGGGGCACCTGCACCCGAATGTTTATAGCAGCAACGTCCACAATAGCCAAACTATGGAAAGAACCTAGATGTCCATCAACAGATGAATGGATCAAGAAGATGTGGTATATATACACAATGCAATACTATGCAGCCATCAAAAGAAATGAAATCTTGCCATTTGCGACAACATGGATGGAACTAGAGCGTATCATGCTTAGCGAAATAAGTCAAGCAGAGAAAGACAACTATCATATGATCTCCCTGATATGAGGAAGTGGTGATGCAACATGGAGGCTTAAGTGGGTAGGAGAAGAATAAATGAAACAAGATGGGATTGGGAGGGAGACAAACCATAAGTGACTCTTAATCTTACAAAACAAATTGAGGGTTGCTGGGGGGAGGGGGATTGGGAGAAGGGGGGTGGGGTTATGGACATTGGGGAGGGTATGTGCTTTGGTGAGTGCTGATTCACAGACCTGTACCCCTGGGGATAAAAATACATGTTTATAAAAAATAAAAAATTTAAAAATAAATAAATAAATAAATAAATAAATAAAACAAAGATTATAACAAAAGATGAAAAGGAGCATAGTATTATAATAAAGGGGAGGGTCCAGAAAGAATAATTGTAATTGTTTGTGCACCCAAATATTTAAAAAAAAATTTACAAGAAATTAATTGATAGTAACACAGTAATAGTAGGGGACTTTAACACCCCACTTACATCAATAGAGCATCTAAAGAGAAAATGAAAAAGGGAATAATGGCTTTGAATGGCACAGTGGATCAGATGGACTTAGCAGATAAATTCAGAATATTCCATCCTAAAGTAGCAAATACACATTCTTTTCAACTGCACATGGGGCATTTTCCAGATTAGATCATATATTGGGTCATGAATCAAGCCTTAACAAATTCAAAAAGATTGAAATCATACCATGCACCTAATCTGACTACAATGGCATGAGATTAGAACTCGGGAAAAAATTTAGAAAGACCACAAATACATGGAGGTTAGACAACATGCTACTGAACAATGAATGTATGAATCAGGATATCAAATAAAAAAAGAAAAATATACATGCAAACAAATGAAAATGAAAACAGAATGATATAAAACTTTGGGATGCACAAAAGCAGTCCTAGGAGGGACGTATATAGCAATACAGGCCTAACTTAAGAGACAAGAGAAATCTCAAATAAACAACCTATTCTTTCACCTAAAGTAACTAGAAAAAGGACAACAGAGGAAACCTAAAACCAACAGAAGAAAGGAAATAATAAATATTAGAAGACAAATAAATAATAAAGAACAAACAAACAATTGGAAGAAAACATTGATCAACCAGGAGCTGATTCTTGGAAAAAATCTTAAAAATTAGTAACCTGTTGGGACGCCTGGGTGGCTCAGTTGGTTAAGCAACTTCCTTTAGCTCAGGTCATGATCCCGGGGTCCTGGGATCGAGCCCCACATCAGGATCCCTGCTCAGTGAGGAGCCTGCTTCTCCCTATCCCTCTGCTGCTCTGCCTGCTTGTGCTCTCTTGCTCTGTCAAATAAATAAATAAATAAGTCTTTTTTTTAAAAAAAGAACCTGTAGGCATATTTATCAAAAAGAAAAGAGAAAAAGACCCGAATGAATAAAACCACAAGTGAGAAAGGAAAAATAACAACCAACACCACAAACATACAAATAATTATAAGAGAATATTATGAAAAGCTATATGCCAACATTGGACAGCTTGGAAGAAATGGATAAATTTATCCATAAATTACATATAAAATTACATATAAATATATAAGAAATATATAAACTACCAAACTTGAAACAGGAAGAAATTGGAAACCTAAGCAGACCCATAAACAAGAAATAAACAAGAAATTGAATCAGTAATTTAAAAATCTCCCAAAAAAACAAAAGTCCAGGGCCAGATGACTTTACAGGTGAATTCTACCAAACACTGAAAGAAGAGTTAATGCCTATTTTTCTCAAACTATTTCAAAAAATAGAAATGGAAGGAAAACTTACCAATTCATTCTATGAGCCAGTAATACCCACATACCAAAACTAGATAGACTCCACTAAAAAGAGACCTACAGCACAATATCCCTGATGAACATGGATTGAAAAATTCTCAATAAAATACTAGCAAACTGAATCCAACTATGCATTAAAAGAATCACTAGCCATAACCAAGTGAGATTTATTCCTGTGTTTCAAGAGTGGTTCAAGATTGACAAATCAATTAACGTGAAACATCAAATTAATAAAATAAAGGAAAATAATATTATCCTTTCAAAAGATGCAGAAAAAAAAACATTAGAATATGCATTCATAATAAAAATCCTCAACAAAGTAGGGTTAAAACGAACATACCTCAAGATAATAAAGGCCATATGTGAAAGACCCATAGTTAATAAAGTCCTTAATAGGAAAAAACTAAGAGCTTTTCCTCTGTAGTCAGGAACAAAACAGGGATATCTACTCTCATCACTGATATTTAACATAATATTGGAAGTTCTAACTTCAGGAATGAGACAACAAAAAGAAATAAAAAGCATCCAAATCAATAAGGAAGAAGTGAAACTTTCAATACTTACAGATGATATGATACTCTATGTAGAAACTCTCAAAAAACTCCACCAAAATCTGCTAGAACTGATACACAAATTCAGTAAAGTCACAGGATACAAAATCAATGTAAAGAGATCTGTTGCATTTCTATACACCAATTATGAAACAGCAGAAAGAAAAATCAAGGAATCAATCCCATTTACAATTGCACCAAAAATCACAAGATGTCTAGGAAGAAATCTAGCCAAAGAGGTAAAAGATCTTTACTCTAAAACTATAAAACTATGAAACACTGATGAAAGAAATTGATGATGACACAAAGAAATGGAAAGGCATTCCATCTTCATGGATTGGAATAATAATGTTGAGGGCGAATAACCCAGTCACTGGCTGTTTAGAATGTTTGTACCAAATCCCATGCCCCAATGCTCTGGGATGACCATTCTTCTGGGTCAAACCAGCATCAGCCCCAGGGCAGCAAGACCCTTTCCCAAAGAACCAGTGCAGGTCCTCATAACACCAGGTCCCCTGAAGTTTGGAATTGCAAAAATCATCAGGTCCATATTGGAGAGACCCCAAAGTGTGCTGCGCTACTCCAGACAAGAAAGTGGCCCAGAGACAGTGTGAAATCAACAATCTAGGAAATGCCTGTAGACACATGAAGGAAAATGATTTGCTTCTCTGAAAGTCCTTCCCTGAGACTTCCCCTTTCCTCAGCATAAACCAACTTCAGTAAACAGCACCAACACTAGCTGCCTAATCTGCTTATACTAAGTCATGACCCTCTCTATGTTCTGCTGGTACTTCCTTTCTCCAGCAAATAGGTCTAAGAACCAGTGCAGGAGGCACCGCCCAAAAAAGAACAGCACAAAACCCTGCATAAACCAGTTTACTGAATATAGAGTTCTACAAAGCTTCAGTTCTAGTGGAAATAGCATCAGGTCTCCTTTAACAAGCAGATCAGAACTCACCTAGTTAAAACTCACCACACTCTGGCAAAGGTCCAAACACTCCCCACTGCAAAGAGAAACTCTGCAAATGATAGTCCTGTAGCATAGAACAGCCCCCCCCCCACCAAAAAGCAGCACACAGCAGAGACACTTTCAGAAGTGCTAGCCCCTCGACATCATATGACCTCTTCATAAAGCCATTACACTCAGGAGCAGGGAGCAAAACGGGCTTTATTTTTAAGAATCAGAGACCTAGACAAAAATGCCAAGACTGAGGAAGTCATCCCAAAAGAAAAACTAAAAAAAGGTCATGGTCAGGGATATAATCAAAACAGAAAAAAGTAATATGCCTGATCCAGAATTTAAAGCAACTATCATAAGGATATCAACTTGGCTTGAGAAAAGCATGGAAGACATCAGGGAGACCCTTACCACACAGGAAAAAACAAAATAAGTAATATATGGCACTAAATGATATCTATCAATAATTACTCTGGATGTAAATAGACTAAATGCTCTGATCAAAAGACATGAAGTGTCAGAATGGATTAAAAAAAACATAAAAATAAAAACAAGACCCATCTATATGCTGCCTATAAGAGACTCTTTGTAGACCTGAAGATTGAAATTGAGGGAATGAAGAAATATTTATCATTCAAATTGACATCCAAAGAAAGCCAGAGTAGCAATAATTATATAGGACAAACTAAATTTTATTTTTTTTATTTTGTTTATTTATTTGACAGACAGAGATCACAAGTAGGCAGAGAGGCAGGCAGAGAGTGAGAGGGAAGCAGGCTCCCCACTGAGCAGAGAGCCTAATGCAGGGCTCAATCCCAGGACCCTAAGATCATAACCTGAGCTGAAGGCAGAGGCTTAACCCACTGAGCCACCCAGATGCCTTGACAAAGTAGATTTTAAACTGAAACTGCAACAAGACCTATAAACAGTAAAGAAAAATTGAATCAGTGATCAAAAATCTCCCAACAAACAAAAGTCCAGAACCAGAAGACTTCCCAATGAATTCTACCAAACATTCAAAGTAGAGTTAATACCTACTCTTCTCAAAACAATTCCCAAAAATAGAAATGGAAGAAAAACTTCCAAACTCATTCTATGAGGTCAGAATTACCATGATTCCACAACCAGACACTAAAAAAGAGAACTACAGGCCAGCATCCCTCATGAAAATGAATACAAAAATTCTCAACAAAATACTAGTATATTGAATACAACAGTACATTTAAGCAATCAGTCACATGATTAGGTGGGATTTATTCTGGGGCTGTAAATACAGTTCAATATTTACAAATTAATCAAAGTGATCCACCAGGTGATAAAATAAAAGATAAGAAACGTGATCCTCTCAATAGAGACAGAAAAAGCATTTTACAAGGTACATCATCCATTCTTGATAAAAACCCTCAACAAAGTAGGGATAGAGGGAACATACTGCAAAATCACAAAGGCTATGTACAAAAATCCCACAGTTAATATCATCCTCAGTGGGGAAAAACTGAGAGCTTTTCCTCTACAGTCAGGAACAAGACAGGGATGTCCACTCTCACCACTGTTATTTAACACAATATAGGAACTCCCAGCCTCAGCAATCAGACCACAAAAATAAATATGGGCATCTAAATTGTCAAGGAAGAAATCAAACTTTCATTATTTGCAGAGGACATGATACTCTACAAAGACAACCCAAAAAAGCCCACCAAGAGATTATTAGAACTGATTCACAAATTGAGTCAAGTTCTCAAGATACAAAATCAAATTACAGAAATCTGTTGCATTTCTATACACGAATAATGAAGCAGCACAAAGGAAATGAAGAAATTTTTCTCATTTATAATTTCACCACAAAAACATAAGATGTGTTCAAATATACCTAACCAAACAGGTAAAAGATCTGTACCTTTGAAAACCATGGAACACTGAAGAGAGAAATTGAAGATAACATAAAGAAATGGAAACACTTTCTATGTTCATGGATTGGAAGAACAATTGTTAAAATATCGGTACTATCCAAAACAATCTACACATGTAATGCAATGCCTATCAAAATATAACCAGCATTTTTCACAGAACTAGAACAAACAATCCTAAAGCTGGTATGGAAACAAAAAAGAGCCAAAGCAACCTTGAAAAAGAAAAGCAAAGCTTGAGGCATCACAAATTCAGACTTCAAGTTATATTACAAAGCTATAGTGATCAAGACAATATGGTACTGGCACAAAAATCATCATGTAGGAACAGAAGAGAAAACCCAGAAGTTAACCCACAATTATATGGGAAATGGAAAAAAGACAGTCTCTTCAAAAAAGGGTGTTGGGAAAACTGCATAGCAACACACAAAGGAAAAAAATTGGACCACTTTCTTACACCATACACAAAAATAAATGCAAAATGGATGAAAGACCTAAATGTGAGATCTGAATCTATCAAAATCCTAGAGAACACAGGTGGTAATCTCATTGACAGAGGCCATTTCAACTTCTTGTTAGACATGTCTCATGAGGCAAGGGAAACAAAAACAAAAATAAATAATAGGACTTCATCAAGATAAAAACTTTCTGCACAGCTAAGGAAACAATAAAACCAAAGGGCAACCTACAAAATGGAAAAAGATATTTGGAAATGACATATCTGATAAAGGGTTAGTATCTAAAATCTGTAAAAAAAAATTATCATATTCAACACAGAAAAAACAAATAATCCAGCTTAAAATAGGGGCAGAACACATGAACAGACAATTTTCCACAGAAGACATACAGATGGCTAACACATGACAAGATGTTCAATTCAAAATTACAAAAATGAGACGTCACATCACATCAGCCAGAATGGCTAAAATCAACAACACAGAAAACAATAGGTGTTGGTGAGGGTGTGGAGAAAGGCAAACCCTCTTACACTTTGGTAGAAATGCAAACTGGTGCAGCCACTCTGGAAAACAGTATGGAGATTCCTCAAAAAGTTAAAAGTGGAACCACCCTAACATTCAGCAATTGCAGTACTAGGTATTTACCTAAAGGATACAAACAAATACTGATTTGAAGGGATACATGCACCTGATGTTTACTATAGCATCATTATCAACAATGGCCCAGTTATGGAAAAAGCCCAAATATCCTTCCACTGATAAGTAGACAAAGAAGAGATGGTTATATATATACATACACACACACACACACATATACACACACATATATACATATATATACATATGTACCTACACATATATGTGTGTGTGTATATATGCACATACATATATATATATATATATATATATGAAGAGATGGTATATATATGTATGTATGTATTAGTTAGCTATGAAAAACTTGTCATTTGCAAGAAACAAAGCAGATGAACATAGAAGGAAATAAAAGAGAGACACACCAGAAAACAGACTTTTAACTATGGAGAACAATCTGAGGGTTTACTTGCCAGGAAGTGGACTAGAGGATGGGTTTAATGGGTGATGAGTATGAAGGAGAGCACTTATGATGAGCACTGGGTTTTGTATGTATATCATGAATCACTAAATTCTATACCTGAAACTAATTACACTGTATGTTAACTAGATGGATTTTAAATGAAAACTATTTTTAAATGATTAAAAAAGAAATAAAAATGTAGAACAAAAAATTTAAACAGCAAAAATCCAATTATATACTTTATAAAAGATTATATGAAGTTTAAGAGTGAAAACATTATGCTATGCAACAGTAAATTTAGAATTACAGTTAGCCAAGAAAGTGGCTGTAGATACATTAGTTCAAGACAAAATTGAACTCCATCCTACCTACCCTAGAGATAATGAGGGTCAGTACATATTATCAAAGACATAAAGCAATTCTAAATTTCAATTAATCTAGTAACAATGCCACTCAAACATAAAACAGTGAAAGAATTATAGAGATAAGTTAAATAATACACCTTCATAATGAGGGATTTCATCATAATTATCTTCATAGTTGACAAACTAAGGATATTTAAAAAATAAGATTATAAAAGATTTCAAGTGTAAAATCTGAAATGTGAAAGAATTGGTATTATACAGACCACATTATTTGACTCTAATAAAAAAAGATTACTTATTTTATTTTTTAGAGTTTATGTTGTCATCTTAATTTTTCCAACTTCAGGAGGTATGATTGGCAAATGCAAAATGTATATATTTAGAACATACTATGGGATGGTCTTATAAATGTATACATTGTGAAATCATTAACATAATCAACTTAATTAATACATTTATCACCTCACATAGTTACCTTTTCTTTTTGGTGCAATAAGAGCACTTAAGTTCTCCTCTTTTAGCAAATTTCAAGTACACAATGCAGCATTATTAACTATAGTCACTATGTTGTACACTAGATTTCCAGAACTTATTTATGGCACAACTGAAAATTTGTGCCCTTTGACCATTTTTCCCCTCTTTTCCCACCCCCTCGTGAACATTGTTCTATTTTCTAGCCCTATGAAAACAACTTTTTTAGATTTATCTAAAAAATAGTTTAGTTAAGTTTATTTATCTAAAAAAGTGGTATGGCTATTATCAAAAAAACAAGAGATGGGGCGCCTGGGTGGCTCAGTGGGTTAAGCCTCTGCCTTCAGCTCAGGTCATGATCTCAGGGTCCTGGGATCAAGCCCCGCATCGGGCTCTCTGCTCATCAAGGAGCCTGCTTCCTCCTCTCTCTGCCTGCCTCTCTGCCTACTTGTGATCTCAATCTCTCTCTCTCTCTGTCAAATAAATAAATTTTAAAAAAACAAGAGATAACAAGTTTTGATAAAGGAGGATAGAAAAGGGAACATGTGTACCCTGCTAGTGACAATATAAATTGGTATAAACATAATGGAAAAAGAGGGTTGCTGGGTGGCTCAGTGGCTTAAAGCCTCTGCCTTCAGCTCAGGTCATGATCCCAGGATCCTGGGATCATGGACATCAGACTCTCTGCTCAGCGGGGAGCCTGCTTCCTCCTCTCACTCTCTCTCTGCCTGCCTCTCTAGCTACTTGTGATCTGTCTGTCAAATGAATAAATAAAATCTTTAAAAAAAACACAATGGAAAACAGCATGAAATTTCCTGAAATAATTAAAAATAGTAATACCATACAGTGCAGCAAACCCACTGCTAAGTATATATACAAAGGAAAAGAAATCACACATATTTTATATATAATAAGAAAAACCTATTATTGAAAATTGAAAATAAAATTATAAGTAGTTCATATATCAAAGAAAACTTCATAATAAAGATGTGAAAATACTTAGAACTGAATGAACTTGAAAATATTATGGATCCAAACACACAACTAAAGTGATGTTTTATATAAATTCCATGGCCTTAAATTGCTGTATTATAAAAGAAGAAAAATTGAAAATAATGATTAAACCAATGATCTCAAGTACTTAGAAAAATAATAGCAAAGTAAATCAAGGGAAAGTAACATTTAATGAAATAGAAAAAAGAAATAAAACCAAAAAAAGTCAAGCTGGTTCTTTGATAAGATATTTTAATGACAAAATTTAATGGAATTAAAAAAGAAATCAAAGTAAACAAATAAATATTAGAAATGAGAGAGAAAGGGTACAATAATAAAACTAGGAATTAAAAGTGATGTATAACTATAGATGCTCATATTAAACAGAAAACAAGAGGTTAGTATATATAACTTTTTGATTGTTAATTTAAAAATATAAATGAATAAATTTATCAAAAAGTATAATTTATCAAAACTGACTCAAGAAGAAATAGAAAACCTGAATAACCCTACAGTTATCACATAAATTTAATTTACAGTTTAAAAAAAATCTTCCAATGAAGGAAACACTCACTCTAAAATGTTTCTAAAGAAATTAAAGAAACACATTATTTCAGTCTTATATTCTTCCAGAAAATAATAAAAGAAAGACATTCCTAATTTCTTTTACATGGCTGACTTAGTATTTATATGAGACTGAGATAAGAGTAATTCAAAAGACCCACATGCTTTTAGTAAAATTGTTCTTTGTTTCCATTACTTTGCAAAAAAAAAAAAGAATGTTTACCCTCATAGATGAATAATATCAATTATCTAAACTACAATGTCTGATGACTTTATTTTGAAAAATAGGAAAAAAATAGGGTAAAAATTTTAAGTTGTAAACTAGAAAGGAAGTTTCAGTCTGGGTAGCCTATAGTAGTGAACTAAAATAACCACTTTGTGATTTAACTAGAAAATGGTGATTAGTTCCCTTTCTTACTGCCCTTGGTGGTTAATTGAATCCTTTAGTACTATTCTTTTGAAGCTCACTTTCCTTCTTTTGACTCCTGTTTTCCCTTCATTTTTAAGAGATAATACAGGAGTTATTGAGTCTAACATCTCTCAACATCATTCTCTCCCTGTTATAATTTATCTACACTTGAACATATAATTAATCTCTCTTCTTCCATTACAGAAAAAGCTACTAAGATAATCCTACCTGTGATGTTTCCATTTTGCCCTATGATTTCAACATTTCTTTTTCCCCTTATTCTTTCTCCTCCACAATTTCAGTTCATAATACCATTATCCAGTTACTCATTTAGGAAAATTGAGAGAGATGTTCTTGACACCTCATTCTACCTTACTTTTCCCCGTCCCTCTGCAAATCTATACAAAGCCCTCGTCTTATTGCTAATTTTTTTCCTCAATGATTCTCACATTTTCTCTTTCTTTCCATTCTCACAACCATAACTTTGACACAAGTTTTCATCATCATTCCTTTCTAGATTGATACAGTACAACCTGATTTAGAGTATAGTCCAGAGGAAGAGCATAGATCTTAAAGTCAGGCTGTGTTCAGATGCCAACCATGTATTTTACCATAATTTTAACTTTGGGGAAAGTAATCTTTCTAAACCTTATTTTCCTCAGCTATAAAATAGAGATTATAATGCTTGCTTTTAAGTTTTATTGTGGTGATTAAGTGATGTTATGTTTATAAAACATTTAATACTGTGCCTTGCATATAGTAGGCACTCCAGGAATATTAATTCTCTCTCTCCTTTAGATTATTCTTCTCTAGTCCTTTTTCTATACTGCTATGAAAGTGACCTTAACAGAAAACTGATCATGTCACTTTCCTAATAAAAGTCCTTTGGAGGTTTTAATTTGCCCACAGGTTAAAATTTAAAATCTATTAACATGGAATATAAGGTTCTTCTCCGGTTGGCCCTCCACCCCTGTTTTCACTTCTACCTCAAATTTATGAGCTCCTTGAATACACAAACAGGGTTTGTCTTATTCATCTTTGAATCCCTAGGGTCTAACAATAGTGCTAGGTTCAAAATAAATACTGCTTAAACAGAATAAATCTTCATTCACACTCATGTCTAAATTTTGAATGGAATTCACTTCATAGCTATAAAATAGTATTCAGAAATCCCATGAATGGATTTTGCTATCAAATTAAGGAAAATGACATTTATGTTTTGATATATTTGTTATTTGCAATCATAGGCATCATCAATTTTGATTTACTAGGAAGTTTTCTAAACTGACAGGATAATATCAAGCATTAGAAAAATCATGCCTAAGTAAATCATGAAGAGATGGATCAAAAAGAAATCAACAGCATGTAATGCAGGAGTCAAACAAAAAAGCAACATAGAAAATGTCTCAAGTAGTTTGATTTTATGTGATAATCACGGTAGTTTCATTCTATATTTTAAAAGGATTTTCCAAAGATCTCACTTTGAATCTATTACCTTGTTTTTACTAACAAAATTCCTGGATGATGAAGAGGAAATATTACTTAGGTAAATAAAACTTGCTTTGAACACTTCACATTTTTTTTAAATGTCAAAGGTTTCTGTTTTTACTATATTCAGATTAGTGAGCATTGTTGGTGAGAATCATGCAACTAGACATACTACTACCACTATATTCATGGTCACTATTGAACCCTAAACCTCTTTATAATCTTAGTTTCCTTGTCAACTCATAATATATAATTCCATAGCTACTTCAAATCTTCCCCATTGTTCTAAAATACCTATGACTCCTCATCTCCAAATCTTCTTTTGATCTCTATCAATAACCTTCCTTTTTTCTTTTAGAGAGAGAGAGAGACACCAACCTACAAACCTATGTGTACATAACCATCCCATTTTCTCTTCTGTAATAAAATAAGAGGAGGCCCTTCTACTTAAATCAAACCTTCCACCTTTGCTCTGGCTCCCAACCTTTTTATGATTCTCAGGAGTTTCCCACTTGTGATTATCTCATCTCCTTTTTATATCATCATGTTCTCATTTTCTATTGAATCCTTTCCATCTTCATTTATATATGCTCAACTCCTAAAAGCATCTTAACACCATCTTTCCCCCTGATATCACCCTCTATATCTCCCCACATTTCCTGAAAATGTTGCTTATATTTTTGTCACAATTTTCCTACATTCCAGTTACTCCTCAACCCAGTTCAAATTAATTTTGCTCAATCATTTCATTAAAAATCCCTAATAAGATCATTGATGACTTCCATGTCACCAAACCCAATATAAATTTACTTTCATCTTATTTGACCTTTCCATAGAAATTGACAATGTTAAATTATTCTCCAGCTATGGGTAAAAAACAGGTAATTGAACTGGAAGACAACCAGGCACAGTGGATTTGTACACTACTTAAAACAAGGGGATTAACAGCCATATGCATATTTAATCGAATGCTTCCTTTACTAAGCTTGCAGAACACTAACAGCCAATCTTCCATCTTCCAGGCAAAAGATTGGAAAAACCCCTGTGTAGAACCTGCTGACCCCAAGACAAATACCTAAATGTGCAGTTATCAGGAGGTCACAAATAAATAGTGTGTTCACACACTTTGTGAACAAGATATATCTTGGGTTCTGAGTTATAATCAGCACTCTCAAACTTGAAGAGATAACCAAGGATTGGTAAATCCTGAGGAAAGTATCCAACACATAACATATAAGTTAGAGACGGGAATAAAAGCTAGGAAAAAAATAGAACTTACAAAAAAAGAGATAAAATATAAAATACAGAACAAAAGAAACTTGAAGGAAGTGAAGACTATATACAAGAAGAAAAACAATGATATATTCAGAAAGATGAAGTATTACATATATTTGAAGCAAGAATAGGACAATTTAAAAGGCATATTCAGAGAACAGAACTTTGGGAAACTCAATAAACAATAACAGAGATGTTTCAGGTAATTAATTCAAAAACTATTATTTTTCTGAGTTTGTAATGTTCATGGTAATTGCTAATTTTTAATATTTATAAAGTTGTGATTTATTCTCTCATTATAAATAAATATTCACATTTTACCTATTACTTCCATTTGTTGTGTAATTTTGTGTTCATTTTCCTGAGGTGGACCCCCCAAATTGTATGAAAACCTCAGACCCCTCAAAACATGTCTGCCCCAATGGCAAATTCATATTTCCAGTTGTTCAAATCAAAACTATTGGAATTACTCTTTACTTCTATTTCCCTCATGCCCCACATCCAATGTGTCACGAAATCTTGTTAGCTCTGAACTCCAATATATATGCTTAATCTTACCACTACTATGAACCTGATCCAAACCATCATCATTGTCTGGATTCTTGCAAGAGCCACTTAACCTATCCCCTTGCTTTTACCCATCCCTTCACTGTGTATTCTCAACACAGGTCAAAGAATTATCTTCTTAAAACCTAAGTCAGATAATATCATTTTTCTACTCAAAGCCTTCCAGTATCACTCCATTTAGTTGAACTGTCTCCACACTTCTTTTCTGACCTCCTATGGAACCATTTTCTCTTCAGTTCACTTTGATCCAATCACACTGATCCCTTTGCTATCCCTAAAAGATACCAGGCATGATGCTGCCACTTTAAGGTCTTTATACTAACTGTTCCTTCTTCTTGGTATGCTCTAGATATCAGCAAGACAGTCTCCCTAACCTCTTTCAAGTCTCTGCTTATATATTATTTTCTCAAGGATGCCTATCTTGACCATCCCATTTAAAATTCCAACCCAATCTATTCCTCTATACTGGCCTGGCACTATCAGCCTTGCTTTCTCTGCCCTCTTAGCTTAAGAGTGCTTTTTACCTTCTAACATATTACACTTACACTTGTGGTTCATTGTATGTCCACTGTCATTAGAGTAATAGCTACATGGGAGTAGAAATTTTGCTTTATTCATTTATATATCACTGATTTATAGATAGATATAGATTTATATATGGATATGTATACATATGTATATATGTTATATACTATGTATGTGTATATATAAATTAGTGATACATTATATATGATTATTATTTATATTATATATGTAAGTATATATATAATTATATATGATATATCAAAAGCTAAAAATAGCTTCTGGAGCACCTGGGTGGCTCAGTCAATTAAGTGTCTGACCCTTGGTTTCAGCTCAAGTCATGATCTCAGGTCAATTTCAGGACTGTGAGATTGAGCCCCTATTCAGTCTCCATGTTCAGTGCAGAGATTGCTTGAGATTCTCTCCTTTTACCTCTCCCTCTTCCTCTGCACTTTTCACCCCCTCATACTCTCTTTCTAATAAATAAATAAAATATTTTAAAAAATAAAAATAGCTTTTGGTACATAGAAAGTGGTCAACAAACATATGATGAATTTAAATATAATATACAGATACATTAATATATACATATATTCATATATCTCTATGCTGTGAAGATGTAACTGATCATGTACAAACACATATACACATGCTGTAAAACACTATGGTATTTCTGGAAGTATGCTCAAGAAAGAAATAACATTGACTGTTTCTGAAAAGAGGGGATGGTTAACAGGGGAAAAGGGTAGAAAGAATACTTTTGCCATATGCCCTTTGGTACTATTCAAAATTTGAACCATATGAGTGAACTACTTTTTTCCTAAAAGAATAAAAAACAACTTAGGTTGAATTTCATAGAAAACATTGTCTACATAGGAGGACCCCAGAGATATGGGTTCTCAAACTCTTAATTTTTTACTATTATGTAAATGTTACCAAAGTTTAAACACACACACACACACACACACACACACACGTATAGGATTCAACGAGCCATTGAGAAGAACAGAGCTTTAGGAATTTAAAAGCTTGGCTACAGTAAGAACATGGACTTGGAAATCAGGTGACTGAAACACTAACAATTAAATATATATTGATAAATGGAAAAGAAAAAAATCAAATAGAACTAGGAGATAAGATGGCAGTATAATAGGAGACTATGCTTGCCTTATCCCTTGAACACAGCTAGATAATTATCAAATGACTCTGATTATCCAAGAAGGTGATCTGATGACTGATAAACTGCACAACTAGAGGAAGAAAAGAGGTCATATGGAGGCAGGTAGGAAGTGTGGAGATGGAGACATGGTTTGGGGGGAAACAGATTGAAGGTGCTACAGAGGGGAGGGATCACTGATTGCAGAGAAAGGTAAGAGAGAGTGGAACACACAAGGATTCATGCAAGAAGAACATTTCTCCAAAGCCATTGGCTGGCAAAATGAAAGGGGCTGAATTTCATGAGTTTGCAACTAGTGGGGTTCAAAGACTGGAGTTTGAGAGTTTGGCAGGCTTGGTTGGGATAGAGACATGTGGGCACTGCTCTGTTCCTGAGGAGGTCAGGCAAGCACACTATGTGATCTGAAGATAGCCTGAGGTCCACAGGGAGAGGTTGTTCACTCTTCTTGAAGTGCTCCTGTGAGAAGTGGCAATCCCAGAACCACCTCTCCAGTATGAAGGAGACCACAGGCACCATTTCTCTCAACCACCCCTCGGCATAGGTGCAGAGAAACCTACAGAGGGCAGCTAAATCAGACATTGGCTGTTTAACCTGTTTTGTTTCAAAACCCATGCCCCTGCACTCTGGTGCAATGGCCCTTCTCAGTCAAACCTGCATAAGTCCCAGTGTGTCAAGACCCTCCACCAGAAGACCAGTTCAGGTACCTGCCACAACTTTGCAGTTTTAAAATCATCAGGCTCGGCTAGAGTATAGCTCAAAATGCACTGTGCTGTTTCAGACAGGCAAGCAACCCAGAGACAGACAGCATGGAAAATGCCTGTGACACACAGAGGAAGATGATGACTCTTCTGGGAGTGTTTCTATGAAGGCAGCAGACATGGAGACCCCTCTTTAGGGACAAAGGTGCTGGCTGGTGCCACTTGCATCCCCAACTCCTCAGCATAAGCCAACTTTAGTAAACAGCACACTGCCAACACTAGCTGCCTAAAGTGTTTACCCCAAGTACTACCTCCCTCCCTGCACTCTGTTGGTATTATTTTTCCCAGATGAGTGTGCCTAAGGACCAATGCAACAGGCCCCTTGCTCAGAAAACCATCATGCACACAAACCATATCTACCAACCATAGAGTTCTTCAAAATTTTAATTCCAGTGGAAATAGCATCAGGATTCATTTAACCATCAGACCAGAACACACCTAAATAAAACTCACCACACTCTAGCTCAGGTCCAAAAACTTCCCACCATAGGCAAGAAGAACCTCTTTAGATTACTGACCTGAGGGATAGAGCAATCAAAATACAGCACCAGAGTGCATGCAGCACACAGCAGAGACACTTCCTGAAGCATTAGGTCCTGGACACTATATGATCTGTTCTTCATAAAGCCATTACTCTGAGGAGCAATAAACATAACAGGCATGTCTAACACAATGAAGACAGACATCTAGACAAAATGCCAAGAGAGAGCAATGCATCCCAAAAGAAAGAACAAGAATAGGTCATACTCAGAGATGTAAGCAAAACAGATATAAATAACACGTCTGATATAGAATTTAAAGCAACAATCATAGCGATGTTCACTGGACTTGGAAAAGCATGAAAGACATCAATGAGACACTTATTGCAGACATAAAGGAGTTAAAAGCAGTCATAAATGAAAACTGCAATAACTGGGATTTGAAACTATCTGAATGTAATGACCACAAGGATGTAGAAGCAGAGGAATGAATAAGTGACATAAAAGATAGAATAATAGAAAATAATGAGGCTGGGAAAAAAAAAGTGAAAGAGGGATTATGGAAGATAAGAGTAGACTTCGGGAACTCAGTGACTCTGTGAGAAATAATAAGATGCATATCTCAGGAGTTTCAAGAAAGAGAGAGAAAAAGGGGCAGAAGGTTCATTTGAGGAAATTAGAGCTTAAAATTTCTTTGATTTGGGGAAGGTAACAGACATCCAAATCCAGGAGGCACAGAGAACTCCCATAAAGTCAACAAAAGTGGGCCAACACCAAGATATGTTGCAGCGAAATTTGAGAAATATAGTGATAAAGAAAATATCTTAAAATCAGCAGGACAATAAAAGTCCATAACTTACAAAGAAAGATCCATAAGACTAACTGTAGATGTCTACAGAAACAGAGCAAGCCAAAAGGAAGTGGTATGATATAGTAAATTTGCTGAATGGAAAAAATCTGCAGAAAAGAATACTCTGTCCAGTAGGGCTCTCATTTATAATAGAAGGAGAGATAAAATGTTTCCCAGACAAACAAAAACTAAAGAAGTTCATGACCCCTAAATGATCAGCTCTACAAGAAATATTAAACAGGCAATTGAATGGGAAGGAAAAACTACAAGTGACTAAGACTACAAAGAAACAGGGAAAATCTCCAGAAACAACAACAACAACAACAAAAATAGATAAAATGTCACTAAATAGTATCTATCAATAACTACTCTGAATGTAAATAGACTAAATACACCAATCAAAAGACATAAGATGCCAGAATGGATTAAAAGGCAAGATCCATGTATATTCTGTCTACATAAGACATTTTAGACCTAAAGAAAAATGCAGATTGAAAGTGAGGATGGAGAATTTATCATGCAAGTGGAAGTCAAAAGAAAGCCAAAGTAGCAATACTTACACCAAACAAACTAGATTTTAAACTAAAAATTGTAACAAGAGATGAAGAAAGGTACTATATCATAATAAAGGGGACCACCCAACAAAAAAATCTAACAATAATAAATATGTATGCATCCAACATGGTAGTACCCAAATATATAAAACAGTAACAAAGGAGCTCATTGATAATAATGCTCTAAGAGTAGAGGATGTTAATGCCCTTCTTACATCAGTGGAAAGATCATCTAAGCAGAAAATCAACAGGGAAATAATGGCTTTGAATGACACACTGGACCAGATGGACTTAAAGATATATTCAGAACATTTTAAGCTATAGCAGCAGAAAAACATTCTTTTAAAGTGCACATGGGACATTCTTCAGAAGAGATGACACATTAGGTCACAAATAAGGCAACAACAAGTATAAAAAGATTGAGATCATACCATGCATCTTTTCTGACTACTCTGAAACTTAAAGTCAACTATGAGAAAAAACTTGGAAAGATCACAAATACATAGAGGTTAAGCAACATGTTACTAACTAATGAATAGATAAGCCAGAAAATCAAAGAAGAAATTTTAAAAAAATAAATGAAAATGAAAACACAATGGTCCAAAACCTTTGGGATGCAGCAAAAGTGGTCATAAGATGGAAGTACATAGCCATAGAAGCCTACCTCAAGAAGCAAGGGGTAAAAGTTTCAAATAAACAACAATACCTTACACCTAAATAAGCTAGAAAAAGAAAAATAAATGAAACCTAAAGCCTGTGGAAGGAAGAAAATAATAAAGATTAGAGTAGAAATTAATGATATAGAAAGTTTAAAAAATAGAGCATATCAATGAAATCAGGAGGTAATTCTTTGAAAAATTTAATAAAATTGATAAATCCCTAGTCTGACTTATAAAAAAGAAAAAAGATCCAAATAAATAAAGTCACAAATGAGAGAGAAGAAATACCAACCAACACACAGAAGTACAATTACAAGGGAATATTATGAAAAATTATCTGCCAATAAATAGGGCAGTCTGGAAGAAATGGATAAATTCCTAAAAACATATAAACTACCAAAAGTGAAACAGGAAGAAATAGAAAACTTTAACAGACCCATAAAGAGTAATGAAATGGAATCAGTAATCAAAAAATTCCCAAACAGACATCCAGGGCCAGATGACTTCATAGGGGAATTCTACCAAACATTATTACTTATTCTTCTCAAATTATGTCCAAAAATAGAAATGGAAGGAAAACTTCCAAACTTATTCTATGAGGCCAGCATTACCCTGAAATCCAAAACCAGAAAACACTCCATTAAAACAGAGAACTACAGGCCAAAATCCTTGATGAAGGTGGATGCAAAAATTTTCAACAAAATACTAGCAAAATGAATCCAACAGCACTTTATAAGCATCATCACCACAACCAGGTGGGACTTATTCCATGGGTTGTAAGTGTGGCATAGTATTTGCAAATTAATCAATGTGATACACCAAATTAATAAAAGAATGCATAAGAACCATATGATTCTCTCAATAGAGGCAGAAAAAGCATTTAACAAAGTACAATATCCATTCATGATAAAAATACATTTCAACAAAGAAGGGATAGAGGGAACATACCTCAACATCCTGAAGGCCATATATGAAAAATCAACAACAAAAATCATCCTCAATGGGGACTAAATGAGAGCTTTTCATCTATGGTGAGGAACAAGACAGGGATGTCCACTGTCACCACTGTTATTTAACATAGTACTGGAATTCTTAGCCTCAACAGTCAGAAACAAAAATAAGTAAAAGTCATCTAAATTGACAAAGAAGGAGGAATAGGGGACCCTAATTTCAACTTCTCCCTGGAATTCAACTAGATATTTATCAAATCATTCTGAACACCTGCAAAACAAATCAGAAATCTGAGAAATGAACTGCTGTAATTCTACAAATAGAAAAGCAACAACTTTTTGGAAGGTAAGAAGTGTGGAGACATGAATCTGGGGTGATATATTGGAAGATAAGGTGGAGGGGTGGGAACTTGGTCAAGGAAGCTATCACAAGTATTATAAGCAGTAGAGCACAAACTTGGAACTTTAAGAAGTATGCTACAGTGGGGGACTTTCCCACTGATTAGATGGTGAAAAGGGGCCAAATACTAGGTAGGACAGTGTTTCCCCAGAAAACTTGGAGTCAAAAAAAAAAAAATGGGGATGGCAGAGTGTGGCAGAGTTTCCAAGCATCAGAGCAGAGAAGCTGGCTGAAAACAATGAGTCTTTGTGGCAGGGTTCTGCTCAGTGTTGCCGTAAACTGATGGAAGATTGTGTGACTGCTCTCCTGACAGGAGCCCAGCAAAAGGAAGAAGCACTGGAAGACCTCCCTCCCTCCCCTGGGAGGAATGGCACAGTTCCATGCTGTAGGAGTCCATGAAGTCTGGAGACTCGAAACTGGGTCATGTACCTGAGATAAAAACACTAGGTCACAAGCTGGGTGAACAAAGAGCTTTTCAACAGAAAGCAGGGAGACACAAGAGTGATTGACTGCTTTTCTATGAGGACTCACTGAAAAGCAGGGGTGCTAACTTTCAGCTCCAGGGCTACAGATCAATGTGCAGCCATTTTCATTTCACACATCAGTGCTTGAAAGCCTTCAGGGAGCAAAACAGTGCCACATAGTGCAATCCGGGGCCACTTACACTGAGGCTGGCTCCCTGGCAAGTGGAGGCACAATTCCACCCGGGTAAGGACACCTGAGAATCAGTGACACAGGTCCCTCACCAAGAAGATAAGCAGAAGCATTTTGCCAGGAACAAGATTACCAATCACAGAGAACTGCAAATCAGGGAGGAAGAAGTCAGACTTTCATTATTTGCAGATGACATGATACTCTACATAGAAAACTCAATAGAGCACCAAAAAAATTTCTAGAACAGATGAAAGAATTCAGTAAAGTCATAGAACACAAAATCAATGTACAGAAATCTGTTGCATTTCTATACACTAATAATGAAGCAACAGAAAAAGAAATCAAGGGATCAATACCATTTACAATTGCACCAAAAACTTAAGGTACCTAGAAATAAACCTAACAAAAGACACAAAAGATCTGTACACTGAAAACTATAAAACACTGATGAAAGAAATTGATGATGACAGAAAGAAATGGAATCACATTCCATGTTCATAGATTGAAAGAACAAATATTTTTAAAATGTCTATACTACCCAAAACAATCTACAGAGGTATTGCAATCCCTATCAAAATATCACCAGCATTTTTCACACAGTTAGAACAAACAATCCTAAAATGTGTATGGAACCACAACAGAATAACCAAATTCAAACTTGAAGAAGAGTAAACCTGGAAGCATCACAGTTCCAGACTGGAGTTACATGGCAACATTGTTGTCATCAAGACAGTATTTTACTGGCACAAAAACAGACACATAAATCAATGGAACAGAATAAAAAACCCAGAAATGAACCCATAACTATGTGATCAATTAATCTTCATCAAAGAAGGAAAGAATATCCAATGGAAAAAAGACAGTCTCTTCAACAAATGGTGTTAGTAAACCTGCACAGAAACATGCAAAAGAATGAAACTAGACCATTTTCTTACACCACACAGGAAAATAAAAGCAAAATGGGTGAAAGACCTAAATGTGAGACAGGAAGCCATCAAAATCCCAGAGGAGAACACAGGTAGCAACCTCACTGACATAAAGCATTGCAACTTCTTGCTACACATGTCTCACTAGGCAAGGGAAACAAAAGCAAAAGTAAACTATTGGGACTTCATCAAAATAAAAAGTGCATGCATAGGTGCCTGGGTGGCTCATTCAGTTAAATGCCTGCCTTTGGCTCAGGTCATGATTCTGGAGTTCTGGGATCAAGTCCCACATTGGACTCCCTGCTCAGCGGGGAGTGTTCTTCTCCCTCTGCCTTTCACCCTGCTTGTGTTCTTGCTACCTCGCTCTCTCTCCCTCAAACAAATAAACAAAATCTTTAAAAAGGAAAAAGTGTGTGCACAGTGAAGGAAACAATCAACAAATTTAAAGGGCAACCCATACAATGGGAGAAGATATCTACAAGTGATATATCTTACAAAGGGTTAGTATCCAAAATACATAAAGAACTTATGAAACTCAACACCCAAAAAACAAATAATCCAGTTAAAAACTGGGAAGAAGGCATGAATAGGCATTTCTTCAAAGAGACATACAGATGGTTAACAGACACATGAAAGGAGATCAACATCATGCAACATCAGGGAAATATAAATCCAAACTATAATGAGATATCACTGCACACCAACCAGATGGCTAAAATCAACAACACAGAGAACAATAGGTGTTGGTGAGGATGCAGAGAAAGGGGAACCCTCTTACACTGTTAATGGGAATGCAAACCCATTCACCCACTCTAGAAAACAGTATGGCGATTCCTCAAATGTTTAAAAATAGAACTAATCTGTGATCCAGCAATTGCACTAGTAGGTATTTACCTTTACCCAAGGGATGAAAAAATACTGATTTGAAGAGATACATACACAGCAGCCTCAGCAACATTAGCCAAATTATGGAACGATCCCAAAAATCCATCGATTTACAAATGGATAAAGAAGTGATGGTATGTATAAACAATGGGATATTAGTCAGCCATATAAAAGAATGAAATCTTGCCATTTGCAATGACATGGATGGAGCTAGAGAGTATTATTCCAAGCAAAATAATTTATTCAAAGAAAGGCAAATACCATATCATTTTACTCATATGTTGAATTTCAGAAACAGAACACATGAACAAGGATTAGGGTTGCAAACCAGGAAAAAGACTCCTAAATATAGAGAGCAAACTGAGGGTTGCTAGAGGTGAGCTGGGTGATGGGTTAAATAGTGATGTGTATTAAGGAAAACACTTGTGATGAATACTGAGTGCTGTATGTAAGTGAAAAATCACTAAATTCTATACCTGAAACTAATATCACACTATATGTTAACTAACTGGAATTTAAATAAAACTTGAAAAAAATCAAATAATAAAATTAAATATATAGCATTATCTGATTTACATTTAAAAACATCTGTGTGTGCAAGGTATATACATAGGAAAAATCTGGAAAAGGAGAGCTTTCACATATAATTTTTTTAACTTTTTCAGAAATAAGCTTAAAGGAAGTTTCAAAAATAACACTGAAATGAAAAACTTAAACATATCTGTTACATAAATTTATATTTTAGCATTTTATTCTATTTCTTACTGTTTGATGTTTCTCTCCCCTATTTATATACATGCACATACTCATGGTCCCCAACACATAGATATGCATACAATTTTTTTTGAACCATTAAGAGTAATTTGCATAATGATCTTTACCCCTAAATAAAAAAATAATTCCAGTAAGCATTTCCTCTAAATAATCATATTCTCTTACATTTCTCCAGTGCAGTTGTCGACATCAGGAAATTTAACATTGACATGATACTTTAATCTGTGAACCATATGCCAATTTTTTAATTGACCCAATAATTTCCTATGTAGTATTTTATGTTGTTTCCAAGGAGCATAGATTGTTTCTATATTTTTAAAATAATTTAATTATTTTCGGTATCTAGGGAGTTAAGATAAGCAAAATGCCACCTCAAGATTTAATTTTTGGGCCTTAGCTAATGTACCTTGAAATAATTACTTTTCACGGAGTCATCCTATATATAGGGGTCTTATGAAGGACTATTTTCTTTCCCTGGAAAGCTACTAGCTGCTTCTAACTACTTCCTGTTTCTGACTGAATCAATTTCAGGTTGAAACTGGTACTGAATCCTGAGATAGCCTAACACTTAAAAGACCATAGACAAGAAAGTTAAGATTTGTTTATCAGTACCCTTTACAATCCCTCACATAGTACAGAATCTTCTAGTAAGGTCAGAAATAATCTTTGAGCAAATTTTTTAAATCTAATTCTAAGAAACTAGTTGTCCTGACCTGTGACTTTTCATAAGAAAAGACACATGAGTAATTAAATGAGTACCAGAGTTTATTCATTCTACTGTTTCTTTCAAAGAATTGTAAGTGAATTTTCCCCATTCTCCTTTAATTCCTCCAGTGCTCATGCAGCAGAACCGCCACAACAATGTTTGATAATGCACTCAATTAGTATCTTAAAAATAATCACTGGAAGGCTAGAGCAAGCAACTGGAACAAGACAGAAGCAAAGCAGTAACAGAGTTTAGGAAGTGCAGTTTTCCTTCAAAAGGGTCTTTTACATTTTTCTAAGTGTATGTAATAATTATGTGAAATTTAAAAATTTCAATCCTTAAATCACTTTCAGATTTTAAAAGACCTACTTCTTTTTCCAAATTAAATAAAGCAATGATTACATTTAAGAATAAATTTATTGTTTTTATTTTTTTTAAGATTTTATTTATTCATTTGACAGAGATCACAAGTAGGTGGAGAGGCAGGCAGAGAGAGAGGAGGAAGCAGGCTCCCTGCTGAGCAGAGAGCCTGATTCAATGTGGCCCTTGATCCCAGAACCCTGGGATCATGACCTGAGCCAAAGGCAGAGGCTTTAACCCACTGAGCCACCAAGATGCCCCAAGAATAAATTTATTTTGAGTAAAGTTTTCAGGGCTTAAAATTCCTACCATATAAACACTTTATTGAACAGAATAAAAATGTATTCTTCATATCATTAAGAATCTATATATTGAGCCATTCAAGAATAATGAATAAAACCACTTGTCATTTTTACAAGACCATACATCAGAAAAGTGAAGGCTACAGTCACCAGAAAGGCATTATTATCACAAGTTAAAACTCCATATATATATAGCATATATTAGCTATTTTCCTTGGGAAAATTATTCTATTATCTATACACCATATAATACAGATTATGGCCATTAGGTCAAATTTTGTAACATTATATTGGTAGAAAAATAAATTTGAATTTAACCACCTACAAAGTATTCTACTGAGACACATAGCACAGTAGGTATTGAAAGTGGAAAATAATGTTGAAGAGTGACCGAGCACTTATTTCTCTCTTCAGTGGGGAATAGCAATATATAATCATCAGATTTCCTAGCATTAGCAAGACACTTCACAGCAGAGGGAGTGGAGAATGAAAGCAATAAACAGTTAACTGAAGTATAGTGTAAGGCACTTTTAAAGACCAAGAACATAAGAGCTGACATATTAATAGCACTTATATTATAACAGCCCTGAAGTTGAAAATAGAGACTGCAGATTGCTTTTCCTCTTCCTGTCTTTTCCCAAACTTTCTGCCAGTACTTCTTACTCTAACCTCTATCAATTATGATGATGTTAACTGATTGAAAATTAAAGGTAGAATATTGAACAGTATTTCAAAAAGCTTTATTGAGATTTGAGGAAATTTATTTTTTTCCTTAACAGTCACTATAGTGATGTACATTAAGTCCAAGGACAATAGTACACTAAGTTAAGAGTGTTCAAGTACTGAGAAAGAAAGAAAGCCATTCGCACATTGAGGTCCTTCATCCATTTTGAGTCTATTTTCGTGTGTGGTATAAGGAAATGGTCCAATTTCATTTTTCTGCATGTGGCTGTCCAGTTTTCCCAGCACCATTTACTGAAGAGGCTGTCTTTTTTCCATTGGACATTCTTTCCTGCTTTGTCGAAGATGAGTTGACCATAGAGTTGAGAGTCTATTTCTGGGCTCACTATTCTGTTCCATTGATCTATGGGTCTGTTTTTGTGCCAGTACCATGCTGTCTTGATGATGACAGCTTTGTAATAGAGCTTGAAGTCCGGGATTGTGATGCCACCAACGTTGGCTTTCTTTTTCAATATCCCTTTAGCTATTCGAGGTCTTTTCTGGTTCCATATAAATTTTAGAATTATTTGTTCCATTTCTTTGAAAAAGATGGATGGTACTTTGATAGGAATTGCATTAAATGTATAGATTGCTTTAGGTAGAATAGACATTTTCACAATATTTATTCTTCCAATCCAGGAGCATGGAACATTTTCCCATTTCTTTGTGTCTTCCTCAATTTCTTTCATGAGTACTTTATAGTTTTCTGAGTATAGATTCTGTGTCTCTTTGGTTAGGTTTATTCCTAGGTATCTTATGGTTTTGGGTGCAATTGTAAATGGGATTGACTCCTTAATTTCCCTTTCTTCTGTCTTGCTGTTGGTGTAGAGAAATGCAACTGATTTCTGTGCATTGATTTTATATCCTGACACTTTACTGAATTCCTGTATAAGTTCTAGCAGTTTTGGAGTGGAGTCTTTTGGGTTTTCCACATATAGTATCATATCATCTGCGAAGAGTGATAATTTGACTTCTTCTTTGCCGATTTGGATGCCTTTAATTTCCTTTTGTTGTCTGATTGCTGAGGCTAGGACCTCTAGTACTATGTTGAATAGCAGTGGTGATAATGGACATCCCTGCCGTGTTCCTGACCTTAGCAAAAAAGCTTTCAGTTTTTCTCCATTGAGAATGATATTTGCGGTGGGTTTTTCATAGATGGCTTTGATGATATTGAGGTATGTGCCCTCTATCCCTGCACTTTGAAGAGTTTTGATCAGGAAAGGATGCTGTACTTTGTCAAATGCTTTTTCAGCATCTATTGAGAGTATCCTATGGTTCTTATTCTTTCTTTTATTTATGTGTTGTATCACATTGGCTGATTTGCGGATGTTGAACCAACCATGCAGCCCTGGAATAAATCCCACTTGGTTATGGTGTATAAGTACTGTTGTATCCTATTGGCTAGTATTTTGGTGAGAAATTTCGCATCTGTGTTCATCAAGGATATTGGTCTATAGCTCTCTTTTTTTATGAGATCCTTGTCTGGTTTGGGGATCAAGGTGATGCTGGCAACATAAAATGAGTTTGGATGTTTTCCTTCCATTTCTATTTTTTGGAAAAGTTTCAGAAGAATAGGAATTAGTTCTTCTTTAAATGTTGCCCAGGAAGCCGTCTGGCCCTGGGCATTTGTTTGTTTGGAGATTTTTAATGACTCTTTCAATCTCCGTACTGGTTATGGGTCTGTTCAGGCTTTCTATTTCTTCCTGGATCAGTTGTGGTAGTTTATATGTTTCTAGGAATGCATCCATTTCTTCCAGAGTGTCAAATTTGTTGGCGTAGAGTTGCTCATAGTATGTTCTTATAATAGTATGTATTTCTTCGGTGTTAGTTGTGATCTCTCCTCTTTCATTCATGATTTTATTTATTTGGGTCCTTTCTCTTTTCTTTTTGATAAGTCGGGCCAGGGGTTTATCAAGTTTATTAATTCATTCAAAGAACCAGCTCCTAGTTTCGTTGATTTGTTCTATTGTTTTTTTGGTTTCTATTTCATTGATTTCTGCTCTGATCTTTATGATTTCTCTTCTCCTGCTGGGCTTAGGGTTTCTTTCTTGTTCTTTCTCCAGCTCCTTTAGGTGTAGGGTTAGGTTGTGTATTTGAGACCTTTCTTGTTTCTTGAGGAAGGCTTGTACCGCTATATATTTTCCTCTCAGGACTGCCTTTGTTGTGTCCCACAGATTTTGAACCGTTGTATTTTCATTATCATTTGTTTCCATGATTTTTTTCAATTCTTCTTTAATTTCCCGGTTGACCCATTCATTCTTTAGAAGGATGCTGTTTAGTCTCCATGTATTTGGGTTCTTTCCAAACTTCCTTTTGTGGTTGAGTTCTAGCTTTAGAGTATTGTGGTCTGAAAATATGCTGGGAATGATCCCAATCTTTTGATACCAGTTGAGTCCTGATTTAGGACCGAGGATGTGATCTATTCTGGAGAATGTTAAATGTGCACTAGAGAAGAATGTGTGTTCTGTTGCTTTGGGATGAAATGTTCTGAATATATCTGTGCTGTCCATCTGGTCAAGTGTGTCGTTTAAAGCCTTTATTTCCTTGCTAATCTTTTGCTTGGATGATCTGTCCATTTCAGTGAGGGGCGTGTTAAAGTCCAATACTGTTATTGTATTATTGTTTATGTGTTTCTTTGATTTTGTTATTAATTGGTTTATATAGTTGGCTGCTCCCCCGTTGGGGGCATTAATATTTAAAATTGTTAGATCTTCTTGTTGGACAGACCCTTTGAGTATGATATAGTGTCCTTCCTCATCTCTTATTATAGTCTTTGGCTTAAAATCTAAATGATATGATATATGGATTGCCACTCCTGCTTTCTTCTGATGTCCATTAGCAGGGTAAATTTTTTTCCACCCCCTCATTTTAAATCTGGAGGTGTCTTCAGGCTTAAAATGAATTTTTGGGAGGCAACATATAGATGGGTTTTGTTTTTTTATCCATTCTGATACCCTGTGTCTTTTGACAGGGGCATTTAGCCCATTAACATTCAGGGTAACTATTGAGAGATAAGTATTTAGTGCCATTGTATTGCCTGTAAGGTGACTGTTACTGTATATGGTCTCTGTTCCTTTCTGATCTACCACTTGGAGGCTCTCTCTTTGCTTAGAGGACCCCTTTCAATATTTCCTGTAGAGCTGGTTTGGTGTTTGCAAATTCTTTCAGTTTTTGTTTGCCCTGGAAGCTTTAATCTCTCCTTCTATTTTCAATGATAGCCTAGCTGGATATAGTATTCTTGGCTGCATGTTTTTCTCGTTTAGTGCTCTGAAGATATCATGCCAGCTCTTTCTGGCCTGCCAGATCCCTGTGGATATGTCAGCTGCCAATCTAATATTTTTACCATTGTATGTAACAGACTTCTTTTCCGGGGCTGCTTTCAGGATTTTCTGTTTATCACTGAGACTTGTGAATTTTACTATTAGGTGACGGGGTTTGGGCCTATTCTTATTGATTTTGAGGGGCATTCTCTGAACCTCCTGAATTTTGATGCTCATTCCCTTTGCCATATTGGGGAAATTCTCCCCCATAATGCTCTCCAGTATACCTTCTGCTCCCCTCTCTCTTTCTTCTTCTTCTGTAATCCCAATTATTCTAATGTTGTTTCGTCTTATGGTGTCATTTATCTCTCGAATTCTCCCCTCATGGTCCAGTAGCTGTTTGTCCCTCTTTTGCTCAGCTTCTTTATTTTCTGTCATTTGGTCTTCTATATCACTAATTCTTTCTTCTGCCTCATTTATCCTAGCAGTGAGAGCCTCCATTTTTGATTGCACCTCATTAATAGCTTTTTTGATTTCAACTTGGTTAGATTTTAGTTCTTTTATTTCTCCAGAAAGGGCTTTTATATCTCTCGAGAGGGTTTCTCTAATATCTTCCATGCCTTTTTCGGCCTGGCTAGAACCTTGAGAATTGTCATTCTGAACTCTAGATCTGACATATTACCAATGTCTGTATTGATTAGGTCCCTAGCCTTCGGTACTGCCTCTTGTTCTTTTTTTTGTGGTGAATTTTTTTGTCTTGTCATTTTGTCCAAATAAGAGTATATGAAGGAGCAAGTAAAATACTAAATGGGTGGCAACAACCCCAGGAAAATATGCTTTAACCAAATCAGAAGAGATCCCAAATCGTGAGGGGGGAGAAAGGGGATAAAAAGAGTTTCAAATAGGAAGAACGAAAAAAAAAAGAAAAAAAAAAGAAAAGAATTAAAAAAAAGAAAATAAATAAAGAAAAATATAAAAAAGAAAAATATATGTTAGATAAACTAGTTAAAAAAACGTTAAAAAGGAAAAGAGTAAAAGTTAAAAAAAAATTTACCAGAAGGTGAGAAAAGAAAAAAATGAAAAAGATAAAAATTAAATTAACTGCAAGACTAAAAAAAATCACAGGGAGAAAGCCATGAGTTCTGTGCTTTTCTTTCTCCTCCTCTGGAATTCTGCTGCTCTCCTTGGTATTGAAACCGCACTCCTTGGTAGGTGAACTTAGTCTTGGCTGGATTTCTTATTGATCTTCTGGGGGAGGGGCCTGGTGTAGTGATTCTCAAGTGTCTTTGCCCCAGGCAGAATTGCACCGCCCTTACCAGGAGCTGGCTGAGTAATCCACTCGGGTTTGCTTTCAGGAGCTTTTGGTCCCTGAGCGCTTTCCGTAGAGTTCTGGAGGACGGGAATACAAATGGCGTCCTCCTGGTCTCCTGCCTGCAGGAGCGAAGAGCCCGGGGCCCCACTCTTCAGTGCGCCCTCAGAGAACAGCACCCAGTAACTCCCGTCTGCCTGACCTCCGGCCGCGCTCCGAGCTCACTGAGCCTGCAGCTGGTTCAAGGTAACACCAAGCTGTGAGCTTACTGTCAGCTCTGTCTCTGTAGCCGGTTTTCCCGTTTCAATACCCGCAAGCTCTGCAACACTCAGACACCCCTGATCCTTCTGTGACCCTGCGGGACCTGAGGCCATGCTGACCCCGCGTGGGCTTCGCCCCGGTTTAGCCTCTGGAGCGATGTCCCTCAGTGGAACAGACTTTTAAAAGTCCTGATTTTGTGCGTGGTTGCTCTGCCGCTTGCTGGGAGCCGGCCCCTCCCCCCAGGGTCCTTCTTCCCTTCGCTTTGGATTCACGTCTCTGCCAGTCCTACCTTTCAGAAAGTGGTTGTTTTTCTGTTTCCAGAATTGCTGTTCTTCTTCTCTTCGATCTGCCGATGGATTTTCAGGTGTTTGCAATCTTTAGATAAGCTATCTAGCTGATCTCCTGCTAGCTGAAGTAGTCTCAGCCTGCTACTTCTACGCCATCTTGACTCCTCCTATACTAATGTATTTTTAAGGGAAAAATATATTCCTATATATCGGTATATGGCAATAATAAATAATAGTGTTATAACAATTAGAAACAATTCAATAAGAAGTTAAAATATTGTAAATTTTTATTTTAAATATATGAAATTTAGTAAAAATTTTCACTTATTAACTAAAATTTCTATGTAACACACCAAATATCAAACCAGGTGTACCAAAACATCACATCCAAATACCTAAGGAGTAATATATTACAGCTTTCCCTCTTCTTCACAGTTCAACTAGTCACATAAAATGATAGTATTGAAGCATCTCAAGTCCAGTATTTTTGTTATTTAAATCATTGTACTGAAATCATTTATTTTGAAGTTACTATTTAAATATAGGAATATGGAGAAGCACACGGGTTGGAGATGTGAACTCTATCAAAATTGAGCTCAAATTATTCTAAACTGTTATGAATTTCCTCTTGAATGTATGTAGAAAGATCCAAATGTGCAGGGGACAAGTGTATATTTGGAAGTTCTTTGTGTTAATCTCCATGTCAAATATAATTTTTGTGAGTTAAATAATAAAATAAATATCATTATTAAAAGTAATAAAATAAAATTATTAAATCTTATTGGTAATCATTGCAATTATTTTAAATTTAGACCTGTGATTCTCAACCAGTGTTGATTTTGCCCCTCTGGGGTACATTGGATAATGTATAAAAATGTTTTTGGTTGTCATAACTGGAGAGGGAGGTGCTACTGGCATCTAGTGTGTAGTGGCTGGGGATCTGCTAAACACCCTACAACGGCACTGTGGCCCTTACACCACAACAAGAATTATCTAATTTAAAAAGTCAAAAGTGCTGAGGTCAAGAAATCTTGCCTCAGACTGATCAAATAGCTTTTCCCCCAATTAGGGGAATATCTTATCCCTAACATTGTTTAAAATGCAAGTACATGCTGATAACAAAAAATAGTGAGCTTTAGTATGTTTTAGTATTGTTTGTAAATTTTCTACAGAAAATGCATCACCTTGACTTATTTTCTGAGTCTGGAGCAGACTGTTGTCCCTGCTCCTTCCTGGGTGAGATGCCCACTAAAGCAAAAATCCAGGCACTGAGTTATTTATGTAGTTTTCACAGGCCTAACTAAAGTATTCAATGTCATCAACAGAGCCAAGACTTTTGAAGCTTCTGAGAAAAATGGCAACTGAAAAATTTTCCAATATGCTAAGGCTAATTTGTGATGACATGTGTCAAGTGTTAGTGCAAAAGTATTTGGCTGGTCCCAAATGTTAATATTACATTATATTTTACAAAATGAATCTCTTTTTGAGATGTGGAAGGCAGGGGATGTGTGGCAGAACTGGTAAGAAACATTCACACTAATTGACTGTATGAACTTCAGGGAACACATATGAATCAAGAAATAGAAAACATCAAAGATAAAACCAGGCAGTCAAATAGAGAGGAGCAGATATGAATTTTACCATTTGGTTTGTGTATTTTCCTGATCATGTTTTGTTTTGTTTTGGGTTAACTGGATTAGCCAAGATTAAAAAAAAAAAAAAAAAAAAAAAAAAGGTTTTGCCCAGGGTATGTTAAAGAAAATAAATCAAAGCAAATGGATGATTGCTTATCTGACAAATACTCGTGTAATAAAACAGAATTTATTCTCTGCAGATGTCACACTTAATTTTTTCTCTGTATCTTTATTCTATTTCTCTTTCTTTGGTTACACAGTTTATTTTTCCACCAGACAAAGAAGCAAATTTGCTATTTTCCTCTAGGATATGTTTGAATTGGATTTTAGTTGTTTATTTAACGTCCATTACTTTGTTTTGCTTTGTTTTCACTTTGATACGATTTCAGGATTTTCCTTGTGGTATTACAACCACCTAAATCTCAGTACTCCTGTAATGAGGTCGTGACCCAGACTTAACCAACCACAGCATAACCTTCTCTTGGCTACAGTGATTGGTTCAGAGAAGAGTCTTCCTAGGAATACAGAGGAAGGTAGAACTGACAGATGGAAAGAAAGAGAGGTGATTACTTTGATTTTCTGGAGGCATTGGTATCTAAAGTCCACAACCAAACTCTCCAGTTACATGAATCAATAAATTCCCCTTTTGCAGAAGCAAGTTTGAATTGGTTTTCTGTCACTTTTAGTATAATAATTCATGACTATTATCATCAATTCTTTCCCAAACTCTTCCTTGATATGTTATTTCTTGCAGTCATTTTTTTGTTTTTCTCAACTCTGGATTTGAATAGGATTTATAAGTTTATACTTTATACTCAAGCACTTGATTATACATTATCTTTCATGGTTCTCTATTCATTAAAGTAGTCTCTCCAATTTTACTTAGGTAATAGAAATATACTTGTGGTTTATAAATTAGTTTTATATTCAACATTTTATTTAATTTATAAACTCAGAGAGGGAAGATATTCTGTGTTATACTTCTTTTGTGTTTTCTATAGTACTCAGCATAGAGTGGTCACATAATGGGTACTAATAAGTAATGAATTTATTCAAAGTTCCATTCATAGCTATGCTTCTGTTTGTATGGATCTTGAGACCCTTTCAATTCAACAAGTTACAAGTAGCACACACATTCCTAGAGATAATAATCTTGAAGTTTACAAAAATAAACAAAAGTTTTTACCACAAGTCAATTTGCAGAAATAGAGTGGGACTAATCCCCTGGAGTGAGCTTTATGAAGTCAGGAGCCTTGTCATATTTGTCTTTGTGCACACCACCATCTAGCACAATGCCAGGGGAATAGTAGTTGCTCAATAAAAATTTAATACATGAATGAATGCATTGCTTATAGCATGTCCTCTTTTTATTACATTATGTTAATCACCATACAGTAATTCTTTAGTTTTTGATGTAGTATTCCATGATTCATTGTTTGCATATAATACCTAGTATAGCATGCCTTCTGCAAGGATAATAATGTTTTGTTTCCACTATCCAATATGGTAGCCATGTGTGACTACTGATACTTTAAATATGGCTAGAATGATGGAGTAACTGAATGTTTATTTTTATTTGATTATAATTAAGTTAAATTTAAATAGCCACATGTGGCTAGTGGCTATGATACCATACAGTGTGGATGTCTAAGTTCATGGAAGCAGCTTATTTAACACAGCATAAGAATCTTATTAGAAATACACATATAAGAGTTATTACAGTTTTATTCTTTTTTTTGTTGTTGTTTTTTGGAAGAAAACCTTAACTATAGCAACAGTCAAAACATTAGAGAAGTCTTCTCTTAAAGCTTAGCTCAAATACCATCTCCTCTGTGAAGCCTTCCTTCACCCTGACACCTACCCCATCTTCAACTTTGTCTAGGTCAAAATTAATAAATTCATCATTATTTCCAATGATACTTTTCCCATATAATTATAATCAAGTTAGCTATGCTACATCATAACTTATGCCTAACTAATAAGCTAGATTTATTACTTTTTAAGGGTAGAGACCATGTCTTATTCTTTAATTATGCAAATGTACTTAATTAAGTTCTTACTATATCATAGCTTATAATCCAGGAGGTGAAACAGATCTTAACTATGCCTTAATGATAAAATTTAATGAATGTTACATGCCATGGACTGAATTGTGTCCCTCCAAAATTCATATGTTAAAAATCAGCCCCCAATGTGACAGTATGTAGAGATAGAGTCTATAAAGAGGTAATAAAGAGTAAATGAGATCATAAGGTAGAACCTTAATCAAATAGGATTGATGTCCTTATAAGAAGAACAAGAAACACCATGGCAATCTCTTTCTGTGTGTGTCCACATAAGAAAGAGGTCATGCGAGCACACAGTGAAATGGTGGCCATCTACAAAGCAAAAAAAAAAAAAGCCTCTGACTGGAACTTACCTTATTGGCAGTTTGATCTTGAACTTCCGAAACTCTGGAACTATTAGAAAAAATTCTTTCTTGTTTAAGCTACCCATCTGTGGGATTTTGTCATGGTAGTCCAAGCAGATTGGTACAGTATAATTAGGGCATATTAAATAGTCTTAAGGAAGCATAATGCAAGAGAACCTAACAGGATGCTGCATGACTCATACTGTGAACTCTGAAGTGATGCTACCCTAAGTTAATCCTTAAACTGAGACCCAAGAGAGACCAGAGTTAACATAAAGGAAGGATTGAACAGGTGAAGTAACTAGCATAACTAAACTGATGCCATGTAAAGCTTCTGAAAAAATAAAAGAAATTTAGTATGTCTAGAACATGAATGTGAAATGGTGCAAGATGAGGATGATATTATGCAGGGCCATGGAAGACAAGGTAAGGTATTGAGGTTTTATATTGGAGCATCAAAATGAAGCTATTTGAAGAATTTAAAGCACCAGAGTAATAAAATTAAATCTTTGTTTTTATTTCATTTTGGAAAACTCACCTTGGTTGCAAAGTTAAGACTAAGATTAGAGGAAAGTCATTCTAAAGGCAGAAAAACCATTTTGTTGCAGTTGCTCAGATAAAAGATAATAATGATTTGGGCTGGAGTTCATACATCTCTAAGACTTAGTACATACAGTTCCAAGTACATAACAGATGCTAAGTGAATTTTTGAGGTGAAGCAATGTGAACTGAAATATGAAGGTCAATTTATTATTTGCATGACAATGTAAAAACAGAACTACAGAAAGAAACATCTTTCAGGATTTATATGATATGAACAGACATAACAAGGTCACATTTCATTTTTTTCCTGACTCATAAGATTTATTTATTTGTTTGTTTGTTTCCTTCTAGTTTTTAATTAACATACAATGTAACATTATTTTCAGGTGCCAAATCTAATTCATTCATTATTTACAAACAACACCCACTTATCACAAGTGCCTTCCTTAATACTAATCACCCATTTAAACCATCCCCACAATCACCTCCACTCCAGCAACCCTTAATTTCCTGTTTATAGATAAGAACCTGTATTCTGGTTTGTTTCTCTCTTTATTCCCCTTAGTTCATGTGATTCATTTCTTAAATTCCATATATGATTGAAATCTTATGGTATTTATCTTTCTCTGATTTATTTCACTTAATATTTATTTCACTTAACATAATACACTCTAATTATAAATTAATATTAATTAATATTAATAAATCTCTGATTTATTCCACTTAAAATTTATTTTACTTAACATAATACACTCTAATTCCAAACATGTCATTGCAAATGGCAAGAGGTCATTATTTCTGAAAGTTGAGTAATATTCCATAGCATATATATGTATGTTATTTACATATATATGTGTATATATATGTATATCTATATCATAAGGTATATAGGTATATAGATATTAGATATACCTATATACCATATATATATATCATAAGGTATATCATATGATATACCTATATACCTTATGATATATATATATGGTATATAGGTATATTTATCTATGTATATATCTAATAGATATATCTATATACCGATATAGATATACATATATATGTATATATCTCTATATACATATATAAATATATACATACACATATATATACATATATGTCATAAGGTATATAGATATATCTATATATAGATATAAGGTATATAGATATATCTACATATAGGTATATCTATACATATATATGTACTTTTTCTTTATCCATTCATCAATGGATGAACATTTGGTTTCTTTCCATAATCTGGCTGTTGATAAGTCTGCTATAATCAATATTTTTGTATCCTTTGGGTAAATATCTAGCTGTGCAAATGGTGGGTCATAGAATAGTTCTATTTTTAACTTTTTGAAGAACCTTCCAGACTGGCTGAAACCATTTGTTTTCCTCCCAGCAGTGTAGGAGGTTCCACTTTATCTGCAGCCTCACCAGAAGCTATTCTTTCCTGTGTTGTGAATTTTGGGCATTCTGACTAATGTGAGGTGATATCTCATTGTAGTTTTGATTTGTATTTCCCTGATAATGAGTGACATTCAGCACTTTTTCATGTGTTTGTGAGTCATTTATATGACTTCTTTGGGAAAATGTCTATTCATGTCTTCTGCCCCTTTTTGAAACTAGATTATTTGTGTTTTGGTTGTTGAGTTTAACAAATCCTTTATACATTTTGGATACTAACCCTTTATCAAATATGACATTTGCAAATATCTTTCCCATTTCCTTTTAGTTTTACTGTTTTCTTTGCTATGCAGAAGCTTTTATCTTGATGAAGCCATCTCATCTTGATGGCAGTTTAAGCCATCACTATTGGTGTTGTGCTATTTACTGAAGTCAGATTATGCTGAAAAGTGGGAGAGGGAAATGGCACTAGCCAGCTCCTTCATCCTGAAGAGTGGAGTTTGTGCTCCCTGCTGTCTGGTAAGTCCTCTCAGAAGAGTAAACAATCACCTATCTGGAGTCCCAGGTGTCCCTCAGATTGTTGCCTTCACACTGGTCTGGGCCACCTAGATGCCTGGTGTAGCAGTGCACTTTGGGCTTTATCACAGGCAGTCTAGTTTTAAAACTCCAAACTTTAGGGACCTGAAATGATGTGGACCTGTGCTTGTCCTCTGTGGGAGGATCTGCCCGAGCTAGAACTGATGCAGTTTTCACCCAGATGGCAGTCACACCAAAGCATAGGAGAGTCAGTTTTGCAGTAAAGAATAGCACAGAGTCAATGTCTGGGTTAGCCACCATCAGCAGGCATCTGCACCTATGCTGAGGGTTGGGGGAAATACATGGTGCCAGTGGCTCATTTGTCCCAGGAGAGGTAATGCCACCTAACCCAAAAGTGCTCCAAGAAGGGTGACCATCTGCCCCAGTGTATCCCAAGGGATCCTCAGATGGCACAATACATCACCAGGATACCTGCCCACCTTTTCCACAGGAGCACAACATTTCCCTAAGATGGTGGAGGAGAAGGGGACCCTGTTTCAACTGTTTCAACTGGTCCCTGAGTTTAGCTAGATATCTAACAACCATTTTGAATGCCCATGAAATCAGCCTCAGATGTAAAAATATATATCTGGATCTCTACAAGCAGAAAATCAACTGCTTTTTGCAAGGTAAGACATGTGAAGTCATGAATCTGTGGGGAGATACTAGAAAATAAACAGAAGATGGAGTGAATGTCCATAAGCTGGCTCCTGGAAAGTGATATAATACTGCAGCACAAAATCAGAACTCTTATAAATATGCTGTTGTGAGAGACATTCTTCTCTGAAATGGGCTCTGAAAATGGAAAGGCAGAATTCTAGGTAAGGTATGTGGTTTCAGGATACAAGAAGCCAGAGAGCAAAAAGGGGTGCCTGAATAGGTAGAATGCCTGAGCAGTGGAGCCAGTAAGCAGGTTATGGTCAGCAAACCAAGGAGGGGATTCTCAGCTCTGGTAATCATAAACCATGAGCTGAGCCAGTCAGTAATCTCTCTTTTCCTGAGCAGCCTGAAAAGGACTGAAACCTGTACCCACAATTGGGCCAAAGCTAACAGGGCAGTAGCAGCCTAGAAAGGACATTAGGGTGGTACCCAGACATGATCCAGGAGCTTTGGGTGGATGCACAAGCCTGGGGCCACTTGCAGTTTTAGAATCACAAAGAGCGGTGACACTCCTAGGCCCCTGGGACTACCTCTGAGAGAGCTGCAGTAAGCACACACCATGGGAGGCTGTGGTTTTCATTGCATGCAGAAGTGGAGACTGTCCCAGATGGTCTTTTTAGAGGGCAAACTGGGATCTTTCTCCTCTGGATCAGAGGTTTTGGCATGGCCATTTTTGCTCTGATCCTCTGAAGAGGATCAGAAAGCCTCCAGGGAACAAAAGCCATACAAAGGACCAGTTTTCCCTGAACCCATCCCCCTGACAGGAGGGAGAACTCTGCCTAGGCAGGGATACCTGAGAAACAGTATGCCAGGCCTCCCCCCCAGAAGACAGTCTGGAAGAACATAGAGACAACAAGCCTATGGGTCCTACAAGACTGTAAAATTCCGGTGTCAGGGGAAAATAGTATACTGAGCTCCAGGTGTTGCCTCATGACTCCTTTACTTTTCAGATAAAATTCTTCTTTTGTTTTTCTTATGAATTTTCACTGTTTTTGTTTTGTTTTGTTTTTACCTTTTTCTCATTTCAACTAAATGCTTATTATACCCACTTATGTCTCACAGTCATTTTTAACTTGTATTTTTTCACATCTATTTTTTTATAAATATGTGCTTCATTTTAGTCCATATATATATATGTATGTATACACACACACACACATTTTGTGCATACTTTTGGTACACATTTGGAATGTAGTGTCTTCTAACACATAGACAAAATCCACCCAGAAAAAAGTGCAACACCTGCTTTGTCCACACTGTGAGATTGTAGTCTCTCTGCCCCCCACCTTTTTAAAAAAATTTATTATTGTGTTTCATTTTGGCTTTGTTTTTCTGGGGTAATGCTAGGCTGCATTTTGCTTGGGGCATGGTTGATATTTTGGAATCCATTCACTTGAGCACCCATCATTCTCTGGACAGAATGACAAGAAGGAGGAACACACACACACACACACACACACACACAAACAGTCAGAAGCAGTCTTCTCTACCACAGACCTAATAGATAGGGATATAAGTAAGACGTCAAAGATAGAATTCAGGATAGTAGTCATAAAGTTCATAGCTAAGATTGAAAAAAGCGTAAGTGACAATATAGAATCTCTAAGGGCAGAAATAAGATCTAATGAGGCCAAACTTAAAAATGCTATGAATGAGATATAGTCTAAACTGAATACTCTAATAGCTAGAGTCAATGAAGCAAAAGAGAGAATAAGTGATATGGAAGATAAACTGATAGAAAGGAAGAAAGTTGAGGATAACAGACATAGGCAGCTCGTAGCCCATGTAAAAAGACTTAGAGAGTTTAATGATGCCATTAAACACTCCAGTGTCAGAATTGTTGGGTTCCCTGAGGGGGTGGAGAGAGAGAGGACTAGAAGGTATACTTGAGCAAATCTAGCTGAGAAATTCCCCAATTTGGTGAAGGAAATAAGCATTTGTGTCCAAGAAACAGAGAGGAGCCATTCCAAAATCAATAAATATAGATCAACATCCCAACATATATTAATGAAGATTGCAAATTGTACAACCAAAGAAATCCTGACAGTAGCTAGGGAGAGAAGGTTCCTTATGTACGAAGGGAAGAATATCAGAATAACATCAGAGCTATCCACAGAAACCTGGCAAACCAGAAAACCTGGTAAGACATATATTGGGTACTAAATGAGATGAACATGCAGCCAAGAACATTTTATCCAGCAAGGCTGTCATTCAGAAAGGATAGAGAGATAAAAAGCTTCCAGGACAGGCAGAAACTGAAAGAATATGTGACCACCAAGCAAGCCCTGCAAGAAATATTAAGGGGGATTCTGTAAGTGAAGAGAGATCCCAAGAGTCACATACACTAGAATGAAACAGAGAAAATCCGCAGAAACAGGGACTTTGCAGGCAATACAATGGCACCAGATTCATATCTTTCAATAGTTACTCTGAATATAAAAGGGCTGAATGCTCCCATCAAAAGACACAGGGTATCAGATTAGAGGTGGGTAAAAAAAAAAAAAAAAAAAGGACCCATCCATATGCTGCCTACAAAAGATTCATTTCAAACCTGAGTCACCACCTCCAGATTGAAAGTGATGGGATGGAGAACAATTTCCATGCTAATGGACCTCAAAAGGAAGGTGGGTTAACCATTCTCATATCAGAAAAATTAAATTTTATATATTATGTTTGCCTGTTTCGTGTGTGTTGAGTTTGAGGAGTTCATTATAGATCCTGGATATCAACCTTTTGTCTGTACTGTTATTTGCAAATATCTTCTCCCATTCCGTGGGTTGCCTCTTTGTTTTGTAGACTCTTTCCTTTGCTGTGCAGAAGCTTTTAATTTTGATGAAGTCCCAAAAGTTTATTTTCGCTTTTGTTTCCTTTGCCTTTGGAGACATATCTTGAAAGAAGTTGCTGTGCTGATATCAAAGAGATTACTGCCTATATTCTCCTCTAGGATTCTGATGGATTCCTGACTCACGTTGAGGTCTTTTATCCATTTTGAGTTTATCTTTGTGTGCAGTGTAAGAGAACGGTCGAGTTTCATTCTTCTACATATAGCTGTCCAGTTTTCCCAGCACCATTTATTGAAGAGACTGTCATTTCTCCACTGTATTTTTTTTTCCTGTTTTGGCGAAGAGTAATTGACCATAGAGTTGAGGGTCCATATCTGGTCTCTCTACTCTGTTCCACTGGTCTATGTGTCTGCTTTTATGCCAGTACCATGCTGTCTTGGTGAACACAGCTTTGTAATAAAGCTTGAAATCAGGTAACGTGATGCACCCAGTTTTATTTTTGTTTTTCAACATTTCCTTAGCTATTCAAGGTCTCTTCTGATTCCATACAAATTTTGGATTATTTGCTCCAGCTCTTTGAAGAATACCGGTGGAATTTTGATAGGAATGACATTAAAAGTTTAGATTGCTCTAGGCAGTATAGACATTTTAATAATGTTTATTCTTCTGATCCAAGAGCATGGAATGGTTTTCCATCTTTTTGTGTCTTCTTCAGTTTCTTTATCCTTTACCTCTTTGGTTAGGTTTATTCCCAGGTATCTTATGGTTCTTGGTGCTATAGTAAATGGAATTAATTCTCTAATTTCCCTTTCTGTATTTTCATTGTTAGTGTATAAGAAAAGCACTGATTTCTGCACATTGACTTTGTATCCTGCCACATTGCTGAATTGCTGTATGAGTTCTAGTAGTTTGGGGGTGGAGTCTTTTGGGTTTTCCATATAAAGAATCATGTCATCTGCAAAGAGAGAGAGTTTGACTTCTTCATTGCCAATTTAGATAACTTTTATTCCTCTTTGTTGTCTGATTGCTGTTGCTAGGACTTCTAACACTATGTTGAACAAGAGTGGTAAAAGTGGGCACCCTTTTGTTGTTCCTGATCTCAACGAGAAGGCTGCAGGCTTTTTCCCATTGAGGATGATATTTGCTGTGGGTCTTTCATAGATAGATTTGATGAGTTTCAGTAATGTTCCCTCTATCCCTATACTTTGAAGCATTTTAATCAGGAACTGATGCTGGATTTTGTCAAATGCTTTTTCTGCATCGATTGAGAGGACCATGTGGTTCTTCTCTCTTCTCATATTAATTTGTACTATCACATTGATTGATGCAAATGTTGAACCATCCTTGTAGCCCAGGGATGAATCCCACCTGGTCATGGTGGATAATCTTTTTAATGTGCTGTTGGATCCTGTTGGCTAGGATCTTGTTGAGAATCTTAGCATCCATATTCATCAATGATATCGGTCTGAAATTCTCCTTTTTGGTAGGGTCTTTGCCTGGTTTGGGGATCAGGGTAATGTTGGTGTCCTAGAAAGAGTCTGGAAGTTTTCCTTCTGCTTCAATTTTTTGAAACAGCTTCAGGAGAATAGGTGTTATTTGTTCTTTGAAAGTTTGGTAGAATTCCCGAGGGAATCTGTCGGGTCCTGGGCTCTTGTTTTTGGGAGTTTTTTGATCACTCCTTCGATCTCGTTACTAGATATCGGTCTATTCAGGTTGTCGATTTCTTCCTGGTTCAATTTTGGTAGTTTATGGTTTTCCAGGAATGCATCCATTTCATCTAGGTTGCTAAGCTTATTAGCATATAACTGTTGATAATAATTTCTGATGATTGTTTCTACTTCCTTGGTGTTCGATGTGATCTCTCCCTTTTCATTCATAATTTTATGAATTTGGGCTTTCTCACTTTTCTTTTGGATTAGTGTGGCCAATGGTTTATGGAGCTTATTGATTCTTTCAAAAAACCAGCTTCTAGTTTCATTGATACGTTCTACTGTATCTCTTGTTTCTACCTCATTGATCTCAACTCTAATCTTGATGATTTCTCTTCTTATGTGTGGAGTTAGTTTGATTTGAGGTTGATTCTCCATGTCTTTAAGGTGTAGGGTGTATTCTGGTTTATGGAGCTTATTGATCTTTCAAAAAACCAGCTTCTAATTTCATTGATACATTCTGTTGTATCTCTGGTTTCTACCTCATTGATCTCAACTCTAATCTTGATGATTTCCCTTCTTATGTGTGGAGTTGGTTTGATTTGAGGTTGGTTCTCCAGGTCTTTAAGGTGTAGGGTGTATTCTGGATTTTTCAATTTTTTTTTCAATTTTTTTGAGGGAGGCTTCAATGGCTATGTATTTCCCCCTGGACAGCCTTTGCTGAATCCCATAGGTTTTGGACCGAAGTGTCTTCATTCTCATTGGTTTCCATGAATTGTTTCAGTTCTTCTTTGATCTCCTGGTTGATCCAAGCATTTTTAAGCAGGGTGGTCTTTAGCTTCCAGGTGTTTGAGTTCCTTCTGAACTTTTCCCTGTGATTGAGCTCCAGTTTCAAAGCATTGTGATCTGAGAATATGCAGGGAATAATCTCAGTCTTTTGGTATCAGTTGAGTCCTGATTTGTGACCCAGTATGTGGTCTATTCTGGAGAAGGTTTCATGTGCACTTGAGAAGAATGAGTATTCTGTTGTTTTCGGGTGGAATGTTCTGTATATATCTATGAGGTCCATCTGGTCTAATGTGTCATTCAATGCTCTTGTTTCTTTATTGATTTTCTTCTTCGATGATCTATTTCTGAGAGAGGCGTGTTAAGATCTCCTACGATTATTGTATTCATATCAATATGACTCTTTATCTTGATTAATAGTTTTCTTAAGTAATTGGCTGCTCCTATATTGGGAGCATAGATATTTACAATTGGTAGATCATCTTGGTGGATAGTCCCTTTAAGGATTATATAGTATCCTTCTGTATCTCTGACTACAGTCTTTAGTTTAAAGTCTAATTTATCTGATATGAGAATCGCTACCCCAGCCTTCTTTTGAGGCCCATCGTCATGAAAGATGTTTCTCCATCCATTCTGAAATTCAGTCTTGCTGGATAAAGTATTCTTGGCTGCATATTCTTCTCATTTAGTGCCCTGAATATACCTTGCCAGACTTTTCTGGCTTGCCAGGTCTCTGTGGACAGGTCTGACATTATTCTGATGAGCTTTCTTCTGTAAGTAAGGAGCCTCTTTGCCCTGGCGGCTTTCAAGAGATTATACCTATAATTATAATTCCTCAATTTGACTATCAGGTGTCGTGATTTTTTTTAGAATGTATTATCTTGGGTGGAGACCGTTCAGCCTCTAGTACATGAACATTGATTCCATTCACGAGATTGGGAAAATTTTCATGAAGGACTTGTTCCGCTCTATTTTCTAGACTTCTTTCTTTCTCCTCCCCTTCAGGGATTCCAATAATTCTGACATTGGAACGCTTCATGGCATCATTTATTTCCCTGATTCTGTTTTCGTGCTTTCTAAGCTGTTTGTTCTAGGCTTCCTCCTGATCCTTTCTCTCTCTCTGTTTGTCCTCCAGATCACTAATTCTATCTTCTGTCTCAGTTACCCTAGGTTTGAGAGAGTTTAGATTAGACTGGAACTCATTGAGAGCATTATGAACCTCCTCCCTGGTAGCTTTAAGCTCCGCCCTAACATTGTGAACATCCTGTCTGGTCGCTTTCATTTCAGCCCTAATCAATTCCATTTGGTCATCCATGGCTTTCTCCAACCTAGCTATTTCCTGGATAATTGTTAGCCTGAATTCTCTTTCCAACATATTGTCTATGTTGATAGCCTTTAGCTCTGTTGCAGAAGGTCCATCTTCTGTATTTTTCTTCTGTTGGGCATTCGTCCTCCTAGTCATTTCGGTGGGAGATGACTGAACAGATGTAGCTGGATGTATCAACTGTGATGCAGTCAAGGTGCACCCTGGAACACTTCTGAGCAATCAGGATTCCCCACCCAAAGGAGAGACAAAAGAAAAGAAAAAGAAAAAGAAAGAGAGAGAGAGACAGGAAAGAAAGGGAAGATGAAAGAGAAGGTTCAGCCCCGATGGGCCCCAAGGTAAGATTTATGAAGGAGACAAACAAAAAGACTGATACAAGCGTATGACAAGAGAAAAAATATATATATATGCAAATAAAGGAAGAACCTCGTCAAAAAGAATCCCAAGTGTAAGATTTATATGCTATCAGGACAAACACAAAAACACATAAACACTGGTAGAAGAAGAAGATGGGAGAGTCGTTGTAAATTCTCACTGTATGCAAGGTTGGTTATTTTTGATTCTTCCTGGATGTATCTTGACATCTTTGTTAAAGTACTCAACTCTGCTAAGATAAATGGGATTAAAAATTGGTTTACCTATAGGGGTAGTATTGATTGGGGAAAGGACATTACTTTGAAGTTTAACTCTATATGAATATTAGAGGATAAAAATAAAAAGGAATAAACTAGACTAAACTAATCTAAAATTTTAAAAGGAATTCAAAAACTAAAAATGCAAAAGAAAAACATAGGTGTATGTATCAAAAATTTCAGGTTAGAAGTGTATTATGTAATTTGATGTACTGTACAGCTTGCTGTGATGGTAAATAGGTTTAAAAAATTACCTATGTGTAAAAAAAAAAAATGAACCAGAATAGTGGGAACGAGTGAAAAATAAAAGTTTTCCTATGAAGTAGTGGTTGTTCTCTTGTCGTCCTTTTTTTTTTTTTTTTCTTGGTTTGTTTTCTGGGGGAGGGGCCTGCCACGTGGGTTGTAAGTCAATGATGTTTCCTGAGTTAAGTCCTCCCGCCCCTCTCAAGGGGGTGGGCTCTGAGGAAACTGGTTTTTTTCAGGCTTTTGTTCTCTGGCGGTTTTTATGTTTGTTCACTTTTTTTTCTCTCACCTTGTCCACTTTTGATGGTTTTTGTAGTTTTAGAGGAAAACAAGCCGCACCCTGATCTCCCTCTCAGAGAGAAGCCTCAGTCTGGGTGCAGAGCCTATGTAAGTTCCCCCTTGGCCACTGGCAGAGCAGGTTCCAAGTTGCAGACCCTGGGGAAGCAGGATCTTTTGCTTGTACCCAAAGCCAAGGCAGTGGTGGCTGCCTGGAAGCTCCCGACCATCAGAGAGGTTCCACGCAGCAATCGCACACTGAGATTTTCCCGCTGGCCCAGGCTGGGAGTGCCTGGTCTTGCTGGGACTAAGAGTGCCCGGCTTGCGCACACCTCTTTCAGGGGTGGCTATGGGTCATGCGTGCATCTCAGGCACTGAGAACGGGGCACTGGTCTGAAAGCACCAGGCTGGGCTTTTGTGCACCTCTGTCAGGGGAGAATTTGGGGAGCGCAGCTTAGGCTCTGAAACAATGGCGTGGGTCAAAGAGCGCCGGCTGGGCCTTTATAACTTTCTCAGGGGAGCATGAGGGACGTGTGCGCGTGTCTCAGGCTTTGTAGTAGGGCTCGCGTTCTGCCCACCGGCGTGGCTCCCATCCCCTCACAGGAGCTAGAACCCATGCATTCTCGGGTGCACTGGTGGCGTAGGGACCAAGACCTGGTTTCTCCGTTGCACTCTCTCTGCCTCAGCACCGGGGAGGCTGTCCTGGGACCTGGACTTAAGCCCCTGTCTCTAGCCACCCCGATTCCCACAATTTCCCCCTGGGATCCTTTGCTCTTTTGGAGTGGTTTCAACCAGTCTCCAAGTTAATGCTAGTCCCCAGACGCAGGGCACTCTCGCTCATATTGGGGTATTACTTTCCAACTGGTCGCCTCTGGTGGCTCCCTCTCCCTTTTGTTTATCTTCAGATATCAGTCCTCTGTTCCCACACCGCTTTACCTGCCCACTGGCGTCTTCTGCCCCTGTAGAGATCCAGACATGTATAATTCTGATCTCAGGCTGATTTCATGGGTGAATGGAGTTCTTTGGTAGGTAATCAGCTAGCTTTGGTGTACAGGCTGAAAAGGGGCCTCCTCCTACTTCCCCGCCATCTTGTCCCCCACAATGAGCAATCTTTTAATAGACTATGTAGTACCTCACTAAAATCTGACTCTCAATATTGCTAATATCTGAAACAGATCTTTTTCAATATTTTTAAGCCACCGAATATTGTTAAAATAAATATTCTACATTTTCTTGGTCTCTAAAGATGATTCACTGGTAATCATTTCTTTTTCAGACCTTTACAATATATTTTACCATAATTCTGGTTCCTCTGGGCTGCTGATGTCAAGTCTTCTTTCCTTGTCCACTTCCTAACATACTCAACAGTGCCAGGTCTTCCTCACACACTCCCCTTCAGCTGCCCAATGGGCTTTAGTTCAAGAGCTGAATCTAATCTACAGATCCATGTGTTTCTGTTTGTTTCAATGAACCTATGCATTGTAAACTATAATTTTTGCCATAGTTAAATACACTTTTCACTTTGAGGGCACTTACTTTGTAATTGTGTAAATACAGCCCACATTCACTCCTAAAAAACTGAGTTTACTTTTTCTCCTCTTCAACCTTATAAAATTTCAAGAAAGCCTGCTAGATAACAGAACCTGATTTCAACCTGATTTCATTGTATGTTAGCCACATTGCCTTCTCCAAAGGATTGTATCTTTGAAATGACAGAGCAATGAAAAAATCTACCATGCACATGTTTAATTCATAGACTGTATTTATGTTTAAATATTTAAAACATAGATTTTGTAATTACACTAAAAGTGATCCATCACTTTGGATATGCAGTATAATAATATTTAGACATATAATAACTCTACACAGGGTCCATTGTTAAAAAGCACAATTTTGGTCTTAAATACATTTATTTCTCTCTCTCTTTTGACTTCCAAATTCCACTCTACTTGTTGTCCATCTCTCACTCCTGAGAGATGAGGCAAGTTAACTCCTTACAATTAAAGGAAGCAGGAGACTCTATGAAAAAGAAATCACTTTTTCCAAAGTAAGTTTTATTGACTGTGGATCTGAGTCAGTAAACTGACTTGGCTAAGACAGAAATTGTCACAGCTTGTTCCTATTAACCCCTCTTTCTACCCACCACATTACCCACTCCTGAGCACACACCCAGTCCCTGGACATTATATAACTTTCCTACCCTGTGTAATACAAAAACTAATTCTAAAACTGTGACCTCTTTGAGAGTTGGAACCAGGTCAATTAATCTTTGCATCCCCAAGGCTTAACAAAATGCCCAGGACACGTGTGAGCTCACTGAATAAATGTCTGGACAGGGATCAGTTAAAATTAAATGAACTTTAAATTTTTCTGATGCTCTTACATTTTTTTCTCCAATCTTAAAACTACGGTTAAGGGTGAATATAGGGCAAAGCCTCACAATCACACTGGCCTGAATTCCTTCAATTTTTATTCTGTGAAATCAGAAAAAGATAATAATTCTCAGAATGTTAAGACAGACTAGTCCAGTTAGTCTTATCTCTATTGTGGCATTACTATCTAAATAGAATATGCTTACATTAACATTTCCATTAAATTATTTGTTAAATTCCAGACTTCCATTCAATGTACTATATCAATAGGTTACTGAAAAACATTCACAATTGTTTATTGATACTGACAGAAAAACAAAAATAAATCAACATACTAAAATTTATAATCATGCCTTCTTTTATGGGCTTTATATTTATCTGACAGTATCAATAAATATCTCTCCATAGGTAGAATAATATCCATAAAAAAGATTCATCAGAAAAAAAGTTTTTAAAATACCTTCATTGACAGCAAATGACAGACACATGTAAGTGAAAACTAATTTTATTAGAAAAATAATTGCACTGATTTCCTATAATTGGATGGCTTTAAAAATCACCACAGCTTCAATTACTCAAAGATTGTGATGGAATTTCACCTTATGAAAATGCAGGAAGTTAACCAAATTATTTATTTCTTTTAAATGGTGGGTAACATGAATAAAGTAGTACTGTGTTATTTAAATTTAATTTAAAAACAATTTATAGGATGAAAATTGCTGTACTTCTTAATCAGAGAGTCACTCTGGTGGAACTGCTATAATAAAAGCTTTTCTTTAGTATACAATTTAGTTGTCCTGTTAGAAAACGAATTCTTGTATCTCCAAATTACAAATTGGTTCACACTTTCTTTTTTTTTCTTTTTTAATTTCTTTTCAGCATAACAGTGGTTCACACTTTCACCATTTCTCTGATCCTGAAGTTTGCCTGTGATGGAATGAAGAGGATGAAATCTGATAACCTCATTGCTTTTAGTTTACATTTCTGTCTTGCACAGTTGTCAACCTTGTATTATGCTAATCTACAATCAAACACCATTACTACACAGTGAAAGAGTGCAAAAAAAAAAAAAAAAGAGGTGGAACTGAACGTGTTCCAGGTTGCTACCCTTCCCACAGTTTCCCATTCATCAGAGGGCACCATGCCCACCTCAGCTTTTTCCTGCAAATGAAATTTCTTTCTGATCACCAAGAAGTCAAGGCAGCATAAACAAGATATGCAACTGCAGGGAAAAGAAAGGAGTTATGCAAACTAAACAGTCTTTTTATAGGTATCATTTAATCACATCAACTGTTGATACCAACACCTAACAGAATGAAACTGAATAAATTAGCAGAATCAAAAATTACAATTCCACAAATCATTTTAGATCATAGGATCAAATGGCTGAAGGGTATCTTAAAGACCATTTTGTCCTATCATTTTATTTTGTCAGTAAGGAAACTGACACTCAGGAGAGATAAGCCACTTATCTAAAGTCACACACCCTATAAATGTCTCACCCAGAGCTAGAACCCCAGTCACTTAATGCCTAGCCTAGTACTTTTTCCACATCACCAATCTGGTTACAAGCAGAGTGCTTCAGTGCAATCATTTCATCATTGCATTCATTCTTAGCCCCTTTTTGCCCCTCAAAAATCTCATTTGTAAACCTGTTATCTTTTCAATACGTATTTACATTTGAATGTATTTTATAACATAAAACTTTTTTCCTGACTCTTTTTTTTATTATTATTAGCTACTACCAGCCTAAGTTTTGTCAACCTCACAACTCTTCTGTTCCCGTATGTTACAGTCGCCTTAACCATATCAAGTTAAATTGTTTGAATACCCCACAGGACTGACAGAGCTCATAAAATTCAACATCTAGTGTCACAATTCATAGTGAACTTTCCACAGATATTGTTAAAAGAAATGAAAGATGACACTTCAATTCAGTTAATTAAAAATACATTCGTAATAAGGTCAAAAGAAAAGTAAGTGTTTTTAGACATGAACATGGTAAAATATAGATGCTACAGGACTGTATGTAAAACTATTTAATCTTATAAATATGTCATTTTAATTCCCGCTAATGGAGATGGACACTTTTTTTTAAGATTTTATTTATTTGACAGACAGAGATCACAGGTAGGCAAAGAGGCAGGCAGAGAGAGAGAGGAAGGGAAGTAGGATCCCCACTGAGCAGAGAGCCCGACGTGGGGCTCAATCCCAGGACCCTGGGATCATGACCTGAGCCGAAGGCAGAGGCTTTAACACACTGAGCCACCCAGGCGCCCCAAGATGGACACTTTTAAAAATGTAATGAAGGGGCGCCTGAGTGGCTCAGTTAGTTTAGCAACTGGCTTCTGCTCAGGTCATGATCTTGGAGTCCCGGGATCTAGTCCCGCATTGAGCTCCCAATGCCATGGGGAGTCTGCTTCTCCTTCTGACCTTCTCCCCTCTCATGCTCTCACTCACTCTCTCTCTCTCTCAAATAAATAAATAAAATACTTTTTTAAAAAATGTAATGGAACTAGATGTTAATTGGCAAATTCTGCCTCACCAAGATAGGGCACTGCATAGAGGATTCTATGCACGATCTTGATTTTAAATATTGTGTTAATGAGTACATAAAAAACATATTTCGATTTTCACTTAGATGTTTTATTTAGGATGGAAAATTAGATTATGTGTATAATAAACTACCATTGAATTAAAATTACACATAAATCATCAAAGTATAATTTTAAAAACTCATCAGATAGTGTAAGCAGAATAGTAACAGTAAATAATACAATGAGAATATCAATTGCCCTGAATTATGCATTAGCTATATCAAAAACTAAATCACTATATAACACCAAGATGATTGCATTTTCCTTTCTTCTGCTTCTTTCCTATCCTTTATCTTTATCTATATTTACTTTTTAGTGTGTTAGAGTCCATCATCAAAGGAATGAGACTGATACAACGCAAAGGTCAAGCAAAGCTTTATTTCATGCCAGCACCAAGAATCAAACCGACTGGTTAGGGCAGTCTCCTACAGAGAGAGCAATGACCCCCATTTTCACAGACTAGCTTTCATAAAGCAAAGGCCATGTGGTTGATTGAGCTTGGCCAATGAGATTGTCTCCACCGCCTGACTCATCCTTGCATTCTGGTCTCTGTTCTCACCACCCGACCTGACCCATCCTTGTATTTGGGCTTTGTTATCAGGGGTTGGTTGACCATATTTTACTGGTTTCCTGGACTTGCTTCTAAATAAGTTCCTCTGGGGGGAGGGGGACAAGGTCAGTTTAAGTTTTACTGCACAAACAACAAAATGGGTGTTCGACCGAGATGGAGTCACCCTGGCTAGATAGGCCCTTACAAGGGTATCTGCCAATCCCATGACGCCACTTCCTACAATTTCCAAACAGGCATGGGTGCCAGCTATTATGTGTGTACTGTGTAAGTGATACCACATCTGCCTCTGAGCCCAAGATGATTGGACATATAGAAACATTTGATGTAGGCTGGGCTGGTTTTTATTCTAGGTCCTCCCCTAATCCACAGGTGATCAATGAGAGCGAACATTGACTTCAAGGTGTGCCAAGTAGATTCTTCTCCCAGGAATTGGACTTGTGATGGAAATGATGTGGATCAGCCTCTGCTGTTTGGGTAAATGGAGAACATTTAGGGAGGCTATGTTTTTGTGTATGCTGTATTTGTTGATATTATAAAAGTTGATCTGGAGAAGGGTAAAAGAGAAAGAAAAGCTTCCTAGTTTCTTGACAGCTCTCTAATCATTGTTTCCAGTTGCCCATGAGGCCAAAACTGCCTTTTTTACTTGGGTTTCCTCGAGATACAGTATTTCATACAGTAAATTCCCCCTTTTTACATTAATCTGAATGCACCTCTATTATTTATAATCAAATACAATTATAACTAAGACCCTTTTCCTTTTTTTCCCTTTCTTCCTCTCTTTTTCTTATACACATGCAAACACACATACATACACACATTCACACACATGCATACCAATTTAAATTATAATTTGGGAATTCTAGAATTCCATATGTTGGATGACTTTGAGACCCTACCTTTTGCCTTTGCCACATTATACCTTTATTTTTTGCATCAGCTGAAATGTTTCTTAGGGATCTATAAAAACAATAGGAATGAGGATTGGAGATCACCTGTCCCCAGAGAATTATAATACATTATCTAATTTCACCTCTCTTCACTACTTTCTCAGTTAATAAGGAACCATACCTCTTGATTTAGTCTTGCTCATATTTTTAATTATTTACTGAGCAATATGTATTTATTGAACTTAATATCCTCTAGTTCCAATGTGAATATCAAATAGATACCTTGAAACTGTTTCTTCTTAGGTATCTATGAGCAACAATGTTGCTGTCCATCTTTCAGTTAGCATGTAGACAAAACTTGCTTTTTCAGCTATATAATTACAAAGACAGAAATGATATGCTGTGTTACAATTTGCATGGCATGTAGATTTATGGGTTGGTTTATTTGTTTTTTATTATTCTCACAATTCATTCATAAATCAAACCAATATATTGTTCAATCATCAAAGCTAGCCAAAGTACAGAGCCAACTAGTTTGTCGTCCAAGAGTGCTGTTGTTGGTTTTTCCAGCAATGTAGATTTAACTTTTGCTGTATTTCATCATATACAATTTGAAGGTATTAACAAAATATTTTCTTAGAAGACAGTTACCTTAAAATCCTAGAAAAATCAAAGTTTTTATCCCCCTCAAAAAGGCTAAGTTGTATCGATTTTAACTTTAAAAATATAGAGGCTCTAAAGGAGAGCGATCAGTAAATTCATGGGGGGCAAATGACTAAAAAAAACTCCGTCCATATCACTATCTCTACTTCTGTTTTTGATTTGGTATCAAGTAGTTACTAAGCACCGGTGAATAATCTACACATGTACATTGTAAGCTGACTATGTGGGAAACTCTGTGTTTAGCTATGTGACAGATGCTAACTGTAAAAGATGTAGTTAGTACTCGTCCAAAAAAAGTTTAGAATTAGATAAAGTCTAGAAAGACATATTCAAATTAAATCATGTGAAGAATATGATCTCACTGATATGTGGAATTTGAGAAACAAGGCAGAAGATTATAGGAAAAGAGAGGGGGGAAAATGAAACAAGACAAAACCAGAGAGGGAGACAAACTATAGGAGACTCTTAATCTCAGGAAACAAATTGAGGGGTTGCTGGAATGAGGAGGGGTGGGAGGGATGGTGTGTCTTGCTGATGTACATTGGGAAGGGTATGGGCTATGTTGAGTGCTGTGAATTGTGTAAGACTAATGAATCACAGACCTATACCCCTAAAATAATATATTATATGCTAATAAATAAAATGAAATTTAAAAAATAAACAATGTCATGAAAATTTGCTAAGTACCAAACTATTTGCAGAGATACTGATACAAATCCTAAAAGAGAAAACATTATGGGCTCAAGCAAGCAAGGACAACTTCTAGGTGAAGTATGACTTGGGTCTATCCATTCATCCAACAAATTATTATTGTGCCAAGTATGGTGTTTAACTCTGGAGTTTTATGTAAAAGGACAAATAATAATTGCAATGGCAGAAAGAAAGATGGGTAACATTCCTAGAGCTGAAGAATAGAAACAAAGATACAAACAAGGGGTATACAAAACATATCTTAGGAACATTGATTAGATTTGTTTCCTTCTTAAAAGAAGTCATGAGATATATTTAGAAAAGTTGTTTATGGCTTTATATGTAATATCTTGGAAGCCAGGTTAAGGAGTTTAATCTTCACCCTTAAAGGAAGTGACAAGTCACTCAAATGGCAATGACAAGCAAAATTTTGAACATCAACAAAAACATATAGTAGTTACCCTATGTCCACAGTTTCACTTTCTGCAATTTCAATTACTTGTAGTCCACTGCAGTCCAGAAGCAGATGATTCTCCTTCTGATGCATCTTATGACCAGAAGGTCGCTAGTAACCTAACATTAAATCACATTAAATCACAACATTAAATCATTCACCTCACTTCATCTCATCACATAGGCATTTTATCATCTCACATCATCACAAGAAGAAGGGTGACTATATTACAATAAGGTATTTTGAGAGAGAGACCACATTCACATAACTTTTGTTACAGTATAATTGTTCTATTTGCTTATTAGTTATTACTGTTAATTTTGATAAATTAATAATAATGACACTTCCCAACTAAGAAAATTAGTTCTTCCTCACAAGCCTAGACCCTGAAGATGTTGGAAAACTAAAAGAAAATGTGCATAAACTTAATGAACACTAGGCATCAGGTGAACCACTTAACACTTTTTCTATCCTTTCTATAGCTGTTGTACATGACCCTGTTTCTGAGAAAACTCAGGGCATCACTACAGAAAAATACTTAACTCTCTTAGCTTTGATGTGGGATAAGAAAAAAAAAAATGAGTTGCCTTAAAGGGTGAAATAAGTGACTGGAACAAAATTTTCTCTACTTTTAGTAGACATTTTAGAGTGTTTACTCAGCAAAGCACTGCACTATATTGAAAGGAAGGAGAACGGAAGTATGCAAACATGACAAAGGCACAGCCTCTGCTCTCAAAGGAGCTTGTAATAAGTTACAGATGATCATCTATACATAAAACAAAATACTTAGGATTAGGGGAGAGGTAAAAGCAGTTCTGAAAGTTGTGAATCAAAATCCCTGTAACATGGTGTGGAAAGGTCACTTGTAAACCCTGTTCCAGAGACAAGGTTCAGTCAGTAATAATTGGCTAGCCATGTAAAGTTTTGATGGTATTATCAATTAAAGAACATTGTTTACACACTGTACTCTTTATTTTAAACACGAGAATTTATTTCTAAATCAATTATGATTTGAAGAAAAATGTAAATGAAGAGCTTTTATTTTAAACTTAATTTTGGATGATGTCATGATTCAAAGCATCAGAAATAGTATTAAAAATGAAAAAAATTTTTAACTCATATTTTAGAACTCTAATATTTTAAGCAAATAGTTTGATGAAAGCAAGAAAGAAAGGGAGTTCAGTGGCTTTTTGGAGGAAACATTTGGCACTCTTCCATGAGTTGCTTGCTGTAAGAGCCAGAATTTGATCAGGAGGAGCTGAAATCTTCTTCATGCTGCTCTGGTGGCCCAGAGATTCTGGCTTTATACAGCACCATCTGGACCAGTGTGAACAACAAAGTCAAACCTCCCACGTGCATTTGCCTGGCTGGGCAAATCGAATTCAGAGCAGTGTACAGGCTGCTCTTGGCCTCCATCAGTTTTCTTTCTTTCTTGGTGGTGTGGATAGCTCCAAGGTGCAACAGCCATCATGAAGAGAATAAGGCAGCTTTTCCTAGTTCCATATATTGCAAACAGTCCAGTTGTGAGCTGCTGTTCATCCAGGTTTTTGGCAACTATAATTACTCAGCTTTCTGCACCATCTTCTCTGTGAATCAATGAGCTTTCCTTGCATATAAATCCTAACAAGTGTCTTCTTTGTGAATCCCTCATGAAAGGAGGTTTCTCCTGATTGTTTTGCAAATGGGGGTGAATGTGGCTAGTGAGCCTGAGCTGAGTTTCACAGACTATTTTATTCCAAATCCTATTTATCATTTCAGTCTCTCATTAATTTTAGTCATGCCTGCTTTTCTGTTTTTCTACCCTTGGTAAAATTCAAAGTTTTGAGATCACTACAATAGATTTTGAAAACAAATGAAGAGGTTGTAAGCCTATACAGTAATCTATGGTTTCACAAATCCAAGAACATCTAAATACTATTTTTTCCATTTTATTTTATTTCTTTTCAGCATTCCAGCATTCATTGTTTATGCAACACACCCAGTGCTCCATGCAGTATGTGCCCTCCATAAAACCCACCATCAGGCTCCTCCATAAAACTCACCATCAGGCTCAGCCAACCCCACAACCCCTCCCCTCCAAAACCCGGTTTCTCAGGGTCAACACTCTCTCGTGGTTTGTCTCCTCCTCCAATTTCCCCAAACTCACTTCTCCACTCCATCTCCCAATGTCCTCCATGTTATTCCTTTTGCTCCACAAGTGAGTGAAACCATATGATAATTGACTCTCTCTGCTTGACTTAATTCACTCAACATAATCTCTTCCAGTCCCATCCATGTTGATACAAAAGTTGGGTATTCATCCTTTCTGATGGAGGCATAGTACTCCATTGTGTATATGGACCATATCTTCTTTAGCCGTTTGTCCATTGAAGGGCATCTTGGTTCTTTCCACAGTTTGGCAACTGTGGCCATTGCTGCTATGAGCATTGGGATACAGATGACCCTTCTTTTCACTACATCTGTATCTTTGGGGCAAATACCCAGTAGTGTAATTGCAGGGTCACAGGGTAGGTCTATACACTGTTTTCCAAAGTGGCTGCACCAACTTGTATTCCCACCAACAGTGTAAGAGTGTTTTCCCCTTTCTCCACATCCTCTCCTGCACTTGTTATTTAATGTCTTGTTAATTTGGGCCATTCTAACTGGTGTAATTTGGTATCTCAATGTGGCTTTTGATTTGAATCTCCTGACAGCTAATGATGATGAACAATTTTTCATGTGTCTGTTAGCCATTTGTATGTCTTCTTTGGAGAAGTGTCTGTTCATGTCTTCTGCCCATTTTTTTGATGTGATTATCTGTTTTGTGTGTGTTGAGTTTGAGGAGTTCTTTATAGATCCTAGATATCAGCCCTTTGTCTGTAGTGTCATTTGTGAATATCTTCTCCTATTCTGTGAGTCACCTCTTTGTTTTGTTGATGGTTTCCTTTGCTGCACAGAAGCTTTTGATGTGGATGAAGTCCTAAAAGTTCACTTTTGCGTTTGTTTCCTTTACCTTTGGAGACATATCTTGAAAGAAGCTGCTGTACCGTATGTCGTAGAGGTTACTGCCTATGTTCTCCTCCAGGATTTTGATAGATTCCTGCCTCACGTTGAGGTCTTTTATCCATTTTGAGTTTATCTTTGTGTATGATGTAAGAGAATGATCGAGTTTCATTCTTCTACACATAGCTGTGCCCATTTTCCCAGGACCTTTTATTGAAGAGACTGTCTTTTTTCCACTGGATATTTTTTCCTGCTTTGTTGAAGATTATCGGACCATAGCATTGAGGGTCCATATCTGGGCTCTTTACTCTGGTCCACTAGTCTATGTGTCTGTTTCTATTCCAATAGCATGCTGTCTTGGTGATCACAGCTTTGTAATAAAGCTTGAAATCAGGCAATGTGATGTACCCACTTTTGTTTTTATTTTTCAACATTTCCTTAGCGATGCAGGGTCTTTTCGGTTTCCATGCAAATTTTAGCATTGTCTGTTCCAGCTCTCTGAAAAATGTCAGTGGAATTTTGATTACAATGACATTGAAAGTATAGAGGGCTCTAGGCAATATAGATATTTTAACAATGTTTATTTTTCTGATACATGAGGATGCAATGCTCTCCTATCTTTTCATGTCTTCAATTTCTCTTATGAGTGTTCTGTAGTTCCTCGAGTACAGATCCTTTACCTCTTTGCTTAGGTTTATTCCAAGGTATCTTGTGTTTCTTGTTGCTATAGTAAATGGAATTGATTCTCTAATTTCCCTTCCTATATTTTCATTGTTAGTGTGTAAGAAAGCAACTGATTTCTGTACATTGATTTTGTATCCTGCCACATTACTGAATTGCTGTATGAGTTCTAATAATTTGGGGGTGGAGTTTTTTGGGTTTTCCGTATAAAGTATCATGTCATCTGTGAAGAGAGAGTTTGACTTCTTCTTTGCCAATTTGAATTTCTGATTGCTGTTGCTAGGACTTCTAGTACTATGTTGAACAACAGTGACAAGGATGGACATCCTTGTCATGCTCCTGATCTCAAAGGGAAGGCTGTCAACTTCTCCCCATTGAGAATCATATTCACTGTGGTTTTTCATAGGTAGATTCTATGAAGCTGAGGAATGTTCCATCTATCCTTATGGTTTGAAGGATTTTATTCAGGAACGGATGGTGTATCTTGTCAAATGCTTTGTCTGTATCCATTGAGAGGGCCATGTGGTTCAACTCTCTTATTACTTTGTTATTAAACATTTATTGATTTTTTGAATGTTGAACCACCCTTGCATCCCATGGATAAGTCCCACCTGCTCATGGTGGATAATCTTTTTAATGTACTGTTGGATCCTTTTAGCTAGGATCTTGTTGAGAATCTTGGCATCCATATTCATCAGGGATATTGGTCTGAAATTCTCCTTTTTGGTCAGGTCTTTGCCTGGTTTGGGGATCAGGATAATCCTGGCTTCATAAAAGGAGTCTGGAAGTTTTTCTTCTGTTCCTTTTTTTTGAAACAGCTTCAGGAGAATAGATATTATTTCTTCTTTGAATGTTTGGTAGAATTCTCTGGGGAATCCATCAGTTGCTGGATTATTTTTTGGGGAGGGGGAGGTTTTTGATCACTGTTTCAATCTCATTACTAGATATTGGTCTATTTAGGTTGTCTATTTTTTCCTGATTCAGTTTTGGAAGTTTTTAGGTTTCCAGGAATGCACCGTTTTATCTAGGTTCCTTAACTTATTAGCATATAACTGTAGATAATAATTTCTTGGTTCTATTTCCTATGTGTTATTCATGATCTCTCCCTTTTCATTCATAATTAATTAATTTGGGTCCTCTCTCTTTTCTTTTGGATTAGTTTGTCCAATGGTTTGTCGATCTTACTGATTCTTTCAGACAAACAGCTTCTAGTTTTATTGATGCATTCTACTGTATCTGTAGTTTCTATCTCATTGATCTCTGCTCTACTCTTGATGATTTCCCTTCTTATATATGAGGTTGGTTGAATTTGTTGTTGATTCTCCAGATTTTTAAGGTGTGAAGACAGCTGGTGTATTCTGGATTTTTCCTTTTTTTTTTTTTTTTTTTTCAGGGAGGCTTGGATGGCTATGTACTTCCCCCTTAAGACAGCCTTTGCTCTATCCCATAGGTTTTGGACCAAAGTGTCTTCAATCTCATTAGTTTCCATGAATTGTTTAAGTTCTAATGCCACAATTGATTTGTTTTGTTTCATTTTATTTTGGCCCAAGTGTTTCCACCTAAGATCAAGTTGAGAGGAAGACACACTATTGATATTCTTGCCTGTCTAGTGCAATAGCTGGTTGGTAATGTTTTTTTGTATAATAAAAATAACATTTTCTGCCCTCCCCACTTAATAGGCAAATATAGCTTTATTTCCAGATAAAGCAAAGGTGGTACTAATGATCAAAAGCTGATAAACATCAGCTGGCAACCTGCCAATTTAAATCATTTTGCAACATACCTGTTTAATCTTCATATACTATGATATTTCAAGTGAGCTGATTCAGCTAGTTTGAAGTTGTTCCTAAATAAGCTATACATAAACATTTTGAGGTCCTCAAATTGTCAACATTTAGCCCAGAGAAAAAGTTCTAAGAGGATTCCTGCCTTCAGCTTATGAATCTGAATTTTCAAAAATAAAATAAAAAGGTCACCAGTTGAGTTTTTTAGGTGAACAGACTTTTCAGAAAGTCAGCCTTTTATTTTTAAACCTATTGAGCTCTTTCTCCCAGATTGGGCAAGAATTCTCTAGTCAGTACATATGTGGCTTTAGTAAATAACCATTAAAATTTGGGGATAATGCCAAATATAGTCACTTTATAATGAAGTTAATAGGAATCAACACACAGACAAATGTAACCTACTCCGAGTACAATTTGTAGATAGGTTACATATATGGAAATGTCCAAGGATAAACAAAATCACTAGTCTAGGATGTGCCCTCAGGATTAGAACAGGATTGAATGCAGCTATAGTCTAGTCAATTGCACTATAATTTCTGAATAATGTGCCTACACTATAATGTAGTTGTCTGTGTGGAATCAATAAAAAGCAAAATTGGATAGAAAGAAATTTCTTGTGTTAACTAACTCTGTCCAAGTAGTATATATTACAGTAATGATAGTTATGGAATAATAAACATTATCATTTACTGATGTCCAAATAACTTAATATATATGAAACATGTAGAACAGTGGCCAGCACAAACATGTATTTACTAAGTGTCAGCTAGAATTATTATGATGTTGTAATAGTACAATAAAGCACTCTACTAAGGAATTTATAAACCTTAAAACAAATATAGAGCTACTCCACAACCCACCACTGTCCTACCAACCTTCTACCCTACCCCTGCCTCAAACACAAATACCCCTGAAAACTGTTCTTCCACCATTCATTTAATTGCACAAGCCAGGGCTAGGCACAGTATTGGACACTACCTTCTCTTTCACTCTCCAAATCTCATCCTTCAAGGTTTATTGATTTGATTTTACTTTGTTAATATATTTTCTACTTATTAACTTCTCTGTACCTCCAGTGTCACTAGCCTCATCTAAGCCACCATTTTCTTTTCCAATGACTACTGCAGATAATCTCTTAACTGTTCTCCTTGTGTAACCCATTCCCTCTATTTAAGCAGGGTCTCCATTGAACAGCCAGAGTGATTTCTTCAAAACCCAAATATGATCACTATTATTTTCTTTAGTGGCTTTCTTTTGTTCTTACATTACTACTAAGTAAATTGTCAACTAGTCCTGTAAGGCTCTGCTGGGTATGCCCTCTTCCTGCCTTGCCAAATCCACATCACATCACTGCACTCTTTCTCCTATGCCTCAGCTACACTGGCCTCTTTCCCTTTCAGAAAAATGTATTTTAGGGGCACCTGGGTGGCTCAGTGGGTTAAAGCCTCTGCCTTCAGCTCAATTCGTGATCTCAGAGTCCTGGGATTGAGCCCCCACATCGGGCTCTCTGCTCAGTGGGGAACCTGCTTCCTTCTCTCTCTGCCTGCCTCTCTGCCTACCTGTGATCTCCATCTTTCAAATAAATTAAATTAAATTAAATTAAATTAAATTAAATAAAGAAAAAACTGAGGGTTGCCGGGGGGAGGGGGTTTGGGAGAAGGGGGTGGGATTATGGACATTGGGGAGGGTATGTGATTTGGTGTGTGCTGTGAAGTGTGTAAACCTGGTGATTCACAGACCTGTACCCCTGGGGATAAAAATATATGTTTATAAAAAATAAAAAATTAAAAAAAAAAAAAAGAAAAAAGAAAAATGTATTTTAAATGAGGACTTGATCTGAAAAGTCAGGGATGTCCCTTCAGAAAAAATGAGGTTTGAACTGAGGAGGTAGAGCATAAACCTGTGTTAAATTGAGGGCAAGTTTAGTATGTACATGGAGGTTGGATACAATGAGTGAGAAGCAATTTGGAGAAGAGGAGATCATTCCAGGAAAGGGGAACAAGTGGCCTGAGCAAAGCCCTGGAAAGGGAATGAGCTTCATAAGATCTGGAAAAGAATGAGTGTGACATAAGTGTAGTGAGCAAGCAGGAAAATAATACAAGGGCAAGACAGGGAAGTGGGGATTAATGTATGTTGAAGATGAAGACCACAATAAGGAATTTGAACATGATAATGAATAGGATCACCTGAGTGGTATAGTCAACTGACTTTTGGTTTCAGCTCAGGTCATGATCTCAGAGTAGTGAGATTGAGTCCCATGTTAGGTTTCTCACTGAGTGTTGAGTTTGCTTGATTTTCTCTCTTCCTTCTGCCCCTCCCTTCCTGCACGTGTGTACTATCTCTCTCTCTCTCTCTCTCTCTCATAAGTAAATCTTTACCTTTAACAACCTTAAAGATTTAAGGGTCAAAAATGTTAAGGGGGGAAATGATGGGGGAGCAGAAGGCTAACAGAAGACAAAACATAAATTGACACTCTGCAACCTCTCCCCACTCCCCACTCCTGGGTAGTACATGTAGGACATTCTTCCAGGAATCTCCCAACTATCTTAAGGTTAATGCCTTGCTAGAGGGAAAAACAACCTTAGCTTGACAATGGCAAGGCCTCCCAGTATCTTATAGGTCCTCTTTAGCATGTGAAAGTTCTGGGAAACTTCCCTTTTTCCTTGCCTCTCCAACCCCATAGTATATAATCAGCCACCCCTCACAATCCTAGTACAGCAGCTCTTTCTGCCCATGGATCCTGTCCCCATGCTTTAATAAAACACCATTTTGCATGAATTAAGAAAGAAAGAAAGAAAGACAAGGAAAGAAAGGAAGAAAGGAAGAAAGGAAGAAAGAAAGAAAGAAAGAAAGAAAGAAAATGATTAGACTTTTATTTTTGAAAACTACAATTTGGTTCTTACTTCAAATTCTAAAAGATGAGTTTCACCCTTGTTTTAGCCAACTTTAAGTTTACATTTTTCACCAAGTCATCAGTGAAGTCTGTTGAACCTGACTTGGCGGATGGTAGCCAAGAGATGCCAGGGTGCAGAGAATGAAATGTATTGCTAGTGGGATCTCAGGTGCACTGGCACAACTGCGTAAGACAAGAATCTTGTACACATTGTCTGCTACAAGCCCACTCTCTTCTTTTTTTTAATCCAATAACTATTACTCAGCAGTTGAGAGAACAGAACCAGGAAACCGTTTGCCTAGATTAAGCAGTTGAAAGATGCACCTTTAAATTGCTTTTAAAAAGCAAAGTTAATTGGGGAGCAGTTTGTAAGCAAAGAGAAATAAACACATTACATATTTGCAATCCCACAATGATATATTTAAACATATGCATAGGGGCTTAAGATTAGCAAACTATAGAACAGAAAAAAAGAAAACTCCTCCCAAAGCTTCAAATGAAGATAAATGGGCTTGAAAATATGGACATTCTGATTTATTGATTTTTAAGGATTCATAGGGAAACAGGACAAAGGGAAATATTGCTTTATAATATTGCCTGAAAGTGATAATTAGCATTTTCCAAAAATAACTTTTTCCAACAACAGCTTAATGCAATTTAAAATTATCCATATATGTAGTCTTCAAGAAAGATAACTGTGGGGGTGCCTGGGTGGCTCAGTCTTTAGGCATATGCCTTTGGCTCTGCCTTATTTTACCATAATTATGGAAAATTCCTAGGGAGGAGAGGTCCCATCCCATTGTCATTAATACCAAAGAGCTTGCCTCCATAGTACCTGCTCAATAAATATTCTTTTTTAAATGACTGAGCAAACCACTATTTGCCAGGCTCAGAAGTGCCATTTTCTTTTCATTCTTTGAATGGAGTTTTTTCCAACTATCAATAGAGAGCAATATGGAACTTGACAATATCAGTGTCTTGGAAACTGATTATATAGCAGTTTGGTGGGTTGTTTTGTCCCAGCTAAGCTTTAGAAAATAAGTGTCTTTTTAGACATCTGTTTGCTCAAATGTTTGTTAATGATAACACTTAAAGACAGTTATTTTTAGTTGACATTTTCTATTTTAACAAGGAATGAACAAACCATGTGCTGTTGCACTACTACTGTCTTTGCACTTATATTAGGAAGGTCATGGGCTCTGGTGTCTGCTGATAGAGTGAGTGTATACGTTAATCTGCTCTTGGCTGGTCATGTTCTTCCAAATCTTTACATTCTACCAGGCCCTCCAGGCAGCAGTGTAAGAGTGGTCTCATTATATCCCATGCTGGAATCTACCTTATTTATATTTTAAGAGCAGATTTCTTTATTAAATGGTATACTTTAACATATATTCTAGTCTATTAAATCCCATACAAAATACAGATTGACCTGTCATTCATATGTAGTTTCAGTGTGCATTGATAATCTATCAATGTGCTGAACATGGTGTCAGGTACTTTTGCACACTTTGTCTTACTTAATCCTCTTAACAACATTTTGAAATAAGGGCTATTATTGCATATCACAAATGAGTAAATTGAGGCTCAGGGGAAATATGAAACTTCAACATAGTCATAAAAAGGAGCATTCCAAGCTCCTGGAATTATTATCGCCTTGACAACTACAGTATTCTTCTAAAATGAAGTTTGTTGTATTCATTTTACATTATTACAGAAGCAATCCATTTTCATGACAGAAGTATCTTAACATAGAAACAAGTTAAAGGGAAAAGGAAAGAAAAAATAATAAAGATCAACAATAATAAAAACCTCTTAGAGACAATTACTGATAATGCCTTAGTATATGTCTTGCAGAATTTTCCTATGTATATTTTAAGGGATCATACTGTGGTAGTTCTATAATTATTTTTCTCAATTAATAATTATAAACCATACTTTTAGTCAATAAAAAAAGACTAGGAAGGCAGTTCAAGATGGTGGCATAGGAAGACACTGAACTAACTTCTCCCACGGACACACCAAATCTATAGCTACATAAAGAACAATTCCCTCTGAAAAAGACATGAAAACTAGCTGAACAACTCCTTCACAACAAAGGATAAAAAGGCCACATCAAGATGAGTAGGAAAGGCAGGGATGTGGTCTCACCAAAAACTCCACCTCCAGTGTGGTGACCCATAAGCAAGAGGGATATCACAAATATGGAAGGTATTCCTGAGGACCACCTTTGAATCCCACATCAGTCACCCCAACCCTTGGGACCTACATTCTTAAGAAGATTCTCCAAAATGTTTGACTTTGAAAACCAGTGGAGCTTACATCCAGGAGACTAAAAGGAAATAAAAACTCTGCTTTTTAAGGTCTTATGCACAGACTCACTTACCCCAGGACTCAGAACAAAAGCAGCAGGTTGAAAAGTGCTTAGGTCATCTGAAAGAGATTTGTTGGCTAATCTTAAAGCATCTGCTAGAGGGGCATAGTTCTGTTAGAACTCCCTCCAGGGACAGAGGTACCATTTTTGTACTTTCATTCAACCTTATTAACACTGGTGCTAGTGGGTGTCATTTTTGCACTGTCCCTCTACCTTACTAGTACCACTTGCTCTGCTCCTGTGCTCCCCCATACTCCTGCAGTGCTAAACCCAGAAAGCAGGTGTGTTTCCACCCTGCTGCTCTCCCATGATTCTGCCAAAGCCAGCTGGCATACACAGTTCAAACAGGGAATGCTCCTTTAGTGCCTGGCTCTGGTGGCCAGCAACAATAGTATTTCTGGGACACGCAGAACTGAAGCAATCAGACAGTTTTGTCAGATACCACCCCTCAGGGCACTGCACAGACAGACTGAAACACTACCCCAGTCTTCCTGTGACCACTCCATCAAGAATGGGAAAGATAGCTGTTCAGCCCAATATATTGAAACAACACAGACAACCCATGAATTAGGGAAACTGAGGAATATGTTTCAAAAGAAAGAACAAGATAACTCCCCCTCCCTGACACACATACACACAAAACTTAGTGAAACACAGAAAACTGATTTATCTGCTAGAGAGTCCAAAGTAATGGTCATAAAGATGTTTGCTGAACTCTGGAAAAGCAGGGATGTACACAGAGTGAACTTCAACAAAGAGATAGAAAATATTTAAAAATACCAAACAGAAGTCATGAGATGAGGAATACAACTCAACTGAAAATATACACTAGAAGGGTTCAAGAGCAGCCTAGATAAAACAGGAGAAAAGATCAGTGTCTGGGAAGACAGGAAAGTAGAACTCACACAAACAGAGCAGAAGAAAGAAAAAAGAGTTTTAAAAAGTGGGGATAGCTTAAGGAACATATGGGACAACACCAACCAGAACAGCATTCAAAGGGAGAGTAGAGAGATAGAAAGAGACAGAAAATTTATCTAAAGAAAAAAATTGCAAGAAACTCTTCTAACCTGAGGAATAAAACAGACATCCAGTTGCAGGAAGCACAGAGAACTACAAATAAAATTAACCCAAAGAGATCCATACTAGAGCACATAAAGAGTTTTCCAGACAACCAAAAACTAAGAGAGTTCACCACCACCAAATTGGCCTTACAAGAAATGTTAAAGAGAATTCTTTAAGCTAAAAAAAAAGGACACTAATTAGTAATAAGAGAACAAATAAAAGCAAAAATCTCACTAATAAACGTAAATATATAGTGAAGGTAGTAGACTGATCTCATATAAAATTAACATGAAGGCTTAAAGACAAAAGTGGTAAAAAAAATAACTATAACTACAACAATTTGTTAAGGAATACACAAAATAAAAAGTGTAAAATGTAACATCGGAAACATAAAAGATGGAAGAAGGAAGTAAAAATATTAGAATGTGTTAAATTTAATTTTCTATCTACTTAAATATATATATACCAGCCTCTATCTATCTATTTATGTTGACATAGAGAGACATTTAAATGTAAGCCTCATGGTAATCAGAAAGCAAAAACCTATAATAGGGGCACCTGGGTGGCTCAGTGGGTTAAAACCTCTGCCTTCGGCTCAGGTCATGATCCCAGGGTCCTGGGATCAAGCCCCACATCGGGCTCTCTGCTGGGCAGGGGGCCTGCTTCTCTTCCTCTCTCTCTGCCTGCCTCTCTGCCTACTTGTGATCTCTCTGTCAAATAAATAAATAAAATATTTTAAAAAACCTATAATAGATACACAAAAGATAATGAGAATGGATCTAAATGTAGCCCTAAAGAAAGGTATCAAACCACAAGGGAAGTAAGAAAGGAATAGCCAGAAAACAATTAACAAAACTAACAATTAACAAAATGACAATAACTATATATCTATAACTACTTTATTTTTTTAAAGATTTTACTTATTTATTTGGCAGAGAGAGAGATCACAAGTAGACAGAGAAGCAAGTAGAAAGAGAGAGGAGGAAGCAGACTCCCCGCTGAGCAGAGAACCTGATGTGGGGCTTGATCCCAGGACCCTGGGATCATGACCTGAGCCAAAGGCAGAGGCTTTAACCCACTGAGCCACCCAGGTGCCTCTCTATAACTACTTCAAATGTAAATGTACTAAATGCTCAAATCAAAAGACATAGAGTGGCTGAATGGATTTTTTAAAAAAAGAACAAAACAAGACACATCTATATGAGACTGATCTCAGATGTGAGGACACACAAAGACTGAAAATGAAGGAAAGGAAAAAGGTGTTTCATGCAAATGAAAACCAAAAAAAAAAAAAAAGAAAGAAAAGAAAAGAAAAAAAAGCAAACTGAGGTAATTATATAAGAGAAAGATGGGCATTATATAATGATAAATAGTCAGTCCAGCAAGAAAATACAACATTTGTGAGTATTTGTGCACCTAACATAAGAACACCTAAATATATTATGAAAACAGTAACAGATATGAAGAGAGGAATCAACATCAATACAATAATAGTAGGGGACTTTAATACCCATTCCACCGTCATTAATAGATCATCCAGACAGAAAATCAGTTAAGGAAATTTAGCCTTCAATGACACATCAGACCAGATGTACTGAATAGATGTATACAGAACTTCCTATCCAAAAACAGCAGAATTCATATTCTCCTTAAGTTCACATGAAACATTCTCCAGAATAGATCATATATTAGGTCACAAAACAAGTTTCAATAAATTTAAGAAAATTGAAATCACACCAGGCATCTTTTAAGACCACAGTGTTATGAAACTAGAGATCAAACACAAAAGGAAAACGGAAAAATCACAAATAGGTGGAGATTAAACAACATGCTACTGAATAACCAATGGCTCAACAAAGGAATCAAAGGAGAAATAAATACCTTGAGACAAAGGAAAATAAAACTACAACATATGAAAATCTATGGGATGCAGAAAAGGAATTCAAAGAGGGAAGTTTATAGTGATATAGGCCTGCTGCAAGAAATAAAAATATCAAAAAATCTAACTTTACACTTAAAGGAACTAGAAAGAGAGGAAAAAACAAAGCCCAAAGTTAGTAGAAGAAAAGAAATAATAAAGATCACAGTGGAAATAAATGAAAGAGAAACCAAAAAAGATAATACAAAAGATCATTAAAACTAAGAGCTGGTTATATATTTATTTATTTTTAAGGTTTTTATTTATTTACTTAAGAGAGAGAGAGAGCACAAGTGGTGGGTGAGGCAAAGGGAGAAGTAAAATACCTGCTGAACAGGAAACCCAGTCCCAAGGATCCTGACATCATGACCTGGGACAAAAGCAGATGCTTAACTGACTAAACCACTCAGGCATCCTTCAGTTCTTTACTTAAAAGTTAAAATTGATAAGCCTTTAGCTAGATTCACTAAGAAAAAAGCAATAGGGCTCAAATACATAAAATGAGAAATGAAAGCTACAACTGATACCCAAGAAATACAAAGAATCTTAAGAGATTTCTATGAAAAATTACACACTAACAAATTGGACAGCCTAGAAGAAACAGGTAAATTTCTAGAAACATACAATCTTCTAAAACTGAATCATGAAGAAATAGAAAATCTGAATAGACTGATAATCAACAAGGAGATTGCATCAGTAATAAAAAACCTCTTAATAAACAAAAGTCCAGGGCCAGACGGCTTTACTGAATTCTTTTTTTTCTTTTAATGTATTTATTTGACAGAGAAAGAGAGATCACAATTAGGCAGAGAGGCCAGCGGGGTGGGTGAAGCAGGTTCCCGGCTGAGCAGATAGCCTGATGCAGGCCTCAGATCCCAGGACCCTAAAACAAAGGCAGAGGCTTAACCCATTGAGCCACTCAGGCCCCTGGATTTACTGAATTCCAACATTCAGAGATTTAATGCCTACTCTTCTCAGCCTTTTCCAAAATATTGAAGAAGGATGAATGCTTCCAAAGTCATTTTTTGAAGCTAGCATTACCCTGATACCAAAAACAAAAAAGGACATCAAATAGACACACACACAACACACACACACACACATTTACAGGCCAATATCCCTGATGAGCATAGGTGAGAAAATCCTCAACAAAATATTAGCAAACCAGATTCATCAATACATTAAAAATATTATGCACCATGACTAAGTGGTATTTATTCCAGAGAATGCAAGGATTGTTCAATATCTGCAAATCAATTAATGTGATTCCCCATATTAACAAAAAGAAAAATAAAAGTCATTTCATCTTCTCAGTAGATGCAGAAAAATTATTTGACAAAAATCTATGTTCATTTATGATAAAAATTCTCACCAAAGCAGGTATAGAAGAAATATACCTCAGCATAATAAAGGCCATATATGACAAGCCCATAGCTAATATCGTATTCAATAGTTAAAAACTGAAAACCTTTTCTCTAAGATTAGGAACAATACAAGAAGGCCCATTTTCACTATTTTCATTCAACATAGTATCAGAAGTCCTAGCCATAGGAGTAAGCCATAGTAGTAAGGAAGAAAAAGATAGAAAAAGCATCCGTATTGGAAAGGGAAAAGTAAAACTATCATTCTTTGTAAACAAAATGATTTTATTTCTAGAAAACTCTTGAGACTTCATCAAAAATTGTTAGAACTGATAAAGAAATTTAGTAAAGTTGTACAATACAAAATCATCGTACAAAAATCCATTTCATTTGTATACACTAACAACAAACTATCAGGAGAAATGAAGAAAACAATTCCATTCACAACTGCATCAAAAGAATAAAATACCTATGAATAAATTTAACCAAGGTGGTGAAGAACTGTATAATGAACACTATAAGATGCTGATGAAAGAAACTGAAGACACAAATAAGTGACAAGATATTCTGTATGCATGGATTGGAGGAATTAATATTGTTAAAATGTCTATATTAACCATTGCTATCTACAAATTTAACGCAATCTCTATCACAATTCCTGTGGAATTTTTTTATAGAAATAGAACAGACAGCCCTAATATTGGTACGGAAACACAAAAGATCCTGAATAGCCAAAGCACCTTGAGAAGGGAAAGCAAAGGTAGAGGCATCATGCTCCCCTATTTCAAATTATATTACAAAGTTATACTGATGAAAACAGTATAGTATTGGTATAAAAAGAGACACATACATCAACAGAACAGAATACGGAACCCAGAAACAAACCCATGCATCTATGGTCAACGGTTTTTGATAAAAGAGGTAGGAATATGCAATGAGAAAAAGGCAGTCTATTTTTAAGTAGTGTTGAAAACAAACTAGCCATATGTAAAAGAACAAAACTGAACCGTTATATCATGCACAAAAATTAACTCAAAGTGGATTAAAGACTTGAATATAAGACCCCAAACCATAAAACTACTGGAAGAGAACATGGATAGTATGTTCCTTGACAATCATTCTTGGTGATTTTTTAAAAATCTGACTTCAAAGGCAATGGTAACCAATGCAAAAATGAATAAGTCAGACTATATTAAACCAAAAAGTCACTGCACAACAAAGGAAACCATCAACAAAATAAAATGGCAACCTGCTTAATAGAAGATATTTGCAAATCATAAATCTAGTAAGTGGTTGATATCCAAAATACATAATGAACTCAAAAATTAATAACAGGGAAAAAAAACCAATCTGATTATAAAATGGGCCAAGAATCTGCATAGATACTTCCAAAAAAGACATACAGATGTCCATCTGTATGGACATGAAAATATTCTCAACATGACTAATCATAAGGGAAAGGTAAATCAAAATCATAATGAAGCATCACCTTATACCTGTCTGAATGTTATTTCAAAAAGACAAGAAATAAGTGTGGTGAGGATATGGAGAAAAGGGACCCCTTATGCACCATTGGTAGAAGTGCAAACTGTTGCAGATACTATGGAAAACAGTATGAAGATTGCTCAGAAAACTAAAAAAAGAATTATCATATGATAAGCAAATACAGTACTATTTATGCAAAGAAAATTAAAACACTAATTCAAAAAAATATATGCACCCTATGTTCATAGCAGCAGTATTCACAATAGCCAAGATATGGAAACAACCAAAGTCCATCTTGATGGAGGAGTAGATAAAGAAGATTCCATTTATGTATATATGAAATAGTACTCACCATAAAAAAGAATGAAATTTAGCATTTGTGACAACATAAATGGAACTTGAAGTTATTATGTTAACTGAAATAAGTCAAAGGAAAACAAATACTATATGATTTTACTTCTATGTGGAATCTAAAAAACAAAACAAAACAAAATTCACAGATGCAGAGAACAGATTGCTGGTTGTCAGAGGGGCAGGGTTTTGGGCCATGAGCAAAATGGGAGAAGGTATCAAGAGGTCCAAGTGTATAGTCATAAAATAAAATAATAAATAATTTAAAATTTTATTTATTTAAAAAAATAAAAAATAAATAAATAATAATAAAAATAAATATTTTATGGGGATATAATGTACAATGTGGTGATTATAATCAATAATATTTTATTATTTATTATATAAGTTTATATGGTGATGGGAAACTAGACTTATTGTGGTAATTTCACAGTGTATGCAAATATCAAATCATTATGTTGTATACTGAAACTGTTGTATACTGAAACTAATGTAATATCATATATCAGTTATACTTCAATTTAAAAATACTAGCATAATAATTTTATTGACTGCCTAATATTCCATTTTATGCCTGTGCTATAACTTATTTCATTGATTCTCCTTTTTTATACTTTTAAGCTGTTTCCAATGTTTTGCTATAACAAGTCATCCCAAATCACAACTCTGTGATCAATTTTATTACTCATTAATTTACTTGAGAAAAATTCCTAAAATGGAATTTCTAGGTCAAAGACATGTAAATGTTGAAGTATTTTACAAGCATACACATTATTTCTCAATTTGAGCCTAGGGATATACCCTAAAAGTGACACTTTTAAGAGAAAATGTACTGCCATGTTTCTTCTTCTCTTAATGATATCCTATACTTGCCTGAGTTGTTATCATTCCTCAGTCATCTTTCAGTCACTTGCAGTCTCAGCATTCATCCTTTGCCAATAATTTGCTAAAGACTTCCAAGAGGGCAAAGCTAGAATCTAACTTACATCTCTGTGAATGTGACTCGGTACAGGTAGCCACAGAACTATGAGCAAGCAGATATATAATTATCAACATTTGGTTTTTGACTGATTCCTTCTGAAATAGGGACCTCTGAGCCCAATAATTCAGCTGTTTTATATTTAAGGATATATTCTTTCCATTTTCTTAGAGTTGTCTTTTAGGTTATGATTCTTGTTCTTGGTCACTAGTCCCCAGTATATTTAAAAAATCATTAGAAAAAAGAAAAAATCATATTTTTCTTGTTACATTTTTTTCCCCTTGGGAGGAAATGTGTTCATACATCTTCTACAAATAATGGTTCAGATTAAGTGATTTCATCCTCAGTGTTTAAATGTAATTAGGACTTAACACGACCTGTAAGAAATACTGTATTTCAGTACCTGTGAGTAGAGGGAAGCAGCATGTATTTGAAAATGAATTCATCTCCGACATATAAGAGGAGTGTATTTGATGCTTTCACATCACCATTAAAGGCGTGATTGCCCAGTGTCACAACCGATTTTGGCCATTTTCTTCTATTAATGGCAAACACTTCCCTCTTTAGTACATTAATAAATGAATGATCATAATGAAGGCATAAACCAAAGAGCAAATCCAGGAATGCCAGATACATTTTGGCTGGTTCAGGGAAATTCTTATTGCAATTAATACTATTAAAATACTATTTCTGTGGTGATCCAAACACAAAGATGACCAATCTGCAGCTGAGAGCCACTTTCAAGCTGGATTCACTTACTGTAGTGTTTCACAGAATAGGATGCTTAGTATCATCTGTCGCAGCAGGATTTCATGTGCATCCAGGTTTTCTTGTCAATGGTCTGAATAGCAATTCTTTCTCACTTTGGTCATTTTAGTTTTAAACTGTGATAGCACATAAAAAACAAATGGTATAGAATATGAAAACAAGATTTCCAGAAAATGCCCTTTGCAGCTTTGTATTCCTCTCCTTTTCTGGTATCAAATCTTTATTTTTGAATTCTGGTCACCTCCCTCCTGGGTGACTACAAGCATCTTAAAATCCTCCTTACATTCAAATGCATTCCACTACAATAAATCTTGTAGCTCAAGCCATGGCATAAATATCTAATCTCTGGCATACTACTGACATTCGAAAGTGAGAAATCATAAAGGAAAGTGGAAAATTAAAACAGGGGAGATGGGTATTGAATATGAAGGAGAAATCATAATTTCAATGCATAAGAAAGAATGAAATGTGTGCCCACCCTCAAACATGATAGCACCCCATCTACCTTGACTGGATGACTCCTGCTGGGAATATCCAAGAGACAAAGAATGAGAGAGACAGAGAGAAAAACAGAGAGAGACTGCATTTGACTGCAGTTTCCCTGCCAGGTTTCTAACCCAATACTTTTTTTAAGTGCTGACAAAAAAACACTCACTGTGAAGAAACAGCTTAATACTCTGAACTTCCTCCCCATCCCTGTTTCTCTCATTCTTGTCTGGGGCTCAATCTCTTGAGGATTTAGACAAGCTTCTTCATTTCTGTATCCTGTGCTCTGCCTACACGAGCCTGCAGCTGATGTTAGCAAAATATATAAAAACACCTAAATGAAAATAGCTCAGCAAATTTTCAAGGTCTCAAATGTTAGAAAAGAAACTACACCTTGATCTTTCTCGTTTCTATCCTTAGAGGTTTCTTTCATTCCAAGTTAAAGGAAGGAGACCAGTAGAGGAAGTTAAGCTCTGGATTTTCCTTACAGCATTCTCAGCAGTGCTGTGTATGTATGGCTACATGTCTATGTGTCTGCTTTTGTACTTGGAAGTTTAACACTTTTCTAGAAAATACAGAGTAGCAATTAAGAACCTGGGTTTGTGTGTGTGCGTGTGTTGTGGGGTGTTTTTTGGTGTAAATACATCTTTATTTTTAAGCGTTATGTTAATTTCAGAGGCTCATCACAAGTACAGTCTTTAATCCCCTTCACTTATTTAACCCAATCCCCCACCAACTTCCCTCCGGATAACTATCAGTTTGTTCTCTATAATTAAAACTCTATTTTATTTTCTCTCTCTGACTCACTCTCTCATTCTTACTCTCTCCTTCTTTTCCCTTTGCACATTTGTTTTGTTTCTTAAATTCCATGTCTGAGTGAAATCATATAGTATTTATCTTTCTCTGAGGAGCTTATTTCTCTTACCATTATACTCTCTATATCCATTTATGTTGTTGCAAATGGCAAGATTTCATTCTTTGTTATGGCTGAATAATATTCCATTAACATTCTATATAAAAGAATGAAATCTTGGCGTACAAACACACACACACACACACACACACATCTTCCTTATCCATTCATTAATTGATGAACACTTGGGTTGTTTCCATATCTTGGCTATTATAAATAATGCTGGTATAAACATAGGGGTGCATGTATCCCTTTGAATTAGTGTTTTTGTATTTTTTGGGTAAGTACTCAGTAATGTGATTGCTGGATCACGGGGCAGCTCTATTTTTTTTTTTTTTTTAAAGATTTTATTTATTTATTTGACAGAGAGAGATCACAAGTAGGCAGAGAGGCAGGCAGAGAGAGAGAGAGAGAGGAGGAAGCAGGCTCCCCACTGAGCAGAGAGCCCGATGCGGGACTCGATCCCAGGACCCTGAGATCACGACCTGAGCCGAAGGCAGTGGCTCAACCCACTGAGCCACCCAGGCGCCCCGGCAGCTCTATTTTTAACTTCTTGAGGAGCCTCCATGCTATTTTCCAGAGTGGCTGCACCAGTTTGCATTCCCACCAGTAGTGTAAGAAGGTTCCCCTTTCTCCACATTTTCACCAGCACCTCTTGTTTCTGTGTTGACTTTAGCCATTCTGACCGATGTAAGGTGATATTTCATTGTAGTTTTGATTTGCATTTCCTTCATGGTAAATGATGATTAACATCTTTTTTGTGTGTCTGTTAGCCATCTGGATATCTTCTTTGGAGATATGTCTACTCGTGACTTCTGCCATTTTTAATTGGATTATTTGTTTTTTGGGGTATTGAATTTTATCAGTTATTTAGATATTTTGGATACTGACCCTTTATCAGATACACCATTTGCAATTATCTTCTCCCATTCAGTATGTTCCTTTTAGTTTTGTTGATTGTTTCCTTAACTATACAGAAGCTTTTTATTTTGATGTAGTCCCAAGAGTTTATTATTATTTTCTTTCCCTTGCCTCAGGATACATATCTAGAAAAAGATATTATGGCTGATGTCAAAGAGGATGCTGCCTTTGTTCTCTTCCAGAATTTTTATGGTCTTATTTATCACATTTAGGTTTTTAATCCATTTTGAATTTATTTTTGTATATGGTGTAAGAGTGCTCCAGTATCTTTTGCATGCTGCTGTTCGGTTTTCCCAACACAATTTGTTGAAGAGACTGTCCTTTTTCCATTGCACAGTATTTCCTCTTTTGTCAAAGATTAACTGTATGGTGGTAGGTTAATTTCTGTTTTTTTCTATTCTATTCTACTTAGCTATGTGTCTATTTTTGTGCCAGTAACATACTGTGTTAATTATTATAGCTTTGTAATATAACTTGAAGTCTGGAATTGTGATAGTTCCAGATTTGCATTTCTTTTTCAAGATTGCTTTGCCTATTTGGGGGGCATTTGTGGTTCTTTACAAATTCTAGGATTGTTTGATCTAGCTCTGTGAAAATGTTGTAGGTGTTTTGATAGGGATTGCATTAAATATGTCAGTTGCTTTGCAGTATAGACATTTAAAAAATATTTGTTCTTTCAATCCATAAGCATTACCATTCCCATTACATTGTGTCACCTTCAATTTCTTTCATCAGTATTTTATAGTTTTCAGAGTATAGATCTTTCACCTCTTTGTTTAGGTTCATTCCTAGGTATCTTATTATTTTTGGTTGAATTATAAATGGGATTGCTTTCTTAATTCTCTTTCTGCTGCTTCATTAATGGTGTGTAGAAATGCAACAGATTTCTGTAAATTGATTTTGTATCCTGTGACTATCCTGAATTCATCATCAGTTCTAGAAGTTTTTTGGTGGTCTTTCGATTTTCTATATGGAGTCTCATATCATTTGCAAATAGTGAAAGTTTGACTTCTATCTTGCTAGTTTGGATGCCTTTTATCTCTTTTTGTGGTCTGCCTGCTGTGTCTAGGACTTCCAGTACTATGTTGAATAGAAGTGGTGAGAGTAGACATTCTTGTCTTGTTCCTGACCTTAAGGAAAAGGCTCTTGGTTTTTCCCCATTGAGTATGATGTTAGCTATGGGTTTTTCATATATGGCCTTCATTACATTGAGTTGTATTATCTCTATTCTTACTTTATTGAAGGTTTTTATTATGAATGGATGTCCTAATTTGTCAATTTTTTGCTCCTATTGACTTGATAATATGATTTTTATCTTTTCTTTTATTGATGTGATGGATCACATGGCTTGACTTGTGAATATTAAACCACCCTTGCAAACCAGGGATAAATCTCACTTTTTGATGCTGAAATTTTTTTTTAATCTGTTGTTGGGTTTGGTTTGCTAATTTTTTGTTCAGTATTTTTCTTCTATGTTTATCAAGGTTATTGGCCTGTAGTTCTCTTTTTTTGTGGTTTCTTTTTCTGTTTTTGGTATCAGGCTAATGCTGGCCTCATGTAATAAATTTGGAAGTTGTCCTCCCTCTTCTATTTTTTGGAATAGTTTGAGAAAAATAAGTATTAACTCTTCTTTAACTGGTAGAATTCACCTGTGAAGGCATATGGTCTTGGAATACATTTTGTTGGGAGTGTTTTTTTGTTTTGTTTTGTTTTATTACTGATTCAATTTCTTTGCTTGTTAATAGTCCGCTCAAATTTTCTATTTCTTCCTGTTTCAGTTTTGATTGTTTAAACATTTCCAGGGATTTATCCATTTTTTCCTCGGTTTTCCAATTTTTTGGAAAAAAAATGAAAATTCCTTGGTTTTCCAATTTTTTAGATTTCTCATAATATTCTCTTATAACTGTTTGTATTTCTATGGTGTTGTTATCTTGTCTCTCTTGTTTGTAATTTTATTTATTTTAGTTCTTTCTCCTCTTTTTCTTAATAAGCTTGGCAGAGGTTTATCAATTTTATTTCTTTTTTTCAAAGAACCAGTTCCTGGTTTCATTGATTTGTTTTATTTTTGTTTTTTATATTTTTGGTTTCTATATAATTTATTTCTGCTCTAATCTTTATTATTTCCTTACTTCTCCTAGTTTTAGGTTTTGTTTGTTGTTTCCTCTAGCTCCTCTTAGTGTAAGACTAGGTTGTTTATTTGGGATTTTTCATGCTTCTTGGGGTAAGTTCATATTACTACATACTTCCCTCTTAGGACCACTTTTGCTGCATCCCAAAGGTTTTGAATGGTTGCCTTTTCATTTTAATTTGTCTCCATGTGTTGTTTTATTTCTTCTTTGGTTTCCTAGTTGACCCACTCAGGGTTTAGCAGCATGTTGTTTAACGTCTATGTGTTTGTAGTCTTTCCAGGTATTTTCTTGCTTATTTCTAGTTTCATAGTTTTATGGTCAGAAAAGGTGCATGGTATGACTTTAATCTTCTTGAATTTGTTGAGACTGGTTTTCTGGACTAATATGAGATCTGTTCAGGAAAATAGTCACTGTGCACTGGGAAAAGAATATGTATTCTGCTGTTTTAGGATAGAATGCTTTGAATATATATGTTAAATCTCTATGTTCCTGTGTGTCATTAAAGCCTTTGTTTTCTAGTTGATTTTCTGTTTAAATGATCTGTCCATTGATGTAAATGGGGTGTTTAAGTCCCATACTATTCTGTATTATTATTGATTAGTTACTTTATTTTTGTTATTAACTTTTTTATGTATTTGGGTGCTCCTGTATTGGATATATAGATTTTTACAACTATTATATCTTCTTTTGGGTTGTCCTCTTTATTATTATACAGTTTCCTTTTTGTCTCTTGTTTCTGTTTTATTTTTTAACTCTATTTTGTCCAAAATAAGTATTGCCACTCCCACTTTTTTTTGACATCCATTTGCATGATAGATATTTCTCCATCCTGTTACTTTCAATCTGAAGGTCTAAAATGAGTCTCTTCTGGGCAGCATATAAATTGGTCTTGTTTTTTGTCTTTTTTTTTTCTATCCATTCTGTCACCTTAACTTTTCATTGGTGCATTTGTTCTAATTACATTCAAAGTATTTTTAATAGATATATATTTATTGCAATTTTATTATTTGTTTTGTAGTTGCTTCTGAATATTTTTTTCTGATCTGTCTTGTCTGTCTTTCATGTTTTGCTGATTTTCTTTAGTGATATATTTGGATTTTTTTCTCTTTATTCTTTGCATGTTTATTGGTGGGTTTTGATATATGGTTACTATTAGGTTTATATATAGTCTCTTCTGCATATAGCAGTCTGTATGAAGTTGATGATTGTTTAACTTTGAACTTTTTTTTTCTCCTCTCTTCCCCACATTTTAGATCTATTTTATTTTATTTTATGCCATTTTCTTGTGAGTTGCTTCACTGATTTTTTTGTAGAAATATTTCTTTTTACTGCTTTTGTGTTTCTTATCTTTATATTGTCATTTTTGGCCTCTCCTTCCCACTCAAAGAGTCAGCTTTAATATTTCTTGCATGATTGGCTTAGTAGTCATGAGCTTCTTTAGTCTGTTTGTCTGGAAACTTCATTGCTCCTATTCTGAATGATAGGTTTGCTGGATAGAATATTCTTGGCTGCAATTTTTTCCCCCATTCAGCATTTTGAATATATCATGTAACTCCCTTCTCAAGAATCTGGGGTTTTAATTAAGATAGAAACTTGATTGAAACAAAGCTTTACCATGTTTTAGCTATGTAGCTTATGGGAAGCATTTAATCTCCTGAGATTTAGTTTTCTCATCTATGAACTATGAATAATCATAGTACCTACCTCATAAAATTATTGTTAATTTTAAGTTATATAATCCACATATAGTATGTATTATAGAACCAGAACCCAAAGTAGGCAATTAATAAATTTCTGGTATTGCTGCTATGGCTGCTGTTATTATTATTACTGTTCTGATTTTCTTAATCATAAGAAACATAAAATACATCTTTTTTTTCCAGTCCCATCTCCTACTGTGTTGGGATGACAGATGATGAAAGTTTCTCACTTATTAGAGTATATATATTAGAATCAACTACTGAGCCTAGTAGGGTGGCTGATTTGCTGTTGCAATACTATACATTTAATTATGTTCCATTCTAATTTCCTGGAAATTGCTCGTTCCTTTCCTAGAGCACCAAAACTCTAGAACATTCATTCATTAAATGTGTCTTGAGTACCTGGTATATACTAAATGTTACAGTATGTCTTAGAGTTACATTTGTAAGCAGAATGGACATGGTCCCTAACTTTGAAGAGTTCACAGTTTGGTTTTGTTTCTTAGGAGAAGGGGTGATGTGAGTAGAGAGAAAGAGATGGATTTGGTAAGTGCTATTACAGAAATCAGCAGCAAGTGCTAAAAAAGTAAGAGCATAGATAGCTTGCATGAAGTGACAGTGGGTCAGGGAAGACTTTCCAGAGTAATTGTCTCTAGACCTATGTCTTACAGTTTATATAGAAATGAGGTCCAAAGAGAGGAGAAGATTACTTGCAGAGAAATCTAACAAAATGTGCAAATATGTGGGTTATGAAATACCAGAACACTTAAAGAAATAACAAGTAAATCAGTATGACTGAAGAATAAGAAAATGGGATGGGGGAAATAAGACTTAAGAGATAAGCAGGGGCCATATCATGAAGGTCCTTAGAAGACATTTTAATGAGTTTATTTTTCTGAAGAAAATAGGGAGTTGTTGAGGTGGTTTAAACACCCTGATATCAGGGAGGAGAATACAGTGTCAGAAGAAAAAAGTTATAGACATAGATACCAGTAAAAAAACAAAAAACAAAAACAAACAACAAACAAACCAAAAAAACCCACCAAAACCGAAAACAAACAAAACAAAACAAAAAATAAAAACTATTACAGTAATCCAGGGGGAGAGTGGATAAGACCTGAAAATAGTGCCAGTGGTGTTAGAAAGGAAAGAATGCATTGAATAGAGTTTGGAAGTAGAATCAATAAGGTTAATTATGTCACTTCTAATTTTTTCTTGTGTTTTAGTACAGTCAGCGAATACATATTAAGCACATATGCATTCTATTTTAACAAAAATGAACAAGGCATTATGAATAAAGGAGATGGGACAATGTGTTTAAGGTATGAGGGAAGGGCAGGAGCAGTGTTACAAGTTAAATGCTGTCAAAGTGGTGAGGAAGGCAGCATCACTTCTAGTTGTGGTGATTTGTAAAGTTAGGGAGAGGCAAGGTACAGATGTTGTCTAGCTTAGTTTATACAGACTGATGCATAAACCAGAATGTCAAGGTTTGACATTTTTATGTTTTTTGTTGGAAGAAATATTCCAGAAATTTTAAACAATATCTTAGTCTAGCTGATGAAGAAAAATACAGTGAGGTAAGCTTATTGTCATTACTGTGAGGTTGCTAGATGAATATGGAACCAGCATCAGGAGAATTAATTGGGTCATCTATTAGCTACAGTCTGGATGTTTCTTTCCTCCCAAAACTCATATATTGAAAGCCTAATGGCCAAGGTGATAATAACAGGAGGTGGGGCCTTTGCAGAGGATGAGATCATGAGGGTAGAGCCCTCATTAATGGGATTAGCACCCTTATAAAAGAGGCCCCAGAGATTTAACTCCCACCTTCCACCATGGAGGACACAGGAAGTCTGAGCTTGGAAGAGGATCTTCACAGAACCCAAGCATGCTGGTCCCTGATCTTAGACTCCCAGCCTTCAAAACTGTGAGAAATAAATTTCTGTTGCTTATAAGCCACCTAGTTTCTGGTATTTTGTTATAGCAGCTCAAACAGTCTACAGCTACTATCTTTGATTTTTTGGAAAGCCTTCCTGAAGCAGTGAGATCTAATGGAAAAATAAGAACCAGCCACAAAGATCAAGGAAAAGAGTGTTTCAGACAGAAGCAGCAGCATGGATTAAAGGCCATGTTGTGAGAATCTGCTCAGTGTGAACTTGAAGAAGACTGAGAAGGAGAGAGTAACGGGGAGAATGGGGAGAGATAAAGCTGGATCTGAGAAGCTTTATAAGCCATTGTAAGATTTTGGACTTCACCCTGAAGGCAAATTCAGCTTACTGAAATGTTTTAAGGATGGGCCTGATCTGATCAATTTTTCATTTTTTGGATCACTCTGGCTGCAGGACAGAGTGGTGTTTGGAAGGAAACAAGAATGAAGGCAGGGAGACCAGACAAGGGGCTCTTTCAGTATTCCAGGCAAGAGTGACAGTAGGTAGTGGCATGGAGGAAAATATTTAGGTGTCAAATCAATAAAATGTGGCAACTGATTGAAAAGGGGGTATGGAGTGAGTCTAAGATGACTTTGTATATCTGGCTTGAGCAACTGGGTAGGTGATGCTATTCACTGGTATGTTAAACACCAGAACAAAAACAGACTAGTAGAATGGAAAAGATAATGAGTTCTGTTTGGGACTGGTTGCATTTCAGTTGCTTCTGTGACATCCAAATGGAAATACCAAGTTGGCAGTTGAATATATGGATCTAAGGCTCAGGGTGGAGGGTTGTGCTAGTGAGCTTTACTTGAAAGACTCAGGCACACTAATAACAATCTTCAATTACTTATCTAGATAGTGAATATCGTCCACTTTGAACTAAGAGTAATTATTTTCTTTCATAGGGGATAATCTTATTTCAAGCTTATTTACTGGTTTCAGTAATCAGGAAAGCAATCATAGAGAAGGTGACATTTGATCAGAATCTCCGAAAGGCAAAGATGGTGATTAAAAAAAAAAGGTATTCAAGACAAAGAGGAGAGATAAAAACAACTGTTTGGGAAAGATGAGTTCCAAATTAACTATAGTATAAGGATTGCATATGTATTCAAATTATTATGTGCCAAGAACTATGCTAGTCACTGAGACTGTAAAGTTGAATAAGGTGTGGAGTCTGCACTCCTTTAAGAAACCCTCCCTCAGCTCCTGTGCTGATTTAGGGGCACTTATTTTATGCTTTCTTAGTACCCTCTGCTCAGTCTTGTTATCACACTTAGTGACATTATATTCAAAGTATTTGTTTCTTGTGTTAGTCTCCTCCACTAAAACAAGAATTATTCCTGTCTCATTCACCATGTTATCCTCTTGTCTAGCATAGTCACCAGCCATGGTAAATACTCAATAAGTGTTCACTGAAATGAAGTAAACTGCAACCAAGGAGCTTATAGTGTAGTGGGAAACTGTAGAAGCTAAAACTGGAAAGAAACATATATTAGAGAGATCTAAATGTTAAGAGAAAACTTTAAGATTATACTGGTAGGCAATAGGGTGTCAACAAAAGTTTTTGAGGCTGATTTAGAAATAATCAAAGTGTGCTCTTCTGACAATATTGATCTAATAACCACACTAGAATGCATCCATGAAAGTAAGATGTTAATCAAAAGGATACATAGCATAGCCACCTGGAACATAGTAAATATTCAGTAGATATTTACTGAAAAATAAGTTTGTACTGGGGACAGAAAATAAAAAGACAGATGAAACTATTAGCTAAGGATTTGGATGCATGCTCAGATGCCCATCTGAGAACAATTCTACTACTAATAGCATTATGTATATTTTATAATGCTGTAGTGTGATGCTACTGTAATAAGGTTACACTGCAGCAGCATAAACTATTTTGGTTCTCACATCTCTCTCTTTTATTTTTGAGCAGACTCCATGCTCAGCATGAAACCCAATGTGGGGTTTGAACTCATGACCCTGAGATCAAGACCTGAGCTGATATCAAGATTCAAACTCTTAACCGACTGAGCCAACCAAACACCTCTCTTCCATCTCTCTCTTTCTCTCTGTCATTACATTTATTTTAGTCATTACAGTAGAGAAATCTTCAGAGGCACAAGTCTGTGAATAATCAATCTTACACAGTTCACAGCATTCACCATAGCACATACCCTCCCCAATGTCCATCACCCAGCCATCCTATCCCTTCCCCCCACCTCCAGCAGCCCTCAGTTTGTATCCTGAGATTAACAGTCTCATGGTTTGTCTCCCTCCCCAATCCCATCTTATTTCATTTTTAAAGGCTTTTTCAGTGAATTTTAATTTTATTTTATTAAGATGTTATTTATTTGTTTGATAAAATTAAGAAAGATAGCAAGAGTGGGGAGAAGAAGGAGAAGCAGGCTCCCTGCAAGCAGAGAGGCTGATGTTGGGCTCAATCCCAGGACCCCAGGATCACGACCTGAGCTGAGGCAGATGCTTAACCAACTGAGCAACCCAGGTGCCCCTCGATGAATTAATTTTAAAGAGAGGGTGTTATTCTACAAGATTTAGTTGGGGACTCAGGTCATTAATACTTCATCAAGAGCCTGCAGATCATACCTATACACTGAATGTTTCAATTTGGCAAAAAGGAAACAGCTTTTTTTTTAAAAGATTTTATTTATTTATTTGACAGATAGAAATCACAAGTAGACAGAGAGGCAGGCAGAGAGAGAGAGGAAGGGAAGCAGGCTCCCTGCTGAGCAGAGAGCCCAATGCGGGACTCGATCCCAGGATCCCAAGATCATGACCTGAGCTGAAGGCAGCGGCTTAACCCACTGAGCCACCCAGGCACCCCTAGGAAACAGCTTTAATAGTGATTATCATGTGTGAAAATTTTCTGGTGTGGGTGACTGGATATTAGTGATCAAAATGGGCATTATTCTACTGTCTTTGTTATTTTGTTGTGGAGACTCCTAGATATTTGCATTCAACTGTAGCTGTTGTACAGCTGTTCTGCTTTCTTATAACTTACTCAGTGGTACAAAATAGTGTACACAGTCAATCAGAACATCAAGCCAGCCTATTTCTAGGTTCCTTCAGCCCATAGCCCAGTGACAATAAGCTGAGTTTTATCACTGGATCTAATTAATGTGTGGATCCAATTATTGTGCTGTATGGGCCCAGTTTTCCTAAGTCAAAATGTGAATCTATGTTGTACCTAGCTGAGTGTTAGAATGTTGCAACCAAATTGGCCAGTCAAATGGAATAGACAGATTGTACTCAACAAAAACCAATGAAAGAGAAGTGAATGTAACTTTCTCTTACCTTGGGAAGGCACTTACATAACTACTTCATTCTGGTGAATGCTCTAAGTTTTCATTATGAAGACATAGGATTTATTTGAAATCCATTTTTTTAAAAATCAATGTGTCTATTCCACCTGAAGGTTAACTTATACTGAAAACAAATAGCATTATTTTTCTAATATTGAAGTAAGAGCTACCACTGATAAAATAAATAATATATTTCAACAGAAGGAAATTGACATGTGTCTAAAACAGTTTCATTTCTTACGATTTATTTTATTTACTTTATATAATTTTATCTCTTTATGAATGAAGTTAAAGATGGATTTTTATTTTTTATTCTGCTTAATTCTTATAAGGTGGACAATTTCTGTCCCAAACAAGTCATGGCCGGCTTATGTACATCTGTACCAAAACATTAGCCTTAAGTGAGGCCAAAATGGAAAACTGCATGCCTGCCTAAGCTCTTTGTAATAAACAGATTAGAACATGTCCAAGTGTTCAAGCCCTAAAGGTAACCAGGAAGAGAGCGAGTGTTGAAAAACAGGAAGAGAATTCACTTAGTTGTTTTTGTTTTGTTGTTGTTGTTGTTGTTGCTGGTTTATTTTCAGTTAGCCACTTTATAGTGCATCATTAGTTTTTGATGTAGGGCTCACTGATCCACTTAGGAGAGTATCTAAGACTTTACATTGATGAATGAAAAATAAGTTTTTACCCTCTGTTCTAGTCCATAAAAAAAAAGTATACACAAGTACACTAATTCGTGCAAAAAGAAACACAGAAGGGGTAAACCATAAAATAATGTGATTGATTACCTATAGGAGATGTGTGTGGGAATGGGTAGAAAGGATGGGAAGAAAGTAACAGAGTAGAAGAGATGGGTTTGGTCTTACTACTCGAAATATGATTTTTTGTAGATTTCTGACTTGGAACCATGATAGTGTTTCACATAGGCAAAAAATAAGTAAATGAAATCAGCAAAAATAAGGCAGAACCCAAAATGGAATATGAACAAAAATAAATGAACCCAATGTCATTTAAAATGAATAACATAATCACTCTGAATGGAAAAAGAAAGAAAACAAACCCAAGTAACATTCAAATACATTATTTTAACTATTCATATTCCAGTTAAGGGTAAAAGAACCCAAAAAAAGTAGTAAGCCTACATAAGTGAGTTTGTTTCTTCATAGTGGTATAATTAGAAAATCTGAAAACACTTTAATACTCTAGGATGGACCAAAGAAATAAATATATTGTGGATAATGAGATCTTTCTCACTGTGGAAAGGAGATGCAGATATGGAAAGGAGGAAGAACAAAATGAACTAAGTGGTATTGGATTGGTAGTACAGGTATTGGTACATGTTCATGTTTTTCAATATATAGGTTGCCTAGATTAGAGAGATAGATAAATAGATGATTGATAGATGATAAATGACAGATGAAAAGATGATAGAGATAGATGGGTAGATGACAGATAGATAGATAGATATATAATAGAAAAATGATACATACATACATACATATATATATATGTAGATGCATATGAATATATATGCATACATACATACATACATACATATATATGTAGATGCATATGCATATATATTTTCCATAGCTTTGTATGCTGAAAGGGCTCAGAAATAATAACACTCCATAATAATGAGCAAAGCTAGTGTCCAATCTTAGTTTCTAAATATAAATTTCTATTCAAAGAAATCAGAGGCTCTTGTTGCTGATTCCAGAGCTAGGGCAGAGAAAGTAGAAGATGAGCCTTGAAACACCTTGCTGTGCCAGAAAGATAGAGAGTACTCAAAGAAAGATGAAGTAATCTCAGAGAAGACACAGGAGTCAACCTGAGTGACTCCCATTGGCCAAATCTGGGACAATTTAAACAACAACAACAAAAATTATAGCAACGGATTCACCCATAGAATAAAATGAGAATATGCAAGTCAATACTAATATAAGTAAGTGTTTAAATAAAGGAAGGAAGGAAGGAAGAAAAGGAAGTTCTTCCTTGCAACAAATTTCAAACTAATAAACACAGAAGGAATATTATGATACACTGAAGAAAATACATACTCCCTTCTGTAGTATTCTTGAAAACAGACTGTAATCTGAGTCTAACCAAGAAGAAACGGTAGTTAAAAACAGATTTAAGAACATTCTACAAAAGAAATGGCCCATCCTCTTCAAAAATGTCAAGGTCATGAAAAACGAAGAAAGGTTGAGAACTGTTCCAGATTAAAGACCAAAGAGATAGGACAAGTAAATTCAATGGGTGATTCTAGACCACACTCTAAGATGCATATTTGTTTTTCTTTTGTGTTGCACATTAGTGGGATACACACATACTTATATAGACAGAGACTACAAAAATGGTAAAAGGTAAATATGGGGAATCTGGACACCTGGGTGAAGAGAATATGAGAATTATTTGTATAATTTTTCAACTTCTCTGTATGTCTGAACCTATGTGATAATAAATTTTTAAAATATGAGCTTAAAATTATTAAAATAGGTCTATCCCAGTGTTGAGATGTTTTGGATCTGGATTAATAGACTCTCTTGCAAATTTAAACAAGTGCACCCTAAAGAAGTGATTCTCAATGTCAGAATAATTTCAACTAAATTATTCTGTGACCTATTTTCCCCTTTATTTCTTGTTCAGTCATTAATATGGGGAGTATGAAAGGCCCACAGGAAGATAATGCTAGATTGGCCTCAATAACAACAAGAACCAACATTGCCCTTTCCATACTGTCTTGGTATTGATTTTACCTTAGCTCATGTTATCTTTTCATTTAGGTGGAAGCCTAACTTTCAAATTCAAAATCAAAATATAAACTTAATAATGTCTCCCAACCTTAAGAAGTCTTCTGGATCTTGCTATGAACTTTTCAGACTAGTCATTGTGCCGTGAATTCTAATTCATGTTTAGGATTTGGATTGGATCTTTTACACACTTAAAATAAATCACGGTGGCTGAAGATTAAAAAAAACTCAATAGTTACCTTAGACTGAACACTAACACAACCACAGTTCTGGATCAAACATTTTATATCTTTAATGAAAAAGTATATGTAGAAATGAAAAATAATTTAAAATATTCCAAAAAGTGAAAAAAATATATAAAAGCAGAGCTCATTTGAGATTTTTCTTGCTTTTTGAGGTAGGCCTGTATTATTATACACTTCCTTCTTTTTTTTTTAAGATTTTATTTATTTATTTGACAGAGAGAGATCACAAGTAGACAGAGAGGCAGGCAGAGAGAGAGGTAGAGGGAAGCAGGCTCCCTGCTGAGCAAAGAGCCCGATGCGGGACTCAATCCCAGGACCCTGAGATCATGACCTGAGCCGAAGGCAGCGGCTTCCTCTTATAAATGTTTTTTTCTATCTCCTCTGCCAGCTCCTGCTCCTTTTATATGTTCCTCAAGGCTGATATATACCTAGGTAAATACAGAAGACTATTTTTTCTTAATTTGTTTAAAATTCATATGACTACTTAGAGCAAAAATTATAACATTGTCTTGTGGGGCTTATAATGTATATAAATGTAATATTTATAACAACTATAACACAAGGATGGTGGAAGGAAGGTTAATGGACCTATGTGGTTTCAAGGTTCTACATTTTTCATGGAGCAGTACAATATTAATTCTAAGTAGACTGAGAAGTTAAGAATGTGTATTATTTTCCCTGGGATAACCTTTAACAAAATATAAAGAGATGTAGCTTAAAAAAAACAATAGCTAAATCAAAATGGAGTTTGAAAATATTTGGATAATATTCAAATAATTCAAATAATCCAAAGAAGGCATGAAAGAGCAAATAGAGGCACCAGTGACAGAGAAGACCAAAGAAAATAATAAAATAGCAGACAAATGTAGTCTTACCATAATTATATGAAATATTTATTTAGTAAAATCCAACTTATCACTCTTTGCCTTTATGGCATAGTCTATATTTTGTACTTCTTCAAGTGGTGTAGCTGAGACTCATATTCAGTACTAACTCCAAAGCCAGTTTTTACAGCTAATCCATTGTGCTGCTTCCCAGTATCTGTGTTCCAGAAGCTCTATGCTCTTAATCTTGGGCAGAGAAAACTGCACAGGAAGTTTAGACAGAAAAAAATCCCAGAATTTTGCATAAGAAATGAAATCTCAAGAGTCCTGAAAGACCTTATACTAGAAAAGACCTTATATTAGAAAAATCTAATAATGCAAAAGAGTGCTCCTGTCCTTGCGGATGACTTACTATGGCATAGCCCAAGGATTGATACAAAATTCTGTAGCCAGGACACAAGCATTACTGATGTGGATTTTCTACATAAGAATCAGGCAAACAAGACCTAGAGAGAGTCATCATTGTCCCTACAACAACACTAACCACACTCTAATCATTGCTTCTGAAGATATCCAGGTAGTTTAGCTCAAGTTAAATTAGAACAACAAGACTTTTTCAAAGCATTGAGTATCCACTGAATGTAATTTAATCAATGTACTACACGTATACTGAGAGTGTCTGAAACTTCCTGGCCTTCTTCTTCATCCTCATGTTACTCCTTGCTACATCTCTATGCTGTGTACTCCTAAATTCAATCTATTCAACTAATTAACAATTACCCTAGGGCTTCTGATTTCTGTTTTCACCTCAAATCTCCCCATATTCCTGTTTCCATGGTAACAACTAGCATATGCTTCTGTGACTTTCATTTGATTTCTTTAGCTATAATCAGTAACACACTGAAATACAACTTTTACCTCTCTTCTAACCTCACATACCCATTCACTGTGGAATGGATCTTTCCAAGATTGTAAAAGACCTCCATGTTATTAAACACAGTAGAAGAATTTGGTTCCTATGTCTCAGCAATATTTGACACTGTTGACCATTTCCTTCTTCTTAAGAATTTCATTTCCCTTAGCTTCCTTTACTCTCTTCCTCTGAGTTTCCTCCCACTCCTCTTGTCTATATTTTCCCCAACTTCTTTTTTTTTTTATGTTCAGTTAGCCACTGTATAGTACATCATTAGTTTTTGATGTAGTGTTCAATGATTCATTTGTTACTTATAACACCCAGTGTACACCACAACACATGCCCTCCTTAATATCCATCTCATTGTTACCCTTTCCCACCACCTCTCACCCCTCTGAAACCCTCAGTTTGTTTCCCGAGGTCTATAGTCTCTCATGGTTAGTCTCCCTCTTGATTTCTCCCCCTTCATATTTCTCTACGTTCCCCTACAGTTCTCCACACTATTGCTTATGTTCCACATATGAATGAAACTATATGTAATTGTCTTTCTCTGTTTGACTTACTTTGTTTAGCATAATCCCCCTCCAGTCCATCCATGCTGAACCAAATGGTGGGTAGTCATCCTTTCTGATGGCTGAATAATATTCCATTGTGTATATGAACCACATCTTCTTTATCCATTCTTCTGTTGATGGGCATCTCAGCTCTTTCCACAGTTTGGCTATTGTGGTTGTTGCTGCTATAAACATTGTGGTGCATGTGCTTCTTCTTTTCACTACATCTGTATTTTTGGGGTAAATATTTAGTAGTGCAATTGCTGGATATTAGTGTAGCTCTATTTTTAACATCTTAAGGAACCTCCATACTGTTTTCCAGAGTGGTTGTTAACAGTTTAAATTCCCACCAACTGTGTAAGAGGGTTCCCCTTTCTCCACATCCTTGCCAACATTCTTTACAGGTTCTTTTGCCTCTGCATGTCAGTTATTGATGGTTATTGGGGCTCTGTCTTGGGTTTTCTGCTTTCATCAGTGTACATAATTTTCCAACATGGTTGCAATTGCCCCCATTAGCTGCAAATGTCAGTTATATGTTGGTATCTCTCACAATCTCTGTTTCCATCCTTGATTTCTTGTCTAAACATGAGGCAAGTTTATTGAAATGATTATTAGACATGTCTATTTGAATACCTCTCCTTCAAAAAAGCTCAAAGAGCTCACACTCATCATGCAAAAAACTGTCATCTTCTCACATGCCACCTCAAACCTGCTTCTCCTCCTCCTGTTCTTTGCCTCAGTGAGTTGCACCACCAAATGTCCAATGGTAATTATATCAGAAACCTGAAAGTCTCCGTTGATTCCTTTGTCTCCCACATTGACACCTCCATTCAATCAATCAACAAGCCCTGTCAATTAAAACTCTCCAAAAGATAGATCTCTGGAATCTGGCCATTTCTTTTCATTTGCACTACTACTACTGTAGTCCGAGCCACCATCACCAGTTGCATGGACTATCACAATGCCTTCTTTTTTTTTTTTAATTTATTTTACAGACAGAGATCACAAGTAGGCAGAGAGGCAGGCAGAGAGAGAGGAAGAAAAGCAGGCTCCCTGCTGAGCAGAAAGCCCGATGCAGGGCTCCATCTCAGGACCCCGGGATCATGACCTGAGCTGAAAGCAGAGTCTTTAACCCACTGAGCCACCCAGGTGCCCCTCACAATTCCTTCTTAACTTATTTCCTTACCTCCAGTCTTGCTCCCACCTAGATCCATTCTTCACATTGCTGCTAGAGTCATCTTGGTAAAATTCAAAGCATTAAACCTGTTAGTAATTTCCCATTACATTAGGGAAAATTCACAATTCATTAATGCTGAATCTAGACAGAATCAGGAGAGTCTGAGATTGCCTGAGTTTAAATTGTAGATTAGGCCAAACACTAGCTAGGTGATCTTGGGCTGTTGCCTTATCTGTAAAATGAGCAGAATAACAATAATATAATAAATCCCTCATTGTGTTGTAAGGATCTAATAAAATTGCATATGAATAAAGTACTTTAGAATGCTTTTTGTTTCATAAATAAATGACTGATATCTGTGTTGTTATTTTTGTTGTTCAACAAACATGTTCTGAATTTTTACTATGTGACAGGAACTATGGTAGATCATGGCAATTCTATTTTGAACAAAATAGAAAAGGTTACTGCCCTCAGGAGTGTGGCTACAATCTAGCCACATTTGTCACTGCTCATGAATTTACACACTAAACAGTACTGATGTAGTTCCATTGTATCTCATTATATAAGATATTTTTTTCATCTTCTGGGCTTTTTTTTTTTTTAATGCTCTTCCTGTTTCAGAAAACATTCCTTCCAAAACCCACCTCACCTGTTTAACTCTTCATCCTTTAGATCTCAGTTTAAATATCACTTCCAAGATTAGACCCCCTTTATTTCCTAACTCTCCCCTTATCTTAGCCCATTTGTATCTTATGTATTTACATATGTATACCCCAATACACTCTAAACACCAAAAGTTGAAGAAATCTGTAGGTTTACCATTGTTTCTCCTATGCCAAACATAGTGTCTGATATATGTATACATTAAGTAAATATTTGTGGAAGGAACTAAAGGGATTATAGAAGCCACAAGGATACTTTTGCCCTAGAAGCATACGTTTTTGGAGAATTGATGTGAACTTACAGCTAAACTGATTGTCATTTTTGTCTGACCTTATATTATATATGTTAATATGTCTCAAATCATCATCTAGAACATGTACACTTGGAAAGCAGACAGTGGGTAATATGTGCACAAGACATCCTAGCAGCTATTATTTGAACTCTTAGTATCATTCTGTTTTTTAACAATGGAAAGACCGTTTTAAATAAAAACTCACAAGAGTAATTAATACTAGTCAAATTGTTGAAAAACAGCTATCATGTAGTCTGAGAGCAGGCATCATACTCTAAAGTAGACCCCTAGTTGTATTCCAATTTGTTAAAGAAGTGATTACATGACTCTCTCCAAAGAACAATTAATTTCACAGTTCTACGCATCATTGTAAGAGAAAGTAATGGGTTATAATACTCAGAATTTCAGAAATTATTAGAAACATTAGGGTGCTGGCTGACTAGAGTTGGTTAGCCATAGATAGAAGCATACTAAGCCCACCAGTGACAAGCTGACAAAAGTTGACAAGCATTCTCAGCCAGTTTCTGGTCCTTATCAAGTTTCCTAGCTGCAAAATACTTTGATGTTTTAAAAGATGTATTCATATATGGCATGCACTTCTGACTAAAATGTAGTTCTAGACAGTATTACAACTGAATCATGTTATGGTTCCCAAACTTCTTCCTTCCAGAAAAACTTTTCCTGAAAAACCAATAAGTAAAATAACAAAAAGTAGAGCTACTCTCCCTGGTTCCCTTCTTATTCCCTCAAACTCATGACTTCTAAGGGTAAGATAGAAAGACCACTAAACTAGCAATCAGAAAGCAGACTCATAAAATTCCAGGGTAAAAATGGAACATATAATAATTCAATCCATTTTCCATCTATACTTTAATTCTTTTCTATAACAAGAACCATCCAGGCTCTTTTCTCTACAACCTTTCTGTTCTAGGAAAAGTCATTTGCTCTCTGTAGATTTTACTTCCTCCAAGGTCTATTCACACCATAAAAACAAGATTCAAAAATAATGGGAACATATAAGAATCCTGACCTAGAAAGCAGGTCATGAAACCTGTTAAGTTTTTATTCCATACAACCAGGAGTCCAAAGAAATCTGATCTCAGGTGTTCTATCAGACTATTTATGTAGTTTCAGGGAGTCTGAAACCTGTGTGAATTTTCATGAAAAACTGGAGTATACTTCTTGTAATGGAACCCATAGATTTTGTTTGTTTGTCCCCTTTTCCATTGTTGATTTCCTCTGTATTCTTTTATTGAAATATTTTGTACTTAAATGGGAGAGCCCAGAGTTTGCTTATTTTTATAAAATTGGTTTTTTGGAGGGATGACATTCTCATCCCAACTTCAGGTATTCTAGAGAACTCTGGACCTCCTTTGAGGATTTGAATTTGGAATATATTTTCTTTGACATTTTTTTATTTTCTAAACCTTATCATCTCCAGTTCTTTCTAAACTATGAATTTTTAGTACATAAACATTCAGATGGTTCTTAAGAAGTACAATATTTCACAAAGTTTCTTTGTAATATAAGGATGGCTTGTAATTCTTATTTTATTGTAGTTAAGAACACTTAACATAATAGTCTACACGTAAGAAGAAGAGATTTTTAAGCATATAATGCAATTTTTATTAATTAAAGGACTAGAAGGAAATGCACCTATGAGTCACACTGGAGACTACTTTCCCAATGGACCTACTACCTTAACAAAGCAAAAATGATGGGCTTAATATCCTCCTAACATAAGTGATAACTTAAACCCTACTCTTTTCTTTCAACCATTTTCTGAGTTCCTGTGAGAATACCCATACCTGAAATGTGGTATGGGTATTTCAGTCAAAATTTGACTGGAACTCTTCTTGATATGTTTATTTATCATAAGAAAAATTCTGAAATTATTTCTATGCACTCCAGGAGTGAGCAAGTGAGTAAATGATGTTGTAGGGAGTCAGAGTTCTCACCATGCAAGAAGGAAAATATAAATAATAGGGACAGACAAGATTAAGATTGGAGGTATCAATATGACACCTTAGCAATAATACTTTTAGTGTCTAGATCTTGGTTTCTTAGTACCATTACACATTAAAAGGAACTATAACTCCATGGAAAAATGGGTGATGCCAAGGCTATGAGAGGGAAGGTACAAGATTAGCCTGGAGTATCTTGTTTTACTAGAAATTAGGAAAGTGCTAAAAAAAATAATTTTGAAATAACTGGCTTGAAAGAAGCTTCCCCCTCCCTGGAGAAAATCTGGCACAAGTTGAACATCAAAATAAATAAGGAAGGTAATGAATATTCACCCATTGAATAAAACAGGAGCCCATTAGTCCATACTGATAATAAATAGGGAAACAGAGAGAGAAAAACAGAGAGGGAAACAAACAAATGTAATGTCAACTAGTAAGAATAGAGGAAGTGGTAGATTTAGAAAAGCACCCATTTTGTAACCATCACAGTAAAGACTGGTTCAAGCAAGAATCATCAGTTGATACTATCTATATGTGAGGTAGGGGAATCGATGAGAAACAGGATATTTGCATGATCTTAAATTGTCTCCCCACAGTTTCGTTATTAGTTGCAAGGGAGAGATAGTAACTCAATATTGGAAAAAAAGTGATTTGTTAACAAGTTGACCAAAATTAACCTCACTAATAAAGGGCAAAAAGAACATGTCTTGCTACATGTGTTTCTCTGAAACAGAAACACCACTTTTGTAATATGTATGGAGGTCTGAAGCAAGTTAAGAGGAAATAGAAAAACCTAAATCTAAGTTTATTACATAAAAAACTGAGCTGCATTCTTCTAAAAAAATGTCAATTAAAAAAAAAGTAAGGCTTATAAACTATTCTAGGTTAAAGACTAAAGAGAAATAACAACTAAATGGAATACATGAGATCAGAATAAGTTCTAGTCAAATGACAAAAGTAGAATATGGATCATAGGTTAGATAAAAGTATTTTATCAATATTAAATTTCCTGAATTTGGCAACTGCACTGTGTTTATATAAAAGTAATTTCCTATTTTAGGGAAAACACAAAGAAAAATTAAGGACTTATGAGTCATATTCTCAAATACTTCAGAAAAAATGCTTATGTAAATATATATATATATATATATATATATATAGAGAGAGAGAGAGAGAGAGAGAATAATAAAACAAATATGGCAAATTATTAAATACTAGTGAAAGGTGAAGTTGGGTAAAAAGCAATCAGAAGTTTTTTGTATTATCCTTGCAAGTTTCCTGTAAGTTCGACTTTACTACAAAATTTTAAAAATAAATAAAAATTAGCTAGTGGTGATATTCATCCTAATTTCAAATGATAAGTAGCATTTCTTTTAAAACTATTTTGCCCAGGAAAATAGTTTACTTGGAAATGATTTTTGCTGAAATGCGTTAGTTTGCTTTGCAGTGAAAAAAATGATGTAGTGAAATACTGAACACATAGCAACACACTTAGAAGCAACCTTTTCAAAGTTGGGGGAAAAAGTTTTGTTCTCAGTAGAAAGATGTGAACCACAGCATTTTGCTACTGAAAACACAGAAAGAAAATTTATTTGTATATCATGGTGTTAATCTTTTTTCCCTGAGTTAAAGGTACCACCTTGTCAAGCTCTATTAATAATTTCCCTGTAGACAGCAAGCAGAATAATGGACTGGGAGCCAAGAAAACCTGAAATCAAGTCCCAACTCTGATATCTACTAGTCCCATGGGTGTAACTCTCTAACCTCAGATTCCTCCTCTATACAATGAGGATAAAGATTGATGCAGGAGCACATAGGCTTTCTACAGGTACACCTGCAATGGGCCTCATCATAAGGGTTTGTGTGATGCTGGTAGCAAGTGTTAAACTTCTTCAGGTACCTGTCTTTCTGTTTAATCTGACCATCCTCTAGGGTGGAGCTCATCTACATGGGCTATATATTCCTAAAAATAATATGAAAAGCTGCTTTTAAGAGTAAATAGTAAATTCTGGGTAATCAGATACAGTGGTTTCACTAGCTTGTGGATACTGTGGCCATATTGTTTCTTGTGTCTGAAATCTTACAAGTAATCATTGATTTCATTGGTCCAGAAAGTAAAAGGAAAATATTTAATTTATCTCCAAGATTTTTCTTGTGTACCACTAAGACCCAACTCTTTCATTAACTGACAAATACATCTTTTTCTTTCTGTTAGCTCTGCTGAACCAGTCTTCCTATGAGAGAGCAGGAACTGAACTGTATTCTACCTTTTAGCAGCAACAATTTTGTCACTTAGTCTGTGACTGCTCAATCTTTATTCCTAGGATGTGGTAAGATAGGGTGACAGTCTCCAGATTGCTGAGTAGCTATTTTAGAACTTGCAAATTTGTGACACAACTAACTTATAAATCAGTGCTTGTATAAATGCATCTGATACTCAAACATAAAAACCTATCATTTTTTTATTGATAGGTTTTGTTCATATTAATATCAATTAATTTTCCCCAATTCTTCTTAATCTTCTCTTCCAATTTTATGCCATTTGTGAGACAAGTATCCTTAACTACAAAAGAGAAAATGAAATGTAGTTGTTAAATGTAGGACATATATAGCACTTTGCACACTTGCAGTCTCTTCACATTTTTTGTCATTTTCACTGTCTTAGATAATTTTCTTCACCAAAACCCTTGTCTATGTTAGTTTTCTTTAGTTGTATCTTTAGAGTTTTATGACAGGGAAGAGCATGGCTCAGAATAGTAATTAGCAAGCTGGGGAAATAAGTGCTGTGTTTCTAATTCCTAACATCACTAACATCTAATTCCTAACATCACTGTTTCAGTTTAGTTATCTGCAAAAGGAACTAAGGATACACTTGATATATAAGTAAAAATTCATAAATGTGTACAATGTGATAGATATAAATTCAAAATGATAACAAACTTGTCCTCTAAGATTGTTGACTAAGAGGAAAACTGCTGGATTCAGAAAGCCCAATGGTCCATCCTGAGCAGATTAGTAGATACTAAAGTGGTATTCCTCAAAATACACCAAAGCTATTATATCATACCTTAACTCCCTGACGTGAGAATTGGAAGATGTATTAGTTTTCTACTGCTGCTATAACAAATTACCATATACTGTTATGCCCAAGTTTTCACATCCGAGAAACCACCAAGAAGCCAAGCACCGATGCAATCACACGAGGGTTTATTTGACAAGCTTCAGCTTGGGCCCAAGTATACCCTGCACAGCGAAGTGGGGACTTGGACCCTGAACCAGATTACAGTCAGAGTTTTTAAAGGCAGAGCAGGGGTGGACTCCACGGTGGGTGAGGACAAAGAGGATTAGGGATGGCATAAGTCTCTAAGGAATTTTGGAAGCAAGGTCTCCAGGGCCTTGAGGGGCTAGCTATTTTTGGGAGAAAGGTTATTTATTACCAATAATAAAAATCTTCTTGTGAGACCCTTTAGATGTAAATATAGTGGGCCATATACCTGGGAATGATTCTCAACACTATCTTGGAGGTTTAGAGATAAAGTTTCCTAAAGTAGACTTACAGGTTGGACCTGTTGGAGCAGGGTGTTGGTCAGGCTAGGATTGTCCTTAGCAAAACCTCAAGGTGAGGGCAGTTGAGTCCCCAGGGGAGAGCCACTCTGTCTGTTTCAAGGGCTTGTCAGTAGGTGAGGGATTTTAATGATTTTCTTCTGCCTCTGTTTCCCACATCAGCTAAACTTGAGGTAGGATGGCCTTAATTTTCTCGACCTCCACAATACTTAGTGGCTTAAACAATTTAAATGAATTGTCATATGTTTGTATAAATCAGAAGTCTGTCTGTCAAGTGTCTCACTGGAGGTGTCAGCAAGACAGCATTCCTTTTCTGGAGATTATCCTGGATTTTTCCATGTGGGCTCAATATAATCACAAAGATCCTTAATCGTGGGACCAGATATCAGAGAAGGGGAGTGAGAGAGATGTGAAGATTGGAGCAGAGGATGAAGTGATGCACTTTAAAGAAGGAAGTAGGTGAGCTAAGAAATGCAGGTAGCCTGTAGAAGCTTGAAAAGGCAAGGAAACAGAATGTAGCTCTGCTAACATCTTGATTTTAGCCTATAAGACTCATTTTGGACTTCTGACTTCCAGAATTGTAAGATAATAAATTCATGGTGCTTTAAGTCATTAAGAGTGTGCTCATTTTTTGAAAACAGAATAGGAAATTAATATAAGGTGAATCCATTTCCTTGTCATTTCTAGCTTCTACAGGCTACCTGCATTTCTTCAATCCTGGCTCTGTCTTCTGTCTTCAAAGGCAGCAAAGTCAAATCTTTCTCTGACCCTTCTTCTATTATCATATCTTTTACTGACCTTAATTGAAAAAGGTTCTCTAATTTTAAGAACTCCTGTGATTATGATAAGAGGAAAACTGTACTCTAAGGTTGTCAACCAAATCAAGGGAATTCCAGTCCCTGTCTCAAAGCCCTTCTGGGTTCTTCTTTCCTTACCTGGTTTCCCCCACATGCCAAAAGTACTATGTGGAAGTAGAATGGTATAAATTACCTTCCCTGCTTGTGTTCAGGGTTCAGACCTTTGGAGAATGGTCTCCTCTCAGCCCACTAGTGTTACATAAACCTCCAATTCTCCAAAGTCTCTGAGTGCTGCTTGGATCGGGTCCAGATTCCATAACACTTGGTTCCCTGACTGGGAAACCCAACTGCAGTTGTCCATTGTTGCCACCGGTTTGGGACAATGGTGGGGTGGTGACAGAATGAGGGATCGTAATGGAGAAAGGTGTGCCCTGCCTAATCTTCTGCAGTTTCCCACCCAGTCACCTTGGACTGGCCCCACTCCACTGTTCCTTCCCAAATTCAAAGGAGATTTGGCAGGTGAGTACCTGGTCCCAAGGTCAGATTCTGGTAAGCCCTGGGGACCCAGGACCCAGTCAGGCCCACCTATCATGGTGGAAGGGGAGATTGATCAATTCCAAGGGATCTTTTAGAGGTCTCACAGGTAGAGATTCCCAGGAGGGGAGGTCTCTCAGGTCAGAACCCCCTCCCAAAAAAAAGGGGGACAGGAAGGAATTTCCAAAAGGAAAGGAATTCCATAGGTTAGGGCCTCCCGGGGGTGGGGGACTATAATAACTTCAGTATGAATGCATGAGTGAATGTGCCGTTTGACCTAGCTTGTCAAGAGGACTGATTCTGTGGCTCCACAGGCCGGCACCCTTAGGGTCCCCAGAAGCCTATGGAGTTCAAGTGGGCCCTAACCTGTTTCCATGGTGACCTCATGCAGTCTAAGGTGAGCACTTTTGGAGCACCAGTATGGGGTTTATATGGACTCACTACAGCTAAGAGGCACCCAAATCTCCTAAGGGAGAGCAGACAGGTGGGCATCTGACTGGTCCATCCTTTGGAGGGAAACCCACAATTTGTCTGCCTCTGTACCACCACACACCAGAAACACCACCATAGGATCAGGACAGAGCAAAACCACGGTCCTGGATACCATGACCAAGAATTTCAAAAAAGGATTCTCAGGAGATTACCAAGTTAAGATGCACTCCAGTAAGTTGACAACCCTGTGTGAGTTACAGTGGCTGACTTTTGAAGCCCGATGGCTGTCAGAAGGGACATTGGATGTCCCAACTATCCATTGTGTATGGCGAGTCATCACAGGGAATCCAGGACACTCCAAAGAGTTTCCATACATCAATTCTTAGCTGGAAATTGCCCGGACCCTTCCCCCATGGGTGAGGTTCATTCTCAACAGGTAGGGACAGGCTAGAGTCTTAGTCACCTAATCTAGGGGGCCCAAAGAGAACCAACAGAAGTCCTGGCCTCCACAAATCTTGGCTGGAGATTCTGAGGATGAGCAGATCCTGATCCTACCCCATATATATCCTCAAGACCATCTGCACCTGGCCTTCCAGTTTCAGACACTCCACCACCATCAGTCTCTCCAAGCCCTTGGGTCCAGAGAATCCACTGACACCACCAGGCCCAAGGGATTCATTTTCCCCAGGAGCAGCAGCCAGACTATACCCCAGGCCAGGCATAAGCACCTTCCTGATGCCAGTGCAGAAAACATGGGAGCCCAAATTGTACCATGAAAGTGGAACTGCTCAACCCAGCTGATCTATGATGTATTACTAAACTTTCTCCATCAGCAACCTCCTCAACTGGAAGCACAACACCCCATCTTACTCTGAAAAGCCACAAGCTATAGTAGACTTCATGAAGTCCCTTTTCCAAACCCACTGGCCAACCTGGGAGGGCTGCCAGCAACTACTCTGCATCCTGTTCAACATGGAAGGAAGAGGAAGAATAATAAGAGGGGCAATGCAGTATCTAGAAGAACATGCACCAACAGGAGTTATCGATCCTGTTGCCTGGACTAGCACTGCAGCACCTGAGGAGTGTTCTACATGAGACTTCACCAGAGAGGAAGGACAGGCTCACATCCACGGATACCAAGGAGCCCTCCTCCAGGGAATCCAACCAGGAGCAAAGAAACCCACGAACATGACCAAAGTGTCCAGAGTCACTCAACAGCTGGAGGAATCTCCCAGGGACTAGGACGGGAGACTGTGCAAAGCCTATCGGTGTATACTCTGTTTGACCCTGAGGCACAGGAGAGCCAACAAATGGTAAATACCTCCTTTGTGGCTCAAGCCGACCCAGACATCAGGAAGAAACTCCAGAAACTGGAGGAATTTGTAAGGATGAGCATCACCCAGTTGATAGAGGTTGCTAATAAGGTCTACACGAATAGGGAAACTATTCCCAGCCAAGAGGGAAACTAAAAAGAAGATGAAGAAAAAGGTCAGACTCTGGGGTGCCTGGGTGGCTCAGTGGGTTAATGCCTCTGCCTTCGGCTCAGGTCATGATCCTAGGGTCCTGGGATCGAGCCCCACATCGGGCTCTCTGCTCAGCAGCGAGCCTGCTTCCCCTTCTCTCTCTGTCTGCCTCTCTGCCTACTTGTGATTTCTCTGTCAAATAAATAAATAAAATCTTTAAAAAAAAAAAAAAGTTCAGACTCCTTGCCACCACCCTGAGGGAAAAGGACGAAGCAAAGGTGGGAAAACCCCAACCACCAAAAGGGGGGAAGCCCAGAACCTCCTTGGTGAAAGAAAAATGTGCCTACTGTAAGGAAAAGGGGCACTGGAAAATGAATGTCCCCACCGGAGAAAAGCTCCAAAGCCCAGTCACTACAGGGAAGAACCGCAAGGAAAGGATTCCTTAGGCCTGGCAGAAGTAGATTCTGACCGAGAAGGTCCAGGCTCACTCTTCCTCAGCCCCCATGAGCCCACAGTCAGAATGAAAATAGGGGGCCAATCAATGACTTTTATGGTTGACACTGGGGCTGAGCACTCTGTTGTTACCTCCACATTGGACCCCTTCAGCACAAGAACTGTGACCATCCTTAGGGCCACTGGGATGAAAGCAATACAACAACCCTTCTGCCAGGCACGACAGTGTGAACTTGGGGATCCCAAGGTCTGGCATGAATTTGTTTATTTGCCTGATTGCTCCATCCCCCTCCTGGGCCAAGACATACTCTCTAAGCTCTGGGTTCAAACAACTTCTGAATCCATCCGGCATACTATCCTCTGATTAAACCCAAAACAAGAAGCAGGGTCTTTGGTACTGGTAATCATCACATCCAGAGAAGAATGGAGGCTATTTTGTGCTCAAGCCCAGCTGAACAGCCCAGTGGAATTCAGACTTTCCTTCCCTACAGTATGGGCTGAGGTCAACCTGCCCAGACTAGCCCAGAACCAGGCTCCTATCATTGTTGAACTGCTCCTGGGAGCCCAATCCCAAAGATAAAGGCAGTAGTATCCCCTTCCACAAGAAGCTAAGATCAGCATCCAAGAACACCTGACCAAGCTCAAAGAAGCGGGCATTCTGGTCAAGTGTAAATTGGCCCGAAATATCCCACTCTTGCCAGTTGAGAAACTGGGAGGAGGATATCAACCAGTTCAGGACCTGTGGGCCATCAGTTAGCTCCCCAGAACCAGGCACTATTTAGCTTTTAATGGACTGAACCCAACACAGGGCATAAGATGCAACTAACCTAGACGCACCTCCCTCAGGGGTTCAAGAACTTACTAACTCTCTCTGGGGAAGCACAGCCACAGACTTCACCAGCTTCACCACAAACCTCACCAGGCCATACGAAGTACTCTCCTCCAAAATGTGGATGATCTTCTCCTTGCCAGTGATAGACAAGAAGACTATAATAAAGGTGCAAAGGCCCTCCTACAGCTTCTGACAGACTCAGGATATAGGGTCTTATGGAAGAAAGCACAGATCTGCCAAGTCCAATACCTCAGTTTCTCTTTCACCCAAAGGAAGAGAGAATTAGGGCCAGAAAGAAAGTCCACCTCTTTGCCTCAGCCTCGGACAAAAAAAGGTCTAGAGAAATTCCTGGGGGGCTGCAGGATTCTGCCACATCTGGATCCCTGGGTTCTCTGCAATACAAAATGCTTTTACAATCTCTTAGGAGGTCCAGATCGGAAACCCTCTGCCTGGACAGGAAGCAGAAGCCGCCTTCACAGAGATAAAGACTGCTCTGGGGCAGGCTCCAGCTCTGGGCCTGCCAGACACAGAAAAGCCCTTCAATCTCTTTGTATGTAAGAAAGAAAAGATAATGCTCAGGGTACTCACCCAGACTGTTGGGCCCTGGCAATAGCCAGTTGTATATCTGTCAAAGAAATTGGGCCCATGGCAGCAGGGCGCCATATCTCAGGGTGCCAGCAGCCACAGTCTAACTCATCAAGGAGGCAGACAAGCTCACCCTGGGACAAGAACTTAACATCAAAGTCCTTCATGTGGTTGTGTCCCTCATGAACATATAGGGATACCACTTCCTTTCCAGCTCCTGGCTAGCACAATACCAAGAGCTTCTCTGTGAAAACCCACAGGTCACCCTCAAGACAATAAGGACATTAAACCCAGGAACCTTTCTCCCCACAGAAGGGGAACCAGACCATGACTGCTCCAGGGTAACTGATGAAGTCTACGAAGCTGTCCAGATCTACGGGATCAAGCCATAAAGAATACAGAGCTCATGCTGTTCAGTGATGGGAGCAACTACTTACAAGAAGGTGTCCAGAAAGCAGGTTTTGCACTAACCACAACCACTGAAGTCCTAGAAGCTAAAGCATTACCAGCTGGATGGTCAGCACAATGGACTGAACTGTATGCCTTAATCCTAGCCCTCAACCTCAGTGAAGGCAAGAAGGTCAACATTTACATTGACTCCCAGTACACATTTGTTACTATGGACATACGTGAGGCCATCTATAAGGAAAGGGGCCTCCTTACTGCCACCAAACAAGGAGCATATACTAAAACTCCTCAAACCTATCTGGCTTCCAAAGGAAGTAGCAATCCTGCACTGTAAGGGACATCAGAAAGGAGATGACCCCACAGCGGGAGGAAATCATCTCGCAGATGAGGCAGCTGAGACTGTGGCCTGTAAGGATATGAAAAAAATCCTTTCCCTCAACATGGCCCTGATGCCTCTGGAAGAAACCCCTCCTTCCAGTTACACTGAAAAAGGAAGAAAATAGGCCATGGCTGAGGGGATCACCTTAACTAAAAAAGGATGGTGGGTAATGCCAGATGGATGTGTCTTCATCCCAACAGCAATAGGAGGGCATCTAATTAAGGAGTAACACCAACTCACTCATCTAGGAAAAACTGCATTAGAGGTGCTCCTCAAGAAGCACTAAAGCATCAGCCAACTGCCAGCACTATGGCGAGCAACCAGTGAATGGTGCATAACATGAGCTAAGAATAATGCTCTATCCGCACCACAGACCCTACCAGAGACCTAGAAACAGACTTCAGAGATGTATAGCTAATCAGGGAGTACAAATATCTCCCAGTCATGGTGTGTACATACTCTGGTTGTGTTTAGGCTTTCCCAACCAGAACAGACAGAGCTGGGAAGTAACTAGAGTCCTCCTGCAGGAGATTGTGCCCCAGTTCAGTCTGCCATTGACAATCCATAGTGACAATGGACCCGCATTTGTAGCAGATATTGTACAGACCTTAACCAAATCTCTCAACATCACCTGGAAGCTTCACACCACCTACCGGCCTCAAAGCTCAGGGAAAATAGAATGAATGAATCTCACCCTCAAGGGAAGCTTAGCAAAGTTTTGCCAGGAAACTAACCTTCCATAGCCCGATCTGTTACCCCTAGCCCTTCTGCACACTCATTGTGCACCTAGAGCACTAACCTTCTCCCCTTTCGAACTGGTATATGGATGACCTCCCCCATCCTTAGGGAGCCTTCCAGGGAACCTACATCAGATTGGAGATAAGGACATAAGGGAATAGCTTCAGGCCCTGGGGGCTGTCCTAAATAAGCTGCAGACATTTACCATCAAGAGAGCTCTAATATATCTAGAGTTGAAGGTACACTCATTCCAATCAAAGGACTCCATTTGCATCAAGGATTAGAAAAAGGACCCCCATCAAACCACAGTGGATAGAGCCTCACATGGTTGTTCTAGCCTCCCCTACTGCTCTCAGAGTCACAGGTGTCACTCCGTGGGTCAATCACTCCAGAGTGAACAAAGCTCGTCATTTGGACAAGGAGACACACCAGTGGAAAATCCAGCCAGACCCCACAGCAGCTCTGGCTTTGCCTTCAAGGAAACCCCACCAACTAATGGACATATTCTCACCATGGTCCCTAGCTATCATCCACGTGATATCCCTCATCTTAATAGTTGGACTATACACTGTTGTCCCTTCTGGCTGGACTTTTCCCCCAGAGACTTGCTATTGTTATTGTTATGGGATGGATTGCTACATTTACCTTATTATGGGTTTCCTCACTCTTGCCTTCCTCCCTGATACTTTCAGAGAGCCCCAATATCCCTGTGTAAAAATAAGCTGATAGGGCACTAGGTTCAGTGCCTATAATTACATGCCAGCCAAATGTTATCAAAGGGCTGCCTTATGTATATATGATGGGAAAAAAATATTGGACTGAGCAGATAATACCCAATGGATTGCCAAACCAGGGGTGACAAGGGTGCCACTGTCTGCTGTACCTCTCTCACCCACTTTGGAATGTCATATGGAGGAGGGGCCCAGGATCAGGCACTAGAAGGAAAAAACAAAAGGATCAAGGAGGCCCTAAAGGCATTGGTAACCCCCAAATCTGACTGTGTTGGGATTGACCTCATCAAACTCTGAAACTTAACCCAGGTCCTGGTCCCCACCCACCAGGTTGGCCAGGTCCTTACAGTAACCTATGCACTAATCTGAAACTCGAGCACAAACATGAAAGCCTGCTGGTTCCGCCTACCTCTAGTATGCAGAGCCTATATAGGGACTCCTGTACCTGCCTCTATCTATTGGAAGCTGGACCTTTATGACAAGACACAGAACTGCACAGTATTAATTAGTCCAGTGGCTTTCAATGTCCAGCTCCAACAGATTAGAGATAATATTACCTGTTTCACCAGTCCTAGCACAGGAAATATTAGCTATGGTTCAGGCCCAGCTCAGCTCTGTGACACTAATTACACTGCAAACTGTTCAGAGATTTACTGTACCCCACCCGGAGTTTTCCTCTTATGGGGAAATTCAGCTTATAGGTGCCTCCAGGAAAATTGGATAGGACCATGTATGCCTGTCCTCCTTACCCCTGATATCTCTGTCTGATCTGATAAGAGGTCAAGTGACCCATGGATCAGGAGAACAAACATTGTTAAAATGTCTCTAATGCCCAGAGCAATCTACACTTTCAATGCCATCCTGATCAAAATTTCACTGGCATTTTTCAAAGTGTTGGGAAAAACAATCCTAAAAATTGTATGGAACCAGAAAAGACCCCAAATTGCTAAAGACATGTTGAAAAAGAAAAACAAAACTGGGGGCATCACATTGCCTGACTTCAAGCTTTACTACAAAGCTGTGATTACCAAGACAGCATAGTGCTGGCACAAAAACAGACACATAGACCAGTGGAACAGAGAAGAGAATTCAGATATGGACCTTCAGCTCTGTGGTCAAATAATCTTCAACAGAGCAGAAAAAAATATCCAGTGGAAAAAATAGTCTCTTCAATAAATGGTGCTGGGAAAATTAGACAGCTATATATAGAAGAATAAAACTCCACCATTCTCTTACACCATACACAAAGATAAACTCAAAATGGATGAACGACCTCAATGTGAGCCAGGAATCTATCAAATTCCTAGAGGAGAACATAGGCAGTAATCTCTTCAACATCAGCCACAGCAACTTCTTTCAAGACATGTCTCCAAAGGTAAGAAAACAAAAGTGAAAATGAACTTTTGGGACTTCATCAAGATCAAAAGCATCTGCTCAGCAAAGGAAACAGTCAACAAAACAAAGGGGCAACCCACAGAGTGGGAGAAGATATATAAAGAACTCCTCAAACTCAACACTCAAAAAACAGATAATCACATTAAAAAATGGATAGAAGACATGAACAGACACTTCTCCAAAGAAAACATACAAATGGCTAACAGACACATGAAAAAATATTCATCATTAGCCTTCAGGGAGATTAAAATCAAAACCACATTATGATACCATCTTACACCAGACAGAATGGCCAAAATCAACAAGACAGCAAACAAGAAGTGTTGGAGAGGTTGTGGAGAAAGGGAAACCTTCTTACACTGTTGGTGAGAATGCAAGTTGGTGCAGCCACTTTGGAAAACAGTGTGGAGATTCCTTAAGAAATTAAAAATAGAGCTACCCTATGACCCTGCAATTGCACTACTTGGAACTTAACCCAAAGATACAGATGTAGTGAAAAGAAGGACCATATGTACCCCAATGTTCATAGCAGCAATGACCACAATTGCCAAACTGAAAAGAGCCAAGATACCCTTCAACAGATGAATGGATAAAGAATGGTCCATATATAACAGTAAGGGAGAGCCAAGATGACTGAGGAGTAGCAGACTGAGAAGACATCAGGTCACAGGAGTTCAGCTAGATAGTTATCAGACCATTCTGAACACCTGCAAACCAAATGGGAGATTGAAGAGAAGAAGAGCAGCAATTCTAGAAACAGAAAATCAACCACTTTCTGAAAGGTAGGACATGTGGAGAAGTGAATCTGAAGCGATGGAAAGATAGACCGTGAGGGGAGGGGCCGGTTCCCAGTAAGTGGTGGAGCAAAGGAGCACAAAATCCAAACATTTAGAAGTCTGCTCCACTGACAAACATCTCTCCAAAGGCTAAGCAGGGGTGGAGACAACAAGGGGACAGTGTGGTCTCAGGTCCTGCAGGATCATAGAAGGATTGGGGGTGTCTGAATGTAGCAAAGCCTGCAGGTATCAGAGCAGGGAAGCCAACTACAGAGATGGAGCAGAGGAGTAAGCTCTCAGCTTGGGATTACCTTTATCTGTGATCCACGGCACCATCAGACTACTGCTCTTTGAGCAGGGACCCCAAGTGGCAGGTCTGGGGAGACCCACCTTCCTCCACTAGACGTGCTGTGTGTCAGGAATCTGCTGGGTTTGGAGACTCCAAATGGGAATGTGTGCCAGAGACAGAAACATTCAGTCACAGGCCAGGTGAGCTCAGAGTGTGAACAAAGACCAGGGAAACAGGAGCAATTGACTGCTTTTCTCTGAGGGTACACTGAGGAGTGGGTCCCTGAGCTCTTGGCTCCTCCGGACTGGAGATTGGGAGGCCACCATTGTTATTCCTGTCCTCCAGAGCTCTGCAGAAAGAGTTCAAGGAACAAACGTTCCCGAGAGCGAACCAGAGCAGATTACTTAGCTTGGGCCCTGGCAAGGGTGGTGCAATTCTGCCTCAGGCAAAAACATTTGAGAATCACTACAACAGGCCCCTCTCCCAGAAGATCAGCGAGAACATCCAGCCAAGTCCAAGGTCACTGATCAAGGAGAACAGTGGAATTCCAGAGGAGGGGAAAGAAAAGTATGGAATTCAAGGCTTTATCCCCATCATTCTTTAGTCTTGCAAAGTTAATTAATTTTTTTAATTTAATTTTTTCTTATTCAATTTTTTTAACTTTTCCTCTTTTCTCTTTAAACATTTTTAGCTAGTTTATCTTAACGATATCTTCCTAAAAAAATATTATTAAACCTTCATTATTATAGTCATATTATATCCTTCACTGTATCTAACATTATTTCTTGTATAGAGTTTTTTTCTTCTAAAAATGTTTGGGATAAAATTTCTTCTAATAGATCAAAATACACCCTAAATCTGGCACAGGGCTTTGTTTTAATCTCCAGCCTGAGAAAATTCTCTCTTTTTTTTTTTCCTTTCTTTTCCCAAACAACTTATCTTCTCAATTCCCTTTTTAGAATATTTTTAAATTTTCATCTTTACAATCATATTCCATCCCTTTCTCGTGTTTACCCTTATTTTTGTATATATATAAGTTTTTCTTTTTTTTTAATTTGTGGACATAGTTTCTTCTAAGTAGTTTCTTCTAAGAGACTAAGTAGGTAGTTTCTTCTAAGAGACTGAAATATACCCAAAATCAAGTGGGTGGCTCTGTTTAATCCACCAGTTAAATAAATATATATATGTGTGTGTGTGTGTGTATACACACATATATAAATTTAATATATTTAATATATATATAATGTGTATATATATATACATATATATATATACACACACATACACATGTGTGTACATATACTTTTTTTAAGAGTCTTTTTAAATTTCTTTTTACCCCTTTTCTTCTCCCCCCAATTTGGGGTCCCTTCTGATTTGGTTTTCTGGGGCCTTTGCCACTCTTTGAGTATTTTATTTTCTTGTTCATATATTATTATCTAGATAAAATGACAGGACAAAAAAACTCACCACAGGGGGGGAAAATAAATCAAGAGGCAGGGGCGCCTGGGTGGCTCAGTGGGTTAGGCCGCTGCCTTCGGCTCAGGTCATGATCTCAGAGTCCTGGGATCGAGTCCCGCATCGGGCTCTCTGCTCGGCAGAGAGCCTGCTTCCCTCTCTCTCTCTCTGGCTGCCTCTCTGTCTACTTGTGATTTCTCTCTGTCAAATTAATAAATAAAATCTTTAAAAAAAAAAAAAAAAAAAAAAAAAAATCAAGAGGCAGAACCAAAGGCTAGGGACCTAATCAATACAGACACAGGTAATATGTCAGATTTAGAGTTCAGAATAACGATTCTCAAAGGGCTAGCTGGGCTTGAAAAAGGCATGGAATATATTAAAGAAACCCTGTCTGGAGAAATAAAAGCCCTTTCTGGAGAAATAAAAGAACTAAAATCTAACCAAGCTGAAATCATAAAAGCTATTAATGAGGTGCAATTAAAAAAGGAAGCTCTCACTGCTAGGATAAATGAGGCAGAAGAGAGAATTAGTGATATAGAAGACCAAACGATGGATAATAAATTAGCTGAGCAAAAGAGAGACAAACAACTACTGGGTCACAAAGGGAGAATTTGAGAGATAAGTGATACCATAAGACAAAACAATATCAGAATAACTGGGATTCCAGACAAAGAAGAAATGGGTGCATTTCTAGGGACATATAAACTATCAAAACTGAACCAGGAAGAAATAGAAAACCTGTACAGACCTATAACCAGTGAAGAGATTGAAGCAGTCATCAAAAATCTCCCAAAAAACAAGAGCCCAGGACCAGATGGCTTCCCAGGTGAATTCTACCAAACATTTAAAGAATAATTAATTCCAAATCTCCTGAAACTGTTCCAAAAAATAGAAATGGAAGGAAAACTTCCAAACTCATTTTATGAGGCCAGCATTACCTTGATTCCAAAACCAGACAAAGACTCCATCAATAAAGAGAATTACAGACCAATATCCTTGATGAACGTAGATGCAAAAATTCTCACCAAAATACTATCCAATAGGATCCAACAGTACCTTAAAAGGATTATTCACCACAACCAAGTGGGATTTATTCCAGGGCGCAAGTTTGGTTCAACATCCACAAATCAAACAATGTGATACAATACATTAATAAAAGAAAGAACAAGAACTGATCTTCTCAATAGATGCTGAAAAAAGCATTTGACAAAGTACAGCTGCCTTTCTTGATCAAAACTCTTCAAAGTGTAGGGATAGAGGGTACATAACTCAATATCATAAAAGCCATCTATGAAAAACCCACAGCAGATATCATTCTCAATGGAGAAAAACTGAGATCTTTTTCCATTAAGATCAGAAACATGGCAGGGATGTCCATTATCACCACTGCTCTTCAACACAGTACTAGAAGTCCTAGCCTCAGCAATCAGACAACAAAAGGAAATTAAAGGCATCCAAATCAGCAAAGAAGAAGTCAAACTATCACTCTTCGCAGATGATATGATACTATATGTGGAAAACCCAAAAGACTCCACTCCAAAACTGCTAAAACTTGTACAGGAATTCAGTAAAGTGTCAGGATATAAAATCAATGCACAGAAATCAATTGCATTTCTCTACACCAACAACAAGACAGAAGAAAGAGAAATTAAGGAGTCAATCCCATTTACAATTGCACCCATAACCATAAGATGCCTAGGAAAAAACCTAACCAAAGAGGCAAATAATATGTACTCAAAAAACTATAAAGCAGCAGTGAAAGAAATTGAGGAAAACACAAAAAAAGGGGAAAATGTTCCATACTCCTAGATTGGAAGAATAAATATTGTGAAAACATCTATGTTACCTAAAGCAATCTACACATTTAATGCAATTCCTATCAAAATACCATCCTTTTTTTTTTCAAAGAAATGGAACAAATATTCCTAAAATTTACATGGAACCAGAAAAGACCTCAAATAGTCAAAGGAATATTGAAAAATAAAGCCAAAGTTGGTGGCATCACAATTCCAGATTTCAAGCTCTATTACAAAGCTGTCATCATCAAGACAGTATGGTACTGGCACAAAAAAAGACACATAGATCAATGGAACAGAATAGAGAGCCCAGAAAGAGACCCTCAACCCTGGTCAAGTACTCTTCAACAAAGCAGGAAAGAATGTCCAATGGGAAAAAAGACAGTCTCTTCAACAAATGGTATTGGGAAAATTGAGTAGCCATATGCAGAAAAATGACACTGAACCATTTTATTATACCACACATGAAAATGGACTCAAAATGGATGAAGGACCTCAATGTGAGAAAGGAATCCATCAAAATCCTTGAAGAGAACATAGGCAGCAACCTCTTCCACCTCAGCCACAACAACTTCTTCCTAGGAACATCGCCAAAGGCAAGGGAAGCAAGGGCAAAAATGAACTATTGGGATTTCTTCAAGATTGAAAGCTTTTGCACAGCAAAGGAAACAGTCAACAAAACCAAAAGACAACTGACAGAATGGGAGAAGATATTTGTAAATGACATATCAGATAAAGGGCTAGTATCCAAAATCTATAAAGAGCTTAGCAAACTCAACACCCAAAGAACAAATAATCCAAACAAGAAATGGGCAGAGGACAGGAACAGACATTTCTGCAAAGAAGACATCCAGATGGCCAACAGACACATGAAAAAGTGCTCCACATCACTCGGCATCAGGGAAATACAAATCAAAACCACAATGAGCTACCACCTCACACAAGTCAGAATGGCTAAAATTAACAAGTCAGGAAAAACAGGTGCTGGTGAGGATGTGGAGAAAGGGGAACCCTCCTCCACTGTTGGTGGGAATGCAAGCTGGTATAGACACTCTGGAAAACAGTATGGAGGTTCCTCAGAAAGTTGAAAATAGAGCTACCCTACAACCCAGCAGTCGCTCTACTGGGTATATACCCTAAAGACACAAATGTAGTGATCCAAAGGGGCACGTACACCTGAATGTTTATAGCAGCAATGTTCACAATAGCCAAACTATGGAGAGAACCTAGATGTCCATCAACAGATGAATGGATAAAGAATAAGTGATATATATACACAATGGAATACTATGCAGCCATCAAAAGAAATGAAATCTTGCCATTTACAACAATGTGGATGGTACTAGGAGGCATTATGCTAAGTGAGATAAGTCAATTGGAGAAAGGCAATTATCTCTGATACGAGGAATTTGAGAGGCGGGGCAGGGGGTTGTGGGGAATAGGGAAGGAAAAAAATGAAAAAGGATGGGATCAGGAGGGAGACAAACCATAAGAGACTCTAATCTCAAAACTAACTGAGGGTTGCCATGGAGAGGGTGGTTGGATTATGGACATTGGGGAGGGTATGTGCTATGTTGAGTGCTGTGCTATGAAGTGTGTAAGCCTGACGATTCACAGACCTGTACCCCTGGGGCAAATAATACATTATATATTAATAAAAAAATTAATAAAAAAAAAGAATGGTCCATTTATACAATGGAATATTACATCTCCACCAGAAAGGATGAATACCGAACTTTTGTGTCAACACGGATGGGCCTGAAGGAGATAATGCTGAGTGAAATAAGTCAATCAGAGAGTCAATTATCACATGGTTTCACCTACTTGTGGAGCATAAGGAATAACATGGAGGACATTAGGAGAAGAAAAGGAAAAGTGAATTGGGGTAATCAGAGGGGAGATGAAGCATGAGAGACTTTGAAACAAACTAAAGTCTGAGAAACAATAAAGGTTTGGGAGGGGAGGGGGTTGGGGGATAGGTGAGCCTGATGGTAGCTATTAAGGAGGGCACATATTGCATGGAGCACTGGGTGTGGTGCATAAACAATGAATCTTGTCACTGTCAATGAACACTGAAAAATGAAATAAAATTATTTTAAGAAAAAGAGGTTAAGCAAGCCCTTACCCAAGCAGACCAAAAAGGGCAGCATTGGCCATGATACTGTTAGGTGCAGGGGTACTTTCAGGCTTCAGAGCAGGCACAGCAGGCCTGAGTATCTCATTCAAGTTCTATTACAAACTTTCCCAGGAACTAAATGAGGATATGAACAGGGTTGCAGATTCTCTCCTCTCATTGCAGAGCCAAATAAATTCCCTAGCTGCAATGGCCCTACAAAACTGATGGGCCCTAGATCTACTCACAGGGGGATATGTGTATTCCTAGGAGAAGAATGTTGCTATTATGTAAGTGAGTCAGAGGTTGTGACCACAACAATCAAAGAATTAAAGGAAAAAATATTAACAAGAAAAAAAGGAATCACAAACATGGGGGAATCAATGTGCTCAACCAATGGACTACCTGGTTGCTCCTACTGATGAAGTTCTTGAACCTAGGTGGGGTTCGGTGGGGTGAGGTTCGGAGCCGACGGCTAAAGAAAGAATTCTTAAGACGTCTCTGGTGCAAAAAGGTGGTTTATTAGAGCACGGGGACAGGACCCGTGGGCAGGCAGAGATGCCACTGCCCCGGGTTGTGAGGGTAGGCATGTTATATGCCCTGCTGTTGGGGGAAGGTGAGGGGAAGGGAGGTTTCAGTGGAGTTTTCATATGCTAAAGAGGGCCTACAAGGTGCCAGGATGTTCCAGGCCTGCTGGAGGCCTTGCCCTTGCTGCTGGATCAATGTTGTCTTTAGACCAGCCATTAACATTAAGATAGTTGGGAGACTTTTTGGTGGGGTGTCACAATCCTGCTATCAATCGTCTTTGTTAGTGAGATTTAGAACATTTGTAAGCCAAGGGAGACTCCTGTCTAGCAGGATTGTGAGCTCTGCAAGTTAACTATTTGCTTATTGTTCATGGCAGTCAGGGCTGCCTGAGGGATGCTACACTTATGGAGGGGAAAGGGTGAAGAGGGGGTGCAAGGCGCCAGCTTTTGCTTTGTCCTCAGCCAGCCTCCTGCTCCCTCATCACTACCCCTGATCTCCATCCTCCTTCTCACTCAGGCAGCCCTGTATAATAAACACCCTCACTAGGTTTATAGAGAACACTGTTGCCAGGTGTACCACTGCCCAGCTATTGGCCTTGCAAAACTACCAACTCATAGTAGATGATGATAATGCCCTCTAAACTAGGTATTTAAAGGGGCATCCAAGGAGGGAATGATAAGCGAAAAACTGTACTCTAAGATGGCTGACCAAATCAAGGGAATTCTAGTCCCTGTCTCAAAGCCCCTCTGGATTCTTCTTTCCTTACCCCGTTTCCCATGCATGCCAAAAATACTAACTCTGTGGATGTAGAAGGGTACAAATTACCTTCCCTGTTTGTACTCAAGGCTCAGACCTTTGGGGAACGGTCTCCTCTGAGCCCACTTGTGTTACATAAACCTCATGTCCTCCAAAGTCTCCAAGTGTTGCTTGGTTCTTCCACCAGGATCCAGTCCAGGCTCTGTAACAATTAGGTTGGGCTCCTCTAGATAATCCAGCATAACTTCCCCACATTGAGATACTTAATCATGTTTAGGGGCACCTGGGTGGCTCAGTCAATTGGGTGTCTGACTGACTTTTGGTTTGGCTTAGGTCATGATCTCAAGTTCATATCGATCTCCACATCAGGCTCCAAGCTAAGCAAGGAACCTGCTTGGGATTATTCCTCTTCCTCCCCTCCCCACTCTTTCTCTCTAATAAATAAGTCTTAAATAAACTAAGATCCTTAGTCGTTCTCATACGTGCAAAGTCTGTTTTGACATGGTAATTAACTTATTCACAGGTTTCAGAGACTCAAATATGGACATCTTTTGGGGGGGGTGGGGAGTCATTATTCTCCCTACCAAGTAAGATTTCATTTCCATACCTAGTTTATCAACTCTTTGGAGATGTTACTTTAGTAAAACGTTTTCAGCTCTCCAGACCATAGATTTCTTTATCTGCATAATGATTATACCTTGCTGGTAGTGAATGCATATGAAAGTACTTTGTAAACTGCAAAGTTTACATAACTATAAAGGGTTGTTATTTTAGGAAGGGTGGAGAAGTAATAGTAATGGTAAGTTAAATAACAGATAATGAAGGAGGTACGGGCATCCTACCTGTTCTCCACATCAAGTCTTATTAAGCTATTTATGGATATCCTTAGGAGTGTCCCCTGTGAATTTAGAGAGTTCTCTCAATTCTCTTTTCTGGACACCTTCATTTATCTCATTAATGGGAGCTATCATACAGCTACTCAAAGGTAGCATCTTGCCATGATCTTACTGCTTCTTTCCATGGACATGCTTTCATGTCCATGCCATGGTTTTCTCCTGCTTCTGAAGCTGTATACCTTAGAGGTGCCAAAGAAATGCTCTAATTCCTTCAGTCCTCATTGAACTAAAGTCACACTGTGCCCCTACAGGATGCCTTTTTCTTCCATTTTGTGTCATGGTTGGTCACCTGACAACAACGGCTGAGCTGTTAAGGACTCAAAACAATGATGACATGAACTGCATTCAATTTACTTGAACTCTGTGGAATTACCTAACCAACAAAAAGATGGGAAGAAATATATACCAGATATGATTATAAATGACGAAGCTCTCTGTTGCTGCCCAAGTTTCTTGTGAAAATGCAAGAAAACCAGTAGTACATGTGTGTTATGCAAAAGTGTAGGATCTATAAGGTTAGGGGAGTCAAATACCTTAAGCCTGCTGCTTTTTATATAATTTTGGCCTGGGAAAGCATATACATCAGCACTCAAGTGTCTACCTATTACTATATGAAATTCTCACTATTCCATGTTTACATAGTTCTGTGTCCCATTGCTTACTGAATCATTAAGTCTAGTTGAAGCCTGGCCATGGCATACCATATCATGTGTCTTACAAGTCCATTGTAAATACAGATCTTTCTGCTTCTGTCTGCAATGCCTCTATTCAAAAAGTTCAGACAGAAGCCTTTGGGAATAGATCAGGGGACAGATACAGTACAGATGCTGCATTTTCTTCTCCATCTATTCCCCTCCATTTCATCTTTTCCCAACCAGGCGCCCACTTATAAAATTCTTCCTGCCATTTCTTCGCCTCCTGCTTCTCATCTCCCTCCTACAATTCCTCTTTGCTTTCTCCTAGGCCTTTTCTCCCCAAGTGACTAAGCCCATGTAAATGAACCCTGTGGATTATTCCTACCAGCTAATCAAATGTACATAGGTATATCTAAATGTCAGTTAGGCTCAGGTGATACCACGTCTAAAATTTTATTTGTTGTAATACACAGCCAATAACAGGTATAGTTTTACTCATATAACAGGTAGGATTTATGATTCAAAGAGAAGACAAATGTCTTAAAGCCTAGACGTTTGTGATCTAATAACACAAAGAAACGAGATATAGGCTATCTCTATACACATAAAGACAAAATCATTATAGAACTACACCAACTATAAATTTGGGAAGAACTAATTAACCCAGTTCCTATCCCACAGCAGCAGAGCCATGGAAAAATCTGTTCCTATCACTGGGCAGAAAAATAGCCACTTGGTTTGACTGAAAGTTGAGGTCAATATGGTTTAGAAAAAATACTGCAGCCACACATGGAGAAAAAACTCTATAAAAGAAATACCCATACTCACAATTGTAATTTTATAGTCTGTAGGAAGAATTTATGGGATGTGCACATATATTAATGATTTATCCACTCACTACGAGATCAGGGTATGCCTGAAGTTTGTACACCCATTTAATTTGGTAGACCAGAATAATAGATTCAGAACAGAGACTATCACTAAATGAGTACACAAGGAAAAGGAAAAAAACAAACATCTGAGTTCTTCTTCCTGAACCACCCATGTGGCTGGGATGGCCATTCAGTTCTTATACTTCCTATTGAAGTGTTATCTAAACTATTCTTGCCAAGGGACCTTAGGATCTGTATGAGCCATTGAATCAGCTTTGGCACTAGAAGTGATAAAATTGTCTTATTCATGCCAGGGAGAGGCAAAGAATTGCATGCCATTTTAATGGAGAACTTGGGGGTCAAGGGACTTCATATATTAGTTACAATTAGGGATGTGCCATGGCAGAAACTTGATTGGTGTCCGAGTTTGTACTTTAATGCTGAGGTCATTTCAGTTGGGAAAAAGTAAAAAATCCCAAACATTGTTTCATGTAATTTTGTGCCCTAGAAGTGCCTATTTCCACTTATTTCATTCAGACACATTGAAAGATTTTCCCACACTACAGTGATTAATGAATACTGTATTTTGCTTATAGCAAAAGTTGGGGGAAAAAAATGGGAGCAAGGAATAGCATGGCAACTCTTCCAGTGTCAGAAAAAAGAAAAAAAGACATATAGAGGTGTTCATCCTGACACCTTGAAGAACCAGGTGATATTGAACTTTAGTGATGGAAATAACTGGTCAATTCAGTCCAACAACTGGTCAGTGACTATCCAGTTCCAAGTGGATAAAACATTGGTTCTTTCTAACAACCTGTGTTACTACAGATGTTTGAAAGACAACCTTTCTCCTAAAATATATTTCTAATTTTTTTAATATATAATGTATTCTTGATAATTCTTGATAGTCTACACTTTATAAGTTCTTCACCATATATATATATATATATATATATATATATATATATATATATAATGTCATCTAGAATTCCATGGTAAAACAACATATATATATATATATATATATATATATACATAAATAGAGGAGACCACCTATTCCTTTACTCTGCTATTTCCTCCTCTGTCATTTTACTATTTTCTAGAGTGTGATATAAGCTGGAAAAGACTAGAATAATTCTGAAGTCACAGGTGACTCTCTTACCCTTCCAAAACATGTTAAAGTTCTCAATAACTAGAACAAACATGTGAATCAAATGTCAATAATGTAACCTATAGCACATCCATACATGTCCCAAATATCACCATCCCTAACAAGATCAGTAGGTTGCAATCTCTTAGGAACAATTGAAAAAAATATACATGGCAAATAAATTAGCATGTTCCTCATTCAAAATCCTTATCTTAAAAAGTGAAGGAAGGCTGTGGCCAGAGTAGTAGATAGTGAAATATTATTTCTGAGCTGCTTTCTATTGTAAGAAAAAAATGACAACAAAGAAATGTCTAAAATGTCTAAAACTGTTTAAAGCAAGAAAGCAATGCCTAAGTGAAGTCAGAACACTTCCCGTGGTGGTGGTGGTGTTTCAGCAGCTAGTTAGAAAGTTGAACTTTTTCTAGAATATGAGTGGCACTGAGTTTAGCTATGTGGTCTTCTAATGTCATGTAATAAAAATAACCAAATGTGTACTGTTAAATAAGATAAATGAGCAATGAAATCTACATCAAAGGTCATTCAAGAAAAACGTGTTGAATAGACAACTTGAGTTAGAGGGAGAAAATGCTCCAGGAGTAAGGACTTCAATTTGAATGTCAAAAAGCCACAAAAGTTATTAAAAAGTGGAATAAAGATATCATTAATAATAACTTATTATTTTGACTTTTCCCAAGACTCAGAAAATGAACTATTGCCATGTAAAAGATCCAAGAAAATATGCACACATTTGACTGACTTTCCACAACCTCTCCTTCAATTTTGTCATTAATACTCAATGTAGATTTGTGAGGACAAAGACTGAGCAAAGCTTCAGTGAATGGATTTGTTGGGAAGCTCTGTACTAAATAATTAAGATAGAGTTGAGGGGCAATTCATGGTGTCTTTCCTAAAGGAAAGTTGTCCATGTGGAATTTTCTAGAAGTTTCCTTCATTAAGTGACAATAATTATTCTCTGTTATGAATACATTAAATATTTTTGAATGAGGGGCAGCCTTAGAAACTGAACAGACTATTACCTCAAGTTTTTTAAAGGAGAATGATATTTCTCTGTCATACTCCAAAAATAAATACATTTTAGTCAATCAATAAAAACCATACAGTGCCCATAAAATTGCAAGAGAATAAAATGATTCTGCCAAGAACGAACAGAAAGGTGGAATGTTAAGCCTCTTTGCTGTTCTTGCTTATTCCCAGTGCTAGAAGTCTTGGCAGATATGTGTGTGAAGGGCCCTGATAAAAAACAAATGAACACACTTAACCTCTTGAGCCAGATAAGCTGTATAGAAGAGTCATGTCTGATTATGTAATGTCTAGGGGAAGCCACATAAGATGTAAGTACAAACTAGGCTGGTATCCATCAAATATTAGATTTACCAGCTTCTAGGAAATGCATTACTATCCAATTAAGTGACTATCTAAAAGGAAAACGAAAAAGATAATTCTGTTTCAGTAAGCTACTGCTTTTGGAAAGTGTATTTTATAGAAAGCAAAATTATCAAGTTAGGAAGTATTTATAAAAATAATTTAGAAGAAATGTCTCAATTTACAAGTGGGTAAACTGAGTTCCAGTAAAGGGAAGTAATTTCTGCCAGGAAAGTATGTAGAAAAGCAAAGACTTACCTGACTACTGCTGGATCTACATATACTTGGGTAAAGCTGTTTGCAAAATGTTGCAACCAGCCTTTCAGCCTTTCTGAATATCATTCCAGAATTTTTGCCACAGGAGACTTCATAATTCTTATTCACAATATAAAATATTCCCTGACATTTGCACTCAGGACATTACATGAGGAAAGCAAAGCAGATATTTCAAGTAGCAAAGATAGATAAGAAAGAGGCTAAGGTCAAATCAGAAAAGATTCAAATTTACTTGTGAACCTAAACCCAAGTTAAACCCATGCGAATTAAAGTGTGTTCTTACAATTTGAACATAGGGCTATGATCATCCTCGTTCTGTCTAACACAAAGGATATTTTGCTCAGTAGCAATATTCCTAACTAATAGCCCCAATACCAAAGAATGCCCCTTTTAGCCTTATTTTAAGCTATGTATTCCATTCTCCTATCACACTCAGTGCTACACCCTTTCTTGCCATAGAAAGCATACCTCACTCTGCCACTCACTAGCCATACAACTTTGGACAAGACATTTGATTTCTCTGAGTTTCAGTTTCCTCATGTGTAAAGAGCAGTTTCCAGAAAGAGTTAAATAAACTCAGTATGCAAAAGCACTTGATGTGTAGTAAGTGTCACATATATACAATAGTTGAACATGAGTGTTTGGGAAAACATTATTTTCTGATACCAACCTGGAATTGGTTCATGGAAAATAAAATAGAATAAAAACAGAAAATGCTCTTTTTTTATGCTCATAAGCAACTTTTAAACAACAGAGTATCATACTAATAAAAACGAATAACATAGTGTAACCTTGCCCTGTTTCATAGGCCTGGATTTATCACTAGTTAATTCCTTCTTCTTGTATAAGATTATATGTGAATTAAATATCTTACCTGGGACAGCCATGAGTGCTTTATAAACAGCATAAATATTTGTGGATATTAAAGTCATACATATATATTCATACACATAAGTGCACATATACCTATACACACATACATTAAGGATTGCCATGAGAAATCTTAGCCTAGCACTACATTTGGTTTAAACAGTGAGGTTTCTCTGTTAGTGACTATTGTTTTCAATGCATAGGAACTGATTCAAGCAAGCTTAAATAAAAAAAAAAAAATCCATAAAAGGTTGCAACAAACAATCTAATGGAAATCATAGGGCAACCAACAAAGCACAATAAGGACCCTAGGAACTGGAAATTTACCTGTTAAATCAGAAACCATGGTTGTTTACACTGTCTCTAAAAAAGTCTCTCTCATCTCTGTCTCTCTGCCTCCTCTCTCTCTCTCAACTCCCTTCTCTACTTTCATATGGCCCAATTTGGCTGAAACAGCCAATCAAATCAATCATTTACCCATTTTCCAACTATATCTATTTATCTTATTTCAAATTCTTGAGACAGAACAATGAGTTAACTCATGGATTGGCATCTTGGGGTATGTCTAATCAGGCATGTCTAGGGGTAGGAGAATGGAATGAAAAGTCGCTGAAGTATTTCATTCTTCTGAACAGGACTGGCTATGTTAAAAGAAGTTGGACTTAGGCAAACAACTCAATTAACATGGCATCCTTGGTGCTCTCAAAGCATGACCTTGAAGATGAAACAAACCATGAATTCATGAGTTTCTCTTTTTCCAAATGAAATGAGCCTGAAAAGCATGGCATTACACGGTTATTGGTTTAAGGCTAACTTTGACATCAAAATCATTCTCAGCATGTCAATCACATTATATCATCATCAATATCATTTTTATGCTAAAAACTTTATAAATCCAGTGAGTAGGATTCAATAGTTCATTGGTTAGTCAAACAAAGTGATTGAAGCAATCATTAAAATACGTTGTATACCTTAAATATCTTAACAAATATTTTTGATAAGAGATTGATTAGTGGATAACCTCTCCCTTTTAGAACCTAATATATGGATTCCATGGTTTGTTTGTTTGTTTTTCTGTCCTCTAGCTTTTTCCTTATGTATGGGTCAACTTTTGGAGTTTTGCATTATCTTGCTTGCACAAACAACATCCATAATAATCTCCAGTTCAGTTCCTTTAAAGTAGAATAAAAGCTTAAACAGACTTATAAGAGAAAGTGACAAAGTATGAGATTTATTTTGAAATAATTATGATCGAGGAGTAACTGGGATATAGCTGAAACAAGATTGGACATGCATGGGTAATTGTTGAAGTTGGATAATGAGGATATCATTCTAATTATATTAGATTCTAATTTTAGATATGTTTGGAATTTTCCATAAAATAAAAAAGAGGGGCACCTGGGTGGCTCAGTGGGTTAAAGCCTCTGCCTTTGGCTCAGGTCATGATCCGGATCAAGCCCCACATTGAGCCCAGCTTCAAGCTTCTCATCTGGCTCTTTGCTCGGCAGGGGGCCTGCTTCTTCTTCTCTCTGTCTGCCTCTCTGCCTACTTGTGATCTCTGTCTGTCAAATAAATAAATAAAAATCTTAAAAAAAAAAAAGAAAACGTGAAACAATCTGAATGTAAAATTTCTTAATTATTATAATTTCCCCCATCTTTTATTTTTCTCTTATCTACACCTAATTTGACAGATTCGTTTTTTGACACCCTGCCTTTTCTAAGCCTTTCAAAGGCATTCAATCTAGATTTCACTGAAGCAACAACTAACTTTGAATTCATATTTCATCAGTTTACATAATAACTAAATCATATAATCACATCATTATATACAACTGGCATAAATAGATTTGGAACAAAACCAACTAACTTTCACTAAGTGTACAACACAAATGGTTTAAGTATCTGGGCAAACTAGACACTTCTTTTTTTTTCTTTTTTTTTTTAAAGATTTTATTATTTATTTGACAGAGAGAGATCACAAGTAGGCAGAGAGGCAGGCAGAGAGAGAGAGAGAGAGAGAGGAGGAAGCAGGCTCCCTGCTGAGCAGAGAGCCCGACGCGGGACTCAATCCCAGGACCCCGAGATCATGACCTGAGCCGAAGGCAGCGGCTTAACCCACTGAGCCACCCAGGTGCCCCCAAACTAGACACTTCTAAACACACAGACAGTTAACAGACAGTTAGTGTGCCATTGGTCACTGGGTCTTACTGTGTGTCAATTAACCTAGCAAGCTGATTAAGTGGAATTTCACTGAGAGAATCTACTGTGTTATTACTGTGATTATTATTATGTTTTCTTACATTTTTCAAACTAAAATTCTGACTTAATTAATCCTCTTCCATGATCTCAAACTTGGGCTAGTTGAAGACTTACACTTGCCACATATGACCTTCTGGAGTGTAATGGAAACAATGGGTGCAGCTATTTCAACTGCTTATATTTGGCAAACACAGAGGTTGGGGAGTGTTTCAATTCTATATTCTTATTGTCATGTTTTTCTGCTTTCTCACAACTCTGATTTAGCTTGCTCATTTAAAAAAACAGAAGTTGGGTTGTTTTACAGACATTGGCTTTGGCAAGAAACCTGATTACAATTGCTAAGATTCCTAGTAGCAATATCAAGGAATTAATTAAAATGTTGAGACCAGAGTACCTACCCAGAGAGATAAAGAATGAATGTCATGTAGTCCCCAGCTCTAAGTTTCTGCATTTGTTGAAATACCTTCAGGAAGTAATTCAGTTATTTAACTCTGCAGGGTGACAAAAGGTGATACAATACACCATTTTTTTTCTTAATGATAAAACTGTAGGAACCAAAATTCTTTCTTTCTCTTCCTCCCTCCATGACACCTCATAAAATTGCTTCTAGAATGAACTAGTCATACTTTTGAGTTTCTTTTATGAAATTCATAGCTGCAGATGTTGGAGAGGACTGTTTTCCCTTTGTTTAACCACTTTAGTATAACTAACTCATGAACACACAGGAGCAAGGCAATCTGCTCCTCAATTTTCCATCTTGGGTATACAGCAGCAGCGTGCATCTGAGTCATGCAGAGTCCCCTCTTTAGAATGTGTGCTGTTAGCTCAGAGGTGCTAATAATCAAATTAGGCTGCAAACAAATGGCAATTTATAATGCTGAAACTAATGAAAGGTCAAGGAACTAAACTCTGCAAGGAATTTTAATTATCCAGTTCTTTTTGACTCCACAAGAACATTTTTTTAAAGGAACACTGCCACAGTATTCAACTGGTACTTTTAGTTTCATTAAAATGATTTACATAACCTATTACATAAATGGAAAATACAAACTTTCCAAGTAAAACAGGGATCTAAAATATTCTCTTCAAGTTTGGAAAGCAAGCACTGTCTTGGTTTGATGTGCAATTAGAATACCTTTTATAGAATCTTTTGATTCCCATAGCGCTGATGAATGGAGAAATACAGGACCTCCCTACAAGGAAAATCTCTAGACTGAACAGACTATAGACAGTGAAGAACTATAACAAACAAAAGGACAATAATTTTTCTGTCCTTGTTTCCTGTGCCATTTCACTTATATTTTACTCCCCCCCACTCCCCCCCCCCTTTTGCTTGTGTTTCTTGATGCCATGATACTTAGGACTTGACCACAGAGTTCTGCACTGGGTACAACTCTTACTTCTGCTGCTGCTTCTTGGTCTTCAGCTTTTCCCATGCTTGCATGGCATGTGTTTTCTTGGGCTGAAGATCCAGAATCTTGTACTTCTTGCCCTTGTAGAATTTTCTGAGGTTCATCTTTCTGAGTCTGATTAATAATGGTGAGAATGCAGGCAATGGATTTGCAAACAACTTAAATCTTTGGGGAACTTGGATGCCATAATGCCTGCCAGTTTGGTGACATGCAGCTGGTACTACTCCAACTTTAGGTCATCCAGCTGTTTTAGCAGCTCCTTTTTCTTTCCAGAAAGATCTCAAATTCTAACCTTGTCAATGGCTACACAAGCCATCATCATCTGCTCTTAGAAAAACAGCTTTTTTTTACTTCTTATTTGCACTTCACTCTGTTACATGTACATCCATGCACACCACCACAACCACCACACCCACCATATCTGCAGGTCAAAATGCTCTTCTTCTTTCATGGTCTAACTTCTTTTTGGTGTGTGTTTGAGGTGGGCTTGTTTATTTATTATTTTTGTTTGTTTGGAGAGGAGTGGCAAAATCAATTAACCAAAGAAAGCTATACTATCAACTAAATGTGGAGTCTCTCATGCAAAAATAAAAACAAAAAGCTGTTATCTTTAAGCTAGAGAAAAGATTATTTCAGAGATATTGGAGATGTTAGCATCAATAGACTGTGATCACTGCTGCTCTGGAAATGCTTTTGTTACCAAGATGGTTAATTGTTCAAAAGTAATATTCACCCATGAAGCCTATTTAAAACCGAAGAATGCATCTGGGCAGGGAGTTTTCTTTCTTTTCTTTTCTTTTCTTTTTTTTTTTTTTCCAGGGAGTTTTCTTTCATCAATAACTTTGTCAATAAAACAGCAAATGAAACACAAGAAAATCGAGCATGTCCATATCATCAGAACAGCTAGACAAATAGCCCAGGGCATTGAAGGGTCTGGGTTTTTAACTAGATGCCCTTATTGTTGGAAAAAAAAAAATGTTGAGGTATGAAAGCAAATCCCACAAGGAAAATGGGACTAATGCAAATAAAAACTTTCTTCCTTAAAAGGAAGACAAAACCTGGAAATTCTTCTGCTAAACTTGTTATCATCACACCCTGACATGTGACATTGCTTCATTATTTAAATTGTTAGCTTATTGTCGTATGAGGCAGTGTAGCTTAAAGGCTAAGACCATGAGCCATAGAGTCAAACCAAACCTGAGTTCCATCACTTACTAGCCACATAGTCTTTGTTAGGTCACTTATTTATTTCTAAGCCTCAGTATCCTCATTTGTAAAACTGGGATAATAGCAAGACAACAAGAGTCCAGGATTTGGAGCCAAAATGCCTGGTTTCAAATCCTCTGCTCCACCACTTACTAGCTGTGTGACCTTAAGCAAATTGCCCAACTTTTCCATAGCTCAATTCCTCTTCTTAATAAAGTAGGTCCTATTGATTGTCAGAACCTCACAGGGTCATCATGAAAATTACAGAATATCTAAAACAATTGATAAGGGCTTGATAAATGTAAGTCATCAGTCCTACCTTCAAATATTGCTAGGATGAAATGACTAAATGAAGGTAAAGCTTTTAAACATAGTAAGTGTTCAATAAATGCTTTCTTTTGTTACATATTTTCCTTTTGACTCTTTAACTAACTTTTAAATTCCTAGAGGACAGGTCTTCTATTTTTTTTTTCTTGAAACTATATTGTTTAACACTGCATTACATGCAAATAAGAGTGGCTCAACTATAGCCAAAGGAAAGAGTAAAGAAACAAGCCCTCATGCAAAAGTAGAAACTTAAATATCCAAACTGTAGACTCACAGGCCATGAAAAGATTGAGTTTATTTAAAAATGATGGTACAGGTCAGAAAATATTTTGACAATTTATAAATATCATCAAGAAATAATTTGACATTCAATTTCTTAACTGTGTAGGGGAGAAAAAAATCATTTCTTTCTATACTTCTAGGTTTGTGGCTACATGCTAAAAGTTGATGATCAGGATTATATTATGGCAATTATTGAAGAAGGTGGAACCCTCTTCTATAACAGCTATGTAGGTATAGAAAAGCAGAAAGAAAAAGTGAAAAAAAAAATTTAGTTGAAAGAGCTAATCTGCCCAGACCCAAAGAGTGAGGCTGCAGCCTGAGAAGTAAACACTGTAGTTAATTGGGGCATTTTTTTAAAAGATTGATTTTATTTATTCATTTGTTTGTTTGAGAGAATGCAAACAGGGGATGGATGAGGAAGAAGGAGAAAGAAAGAGAGCATTCCAGGCAGACCCCATGCTGAACATGATGAAGTTCTAGAATGTAAGTGAGGTCCAGGGCTGAAGGCCAAGAAAGAATTCTTAAGACATCTCTGGTGCAAAGAGGTGATTTGTTAAAGTATGGGCACGGGACCCATGGGCAGGAAGAGATGTTGCCCCAGGGTTGTGAAGGATGGCAGGTTATGTATCACAGAGCTGAGGGAAGTAAGGAAAAGGGAGGTTTCAATAGAACTTCCATGTGCTAAAGAGGACCTACAAGATACCAGATACCAGAGGCCTTGCCATTGTCAAGGTCATTTTTCACTTTTTAGCAAGCTATTAACATTAAGATAGTTGGGAGAGTCCTTAAGAATGTCACGTATGTCCCACCCAGGAATGGGGGTGGGGGAAGGTTGCAAGGTGTCACCTTTTGCTTTGTCCTCAGCCAGCCTTCTGTTCCATCATTCCCCCTGAACAATTTTGACCCTTAAATCTTTAAGATTGTTGAAGGTGAAAGGTCTCATCTGTAACTTCTTCCAGCTGAATAGGGGCATAGTGTTGTCCCTACCTACTCAGGTCAACATTGGTCAGTTGAGGAATGTGTAGGTGAGTTACAAAAGACGGAGGCAGCTGAATCCAACGCTGACAGTAAAGAAGTGACTCCGTGTTTGGAAAGTATCATCTGTCATTGTGAAGTCATTGCAGCAATGGAGTCTCCATGTGGAGGCAAAGAAAATTAAGGCCATCTCACCTCAAGTTTAGCTGATGTGGGAAACAGAGGGAAAAGAAAATTCCTCACCTATTGACAAGCCCTTGAAACAGAGTGGCTCTCCCCTGGGGACTTACCTGCCCTCACCCTGAGATTTTGCTAAGGACAATCCTAGCCTGAGGGACCGACCCCCTACCCCGACAGGTCTGACCAGAATCCTGTAAGTCTACTTTAACAATTCCTTTAGGAAACTTTATCTCTAAACCTCCAAGATAGTGTTGAGAATCATTCCCAAGTATATGACCCACTGATATACATCTAAAGGGTCTCACAGGAAGATTTTTATTATTGGTAATGAATAACCTTTTCCTCAGACAACAGCTAGCCCCTCAAGGTCCTGGAGACCTCACTTCCAAAATTCCTTAGAGATTTACATAATCCATAAACCCCTTTGTCCTCACCCACCTCCAAATCCACCCCTACTCTGCCTTTAAAAACTCTGACTCTAATCTGGTTGAAGGTCCAAGTCCCTACTCTGCTGTATCGGGTATACTTGGGCCCAGGCTTAAGCTTGTCAAATAAACCCTCCTGTGATTGCATCAGTGCTTGGCTCCTTGGTGGTCTCTTGGATGCAAAAACTCGGGCATAACACTCGGCACCAGGTAGTGAAACACTGAAAAAATAAACACATTAAGATTAGTAATGATGAGGGAGCAGGAGGCTGGCTGAAGACAAAGCAAAAGCTGGCACCTTGCATCCCCTCTCCATCCGCTCCCCCTCAGTCATATTTGTAGCATTCCTCAGGCAGCCCTGACTGCCATGAATAATAAGCAAATAGTTAACTTGCAGGGATCACAATCCTGCAAGACAGGAATCTCCCTTGGTTTACATATGTCCTAAATCTCACTAACAAAGATGATTGATAGCAGGATTGTGACATCCCACCAAAAAGTTTCCCAACTATCTTAATGTTAATGGCTGGTCTAAAGACAACATTGATCAAACCACAAAGGCAAGGCCTCAGGTAGGCCTCTGACATCCTGGCACCTTGTAGACCCTCTTTAGCATATGAAAGCTCCATTGAAACCTCCCTTCCCCTCACCTTCCCCCAACTACAGGGTACATAATTTGCCATCCCTCACAACCTGGGGCAGCAGCTCTTCCTGCCCACGGGTCCTGTCCTGGTGCTTTAATAAACCACCATTTTGCACCAAAGATGTCTCAATAATTCTTTCTTGGTCATCAGCTCTGGACTTCAGCCCACCAAACCTCACCTAGGTTCTAGAACTTCATCAGTAAGGCTATAAGAATGAGAAGTCCAAAAAAGAGAACCTTAATCATTGACAATAGTGCTCCTTTAAACCAGGAACTAACCAATCACTGAGAAAGAGAAAAGGATCCTGTAGAGCCCCAATCTGGGTATTCACATCTTTTATTAGTCCTGTGACATTTTTGTGATAATCTGGGATGTACACATAACATTTTGTTTTGATAACTGCACATGTGCCACCCTGTGCTGCTGTTAGTGATGAGGGAGCAGGAGGCTGGCTGAGGACAAAGCAAAAGCTGGCGCCTTGCACCCCCTCTTCTCCCGCTCCCCTCCATATGTGTGGCATTCCTCAGGCACCCCTGACTGCCATAAAACGATAAATGGTTAACTTGCAGGGATCGCAATCCTGCAGAACAGGAATCTCCCTTGCTCTACAAGATGTCCTAGAGACCTAAACAGGGAGGTTACCTTATCAATAGCACAAATTTCCAGAGGCAAATAACTCTTGGTTCCTGAAGCCCTAATGTCCCCCTCCCACCATAAACTGGAGGAGATTGGGGTAGAAAGGAATGTAAATGATGGCCGGATCATAATGCCCCACCAAGAATCCCCCATTATCTTGATGTTAGTGCCTGACCTAAAGATGACATTGATCAAGCCATAATGGCAAAGACTCCCCCCCCCCCGGCACCTTGTAGACCCTCCCTAGCATGTGAGAACTCTGTCGAAATCCCCCATTCCTTCACCACCTCCCCCCCAACCGTGGGGTATATAACATGCCCACCTTCATAACCCGGGGCAGCAGCAGCTCTTCCTGCCCACGGGTCCTGTCCCCGTGCTTTAATAAACCACCATTTTGCACCAATGACGTCTTAGGAATTCTTTCTTTAGTCGTCAGCTCCGAACCTCCTCACCCCACCGAACCTGACTTAGGTTCTGGGACTTCATCATTAGGACATATAAGGCCATTCTATTTTGTAGGACCACCTTGCGCATCTGTGTGACTTTAGTATTAAGTAAGGAGATGATATTTAGTGAATCATTGAGTGCCTTTGCAGTGTATTTATTAAGGGCTTCTACATGCCAAATGACATCCTCTAGTCCTACAGATGGAGCAAAAATTGATGTTAAGGAAAAGGGAGGTTTCAGTAGAACTTTCATATGCTAAAGAGGACCTATAAGATACCAAATACCAGAGGCATTGCCATTGTCAAGGTCATTTTTCACTTTTTAGCAAGCTATTAACATTAAGATAGCTGGGAGAGACCTAAAGAATGTCACATATGTCCCACCCAGGAATGGGGGTGGGAAAGATTGCAAAGTGTCACCTTTTGCTTTGTCTTCAGCCAGACTTCTGTTCCCTCATCAAATAGAGCTTGACTCAGGGTTCAATCTCAAGACCCTGAGATGGTGACCCAAGCTGAAACCAAGAACCAGACACCCAACAACTGAGCCACCCATGCACCCCATAATTAGAGCATTTTAATATCAGAATAAGAAAAAAAATAAAAAGAAAAAGGAAAGAATAAAGAAAGAGGGGGAGAGAAAGAAAGGGGATGGGAGGGAAGTAGGAAGAAAGAAAAAAAAAAGGAAAGAGAAAGAAAGGCATCCAGCAATGAAAGAACTAAGATTCAAGGAAGAAAGGGACAGGTTTATAAGAAAAGGTAAAAGGGATTTAAAATGTGGCCTTACTAAGCAGGGATGTTATAACAGTTTATAAATGTTTGAATCATATACTAAAAAGAGGAGGAGGAATTTGTTAAGTAAGAACAAGAAGGGATAGTATTTAAGAGAATGTAATTGACCAAATTCTCATTTCCTATAACTCAACCTAAGAATTTCTGTTCTGTATATTGTATGCACCTTTTGCCCTAAGGGATGTACTGTGATCTTCTCCTTCCCAAAAGAGGCCTGAGCATCACTGAGCATCACAAACATCATTGTTTGTCTTTGTTCACACACACTCATCTGAAGCAGAACAGAATACATCACCTGAAAACGTACCTCTTTAACATAAGCATTATTTTGAGCTGATTACTTTTGAATCTGCAGACACAGAAGAAACTCTGAAAACAGGGTAGAAGTGCCCTTTTGTTAGGGAAATTTGCATTTATAAAGGAAATCTCCATTTGTAAGGGTCTCTCTCTCTCTCTCTCTCTCTCTCTCTCTGGAAGATAAGGATAGGATGACCATAAATTGTGGGAGAATCTTACCAAAGGAAAAGGCACAGCTTAAATCTGCAAAACAAACCTTACCCTCATATACTGAGCTTTTCCTGGTAACCTCCCATAACTGCCTCTCCACCCACCCTGACATTTTTTTTTTCTCCTCTTTAGATAAAGATGATATTTAAAGTGGTAGTTTGGTCCATTTGGGAAAATTTTACTTGCTGTTCCTAGGTCTCTCCCCATGTATACAGGAGGTATACATTTTACCAAACATCTGTCCCTTTTCTCTTATTAATCTGTGTTTATTACAGATGGGGTCTCAGCCAAGAACATAGAAGGGTAGAGAAAATATTTTTCCTCCCTTTCACCTCCTGGGAGTTACCCAGGCCAGTGTGCCTGTCATGACTTCTACATCCTTTCCAAAATTAGAGCCTAGACTCCCACTTCCCCAAGACAAAGACCATGGCCTCAATACCTTAGGGGTATTATAGAAGAATCTTCATTGAAGCTGAGAGGCTGAGAAACTGATTGGCAACAGGGCCATACTCTGGCAAAACTGACAGTAGTAATAATGAATGATAGTCAGAAGAAAGGCAGGCAGGGACAAGGGGACCCATCCTAAGAGGAAACCACACTTAGAAGGATTTTATACCACCCTGGAAGGAGCCCTCCACCCTTTACCACATGAACAACTACCTGATAGGTAGATGGGCATATGGACAAAAATCTGATTGGGTGACAGGTGCATGAAGTATTCATCATATTAAAACAGCCGACCAAGCCCATAAAAACCCTAGACTTAGAAACTCCAGTGGCAACACTCTTGGGCCCCCTTCTTTGGGAGCTTTGTACTATTGATCAATAAACTCTCCTTCAGCAATCTTTTGTTCTACCCCCAGCTCCAGATTCCCACACATCTCATAAAATTTAAGGAAATCCTCCCCATAAGGGGGCAAAAGGATCAAATAAGCAACATCATATATAGAATGTCTTGATATGTTAATTCTGAGAGCAGGGTTGGTGATCACTTAAAAAGAACATTGTGCTGGGGCACCTGTGTGGCTCAGTCAGTTATGCATTTGCCATTGGCTTAGGTCATGATCCCAGGGTCCTGGGATCCAGCCCAACAGAGAAGGCAGCAGGCTCCCTGCTCAGCAGGGAGTCTGCTTCTCTCTCTTCTGCTCCCCCTGCTTTTGTGCTCTCTCTCTTTGTCAAATAAATAAATAAATGATCTTTTAAAAAAAGAGCACTGTGCAGAAAGAAAAATGCTTAAATCAAATGCAAGAATTACACAGTTAGAATTTTAGACACTGAGGAACCTGAGTGCTAAGCTCTTTAAAGGAAAAGGAACACCATCAGTAAACTTCAGCTTACCACATTAGTCACCTTATAAAGGAAGAAAAATAATTTTCCCCTCCCCTTTTAATTTCTTGGCAGAAACCCCATAATAAAAGACAAATTAACAGAAGAAAAATAGATAAATCTGATAACATGTATACCTCCTATCAAAATGGGAGACACCCAGAAAAACTAATTCCCCAGATGGTCCAAGCCACCACCTTAAATATCATCTCCAGCTAAAGACCAAAAAAAAAAAAAAAAAAAATGTTTGTATAGGAGGAGGCCAGTTATGAGAGGTTACCAGGAAACACACAGTAGACAAGGGTAAGGTTGTTATGCAAAATTAAGTCTGTGCCTTTTACACTGATAAAATTATTTTGTGATTTATAGTCATCTCTCTTTTCATGATAGAGAAAGGGAGACACTCTTACAAATGGAGATTTCCCTTATAAATGTAAATTTCCCTAACAAAAAGGAAACTCCTACTCTATTTTCAGAGATTCTCCTGTGTCTGCACTCTCTCAAAAGTAATCAGCCCAAAATAATACTCATGCCAAAAAGGCATTTTGAGGTGACATATTCTGCTCACCTTCACCACATTAATGACCCTAAACTGCAGCCTCCAAATCCCACACTGATCAAAGATAACTGAAAATACCTGGATACTGCCATAGTAGTACCCTCTTTGGCCCCCTGATAATTCAGAAACATTAACCTGTGAGAGATTTACATAGCCCACTTACTAAGGATCTGTCATAGCAGGATGGCAATTTGTAACTTTATTCAGATTTAACTAAGGATCCACGTATACCACCTATACTTTCCTTCCTGGTCCTTTTATGGTTTCCGGATAGCTCACTTTTACTATGGACCTCCATGAGCTTAGAATGTTGTTTAATCAGCCAAAAATTCCTGACTGAGAAAATTACTAAGTTTAAAAATGTGGCCTAAGTAGCATAACTTAAAACTCAAGCTAGACTGACTGAGAAGTAGAAATGCAGAGTAAGAGACTAAAATACACCACTTGATGAACAGCCTGAATCATTGCTGGGTCTCTTCCATATATATGTTTTATATAATAAGGTAACAATATACTTTCCAAGGAATTTCACAATCCCATAGAAGATTCTCTTTCATTGACTTTTAATTCAGGTTTAATATAGAATATATTTGAACATCCTCCTGTCAGGCAAATAGTGTTTCTATCAAAATTGGATAAAGGATTAATTTCTAAGGATAAGAATTGCTATAGTGAACCTCTGTTGCTTTTGTTTGTCCAGCACCTTTTGCCTCCTTTACTTAAGAGTAGAATCCTTCTTTCCTATGGGGAGACACAGTCCATATGACTAATCTTGCCCTGAGCATGGGGTGGTCTTGTGACAAAGGAGTTGTTTATGTCCCAAGTCTGTCCAATCAGAATACCATTTCTCTGGTCCCAGTAGCTGGTTCAAAGATGAACACATGATTCAAATCAGGCTAGCTAAGGTGCTTCAGTTGAAATCTCTGCATACAGGTCTGGGGTGGCTGATGGTCATCCTGCCATTTCTATGGAAGGGAGCTGTATGAGAATGAAAGCAAGCAGAAGTAATGTATGAAAAGACAGAGTCAAAACTAGATTTAGTTGTTCCTTGAGTTCATTGAAATCCTTCTTTGAATTTACAGGTACATAACTAATAAATTATCTCTCTCTCTCTCTTTTGCTTAGGTTAGTTTGTATTGGGTTTCTGATACTTATAACCAAAATATTTCCAAATAATACATTTCCGTATTTTACATAAGAAAATGAATTAAAGGGGCATCTGTGTGGCTCAGTGGGTTAAGCCTCTGCCTTAGGCTTAGGTCATGATCTCAGGGTCCCTGGGATTAAGCCCTGCATTGCAGTGGGCTCTCTGCTCAGCAGGGAGCCTGCTTCCCTGCAACCGCCCCCCCCCACTCTCTGCCTGCTTCTCTGCCAACTTGTGATCTCTCTGTCAAATAAACAAATAAAATCTTAAAAAAAAATGAAAACTAATTAAATATAGAAAAATGCCTTATTTTTTGTAATTGGTATCTTTTTCAGAAGTAAGTAACTGCTGTGAATCAAATTACATAAGGATAGTAGAATACGCCAACCCAAAATATGCCTCTTTGGCATAAGGATTATTTTGTGTTGATTATCCTGAGAAACTGAAGACATGAGAGAAGCTCTGAAAACAGGGTCCCTTTTGTAAGGGATATTTACAGTAGAAAAGGGAACTGTAGGAGAAAGACAGAGATTATTAAAGGTCACTTTTTACCTGAAAGACTTATCTGCATAACAGGACAAATTTTGTTTAGCATACATTTTATTTTCTCACGTTCCTGTCAATTGCCTTTCTCTCTTTGAAGTTTGAGACCCCTTCTCTTTCTTTTCCCCAAGAAGGTATATAAGCTTCAATCCCATGGCTGCCTTTTGAGTCTTATATCTTAGTGGATGTGCCATACCTACTTATGTGCAGACATAATTTATATTGGCTCTGTTTCTCCTTTTAATTTTTTTATTATATGGGGGGAGGATATCTCAATCAAGAACCTAGAAATGCAGAGAAAAAATTATTTTTCCTCCCCTACACATACTACAGATAATTCCCAACTTACAATAGTTTGAATTATAAATTTTCAACTTTACAGTAGAAGTTGTATTTTGAGTTTTGAATTTTGGCTCTTTTCCCAGACCAGTGATATGTAATTAAAATACTCTCTTCTGATGTTGGGCAGTTGCTGAGAGCCACAGTTCCCAATCAGCCACATGATCATAAGGGTATATAACCAATACACTTACAACCATTCTGTACCCATACAACCATTCTGTTTTTCACATTCAGTATAATATTCAATAAAATATATGAGATAGTCAGCATTTTATTTATAAAGTAGGCTCTGTGTTACATGATTTTGTCCAACTGTAGGCTATGTAAGTGTGCTGAGCATGTTTAAGGTAGACTAGGCTAAGCTATGGTGTTTGGTAAGTTAGGTTAGTTAAATGCATTTTCTACTTACAATATTTTCAATTTAGGATGGTTTTATCAGACATAACCACATCATAAATTGAGGAATATCTGTATGTCAAAAAAATACATTGTAAAAAGTAGATTTGTTGAGAATCTTTCATAGTATAGTTTGTTTGTTGTTGTTGTTAAGGAAAGACATTATAAACCAATAAACCAAATGGAAAGGTATAAGTAACTCAGTGATCCTGAGAGAGCTACTCAGCTGGCTTTCATGATCCTGGAATGATAACAATGACTTTAGTGATTTTGTTACTTTCTGGGTTTAATTCTTACCCTTGTAGGTTTAGAAATTTAATTTGGTGAGTGCATTAAGATAGGATTTGTCCCTCAGGGAAGCATTAGCATTAAACAAGCTTACAAAGACTAAAATACGAAACAAAAAATGCCAATTGATAATGAACAATGAGAAAGACACACATCCATTGGACCAGAATCCTTGCACCATTAGTCTTTGTATTTTGTTCTTTGGGGCAGAAATTCAAATTCTGAATCTTCAGTCCACCTGTGCTTTTTATAGGCCTGTGGTAGAGTATATATAAAATTTGGAATTAAACATCAGTGTGAACAAATTATTGAACTTTACATAAAATTCTGGACAAATCAAAATACATACAAATACTGCTTCCTCCTAACATGGCATATATTGCCTGAATCTGATTAGGATCTGAGCCCTTCGTATGAGACATGGACTCTTCAATATATTAGAATCTTTATTGGGACCTTTTTTTCATTTATATCCCTTTCCTAGCCTATACAGGCATTTGAGTTTGATACATTTAGAAAGAAAAGCTAAACACGAGAACAATAAGTTCATTCTTCCTCCCTAGCCACACAGATCGGTTCAACAGTGGGAATGTAAGTGAAGCCAATATAATTAGAATGAATCTCAGGAGTTTTTCTGGGAATACTGGGACAAAGATACTCACTGTTATTTTCTGCTGAATATGACAAAGAAGGCAGGTATGTCTGGGTGCTGTTGACAGCCATTCTGAGACTATATAGAAAGCAAGTCTTATGATGGCAAACTACACCAAAGGAGACAGCAGAGATGTCAAAAGACATAGGGTTGTTTGGGACTTGATAGAGCTGCAAGATCAAGACTTAAAGCTACACTGGAATTTTCAGGCACATAGGCATCATTATTTAAACCAGTTTTATTTGGGTGTAAAGGGAGCACAATATGCCATCCCAAAATATGCTTTTGGGGCATAAGTATTATTTTGGGTTGATTATTTTTGAGAGGTTGCAGACATAGGAGAACTTCTGGAAACAGAATAAAGGTTGGCCTTTGTTAGGGAAATCTATGTTTACAAGAGAAATCTTGACTTAGGGTGTCTCCCTTTCTGTACTAGATTATTTAGTTGATTAATTCTCTAGAAACTCATGAATGGAGAAGTTAGCCACTTAAATCTACATAACAACCATACACTTGTCTACAGTGTTTTTTGTGATATCATCCCATAAATGAATCCCCCAGTTCTGAGTATCTTTTGTCTCTATCTGGAAATGGTATCTAGGGTGGTGGTTTGGGCCATTTGGGGGAGTTATTTAGTTTTCCTGGGTCTCTCCCATTTGTATAGGAAGTATACATGATATTAATCTTCTGTTTGCTTTTCTCCTATTAATTTTTCTCTTATTACAAGGGTTTCAAGGAAGAACATAAAGATAAAGAAAAAATTATTTTTCATCCCTTGTAGGTAATTTGCCATAAAAAGTATTCCAATATGTGAAAGATCTCTTTTCCCCAATAGAATATCTAGCAAAACCACTGTTATTCATTAGAGTATGGCAAATCTTGTAGAAATCCTAAGGAGGAAAAAGATTAAGAATTACTACTGTAAACTACAAGATATAGTAATATTAGTGTTCATTTACTTAATTCCACCTTTAGTCCCACCTTTATGAGATTGTACCTAGTTTACCTGGGTTAGAATTTTTTCTCTTCCAGGGGTACCTAGGTGGCTCAGTGGGTTAAAGCCTCTGCCTTAGGCTCAGGTCATGATCCCAAGGTCCTGGGATCAAGCCCACAGAGTCCTGGAATCAAGCCCCGCATCAGACTCTCTGCACAGCAGAGAGCCTGCTTCCCCCTCTCTCTCTGTCTGCCTCTCTGCCTACTTATGATCTCTATCAAATAAATAAACAAAATCTTAAAAAAAAAAAAAAAAGAATTTTGGCTATTCCCAAACTCTTCAGCCTTCATAGTGAACTTCTTGCTGTGTCCGCACATGACTACTCGTATCTCTTTTATAAAGATTTAACATTTGAGTTCAGTTACATTAATCCAGTCTTCAAAGTTTATGTGAGATAATTTATAAGCTTATTCTTTCTCTGTAAATAAGAGGAATACGTATGACTGCATTGGCATATAATCTACTTACACAGAATATTTTTAAATCCAGGATTATATCTGTTATGTAAATAATTATTTTTTGGCAGCTCTAAGAATCTGAGATATAGATAAAAATCAGTAAAACACAAAAAGATCCTTTTTAAATATTTTTTATTTGTCAGACAGCGTGAGAGCATAAGCAGGGCAAGCAGCATGCAGAGGTACAACCAGGATCCCTACTGAGTAAAGGGCCCAATGCAGGGCTTGATCCCAGCACCCTGGGATCATGATCTGAGCCAAAGGCAGATGCTTAACCAACTGAGCCCCCCAGGCATCACCAAAAGATCTTTCTATGAAGCCCAATTACATGTAATAAAGTTCTTGCAAAAATGTACATTGCTTCTATCAGAGGGCTCACCCTCAGGGCCTTAAAGCTGTTTGCTTTTATTTTGTAGAGAATTTGAAAAAATCCTGATTTATTGGGCCATAAAATTTACTAGTAATAAATCAGAAGTGCATGGGGAGGTGGTATTGTTAGAACTAAGCCCTGGAAGAAAGGGAGGGAGAGAGGAAGGGAGAAAGAGAGACTAAGAAACCAAAGAGAGAGACTCAGAAGCCACAGCATTATCATTGAGCCAAAGAAGTTCATATACAATAACTGAATCTGAAAGCAATATGATATCATACACAGAGTAGTACAATCACTGGTATTCAATTTGATAAGCCTAATTAACCTGAAAGTTAAATTATGTTCAATAACATTTCTTTAAGAATACATATAACTATGCTATGTATTTTAGAAATTTTTATTTCTTCTCAAAGAATTAAGCCATAGTTTCCAAAGAAATATACTTTGGTTATAACAAATAACATAGTTTGGGCATATATTAAGAGCTAAATATATAAGATCCTTGTAAATACACTTTGTTTTCTTCTGAACACCATGCCTATTAAATGATAATTTGAGTGTGTGTTTGTGTGTGTGTGTAACTTTTGGAAAAAAAAATCATTTATGTAAAACATTATTTACCTACGAAAAAGTTGTTAAGATGACCTTATTTTCAACTGTAAATTAGGACCTATAACCTGATAGAAGATTTTTCTCCAATTCATAAGCATATTTATGTGAATAGTCTTGTAGATGCATAAAAACAAAATAATTACCCTTGATTTGAAAATAATAAAATGAGATGATATTAGGCTGTCCAAAAGAAATACTGGAAGTGTTCTATATGTAATATAATCCCTCACCAATCACAAAATTTCCTTAAGTAAAATTCTACTATACAAGAATTTACCTTAGCATAACTTCTAGGGCCACAAGGATTTGGTTTATGTTAATCAGTCCTGTTGAAGATAATTTTAAAGAAGGGAACATGGAACTGGTAAGAGAAAAAAAGTGGCAAATGTTGTTTAAGGAAGAATAAGGGTTTTACAGTGAAGCCATAAGAAAGAAAACTTGAACCCTGGTCGTGGAACTGCATTAGTTAGCAAGGAAGGAACTAAGATATATGAAAACTTTCTCTAGGATCATAAAGGCATCTGGAAACAAGGAGGTAACTACATTGATTTTTTAAAAGAATCTTAAAATCAGAAAAACACATAACATTTAGTTGGAGGGAAATATCTACACACACACACATCAAATTGTCAGTAGGGATATTATCTACAACAAAGCAAAATATTTGAAGGAACATTTGAAGACATTCAACTTTGAAGAAAGTTAAACATTTAACTTTGAAGAAAGGCCGGGGTACAACCGAATTTTACTGGCCTGAGATTTGGAAGTCCCTGTTTTAGGAAAAAAAAATTATAAATACAAAATTAGATACAAAATGCACGGCAGTCTGAATCAAATGCAAATAAATAGTCTGCTTTTGCAAAACCTAAAAAAGTATAACCACGTGAACAAACACATTGCTATTGTCCCTTCCAAGATTTGCAAGTTTTTCCTAAATATGAGGATCCCTGAAACATAAGCTTCATTAGTTTCATGGTAAATATACTTCTGAGGAAGGTAATTCTTTACATGTCCAGAAAGTAAGTAATGATAGATATAAGTTAACTATATAAAGTCATTTATTATTATGTATACTAGGGTTAGCCAAACTCTGAAAATTGAGGACACAGTCTTTCAAACTGCATAATCTGCCCAAGACTTCTGAAACCAACTGCAAGGGAGCCACAGTCTAACTACAAACTTGAATGGCACAGTCCCCAAGACTCCTTTTACTTTTGACAACTGCAAGTTATTGGGAATTCCCAAAAACCCTCCCCAAGTTTGATAATTCACTGCAAAGACTTAAAGAACTCCCTGAAAGCTATTATACTCACAATTATGGCTTATTATGAAAAAGGGGCACAGATCCAGGAAGGGACTCATAAGGCAGGGTGTGGGAGGATTCCAGATGCAAAACTTCCATTGTCTTCAAAATGTATTACCCTGTCATTATCCGTGTATAACAATACACATGGAGTACTGCCAGCCAGGGAAGCTCACATAAGCTTTGTGTCCAGAGATTTTATTGAAGTTACATTACATAGGCTTGATTGATTGATTGATTGCTTATGTGGTTGAGCTCAATTTCCAGCAACCTCCTCCTGTCCACAGATCGGACTCTTATCACATGGTCTGAGAAGCTCACAGTAAGTCATTTCATTAACATAAACTATCAGGTGGGCCCGAGAGATCCACCATTAATACCAAAGACATTCCTATCACTCAGGAAATTCCAAGGGTTTAGAGGTTACCGTCTAGGATCCAAGGACTAATGCTAGACCTCTCTTAGGACAAGGACAAATTCTTTACTACACAGTAAAAAATACCATTGATGTACTCTTTAGTATTCGTCCAATTTTATTTTTATGAATTTTTAAATATTCATAAGGGTTTATATCTGTTTTTGTTGTTTTTTTTTTTCTTCTAAGCTTATAAACTCCTCATCTTCATCATATTTCCCTGGTAATGGGAGAAAAAATTATTTTGTCAGGGTGATTTAGGTCATCCCTGCAAAATGTGACAATTTACAACTTTGAAAAAAGTCAAAACTGGATGAATTGATTTTACTTTTGTATTAACTTTTTCAAATGACAGCAATACATTTAAAAATAAATTTAAGGAAGGGAATTGATTGGCTCATGTGACTAGAATATCTTGCAAGCCATATCTTACTTTAAGAAGAAGTGGAATCAGAATTTGTGAAAATATTATCAAGACTCAGTTTCTTCCAGTTACTCAGATGTAATTTGACCATCAAAAATGACCATCATCAGCTTCAGAAGTTCAGTCTCACAGTCTACCAGGAGAAAAAAAGAATGACATGTTCCTATTCTGGATATTTCATATAAATGCAATCACATGATAAGTGGCATTTTGTGTGACTTCCTTCAATTAGCATAACGTTTTCAAGATTTATCCATATTGTAGCCTGAATAAGTTTTTCATTCACTTTTATGCTGGAAAATATTCCATTGTATGAGTATATCCCATTTCCTTTATCTATTTATCAGTTAATGAACATTAAAGACTATTTTTTACTATTTTTTAAATTTTTTATGAGTAATTTTTTACTATTTTTTACTGTTTTTTTTTTTTTTTACTATTATGAGTAATGTTGCTATGAACAGTCCTATACAGTTTTCATGGAAACATATGTTTTCAATTCTCTTTAGTATATACCCAAGTGGAATTGCTGGGTCATATGGTAAATCTACATTTACTTTTGTGAGAAAAAGCCAACATATTTTCCAAAGCAGCTGAGTCATTTAAAAATCCCACCACCATGAATTCTGGAACACTGAAAAGAAATTAAATTTAATTTAAAATAAGTAAATAAAATCCCACCACCAATGTTCAAGTGTTCAAATTTCTCCTCATCCTCGACACATTTCTTATTGTCTGTCTTTTTTATTGTAGTTATCCTGATGGGTGTGACGTGGTATTAGCACATTGGAGTTTTAATTTGCATTTCCCTAATGACTAATGATATAGATTATATTGACCATTTGTGTATCTTTTTTGAAGAAAGGTCTGGATACTGTTTACTAGTATATTTTTTTTGAGGAATTTTGTGTCTATATTCATAAAGGTTATTGGTCTACAGTTTTCTTGTGATAGCTTGGTCTGGTTTTGATATCAGGAATACTGGCATCATAAAGAGAGTTAGGAAGTGTTTATTCCTCTTTTAAATTATAGATGAGCTTGTGATGGATTGATTTTAATTCTTTTATTTTTTTAAAGATTTTCTTCACTTATTTAAGAGAGAGAGAACACGAGTGGGGTTGGAGGGAGAAGGACAGAGGGAGAAGGAAAGGGAGAATTAGATTCCCCACTGAACAGGGAGCATGACATGGAGCTCAGTGAGCATGACATGGAGCTTGATCCCAGGAACCTGAGATCATAAGCTGAGCCAAAGACAGGTGTTTAACCGACTGAACCATCCAGGTGTCCCCAACCAATTTGTATCTTGACATTTAATGTTTGTTTCTTCTAAAGCTCTTTCTTGTATCCAGTCTCAAATTTCTGCTTTTTAATAGAAATATTTAGTGTATTTAGATTTAAAGTAATTATTGACATGGTTGCACTTAAGTCTGCCATTTTACTATTGGTTTTCAATTAGTTATACTTGATTTTTCTTTCTCCTTTCCTGCATTCCTTTGTGTTACTATTTTTACCTTATTTTAATTCCTCTATTGTCTTGTAAGATATATTTTTTGCACTACTTCTTTTAGCAGTTGCTCTGGGGATTATATCATACATCCTACACTATCACAGTCTCCTCTGAATGATTATTATATTACCACAGGTAAAATATATTAATCTTGCAATGAAATATTTCATTAGTTTTATTTTAGTTCAATAGTTTGAGTGTTGAATGTGCCTGGGTAAAATTCTGTGTGTGTGTGTGTGTGTGTGTGTGTATGTGTGTGTGTGTGTGTGTGTATTTACTTACTCTCTTTCATTGAACATCTTGGAAATGAAAGTAAATTTAATTTTTTTCACCAAATTTAGGAAGGTTTTGGCAATTATTTCTCCTAATAGTTTTGTCTTCCCATTCCTCTCTCCCCACTTCTTCATTTTGTACAATAATTCTGTAAGTCTCTTTATTTTTCTTTAATTTTTTTCTCTCTCCTTTGGATTATATAATTTTAATTTATTTATGTTCAAATTAACAGTATTTGCTTTTTGTCATCTCCTACCTGTTATGGATTGCATCTAGTGAATTTTCAATTCCATTACTATACTTTCGAGTATTTAATTTCCATTTTTTATATAGCTTTATTTCTCTGTTGGGATTCTTATTCTGTTCATTAATTAATTCCATTTCTCTTTTATTTCCTTAAATACACTTTTTTTTTAAGATTTAATTTATTTATTTGACAGACAGATCACAACCAGGCAGAGAGGCAGGCAAAGAGAGAGGAAGGGAAGCAGGCTCCCTGCTGAGCAGAGAGCCCAAGATCCCAGGACCCTGGGATCATGACCTGAGCTGAAGGCAGAGGCTTGGCAACCATGGCCATTGCTGCTATAAACATTGGGGTACAGATGGCCCTTCTTTTCACGACATCTGTATCTTTGGGGTAAATACCCAGGAGTGCACTGGAAGGGTCATAAGGAAGTTCTATTTTTAATTTCTTGAGGAATATCCACACTGTTCCCAAAGAGGCTGCACCAACTTGCATTCTCACCAACAGTGGAAGAGGGTTCCCCTTTCTCCACATCCTCTCCAACACATGTTGTTTCCTGTTTTGTTAATTTTGGCCATTCTAACTGGTGTAAGGTGATATCTCAATGTGGTTTTAATTTGAATCTCCCTGAGGGCTAGTGATGATGAACATTTTTTCATGTGTCTGATAGCCATTTGTATGTCTTCATTAGAGAAGTGTCTGTTCATATCTTCTGCCCATTTTGTGATATGTTTGCCTGTTTCATGTGTGTTGAGTTTGAGGAGTTCATTATAGATCCTGGATAGGCTTTAACCCACTGAGCCACCCAGGCACCCCCCTTGAATACACTTATAATAATACCTTTGAAGACTTGTCAATCATATGTAACATGTAGACACATTTTGAAGTATGTACTATTGATTGTATTTTTTTCCTGAATGTGAGTTACAATTTCCGGTTTCTTTGCATTTCTATAATTTTTTATTGGACATTGAAGATAATATATTATGATGATTCTGGAATATATTGTGTTGTGAAGACAGTTTTTCATGTCTTTCATAGGCTATTAACTCATAAGGATTCAAACTGTAAATTCTGTCTCTACCATGGTGTGTACCTCTGATATATTTGTTCATTTCTTACAGTTTCTTGCGGCTACTATTTTTCACCCTGGTTTCCTGGTAATTTCACCTGCACCTGCATATCTTAATAGTCAGCCAAAGATTTGGACATGATTTATACCCAGGTATTGGGGCTCACTTTCTGTGTACATCTCTTACTTATGAGGTTCTTCTGCCATCTTTGGGCTCTGTTTTCTGATACCTCAAGCCAGTAACACCTCAGTTTTCTGCCCACCTGAGCAGGTGGGGATCTCATTGAGATTATAAAAAAGCAAGAAAGAAAGAAAAAAAGAAGAAAGGCAGCAAGTTCACAAATCTCCTAGTGTACCTAGTGCAGTTGTTTTTCAAATATAAATTCTTCTATGTACCCTCTCTGTTTTCATACCAGATGGCCTGGTGTCTCGCCCACAGATACATAGTTTAACAGTCAACCAGCATTAGGGGAGATTTTATGCTCAGATTTCATGTCTCACTCATTTTGCAATTTTCTTGCTTCCAGAATTTCCCTTACATATACTTTTCAACTAGATTCTGCTACTATTATATACTGTGAGTTTTTGCTGCTATAGCCATGGTGTTAGGGAGAATTCTCAGGAAATAAAGCCTCAAACTTGCAATTCTTCATCCTCCAATTATAGTTTTTGAAGAATAAACCTTCTTTCTCTGTCTGCTCTCAGACACTTTCCAATATTTAAAAATGTTAGGAATATATATTTTTAGATTTCATAATAATTAATTATACAGGTTTTCACATAACTATTTTACTTTGCTGTCATTAATGAAAGCTCTTCAATAAAACAGTATTTTAAAAAGAATATAAAAGGAATTTGTGGGTTCAATGTAGTCATTGGGAATTTTGATAGCAAATTGACAATTTGGCTTTTCTTTAATTTTTACTTGTTTGTGTCACATAGAGAGACTGTCAAGATTATGTTGGAATTCGTTTTTTCACAGCCATGGAAATAACCAACTGTCAAACCATTGGTTACATCACCTCAGAGACAATTTCACATGGATGTTAAGAAAATAGTAATCTCTTACCTTATGAAAAAGGTTTATTGTATGCAATCAATTAAAATACGTTTTGGTGAAGCACATTGTGTATACCAAGATGCTATGATTCCTCAGCTTATTGTATCATTAAAAAATATTAACTTGGTTGAATTTTTTGGTTAAGATTATAAATAAATTATGACAATTTTGGCCTATACATAGAAAAGATTGTATACCAATGTAATATTCTACTTTTTAGAACTGGGTTTCAAAGATGATTTTCTTAAAAGTTCAAAGTGGTATTTAATATTTTCCTTTCTTATAAAAATGTGGATTAATTTAGAAAGTTAATTGAGAAAAGATTTTAATTTTGGAAAATAAATTTCCTCAACGGTTTCAGATATATATATATGGAAGAGAGGTATTCTTAGGACAGACATTAATTTTTATGTTTATATTTTTCAAAACATACACACACAGGGCATCTCTGTATTATTTTTAATTTTTTTTTATTTGCTCATCATGGCTGTTGGGCTGGCAGGAAGGGCTACTAAAGATGGCGAAAGTTCCCGCCACAAGACCTGAGCTCAGACAGGAGAACAAAGGCCCAAGCAGGAATCTGAGACCCCCGCCCCGGGCTCCCGTGGACCAATGGGATCCCGATGAGCAGGCGGGATCTCCAAATAAGGGAAACTTCCAAAAGACCCCTGAGCTTCCTCCAAGACCCCTTAAAAGCCCCCTCCTCCCTGCCTTGGGTGCGACTTCCGCCACTCTGCTTTCCAGAGTGGCGGAACCTCGCCCGAGAGTGCCCACCTCCTCCCGGCGCAACTTTCCTGGCTCCCCTTCTCCTGAGCCCTGAAACTTTGCTGGAGAGCGTTTTTAATAAATCTTGCCTTGCACCCACTTTGCCTGGTGTTGTGTTTATCTAGCTGGAAAAAACTTTACATTTGGCGCCGAAACCCAGGAGGAGATTGAGCCCCCACCCCAGTGGGGAGACTCTCTCCTTTCCCTAGCCAGACTGGACCTGCCTTTCTGAACGCCACTTCTGAAGCCGTGGTGAGTTTCCCCGATTCCGTGCCTCCTTCCGGAAAGCCCTGCCCTAATCGCGGCCGCGTCAGGGTGGACCCCGCCGGTCACCAGGTGACCTCCGTGACTCCGAGAGGCTGGGAGACGTCCTAACTTCCACGGCAGTTGACACAGTTTTTCCGCAACCCAGTGGTGGACGAGGGGATGCCTTCCTCCAGCCCTCGGGTTGCGCGGCAACGAATCGTGGGGACCTCCCAATCCAAATTCGACCCTAAAACATCCTGGGGGTGTTTTAGGCCTGCTGGCCAATCTTAAAACCCTGGAACTGGACCAGGACCTGCAAAAACGACGTTACTGTACTGTCGCTTGGCCACAATACCGATTAGACAATCAGTCCCAATGGCCTTTGGAAGGCATGTTTAACTATCAGATTTTCATGGACCTAAATAACCTCGGCAGGCACCAAGGCAGATGGGCCAAGGTCCCTTATGTCCAGCTTTCTGGACTCTGCACTCTCGCCCCTTCCTCTGCTCTCACTGCTCCACCTCTCAGGTCCTCTTGGCCCGCTCCCCTCCCCCTACCCTGCCACCCACTGCTTCCAAAGACTCGGACCTCTCCTCCCTGTCTCCTCTCTCTGAACCCCCGGAGAGCTTAACCCACCCACTGACAAGAGGGCCTCTGGTTCCTCCTCCTCCTCTTTACCGCGATCCTTCACTCCAAGGTCCCTTAAATTCAGGATTTCTGAACCAGCGCTCTCGTCTACCTCTCCTTCTCCCCCTCCCCACTCCTATCCGAACTCCTGACAAATTTATCCGCAGTAACGGGAAACTTCAATCAAAGTTTACTGAAGGTCAAATAGACTCTTGTTATTTGTTAAAATCTGCTAGCAAAGAGATGACTAGAACTGATGGTTACTTGTGTCTCAGAGTTTTAATGGGTAATTCTTAAGGTAGCTTTCAAAGTCTTTGGTAACCTTTAACAGAATGGGATAAAATACCAGAGCACTGGTCGCCAGAACTAGGTTTACACTTTTGAAATGTGCTGTTGGTAAACACCTTTTGTGCTTAATTGAATTCTGTTGTAACAGCCGCCGGGCTACTGTTTGAGCTAGATCCTTTCGTAAAGAATGGAAGGGGAGACTGATCACCTCCCATTAGCCAGGGATACCCAAAGGGGAGGGTGTCCAATCTGTTTGAATCTGAAGAGTGCCTGACTGCGTGAATGTGTCTGTGTGGCTCCAGCCGCACTAGGACTCGAAAGCCCCCCGCTGAGTTAGTATGCCCCCCAAGGGAGGTTGCTGGAGTTGAGGAAGTTTGAGTTCATGCGCCCTTCTCTCTACAGGACCTTTCCTAAATTGAGAAACGTTTGGGCTCCTTTTCGGCCAGTTCTGATAACTATATTAAAGAATTCCAATATCTCGCCCAAGCCTATGACCTCACCTGGCATGATTTACATGTGGTCCAGACCACCACCCTCACCATAGAGGAGAGGGAACGCATCCAGACTGCTGCCTGGGAGCACACGGATCAGGTCCAGCTCACTGATGCTGGAGCCCGGGTGGTCCCAGCTGTAGAACCAGGTTGGGATTATCAGGATGGCCAAGATGGCCACTGGCACCGCGACCGCATGGTCCAGTGTCTCATAGCCGGCATGCGGGCAGCCTCTAATAAGGCCATTAATTATGACAAGATCAGGGAGATTGTCAGGCCCCTGACGAAAACCCCGCTATGTTTCTTAACCGATTGACCGAGGCCTTAACCCAGTACACTCGCTTGGATCCTGCCTCCCCTGCAGGGGCCACGGTACTGGCTACTCATTTTATTTCTCAATTGGCGCCGGATATATGGAAAAAGTTAAAGAAGGCTGAGGAGGGCCCTCAGACCCCCATTTCTGACTTGGTGAAAATGGCATTTAAGGTTTTTAATTCCCGTGAGGAGGCGGCTGAGCTTAAATGACAAGCCAGACTCCAGCAAAAGGTTCAGTTGCAGACCCAAGCCTTGGTAGCAGCCCTGCGGCCGGCCGGCTCCGGGAGCCAGCAGAGAGGGGCAACCAATCGCACCCTGCCGGGGGGCCTGTTTCAAATGCGGGGCCGAGGGACACTGGGCTCGCCAGTGCCCCAATCCAAAGCCGCCAACTCGGCCTTGCCCTCAATGCCATTTGATGGGCCACTGGAAATCCGACTGCCCTAACCTCGGGGTATCTTCGGCGCCTCAACGTGGGGGACCCCCCGAGACAGTAAGTCTGGCCTTTCAACTGCTTGGATTGGAGGACGACTGATGAAGCCCAGACTCAGCCACCCCTCTCACCCAGGCCAAGCCCAGGGTTATGCTCCAGGTAGTGGGTAAGTCCATCTCTTTTTTTGCTGGACACGGGGGCTACCTACTCTGTTCTGCTTTCCTACTCGGGACTTACTCGAACCTCACCAATTACTGTTATGGGGATCGATGGGACCTCCTCCAATCCTAGGGTGACCCTTCTCCTTACCTGTAGCCTGGATGGGTTTCCCTTCCCCAACTCGTTCCTATGATTCCTTCCTGCCTGGTCCCTCTACTGGGTAGGGACATTATCCAGAAAACTAAGGGCAACTATCTGCCTCTCCCCTTCCTCCCCTCTATCCACCTCAACCCGTCTCATCCTACACCTCTCCACTCCCTCGACCCTCACTCCAGATGACCTACCTACTGTAGCCCCTCAGGTGTGGGACACCTCAGAACCCATCATTAGTTCCCACCTTACCCTGGTTAAAGTACAGCTTAAGGATAACTCTAAGTTTCCCTCAAGCTCAGTTCCCTATTTCCTTAGCCCACCGCCAGGGCCTGAAACTATCATAGAACGGCTTTAACGTCAGGGACTCCTGATCCCCATCATTTCCCCCTGTAACACCCCATCCTCCCAGTACGCAAGCCCTCAGGGGCTTATCGACTGGTACAAGACCTTAGGCTTATCAACGAGGTCGTGGTCCCCCTCCACCCAGTCGTTCCTAACCCTACTGTCTCGCGTTCCCCCAAATACCTCTCACTTTACAGTACTGGAGCTAAAGGACGCCTTTTTCACCGTCCCCTTGCACCATGATTCCTATTTTCTTTTTGCCTTCACCTGGGAGGATCCTGACACGCATGCTTCTGGACAACTAACTTGGACTGTTCTACCCCAGGGGTTCAGGGACAGCCCTCACATTTTCGGCCAGGCCTACAGACTTAACAGCAGTGCGTCCTTAAGGCCAGTACTCTACTACATATGTGGATGACCTCCTCCTCTGTAGCCCCTCCCTCTCGGTCTCCCAAGACAACACCTCCACCCTACTTAACTTTCTGGGGGCCAAGGGATATCAAGTACCCCCCTCTAAGGCCCTCAACATGACCTTAGGGCAGCCCATCACGGTCTACTCTCCTGCCGACTCACAGAGCTCCTTAGCCACCGATACCTGGCCCATCTGACCCTCGTCTCCAGCTATTCCATCTGCTATTCCTAGAAAACCCGCATCTCTCTCTCTCTCTACCTCCCCCCGCTTAAACCCTGCAACTTTACTGCCTATACCCTTGCCAGATAAGGGGTGGATCTACATCCAGGACAGGATTGCCCTGCCAGGCAATCTGGTGCACACCTTGATTACTGACATCCACCAATCCCTCCATAGTGGCCCATAGGCTCTCCACTAATTTCTTCAGCCATTGTTCTATCATCCTTCCTTATCTAAGGTAATCGAAGTTGTCCACCGGGCTTGCAAAACCTGTTCCGCCGTGAATTCACAAGGAGGAATCCACAGACCAGGGCCTAACCAACAGCTCCGAGGTCATCAGCTGGGGGAAGACTGACACCTGGACTTCACTCCCATGCCTCGCCATAAAATACATTCACAGGCTGGATCGAAGCATACCTCATGGCCCGGGAAACAGCGGACGTAGTGGCTACAATACTCATCGAGCGCATCATCCCGAGGTTCGGATTGCCCCGGACCCTCCAGTCAGACTACGGACCTGCCTTCATCTCCAATGTAATCCAACAGGTAGCTGAGAGCCTCAATATAACCTGGAAACTTCACATCCCATACCAACCACAGTCATTGGTAAGCTAGAAAAGGCCAACGGGCTGCTCAAAGCCCAACTCACCAAACCTACCCTAGAAACCCATCTTTCCTAGCCTACACTCTGCCTATGGCTCTCACCAGACTCCTGGCTACGCCCCTTGGGTATTCAGGCTTAAGCCCATTTGAATTACTATATGGCCGGCCCTTTCTTAGAAATCATAGCCCTCCAGCCATTTCCCCACCTCTTTTATCCTATCTACCTTACCTCACTCTACGTCCTGGGGATACCCCTCCCTATTGACTGGCCACTCCCCAACTTCAGGGCCACAAATAATACGGTCCATATGGGCCCCATTGGGGGAAACATACATATTATTAATGTGTCCTCCCTTACCACCGCAGCTGCCATATCACTAATTCCTCCCTCCTGTACTGTACTCCCTCGGGAATATTTCTCTTGTGCCCTCAGAGAATCTATCACTGCCTGACCACTAATGACTCCCTGGGCTGTATTTTCATTCTACTATCTCCTTCTACCACCATCTACTCTGAATCCCAGCTGCTGTCCATCCTATTTCCCCAACACCATGGAGGAAGGGCTGCCTTCCTCCCATTCATAACAGGGGCAGGAATAGCCACAGGGGTGGCAACTGGAACAGCGGGGATAGGAACCTCCATAGACTTTTTTCTTACAAACTCTCCCAAGCCCTGAATGATGACACGGAACGGGTTGCTGACTCCCTCACAGCCCTACAGACGCAAGTCACCAGCCTGGCAGACTTAGTTCTACAGAACCGACGTGCCTTAGACCTTCTGACCGCCGGAAAAGGGGGGACCTGCCTATTATTAAATGAAGAATGTTGTTATTTTGTTAACCAATCATATAGTTACCTCCAGGATCAAAGAACTCAGGGATCGGATCCAAGCACGGTGGCAAGACACGTCGTCCTGGGGCCTGGACCCCTACAACTGGGTAACCTGGCTGCTCCCTCTGGCGGGACCTGTATGCATAATCCTCCTCCTAATCTCAGTTGCTCCCTGTCTTTTCCGGTACTTGCAGGGTCGCCTACAAGAACTTGCCTGAGTATCTGTCAATCAACTCCTCCTCCAGCCCTACTCTCGCCTGCCCACTTCCGACTACCCCTATGACGACGCCCCCTGTCAGCAGGAAGTAGCCAGAACCGAGTCGACGCCCCTGACAACATTATATTAAGCAAAAGGTCGGAATGTTGGGCTGGCAGGAAGGGCTACTAAAGATGGCGAAAGTTCCTGCCACAAGACCTGAGCTCAGACAGGAGAACAAAGGCCCAAGCAGGAATCTGAGACCCCCGCCCCGGGCTCCCGTGGACCAATGGGATCCCGATGAGCAGGCGGGATCTCCAAATAAGGGAAACTTCCAAAAGACCCCTGAGCTTCCTCCGAGACCCCTTAAAAGCCCCCTCCTCCCTGCCTTGGGCGCGACTTCCGCCACTCTGCTTTCCAGAGTGGCGGAACCTCGTCTGAGGGTGCCCACCTCCTCCCGGCGCAACTTTCCTGGCTCCCCTTCTCCTGAGCCTTGAAACTTCGCCGGAGAGCGTTTTTAATAAATCTTGCCTTGCACCCACTTTGCCTGGTGTTGTGTTTATCTAGCCGGAAAAAACTTTACAATGGCAAGTGTATTCTTTAATCTCCATCACTTATTTCACCCATCCTGCTACCCACCTCCCCACTGGTAACCATTACTTCATTCTCTATAGTTAAGTCTTATTTCTTGAAGAGGAGTTAAGATGGCAGAGTAGTAGGAGGACCTTATGCTTGTCTCATCATTCAAGCACAGCTATATAATTATTAAATTGTTCTGACTACCCAGAAAATCAATCTGAGGACTGAGCGAACAAATTGCACAACTAAAGGGAGATAAAAAAAGTCATATTATTGAAGGTAGGAGGTATGGTGGTGTGATTTGGGGAAAAAAAAGAATCATGGGCACTGTGGAGGAGAAGGAGCACTGATTATAGATAGAGGTGAGAAAGAGAAATAAAGTAGCACACAGGGGATTGCACAAGAAATGCACTTCCCCAAAACCACTGATTGAGGAAAAAAAAAAAAAAAGAGGGATAGATTATCACAAGTTTCTACAAGAAACAGAGCTGAAAGACCAAAAAAGTTTTAGAACTTCACACCATCACCAGGGTTGAGTCTGTCTGGCACAGTGGTGCTCCTGTGGAGAAGGAGGGCAGAGGCCCAGGAGTGGACAACATGCTCTAAAGATCCCTTGGGTCACACTGGGGAAGACAGTCCCCTTCTTTGAGTGAATTTGGAAGAGGCAGCACTGCCGCTCAGAGGATAGCAGAGCCAGCAGATGCCATTGAGCAGCAGCCCCATTCGTTAGCATATGAGAAGAGACACCTGCTGTAGGCAGCTACCCTGGATGCCAGGTTTTGTTATGCTTTATCTTAAAATCCAAGCCCCAGCATGGTCATGCAATTGCTTTTCAGGGACAAAAAGTACCAGCCACATAAGCTATCAGAACTTCAACAGTCCCTTAAAATTTGGAGTTTTAAAACCCAGCTGTCTGCCTGAAGTAAAATATGGGAGCACTTTGTCACCACTGCTAGGTGGGCAGATGTTGTTGACACAGACAGGGTGAAGGCAGGAATCTGACAGTAGACTGGGACAAAAGAGGGGAAATTGATTATTTTTCTGTAAGGGTTTCATGAACAGTGACAGGTATAAATTCCTTTCTCTGGGGAAGAGAGCACCTCAATGCCATCCCCTCTTCCCCTCGATCAGTATGGACAAACTTCAGCAAGAGGCATGGCACACACAGTTGAGGCTTGAAGTGTTGAGACCAAGCCCTGCTCCGTGTGCTCTTCAGGTGCCCTTTTAATAAGATAAGTGTGATTGAGAGCCAGAACAGCAGCAGTCGCTTCCCCCAGAAGACCAACACAAACTCTCCATACACACCAGATATAATGATCATAGAGTGCCAAAAAACATCAGATCTAGTGAAAATAATACCATGTTCAGGCTTTCTTAGCATACAAAAGACAGAGACCTAGACAAAATACCAAGACAGAGGAACTCATACTGATGAAGTTATAGAATCTAGGTGAGGTTCGGTGGGCTGAGGTCTGGAGCCAATGACCAAGAAAGAATTCTTGAGACATCTTTGGTGCAAAATGGTGGTTTATTAAAGCACGGGGACAGGACCCATGGGCAGTAAGAGCTGCTGCCCCAGGTTGTGAGGGATGGCAGGTTTTATACCTTGCGGTTGGGGGAAGGTGAGGAGAAGGGATGGGAGGTTTCAACAGAGTTTTCACATGTTAAGGAGGGCCTACAAGATACCAGGGGTGGGGGGGAGGCCTTGCCCTTATGGCTTGATCAATGTTGTCTTTAGGTCAGGCATTAACATCAAGATAGTTGGAAGATTCTTGGTGGGGTGTTATGATCCTGCTATCATTTACATTCCCTTCTACCTCAGCCTCCTCCAGTTTATGGTGGGGAGAGAGACATTAGGGCTTCAGGAACTGAGAGTTATTTGCCTCTGGAAATTCGTGCTATTGATAAGGTAACCTCCCTGTTTAGATCTCTAGGACATCTGTAGAGCAAGGGAGATTCCTGTTCTGCAGGATTGTGATCCCTGCAAGTTAACTATTTATCGTTTTATGGCGGTCAGGGGTGTCTGAGGAATGCTACACATATTACGGAGGGGAGCGGGTGAAGAGGGGGTGCAAGGCGCCAGCTTTTGCTTTGTCCTCAGCCAGCCTCCTGCTCCCTCATCATTCCCCCATGAACAATTTTGACCCTTAAATCTTTAAGGTGGTTGAAGGTGGAAGGTCTCATCTTCTGTAACTTCTTCCTGCTGAATAGGGGCATAGAGCTGTCCCTACCTGCTCGGGTCAATATTGATCAGGGTAGGAACGTATAAGGGAGTTACGAAAGGTGGAGGCAGCTGAATCCAGCACTGACAGTGAAGAGGCGTCCTTGCGCGTGATAAGGATCATCTGTCGTGGTGAAGTCATTGCATCGATGGAGTCTCGACACCAAGAAGAGAAACATCGAACAAAGCAACATATTAAGGTCAATAAGGAGATAAGAATGAGAAGCCCGAAAAGGAGATTTGGCCATAGCCCTCCTCCAAACCAGGAACTTATGATTCACTGAGAGAGAAAAGGATCTTGTAGAGCCTTGATCTGGGTACTCCTATCTTTTATTAGTCCTGTGACATTTTTGTTTTAGTCTGGGATGTACACACAACATTCTGTTTGATAATTGCACATGTGCCACCCTGGGCTGCTGTCAGGACATCTAAGGCCATTCTATTTTGTAGGACTGCCTTGCGTATTTGTGAGACTTCGGTATTAAGTAGGGAGATGCTATTTAGTGAATCACTAAGTGCCCTTGTAGTGTATTTATTAAGGGCTTCTACATGCCACATGACATCCTCTAATCCCACAGATGGAGCAAAAATGGTTGCTAAGTGATCATCCCATGTAAAAACAGATCATGTCCATCTTTGCTTTAAATTGGGGAGATTATTATAGTCTTTGGCTTAAAATCTAATTGATCTGATATAAGGATTGCCACTCCTGCTTTCTTCTGATGTCCATTAGCATGGTAAATTCTTTTCCACCCCCTCACTTTAAATCTGGAGGTGTCTTCGGCTTAAAATGAGTTTCTTGGAGGCAACATATAGATGGGTTTTGTTTTTTTATCCATTCTGATACCCTGTGTCTTTTGACAGGGGCATTTAGCCCATTAAGCTGTCATCATCAAGACAGCATGGTACTGGCACAAAAACAGACACATAGATCAATGGAACAGAATAGAGAGCCCAGAAATAGACCCTCAACTCTATGGTCAACTAATCTTCGACAAAGCAGGAAAGAATGTCCAATGGAAAAAAGACAGCCTCTTCAATAAGTGGTGCTGGGAAAATTGGACAGCCACATGCAGAAAAATGAAATTGGACCATTTCCTTACACCACACACGAAAATAGACTCAAAATGGATGAAGGACCTCAATGTGAGAAAGGAATCCATCAAAATCCTTAAGGAGAACACAGGCAGCAACCTCTACGACCTCAGACGCAGCAACATCTTCCTAGGAACAACGCAAAAGGCAAGGGAAGCAAGGGCAAAAATGAACTATTGGGATTTCATCAAGATCAAAAGCTTTTGCACAGCAAAGGAAACAGTTAACAAAATCAAAAGACAACTGACAGAATGGGAGAAGATATTTGCAAATGACATATCAGATAAAGGACTAGTGTCCAGAATCTATAGAGAACTTAGCAAACTCAACACCCAAAGAACAAATAATCCAATCAAGAAATGGGCAGAGGACATGAACAGACATTTCTGCAAAGAAGACATCCAGATGGCCAACAGACACATGAAAAAGTGCTCCATATCACTCGGCATCAGGGAAATACAAATCAAAACCACAATGCGATATCACATCACACCAGTCAGAATGGCTAAAATCAACAAGTCAGGAAATGACAGATGCTGGCGAGGATGCGGAGAAAGGGGAACCCTCCTACACTGTTGGTGGGAATGCAAGCTGGTGCAACCTCTCTGGAAAACAGCATGGAGGTTCCTCAAAATGTTGAAAATAGAACTGCCCTATGACCCAGCAATTGCACTATTGGGTATTTACCCTAAAGATACAAACATAGTGATCCAAAGGGGCACGTGTACTCGAATGTTTATAGCAGCAATGTCCACAATAGCCAAACTATGGAAAGAACCTAGATGTCCACCAACAGATGAATGGATCAAGAAGATGTGGTATATATACACAATGGAATACTATGCAGCCATCAAAAGAAATGAAATCTTGCCATTTGCGACAACATGGATGGAACTAGAGCGTATCATGCTTAGCGAAATAAGTCAGGCGGAGAAAGACAACTATCATATGATCTCCCTGATATGAGGAAGTGGTGATGCAACATGGGGGCTTAAGTGGGTACGAGAAGAATAAATGAAAGAAGATGGGATTGGGAGGGAGACAAACCATAAGTGACTCTTAATCTCACAAAACAAACTGAGGGTTTCTGGGGGGAGGGGGGTTGGGAGAAGGGGGTGGGATTATGGACATTGGGGAGGGTATGTGCTTTGGTGAGTGCTGTGAAGTGTGTAAACCTGGTGATTCGCAGACCTGTACCCCTGGGTATAAAAATATATGTTTATAAAAAATAAAAAATTATTTAAAAAAAAATTGGGGAGATTAGCTGGAGTGGTGATGGTTTTCGTAATGTGCCCATGAATCCAGGCAAATACTAAGGTACAGTGACCTATACACCCTGGAGGAAAAGTCAGGGCCACAGGTTAGTTCCACATATCCAGTGGGTTCCGTTTGGTGCTGGCCATCTAATGTCAGGTCGCCTTACCCAATCAGTAGCAAACCAGTCAGTAGCCTGGAGTATTATTACTTGAGAACACATTTCTAGTGATAGCCATCCCAGATATCATGTATTATTTGCCCAAGTATCATATGTATGATTCTTTTGTTCCCAGCATAAAACTGCCTTTTGACTAAGCCTTCCAATCAGTGTGGGTATGAACCACGAATATGTATCCCAGATTTGATATACACCATCCTTAGTATAGCGATAAGAAGGGTTTTGTAACTTAGGCCCATATTTGATTGGGGAGTAATGGCTTGATAGCAATCCTCTTTCCTTCCAAATAGCTCCATGGGCATGTAGTACCAGGAAAGCATATTTGGAGTCAGTGTTAATATTTATTCTTAGGCTTTGGTAATTGCAAAGTGCTAGTAAGCACTATGGCATACCTAGCTTTTCTTATTCTTTCTATGAAAACTACTGTCATCAGAAAACCAACTGTCATTCGTATTTTTAACAGGGGCATCTTAAATCTGGCCATATAGAGTAAGCAAGATCAATAATCTCTGAACATTTTTGCTCTATAGAGAAAGAAGTACAGTGGTCAGGTTCAGGCATACAGGTAACTAGGTTTAAAGTTTGACAACTTTTAAGTATTATTTCTGGCATATCTGTTAGTGTAGCCCAGTATTTAATAAGTTGGCCTCCATCATCCATTGGTGGCCTTTGGCTTCTAAGACAAATCTGGGCCTGAGTGATGTCATTACAGTCAGGGAGTGTCCCATAGTGAGCTTTGAGGCTCTTTTTATAGGAGGGCTGTTCTAGGTTTCGCTAAAGCATCTGTTTGCAATTGCACCTCAACAGAGGTGACCTCTAGAATAAATATGACTAAGGGATGAAACCAATAAGAAGACCTTTGAGTGGTCCAGCCTTTACAATATCCTGATTACAGAGGATCACTGGCAAGTGAGAAAACTTGTCAAGAGATAAGGGGAGTCCCCCATGCATCATCCAATCCACTCGTAAAGAAAGTGGGGTCATCCATTGCCTCCACAAGTCCATAGTTAATCCTATGGAGTGTGGTATGCTGGCTTTTAGGCAATTTCATTATTCCAGCCACACATAAGGTGTTAGTTAAGTTATACAATTGTAGGGGAATCAATCCCATTTTCCAGTTGTTTAATCATGTGCCGTGGGGTCTGCTAATATCCCCACAAAATAATAAGATCGACTAAAGAAGCTATTGTGCAACTTTTCTGAAGTTTACCTCAAATTGTTTAGCTTAGGTAAACAACATTTAAAGACAATCAAATCTAGAATTTAATATCCATAAAGGCGTGTTACTAAAACAGAATTTTTCTCTCTAAAATAACCCTCATTTCCAGAGATAGCCAAATCAGGACTAATTCATTTGAGAAACAAGTCCAGTTTTAACAAACTTGGCCTATTATTTACATAAGCTCAGCAACAACAGCTGAGTGTGATCAAATAGATCTTTTAGAATCTGCTTTGCTGGAACTTTTTGTAAGGAATATCTAGGTTGAACTTTTAGTAGCCTCTCCGGGCCAGAAGCCAAGCCCTGTACTTGCCATCAGGCATGCCTGTAATACCTTTGGGCGAATTCCTCTTCCTGAGACTGCACCTACCAAGGAGTGACATTCTTTACTCACCTGGTGAGGCTGCTGGGAACTCTATAATCTTTTAGTTCATTTAGTCCCATGTTACTAATTCTGGTGAATGCAGATTTAGTCAGTTTTGGAAATTCTTACCCATTTCAGTTTTAGGATTTTCAAGTATATCAAATATCTGTATTTGTCCTGAAAGTCCTTTATATGAATCTCCTTGATAATAAAACTCATTAAGAATAAGAGAATTAAAACAATTATAAATGACAAAAACTCAGAATGGATATGGTTAGAGCTAAAGAGACACGGGAGTTTACAATTTAGCTGCAAGGAAATCAGGTTATTTCTGTGACACATAACATTTCCATAATTACAATATCAAGCGATGATCTCTCAAAACATTAAAACTTTAGGAAGTGCGTAGAATCTCTAGAATAGTTATAGTATTTTCCCAAATGTAATCCAAGGTTTATCATTGGTTCAGTAGTACTTCATGAGCAACTTCACATACCAAGGAAAAGCCTGAGTTAAAGAGATTTACAATTTAAATCTTGTCAACATTTGCTAAAATCTTAGAAAGTTTTGAAGCACATGCCTAAATATAATTGGGGATGTTAAACACCTGAAAAAAATAGGAACTGAATTTTTTGGGCAGGCAAAGAGAAAACCATTTACATTTTCTTAACAGCAGATCAATTAATCTAAGAAAACATTGTCCTTTTGAACAGAGACAATTTCAGTCTTGTACCAATGTACCTTTAAAACCCATTCATTTCAATCTTAGTCCATTCTTGACCATAACTAAAATTCCTTTTCTGAAGATATCCCTTCACAAACCTTCTACAACTTTCCTTTGCATTCAGGTTTTGTCCCAAGCCATTTCCTTCCAAACAACCTTCTCATTTAGGACAAAATTACCTTCCCTTACCTTCAACAAAATGTATTCCCATTCCTTAAATCTTTCTTACACATCTCCTACTTTCCTACATACAGAGTTGTTTCCCTTATTTCCATCAGTCTTAGTTACACTAAACAGAACTTTGTATTCTTAGAAACACCTTTAGTTATTAACCAATTGTGAACTGTTACAACAGAATTCCTCAGGTGGCAAATTTATGAATCAGTTAAGTGGAAAACAAGTTTACCAGCAGATTTAAATACTCTTAGTTTCTTTGCAGTAAGAAGTCAAAAGCACATACCCACATCCAGTAATTAATGACTTAGCATTTTATCCTGTTTGGTTAAGATATAGATGTCCACAGTTCAATTCCATTTGTCATCCAAGCAAAACTTTAAAACTTTCAGGTTACCAAAGACTTTGAACGCTACTTTAGCAATTACCCATTGGAACTTTGAGACAGACAATTAACCATCAGTTTAGTCGTTTATTTGATAACAAATTTTAATAAATAACACAAGCTTATTTGACCTTCAATAAACGTTGATAGAATAAAAGCTTCACATTTACTGCTGTAACTTCAAAGACGCATCTTATCTTAATTAAACCAACAAACTTAACTTAGTTTCAATAGTGATTCACGTTCCACCTGGGCCCACTCCACCTTGAATGTTTACCTGAGACATGCGTGGGAAGATCTGGAGTGGGGAGGTGTTAGGTCCAGGGGGTGCTCTTCTTGCTCCTTGACAGTGAAGAGAGAAGGAGCTGTGGTGCATGATCTAGAGACTAGTCATGCAGGCTGCACGCACGTTGGTGCAGAAACAGAAGGGGGAAACAGAGGAAACAAAGTGCTGCCAGGAGACAGAGAAAAGATTCCCGGTTTTAGAGCTCATAAACCCCAACAGAGGAGCAGACACCATGCTTTCCACCAGCAAGGGGGGGAGGGGTTAAGCAGTCCAAGTCAGACCAGAGAACACAGGGAAACTTCCCCGAAACAAAGAGAATTTCGGCAGCTGCTTGGAAATATTCCTGATGGTCTCTATCTCGAGTTAGACTAACCCCAGTTGGCTCCAGTTATAGCCATTAACACGGGAAGTGAGTGAGGGAGAAGCTCCCACATCTATTAGGAGAAACAGAGAGAAATAAAGCCAGAGTCCCCTTTGTTAGGGATGGCCCAGCAACCTGGGTTTACTAGAAGAAGGCTTATTTATGTAATTATCATCGAATATGTCAGGAGAAAGTTTACTGGCTGACTCATTTGAGCAAACACATTCCACAAAAGCCCCTTATTCAGGGTCCTGGTGCAGAGCAATGAAGGCCTAGGTATGAGCAATGCAGGCACCCTAGGTTCATTTGCCCTGTTTCCTGCAGAGGAGATCTAACTGATGGATCCCACTGAGGCCATGCAGTGTTATGACTCCTGGGTGGCGTCCCACGCAGGATATGTCAGAGGTTCCCATGTGTCAAAAGCGACGGGAGGCATCCCTCAACAAAAATCACTATTGATCACCATCCTGCCTTCCCTGGGAAGGCATTCCTGCCATAAAAGGCCCTCGAGGGGTGCCCGCGTCCCTCTACTTCCCCATCGCATCCTAGGCTGCTGATGAGTGCCTGGTGAATGGACCAAAATGCTGTGCCATGCCATGCCATTGTCTGTCCTGAAGACTGCATACTGTTTTGCCATATTAACCCATGGAAATACTAGAAAAGTTTGGCAAAAGGAAATTACCCAATTTCATAGCTTTAGGCAGTTTGTAGAAGACACTGACAAGAAACAGTAAAGACTGAAATCCATCATGGTCTATGCAACATTCCAATATATGTGGTCCTTACAGCCAACTTCCCTAGGAAACGGTCTCCGGTTGCGTTTTAATTCAGTCAGGTACTGGTTTTGGCCAGCTCCCAGTGGAGGTCCTGCAGCCAGAAGTGGCTAGACCAGGGATGTGGAGGGGATCACATTAGATCAATCAGGAGGAAACCTCACATGGGAGTCTTAAGATTGGCAGCCGTCCTGGTGACTTAGGTGGCTGTCCCGTGCCCAAGAGAGACAACTTTCCATAAGAACAGGAATAAAGAGAGGCCATCAAGTTTCTGGGTCTTATTGCCATTCAGGCCAAGGTACTAACTTACAGTCAAAAGGCAGACGCTCTCCTCCCCGTAGAGTAGCCACGGGCTAGAGGATTACAGCCTGAGCAATTGACATGCAAGTGTTCCAATAAGACCATACTCCTTGAAAAGCCCTGAAATGAGTAAAGGAAAAAGAGAGAAAGTACTCACCAATTTTGCACTGAAGCTCAGAGTCCAAATGTAAAGACTCACAGCCCCACGTTGGGCTCCATATGATGAAGTTCTAGAACCTAGGTGAGGTTCGGTGGGCTGAGGTCTGGAGCCAATGACCAAGAAAGAATTCTTGAGACATCTTTGGTGCAAAATGGTGGTTTATTAAAGCACGGGGACAGGACCCATGGGCAGTAAGAGCTGCTGCCCCAGGTTGTGAGGGATGGCAGGTTTTATACCTTGCGGTTGGGGGAAGGTGAGGAGAAGGGATGGGAGGTTTCAACAGAGTTTTCACATGTTAAGGAGGGCCTACAAGATACCAGGGGTGGGGGGGAGGCCTTGCCCTTATGGCTTGATCAATGTTGTCTTTAGGTCAGGCATTAACATCAAGATAGTTGGAAGATTCTTGGTGGGGTGTTATGATCCTGCTATCATTTACATTCCCTTCTACCTCAGCCTCCTCCAGTTTATGGTGGGGAGAGAGACATTAGGGCTTCAGGAACTGAGAGTTATTTGCCTCTGGAAATTCGTGCTATTGATAAGGTAACCTCCCTGTTTAGATCTCTAGGACATCTGTAGAGCAAGGGAGATTCCTGTTCTGCAGGATTGTGATCCCTGCAAGTTAACTATTTATCGTTTTATGGCGGTCAGGGGTGTCTGAGGAATGCTACACATATTACGGAGGGGAGCGGGTGAAGAGGGGGTGCAAGGCGCCAGCTTTTGCTTTGTCCTCAGCCAGCCTCCTGCTCCCTCATCAATACCAAAAGAAAGGACAAGAAGAGGTCATGACCAAGGAGCTAATCAAAATAAATATAAGTAATATGCCTGAACCAGATTTTAAAGCAATAATCATAAGGATACTAGCTGGGCTTAAGAAAAGCTTAGAAAAAACAACAACACAATAACAACAGACAGAACTTTACAACAGACATAAAAGTCCTAAAAACAAGTCTGACCAAAATAAAAAGTATTATAACTGAGATGCAAAACTAACTGGATATAATGACTACAAGGATTGAATAAGCAAAGGATCAAATAAGTAGAAGATAAAATTATGGAAAATAATGAAGACAAAAAGAAGAGGGATTGTAAAATATTGGATCACAAATGTAGGCTTAGAGAAATCAGAAACTCCATAAAAGGATAATAACACTCATGTCATAGAAGTCTTAGGGTATAGGTTTATTTGAGAAACTTATAGCTGAAAACATGCCTAACCTGAGGAAATAGAAAGTCAACACCAAGATATATCATAGTATAATTGACAAAATACAGAGATAAGAAAACAATCTTGAAAGAAACAAAGGAAAAGAAATCCTTATCCTACAAGGAAAAAAAATTAAGTTAGCAGCAGAACTCTCCACAAAAACACAATAGGCCAGAAAAGAACAGCAAGATATTTTCAACATATGAATATACAAGAAAAATATGTGCCAAGAATACTTTATCCAATAATGTTGTTATTCATAATTGAAGGAAGGATAAAGAGTTTCCCAGACAAACAAAACTAAGAGTTCATGGTCACTAAAACATCTCCCAAGAAATATTAAAGAAGATTCTTTAAGTGGGAAAGAAAGACCAAAGACAACAAAGATTAGAAAAGAAGAGAGAAAATGGAGAAAATCTCCAGAAACAATGACTTTACAGGTAATACAATGGAACTAAATTTGTATCTATCTATCAATAATCACTCTGTTTAATAAATGGACTAAGTTTTCCCATCAACACATATACAATGTCAGAATGGATTTAAAAAAAAAAAAAAACAAGACCCATCTATATGCTGCCTACAAGAGATTCATTTTAGACCTAAAGACATCTGCAGATTCAAAGTGATGGGATGGAGACACAGTTATCATGCAAGCAATGTCAGAAGAAAACTAGAGTAGCAATACTTATATCAGAATAACTAAATTTTAAACCAAGGACTATAATAAGAGATGAAGAAGGGCACTATATCATAATAAAGGGGACTATGCAACAATAGATCTAACAATTGCAAATATTTATATCCACACATTGGGAAGCCCATATATATAAAACAATCAATAACAAACAAAAAGGAAATCACTTAACATAATGCAATAATAGTAGGGGATTTTAATGCCCCAGTAACATCAATGGATGGATTATCTAAGCAGAAAATCAACAAGGAAATAGTAGTTTTGAATGACACACTGGACCAGATAGACTTCACAGATATATTCAGAATATTTCAACCTAAACCATCAGAATACACATTCTTCTCAAGAGCATATGGGACATTCCCCAGAAGATCACATATTGGGTCACAAATCAGGCCTCAACAAGTACAAAAAGATGGAGACCATACCATACATATATTCTCACCACAACACTATGAAACTTGAAGTCAACCAAAAGATAAACTATGGAAAGACCATGAATACATGGAGTTTAAAGAACATCCTATTAAGGAATGAATAGGTTAACCAGGAAATTAAAGAAGAAATTAAAAAAAAAAATACATAAAGGCAAATGAAAATGAAAACACAACAGTCCAGAACCTTTGGGATGCAGCAAAGGCAGTCCCAACAGGGATGTATATAGCAATACAGGCTTACCTCAAGAAGCAAGAAATGTCTTAAATATACAACCTAACCTTCCAACTAAAGGCACTAGAACAAGAACAGCCAGTAAAGCCTAAAGCCAGCAGAAGAAATAATACAGATTAGAGCAGAAATAAATGATTAGAAACAAACAATGGCAACAAGAACAAAACAGTAGAACAAATCAATGAAACTATGAACTAATCTTTGAAAGAATTTTAAAAAATTATAAAACACTAACCAGACTCAGAAGGAAGAGAAAGGACTGAAATAAAATCGCAAGTGAGAGAGGAGAAATCATAACCAACACTGCAGAAATACAAACAATTAGAGAATATTGTGAAAAATTATATGCCAACAAATTAGGTTATCAGAAGGAAATGGATAAATTCCTAGAAACATGCAAACTACCAAAACTGAAACAAGAAGAAATGGAAAATTTGAATAGACCTATAAACAACAAAGGAACTGAATCAGTAATCAAAAACACCCAAACAAACAAAAGTCCAGGACCATGTGGCTTCCCAAAAGAATTCTACCAAGCACTTAAAGAAGAATTAATACCCGTTCTTTTCAAATCATTCCAAAAAATAGAAATGGAAAGAAAACTTCTAAACTCGTTCTATAAGGCCAGCATTACCTTGATTCTAAAACTAGAAAAACACCCACCAGAAAGTAGATTTATAGGCCAACATGCCTGATGAGTATGGATGCAAAATTTCTCAGCAAGATACTAGCAAATTGAATCCAACACTACATTAAAAGAATTATTTACCATGATCAAGTGGGATTTATTCCTGGGCTGAAGGAATGGTTCAATATTTCCAAATCAATCAGTGTGATACACCAAATGAGTATAAGAAAAGATAGAAACCATATTATCCTCTCAATAGATGCAGAAAAAAATCATTTAACAATACATGGCATTCATTCTTGATAAAAACCCTCAACAAAGTAGTGATAGACAAACATACCTCAAAATTATGAAAGCCATCTATGAAAGACCCATAGCTAATATCATTCTCAATGGGGAAGAGCTGACAACTTTTCCTCTACAGTCAGGAACAAGACAAGGATGTCCAGTCTCACCACTGTTATTTAAAACAGTACTGAAAGTCCTAGCCTCAGCAATCAGACAACTAAAGAAATAAAAGGCATTCAAACTGGCAAGTGAGAAGTGAAACATTCCCTATTTGCAGATGGCATGATACCCCATATAGAAAACCTAAAATATTCCACACAAAAATTCTTAGGACTGATACATGAATTTAACAAAAATGTAGAATACAAAAATCAGCGTACAGAAATCTACTGAATTTTTCTACACCAATAATGAAGCAGCAAAAAAAAAAAGAAAAGAAATCAATGTGATTCATTGCAATTGCACCAAAAACCATAAGACACTTAGGAATAAACCTAATGAAAGAGACAAAATAACTGTACACTGAAAACTGTAAGACACTGAAGAGATAAATTGAAGTTGACACAAAGAAATGGAAAACTCTCCATCCACATTGATTGGAAGGACAAGTATTGTTAAAATGTCTATACTACCCAAAGTAATCTACACATTTAATGCAATCCTTATCAAAATACCACCAGTGTTTTTCATAGAACTACAACAATATTAAAGTTTGTATGGAACCACAAAAGACACAGAATAGCCAAAGAAATCCTGAAAAACAAAAAGCAAAGCAGGAGGCAACACACTTCTGGACATCAAGCTATATTACAAAGCTGTAGTCATTAAGACAGTATGGTATTGGCACAAACACAGACACATAGATCAGTGGAACAGAATAGAAAACCCAGAAATGAATGCACAGCTATGCAGTCAACTAATCTTCAACAAAGCAGGAATGAATATCCAATGGGAAGAAAAAAAAAAACTCTTCAACATATGTTGCTGGAAAAACTAGACAGCAACATGCAGAAAGAAAGAAACTGGACCACTTTCTTACACCATACACAAAAATAAATGCAAAATGGATAAAAGACCTAAATGTGAGAGGCAGGGAACCATGAAAATCCTAGAGGAGAACAAAGGGAACAACCTCTTTGACCTTGGCTGCACCTGTTTCTTACTAGATGCATTGCCAGAGGCAAGAGAAACAAAAGCAAAAATGAATGATTGGGAATTTATCAAGATAAAATCATCTGCACAGTGAAGGAAACAATCAACAAAACTGAAAAGCAACCTATAGAATGAGAGAAGGTATTTTCAGATGACATATCTGATAAAGGGTTAGTATCCAAAATCTGCAAAGAACTTATCAAACTCAACACCCCCAAAAAACAAATAATTCTGTTAAGAAATGGACAGGATATGGATAGACATTATTCCAAAGAAGACATACAAAGGCCAACAGACACTTTGAAAAAATGCCCAATATCACTCATCATCATTGAAATGCAAATCAAAAGTACGATGAGATACCACCTCATACCTGTTAAAATGGCTAAAATTAACAACACAAGGAACAATCAATTTTGGCGAGGATGTGGAAACTGGGAAACACTCTTACACTGTTGGTGGAAATGTAAACTGGTGCAGTCACTCTGGAAAACAGTATGAAGGTTCCTAAGAAACTTAAAAATAGAACTACCCTATGATCCAGGTATTGCATTACTAAGTATTGACCCAAAGGATACAAAATACAGATTTGAAGGGGCACATGCACCCTGATGTTTATATATTTATAACAGCATTATCAACAAAGCCAAACTATGGAAAGAGTCCAAATGTCCATCAACTGATGAATGGATAAAGAAGTTGTATATATACAGCTTTTTTATCAGTATATATACACAGTATATATGGATATATATCCATATATATATATATCCATATATATATATCCATATATGTATCCATATATACTGTATACATAGCTGTGTGTGTATATATAGAATATTAGTCATCAAAAATAATGAAATCTTGCCATCTGCAACAACATGGATGGAGCTAGAGTGTATTATGCTAAACAAAATAAGTCAGTCAAAGAAAAGTACCATAAGATGCCACGCATATGTGGAATTTAAGAAACAAAACAGATGAACAAAAGGGAAGGGGGGAAAAGGAGAGAGGGAAGCATTCCATAAGAGAGTCTTACCTATAGAGAACAAACTGAAGATATGGTATGTGGGGGGTTGGCTAAATGGGTGATATGTATTAAGGAGGGCATTTGTTGTGTTGAGTACGTGGTGTTACATATAAGTTATGAATTACCAAATTCTACTCCTGAAGCTAATATTACACTATATGTTAACTAACTTGAATTGAAATAAAAATCTGAAAAAGAAAAAAAAATAAAATAATAAAAACAAGTAATAATACTAAAATAATTGAGAATATGAAAAAGTAGCTAATATTGTTTTGGAAAATTAAGTAAAAATTTTATTTTTATTATTTTTTTAAAGATTTTATTTATTTATTTGACAGAGAGAGACAGCAAAAGAAGGAACACAAGCAGGAGGAGTAGGAGAGGGAGAAACAGGCTTCCCACTGGGCTCAATCCCAGGATCCTGGGATCATGACCTGAGCCAAAGGCAGACCCTTAATGACTGAGTCACGCAGGCATCCCTAGGTAAATATTTTAAACATTAATAGCATAATGTATCATTTTACATGCTAGATTATTTTTTAAAATTTTTGTGCGAGGTCCTAGGAATCAACAGTCCTCTCTATAAGAAGACTGAAAGAAAAAAAAAATAAAGAAAATGCTTATAATTTTTAACTTCATATATTGTATTCTTTGAGTTGATTTTTTTATAGTCCATATGTGTTTAGCTTAAATTTCTCTTCCATGTTAGGTTTATACTAGTTTTCCTTATTGTTTATATTGTTTGTTTCAGACATTCATTCATGCATTCATTCAACTATTCGCAGGGAGTATTTTTATGGTTGCCCCTGTGTTAATTCTTTCAGATGAAGGATAGTAAAAGAAAAAACACTTTTTCTCTACTTACAATACTTCTGATATTAACTACCTGGGGTTAGCACAGACTTCACAGGTTGAAGCTTAGAGTTCCACAAGATTGTCCCCCACCTAAGATGTCACTTGGAAGTTCAGGCCACTAGTGCTTCTGACCAACTGTCTATACATCAGGGGTTCCCACCCCCATCCTTCTTGGGTTTGATAAATTGTTAGGATAGTTCACAGGACTCAGGAAAGTACTTGCCACTTATTGAAAGAATATAACTTAGGGACAACCATTTGGAAAAGAGTTATAGAACAAAGTATGGGAAGAGGCAAGGACCTTCTAGGTCCTCTCCTGGCCTGCCACCTTCCAACCACTTTCATAAGTTCACCTACCAAGAAGCTCTCTAAACCACTTAATTTAGGATTTTTTAGAGGTTGCATTACATAGGCACAATTGATTAAATGATTGGCCACTGGTGTTTAAGTAAATCTCCAGCCCCTCCCCTCTTCCTGGAGATAATGAGTTGGAGCTGAAATTTCCAACCCTCTAATCACATAGTTGGTTCATTTGACAACCAGTCTCCATTCTATGAGAATGCCCTCATTAGCATAAACTCCAGTATCATTAAACAGGGCTTATCAAAATTAACATTAATGCCCCTCTCATTTCTCATTATTTTCACTCAGGAAATTCTAAGGGATTTAGGACCTCTGTGCCATGGACAGGGGGCAAAGACCAAATATACATTTCCTATTATGTCACAGATTGTTAAAAAAAAAAAAAAAAGAAAGGCATGTCATATATATTAAGAGACCATATAGTTTAATAGCAGAGGATGGGATAGAAGGAAAGGAGATGACTAACATGAAACTATTGGAAACAATTTAAAATATAGAAGGAACTTACTCTTTAAATTAATATGTACATACATTAAAATTGATGCATCAAATTTAATTTTATTTGAAGATATATTTAATATAGTCTTTTAAAAACAGAAACAAAAAGAGAAAAAAAAATAGAAAATGAGAATCTGTTTCTTGGTTTGTCTTTTTTCCCTTGCTCATTTGTTTCTTAAATTCACCATATGAAATCATATGGACTTCTCTTTCTCTGACTGACTTTTTTTGATTAGCGTTATACTCTCTAGCTACATCCATGTTGTTTCAAGTAGCAAGATTTCATTCATTTATATGACTGAGTAATACTCCATTGTATATATACCACATCTTTATCCATTCATCAGTCAATAGACACTTGAGCTGATTCCAGGGTTTGACTATTGTAAATGATGCTGATATAAACATAGGGGTTCATGTATCCTTTTGAAATAGTGTTTTTGCATTTTGGGGAGTAAATATCCAGTAATGTAATTGTTGGGCCATAGGGTAGTTTTATTTTTATCCCTTTGAGGAAACTATTCTTCTTTGCACTGTGGTTGCACCAGTTTCCATTCCCACCAACAGTGCATGGGGTTACTTTTTCTCTGCATATCCTCACCAACAGTTGTCATTTCTTGTGTGTGTGTGTGTGTGTGTGTGTGTTTTAATTTTAGCCATTATGACAGGTATGAGGTGATATCTCATTATAGTTTTGATTTGTACTTCTGTGATGATTAGTGATGATGACCTTGTTTCATGAATCTGTTGGTCATCTGGTTATCTTCTTTGAAGAAATATCTGTTCAAGTCTTTTGCCCATTTTTAATTGGATTATTTGGTTTTGGGGCATTGAGTTATATGAGTTTTTTATGTATTTTAGATACAAACCCTTTATCACATGTCATTTGCAAATATTTTGTCCCATTCAGTAGGATGTCTTTTAGTTTTGTTGATTGCTTCCTTGGCTGTGAAGAAGCTTTGTATTTTGATGTAGACCTGATAGTTTATTTTTTATTTTGCTTCCTTGCCTCAGTAGGTTTATCTAGTAAGAAGTTGCTACAATGTCCAAAAGGTTACTGCCTGTGTTTTCTGCAAGGATTTTCATAATTTCATATCTCACATTTAGGTCTTTAACCCAGTTTGAGGGTTTTTTGTTTTTGTTTTTGTTTTGTTTTGGTGCATAGCATAAGAAAGTGGTCAAATAAATAAATAAATACATAAGTGAAAGTGGTCCAGTTTACTCTTTTTTATGTTGCTCTAGTTTTCCCAACACAATTTATTGAAGAGACTATTTCCCATTTTATATCCATTCCTCTTTGTTGAGATTAACTGACCACATAATTGTGAGTTTATTTCTGGGTTTTCTATTGTATTCTATTGATGCATTTTTCTATTTTTATACTGATACTATATTTTAATTACTACTACTTTGTAATATAACTTTAAGTCTGTGATTGTGACTCCACTACAATTTTTTTTTTTCAAGATTGCTTTGGCTCTTTGAGGTCTTTTGTGATTCCATACAAAATTCAGTATTGTTTGTTGTAGTTCTATGAAAAATGCTATTGACATTTTGATAGGGATTACATTAAATGTGTAAATTGCTTTGGATAGTATACTCATTTTCACAATGTTTCCTCTTCCAAATCCATGAACATGGAATGTCTTTCCATTTCCTTGCATTGTCTTGAATTTTTTTCATCAATGTTTTATAGCTTTCAGAGTATAAGTCTTCCACCTTTTTGGTTAAGTTTATTCCTAGATAACTAGAAATTGTTGTCCTGTTGTAAATGGGATTGCTTTCTTAATTTCTCTTCCTGCTGCCTCATTATTAGTGTATAAGAATGCAAAAGATTACTGTACATTGATTTTGTATCCTGTAACTTTATTGAATTCATTTATCCAATCTAGAATTGTTTTTAGGTGAAGTATTTAGGTTTTTCTATATTTAGTACCATGTCATTTGCAAATAATGAGAGTTTTATTTCTTCATTACTAATTTTCATGCCTTTAATTTCTTTTTGTTGTCTGATTGCTGTGGCTAAGATTTCCAGTACTCTGTTGAATAAAAATGGTGAGAGTAAACATCTTGTCATGTACCTAAACTTCTGGGAAAAGTTCTCACGTTTTCACAGTTGAGTATGGAATTAGCTGTAGGTTTTTCATCTAAGGCTTTTACCATGTTGAGGTATGTTACTTCTAGACTTACTTTATTGATGGTTTGTATCATGAATGGATGTTGTCCTTTGTCAAAAGATTTTTCTGCATCTATTGAAATAATCATATGGTTTTTATCCATTCTCTTATTGATGTGATGTATCACATTTTTTTGCTTTGTGACTATTGAACCACTTGATCATGGTCAGTGATTTCTTTAATGTATTGCTGCATTTGCTTTGTGAATATTTTGTTGTGGAAACACACACACAAAGGGTATCTTTTTTTTAAGATTTTATTTATTGATTTGACAGACAGGGATTACAAGTAGGCAGAGAGGCAGGCAGAGAGAGAGGAGGAAGCAGGCTCCCCACTGAGCAGAGAGCCCAATGCGGGGCTTGATCCCAGGACCCTGGGACTATGACCTGAGCCGAAGGCAGAGGCTTTAACCCACTGAGGCACCCAGGTGCCCCCAAAGGGTATCTTTTGAAGTTCAACAATTCTGTCTTTCAAAAAGTCACTGATTCCACTTGTTTTTAAGAGTACTAAAAAATAAACAAGCAGCTGCCACCTCTCCAGGTGAGTAGCAATTAAAAACATCATTCTTTAATATTTCAGAAACATAATAATGAGCACCTTTTTTCTAAAATTTTATTTATTTATTTGACAGACAGAAATCACAAGTAGGCAGAGAGGCAGGCAGAGAGAGAGCAGGGGAGAGGGGTAAGCAGGCTCCCTGCTGAGCAGAGACCCCCAATGCAGGGCTTGATCCCAGGACCCTGAGACCATGACCCAATCCGAAGGCAGAGGTTTAACCCACTGAGCCACCCAGGCACCCCCCTTTTTTAAAAAATATTTTATTTATTTATTTGACAGACAAGTAGGCAAAGAGGCAGGCAGAGACAGAGAGAGGGGTAAGCAGGCTCCCCACTGAGCAGAGAGCCCGATGCAGAGCTTGATCCCAGGACCCTGGGATCATGACCTGAGCTGAAGGTAGAGTCCTTAACCCACTGAACCACTCAGGCGCCCCCAATAATGAGCACCTTTTTACAAAGAATATATCCCTCCTCACTACTGAAATTTAAGTGAAAACTATAAATAGACCAATAGTGAAAAATCACACAGTTGAGCGCCTTGACTACTAATAAGAAAGGCAGTTGGTAGTGCAAAGTCAGCTTTATGTAAGAAGCAGAACTGCCATTTGTGACCAGACTATGGGCAGTCAAAAAATACAACATTATAAGTTTCCCTTCATTCTATTCTTTCCTTGGCTTCTCCCTTTCATGTTTTTTTTTTTTCCTTTTTCAGATTTTTTTCTCCACACAACCAAAGAATTTTGATAATGAAGCCAAGTAAGGGAAAGTTACGAGGAAAAAAAAAAAAGGAAATAGCTAATGTTCTTAAATAGAAAAATAATCTATATTCTATTATGCTTCATTTTTTAATAAGACCCAGTAAATGCCTCCTCAAGATATCTTGCAGTTTAAATAAAAATAACATGCCCACCTGGAGTATTTTTTTTAAGTAAGCATAAATCAAAAGTCACAATTCCATGATATTTTACAAGGTGAACCTACCTATGTGCCCACTACCCACATAAATAAATAAATATTACCTGCTTCACAAAAGCCCCTTTATATTCTTAAAGTTAACCACTGTCATGCATTTTACCACCATAGGTAAGTTTTTTTTTTATGTTTTTGACTTTTATATAAATGACTTTATATATAAATGTATTATTTTTGTCAAATATGTTTTCCCCATTATTCTGTTTTGTGATGCAGCCATGTTTGTTGCATGTATAAGTAATATTTTCATTGTTATTGCTGTATAGTATTCCATTTTATGAATATGTCAGAATTTACTAATTTTATTATTGATGGACATTTTATATGCGCCCAGTTTTGTCTTTTATGAATGGTGTTTTTATGAACTTTCTTAAACTTGTCTCTTGGTGAACATATGTACTTATCTGTCAGGTATATATTTGAGAATGAAATTGCTGAGTCATAGTATAATCTCATGCTTGTCTTTAGTAGACTTTGCTTTTGCAGGCAATATTGAATGGTTCCTGATAGATTTGGGGGAAATTTTTTGGCTCCAATACATGACATAAATATCTTTCAGCAAGACACAAGTATTCTCTGAAACTCAGGGATCATAAATAAGAATAGTGAATATGATTCATATTCATTCACTCATTAATTCAACAAGCTTATGATAAGCAATTAACATGTTAAGCACAGTGCCAAGCATTAACAGTACAACATTGAAGAAAGCAACCTCTGATCTCACCAACTACAATTCTATTAAAATCACTTATACATAGCAAAAAACACAGAAGAAAACCTTTGCGATCTTGTGCTATGGGGCAAATTGCCCCACCTTCAAATTCATATTTTGAAGTCTTAACCCACAGCTCCACAGAGTATGAATGTATTTAGAGATAGGGCCTTTAAAGAAGTAATTAAGGTAAAATGAAGTCATATGAGCAGGACTCAACTTAATATAACTGGTGTCTTCATAAGAAGACTAAAAAGAGGAAATTAAAATACAGACATATGAATGCACAGAGCAAAAATCTTGGAAGGGCACAGTGATAAGCTCTCAACTATAAGCCAAGGAGAGAGGCCTCCTAGAAAAAACCAAACCAGGTGGCTAACACATTGATCTTGGACTTGTAGCCTCCAGAGCTGTGAGAAAATAAATTTCTGTTGTTTAAGTCACTCATTCTGTGATATTTTATTATGGTAGCCCTAGAAAACTAATACACCCCATTGTAAGTAAACAGTTTTTGGATATGACAACAAGATCATGATGCACACAGAAAAAAAAAAAATCATGAACTGACTTAATCAAAATTTTTAAAGTTCACTTTATGAGAAGGAGTTAAATGAATTGAAAGCAAACCACAGAGTGGGAAAAATATATTTGAAAATTGTATTTCTGACAAAAGAGTTATTAGGTATGTATATTTTTTAACCTGAGAGGCTCAGTTGGTTGAACGTCTGACTCTTTTTTTAATTAACATATAATCTATTATTTGTTTCAGGGTTACAGGTCTGTGATTCATCAGTCTTACACAATGCAGCACTCACTGCAACACATACCTCTCCAATGTCTATCACCCAGCCACTCCATCCCTCGCACCCCCCTCCAATCAAGCAACCCTCAGTTTGTTTCCTGAGATTAATAGTCTCTTATGGTTTGTCTCCCTCTCTGGTTTCTTCTTGTTTCATTTTTCTCTCTCTTCCCCTATGATCCTCTGCCTTGTTTCTCAAATTCTACATATCAGTGAAATCATATGATAATTGTCTTTCTCTGACTAACTTATTTTGCTTAGCATAATATTCTCTAATTCCAAACACTTTGTTGTAAATGGCAAGATTTCATTTTTTGGATGATTGCATAATATTAAATTGTATATGTATATCACAACTTCTTTACCCATCCATTCATCTGTCAGTGGACATCTGAGTTCTTTCCATAGTTTAGCTATTGTGAGCATTGCTGCATAAACAATGGGGCGCAGTTATATACCTTAGGGTATATACCCAGTAGGGCAACTGCTGGGTCATAGGGTTGTCCTATTTTAAACTTTTTGAAGAACCTCCATACTGTTTTCCAGAGTGGCTGTACCAGCTTGCATTCCCACCAACAGTGTAAGAGGAATCCTCTTTCTCTGCATCCTTGCCAAAATTGGTTGCTTTCTGTGTTTTTAATTTTAGCCATTCTGACAGGTGTGAGGTAGTATCTCATTGTGGTTTTGATTTTTATTTCCCTGATGCCGAGTGATGTTGAGCACTTTTGCATGTGCCTGTTAGCCATTTGGATGTCTTCCTTGCAGAAATGTCTGTTCATGTTTTCTGCTCATTTCTTGATTGGATTATCTGTTCCTTGGGTGTTGAGTTTACTAACTTCTTTATAGATTTTGGATACAGCTTTTTATCAGATATATCATTTGCAAATATCTTCTTCCATTTTATTGGTTGTCTCTTACATTTGTCAACTATTTCTTTTGCTGTGCAAAAACTTTTTATCTTTATAAAGTCCCAATAGTTTGTTTTTGTCCTTGGTCCCCTTCCTCTGGTGATGTGTCCAGGAAGAAGTTCCTGCAGCTGAAGTCAGAGAGGTTGCTGCCTGTGTTCTTCTCAAGGATTTTGATGGATTCCTGTTGCACATTTAGGTCTTTAGTCCATTTTGAATTTGTTTTTGTGAATGGCGTAATAAAGTGGTCCAATTTCATTCTTCTGCATTTGGCTGTCTAATTTTCCCAACACCATTTGTAGAAGAGATTTTTTTTTCCATTACCTATTCTTCCCTGCTTTGTCAAAGATTCATTGATCATAGAGTTGAGAGTCCATTTCTGAGTTCTCTGTTCTGTTCCATTGATCTGTGTCAGTTTTTGTGCCACTACCACACTGTCTTAATGATTACAGGTTTGTAATAGATCTTCAAGTCCAGAATTGTGATGCCACTAGCTTTGCTTTTCTTTTTCAACATTCCTCTGTCTATTCGGGGTCTTTTCTGGTTCCATACAAATTTTAGGACTCTTTGTTTCATTTCTTTGGAAAAAGTTGATGATATTTTGATAGGGATTGCATTGAATGTGTAGATTGTTGTAGGTAGCATAGACATTTTAACAATATTTTTTCTTCCAAACTATCACCGTGGAATGTTTTTCCGTTTCTTGTCTCTTCCTTAATTTTTCCATAAGGATTCTGTAGTTTTTTATCCTTTCCCTCTTTGATTAGATTTATTTCTAGGTATCTTATGTGATTTGGTGCAATTGTAAATGGAATCAACTCCTTAATTCCTTCTTATGTCTTATAGTTGGTGTATAGAAATGCAAATGATTTTTGTTGCATTGATTTTGTATCCTGCCACTTTGCTGAATTCCTTTATGAGTTTTAGCAATTTTGGGGTGCAGTCTTTAGGGTTTTCCACATTACGTATCATATAATCAATAAAGAGTGAGAGTTTGGCTTCTTCTTGCTGATTTAGAAGGCTTTTATTGTTGTTGTTGTTGTTGTTGTTTTTGTTGTTCCTAATTGCTAAGGCTAGGACTTCTAGTAATATACTGAACAGAAATGGTGATAGTGGACATCCTTGTTGTGTTCCTGTGCTTAGGTGAAAAGCTGTTTTTCCCAGTTGAGAATGATATTTGCTATGGTTTTTCATAGATTGCTTTTATGATATTGAAATATGTGCTCTCTCCCCCGAGATGGTGAAGAGTTTTAATCAAGAATGGATGCTGTACTTTTTCAAAAGTTTTTCTGCATCTATTGAGAACATCTTACAGTTCTTGTCCTTTCTTTTATCAATATAGTGTATCACATTGATTGATTTGCAATTGAACTAAACTTGCAGCCCAGGAATAAATCTCACTTGGTTATGGTGAATAATCCATTTAAGGTACTGTTGGCTCCTATTGGCTAGTACTTTGGTGAGAATTTTTGCATCTGTGATAATCAGGGATGTTGGTCCATAATTCCCCTTTTTGGTGGGGTCTTTGTCTGGTTTTGGGATCAAGGTAATGCTGGCCTCATAAAATGAGTTTGGAAGTTTTCTTTCCATCTCTATTTTTTGAAACAGTTTCAGAATAATAGGTATTAATTCATTAAATGTTTGGTAGAATTCACCTGGGAAGCCATCTGGCCCTGAGCTCTTCTTTTTTGAGAGATTTTTGATTACTGTTTCAATTTCCTTGCTGGTTGTAGGTCTCTTTAGGTTTTCTATTTCTTCCTGAGTTTTGGTAGTTCATACCTCTCTGGGAATGCATCCAGTTCTTCCAGATTGTCTAATTTGTTGGCATATAGCTGCTCATAATATGTTCTTATAATTATTTATATTTATTTGGTGTTGGTTGTGATCTCTCCTCTATTCATGATTTTATTAATTTGGGTCATTTTTCTTGATAAGTCTGGCCAGAGGCTTATCAATCTTAATTCTTTCAACGAATCAGCTTCTAGTTTTGTTGATCTGTTCTACTGGTTTTTTTTGGTTTCTATTTCATTGGTTTCTGCTCTGATCTTTATAATTTCTCTTCTCCTGCTGGGTTTAGGCTTTATTTTCTGTTCTTTCTCCAGCTCCTTTAGGTATAAAGTTAGGTTGTGTATTTGAGTCCTTTCTTGTTTCTTGAGAAAGGCTGGTGTTGATATATACTTCCCTCTTAGGACTGTCTTTCCTGCATTCCAAAGGTTTTGAACACTTGTGTTTTCATTTGGATTCATTTCCATGAATTTCTTTAATTTCCTGGTTGACCCATTCATTCTTTAGCAGGATGTTCTTTAGCCTCCATGTATTTGAATTTTTTCCAACTTTCCTCTTGTGATTGAGTTCTAGCCTCAAATCATTGTGGCCCCAAAAATATGCAGGGAATGATCCCAATCTTTTAATAATGGTTGAGACCTGCTTTGTGCCCCAGGAAGTGATCTCTTCTGGAAAATGTTCCATGTGCACTAGACAAGAATGTGTATTCTGTTATTTTGGGATGAAATGTTCTGAATATATCTGTGAAGTCCATCTGGCCCAGTGTTGTCATTTAAGGCCCTCATTTCCTTGTCGATCTTTTACTCAGATTATCTGTCCATTTCAGTGAGGGGGTGTTAAAGTTCCCTACTATTATTGTATTATTGATGTTGTATTTCTTTGATTTTGTTATTAATTGGTTTATATCACTAGTTGTTCCCTTGTCAGGGGCCTACATATTTGAAATTGTTAGATCTTCTTGTTGTAGTGACCCTGTAAGCATGGTATAGTGTCCTTCCTCATCTCTTATTATTGTCTGTGGCTTAAAATCCAATTTGTCTGATACAAGAATTTCCACCCAAGCTTTCTTTTGATGTGTATTAGCATGATAATTGGTATTCCATCCCTGCACTTTAAGTCTCAGGATTTCTTTGGGTCTAAAATGAGTCTCTTGCAGATAGCATATTAATGGGTCTTGCTTTTTTATCCAATTTGATACACAGTGTTTTTTGATTGGGACATTTAGCCCATTTACATCCAGGGTAACTATTGAAATATATGTATTGAGTGCCATTATATTGTCTGTAAGGTGACTCTTTCTGTATATTGTCTCTGTTCCCCCTGGTCTATGTTATTTTGGGGCTCTCTCTTTGCTTAAAGGATCCCCTTCAATATTTTTTGTATAGCTGGCATAGTGATTGCAAATTCTTCTAGTTTCTGTTTGTCTTGGAAGATTTTTAAGTCTCCTTCTATTTTCAATGACAGTCTAGCTGAACATAGCATTCTTGGCTGCATATTCTTCTCATTTAGTACCCTGAATATATCATACCAGTTTTTTCTGCCTGCCAGGTCTCTGTGGATAGGTCTACAGTCGATCAGTATTTCTACTGTTGTAGATTACAGACCTCTTGTCCTGAGCAGCTTTCAGGATTTTCTCCCTGTCTCTGAGATTTGTAAGTTTTACTATTAGATGATGGGGGTTTATTGATTTTGAGGGGGTTTCTTTGAGCCTCCTGGAGTTGACGTCCATGTCCTTCTCCAAATTAGGGAAGTTCTCTGCTATAATTTACTCCAATATATATTCTGACCCTCTCTCTTTCTTACTCTTCTGGGAGCCCAATTATTCTAATATTGTTTCCAATTTATGGTATCACTTACCTCTCTCATTCTCCCTTTGTGATCCAGTAATTATTTATCTCTCTTTTTCTCACCTTCTTTATTCTCCATCATTTGGTCTTCTGCCTCATTTATCCTAGCACTTAGAGCCTCCATTTTATATTGCATCTCTTTAATAGCTTTTTTTCATTTCAACTCAGATTTTATTTATCCAAAAAAGGATTCTGTAGTGTCTTCTATGCTTTGTTCAAGCCCAGCTATTATCTTTGTAGTGTTATTCTGAACTCCAGTTCTGACTCATTACTAATGTCTATATTGATTAGGTCACTTGCAGTTGGTACCACCTCTTGTTCTATTCTTTGAGATGTGTTTTTCTGTTTTTTTAATATTGTCAATAGAATAACAGATGACTGAGAGAACAAAATGCTAAAAGGGTAACAACAACCTCAGAGAAATACACACTAATCAAACCAGAAGAGACCTGAACTTGGGGGGGGGTGGAGAAAAGAGAAAAAAAATATGATCAGCCTGGTGAATAAAAGAGAGCCATATACTGGATTTGGGGTGTATTTTAGTCTGTAGAAAAAACTGAATCACAAAATTTTAAAGAAAGAAAAAGTTATGTATGTACAAAAATAAAGTTAAATACAATGAAGGGGTGGGATATGACTATAAAAATGAAAATTTTTTAAAAAGCGTTTTAAGAAAGGAATTGGTTTTGCTTATTTGTGGAGCATAAGGAATAACACAGAGAACATGGGGAGATGGAGAGGATAAGGGAGTTGGGGGAAACTGGAGGAGAAGATGAATTACGAGAGACTGTGGACTCTGAGAAACAAACTAAAGGTTTTGGAGGGAGGTGGGAAGTTGGATGAGCCTGGTTATGGGTATTATGGAGGGCACGTATCGCATGGAGCACTGCACGTGGTGCATAAGCAATGAATTCTGGAACACTGAAAAGAAATTTTAAAAAAATAAATAAATAAATAGATAAGAAAAGAAAAGAATTGACAAGAAGTTTGTTGAAAAATTTAAAAAGACACAGAGAGAGAAAATGTGATTAGGTGGGTGACCAGAGCAGAGCCATAAACTAGGTTTAGGGTATATATTTTTTTCTGTTAGAAGGAACTGCATTCCAAAATTTTAAAGAAAGAAGAATCTATACATCTATCCAAAAAATAAGGTTAAGAACAATGAACGGTATACTATGATGTAAAGGTGAAAATTTTTTAAAAAATTAAGAAAGGAGTGTATAGGAAGTCAGTTGAAAAAAAGAAATAATAATTCAAAAAAAAAAAGAAAAAGAAAAAGAAAAAATAAAGAAAATTTAAAGAATTAAAGTTGAAAGACTAAAGAATCATGTGGGAAAGCCATGAGTTCTAAGAACTGTTGTTCTCTAGTGCTGGAGTTCTGTAGTTTTCATTGATCAGCAAACTTGGTCTTGGCTGGATGTTATTGCTGATCTTCTGGAGGAGGGGCCTGTTGAATTCATTCTCAAAAGTCTTTGCTTGAGGAGTAATTGCACCACCCTTGCCAGGGGCCAGGGTATGTAATCTGTTCAGGTTTGTTCTCTGGAGTTTTTGTTTCCTGGAGGCTTTACACACAGCTTTAGAGGATGAGAATGAAAATGACAACCTCCCAATTTCAGCCCCATAGGAGCTGAGAGCTTGGGGCCCCATTCCTCTGTGAGCGCTCAGAGAGCAGCAGTTAATCACTCCTGTCTCCCTCATCTCTGGCTGCACTCTGTTCTTGCCCGGCCTATGACCTAGTGTTTCTATATCTGGCACATGGCTCTGTTTGGAGTCTCCAAACCAAGCATATTCCTGTGGCATGCTCCCTTGCTACTCCTCTTAGGGGAGGAAGGGGGGAGTCCCCAGATCTTCTGCTTATTGGTTCCCTGCAGAGCTGTAGCCCAACTGTGCCATGGATCACAGTTTATAGGATCATGGTTTATGGCAACACTGAGCTGAGAGCCCACTCCTGGGCTCACACTTTGCAGCTGGCTTCCCAGTTCTGACATATGGAGCTCTGCCACACTCAGGCAACCCTGGTCTTTCTGTGACCCAAGAGGTCTTGAGACCACACTGTCCCAGCAAGTGTTCCACCCCCTGCTTAGACACCAGAGTTAAGTACCTCACTGAAGCAGACCTCTGAAAGATCCAATTTTGTGTTCCACTGGTCTCTATCACATGCCAGTAGCTGGCTGATGGAGGTTCCCTTCCCCCATGGTCTATCTTTTCATATATCACCATAGATTCACTTCTCTGCATGTCCTACCTACCAGAAAGTGGCCACTATTCTGTTCATAGAGTTGCTGTTATTCTTTCTTTTTAATTAATTAATTTATTTATTTATTTTCACCATAACAGTATTCATTGTTTTTGCACCACACCCAGTAATCCATGCAATCATGCCCTCTCTAATACCCACCACCTGATTCCCCCAACCTCCCACTCCTCACCGCTTCAAACTCCTCAGATTCTTTTCCAGAGTCCATAGTCTCTCATGCTTCACCCCCCCTCCAATTTCCCCCAACTCCCTTCTCCTCTCTAACTCCCCTTGTCCTCCATGATATTTGTTATGCTCCACAAATAAGTGAAACCATATAATTGACTCTCTCTGCTTGACTTATTTCACTACGCAAAACTCTTCCAGTCCCATCCATATTGCTACAAAAGTCGGGTATTCATCCTTTCTGATAGAGGCATAATATTCCATACTGAATATGGACAACATCTTCCTTATCCATTCGTTCATTGAAGGGCATCTTGGTTCTTTCCACAGTTTGGTGACCGTGGTCATTGCTGCTATATATATTGGGGTACAGATGGCCCTTCTTTTCACTACATCTGTATCTTTGGGATAAATAAACATTAGTGAAATGGCAGGGTCATAGGAAAGTTCTATTTTTAATTTCTTGAGGAATCTCCACACTGTTCTCCAAAGAAGCTGCACCAACTTGCATTCCCACCAACAGTGTAAGAGGGTTCCCCTTTCTCCACATCCTCTCCAACACATGTTGTTTCCTGTCTTGCTAATTTTGGCCATTCTAACTGGTGTAAGGTGATATCCCAGTGTGGTTTTAATTTGAATCTCCCTGATGGTCAGTGATGATGAACACTTTTTCATGTGTCTGATAGCCATTTGTATGTCTTCATTGGAGAAGTGTCTCTGCATATCTTCTGCCCATTTTTTTTTTATAAGATTATCTGTTTTGTGTGTGTTGAGTTTGATGAGTTCTTTATAGATCCTGGATATCAACCTTTTGTCTGTTCTGTCATTTGCAATTATCTTCTCCTAGTCCGTGGTTTGCCTCTTTGTTTTCTTGACTGTTTCCTTTGCTGTGCAGAAGCTTTTGATTTTGATGAAGTCCCAAAAGTTTATTTTTGCTTTCGTTTCCTTTGCCTTTGGAGACGTATGTTGAAAGAAGTTGCTGTGGCTGATATCAAAGAGATTACTGCCTATGTTCTCCTCTAGGATTCTGATGGATTCCTGTCTCACGTTGAGGTCTTTCATCCATTTTATCTTTGTGTACGGTGTAAGAGAATGGTTGAGTTTCATTCTTCTACATATAGCTGTCCAGTTCTCCCAGCACCATTTATTGAAGAGACTGTCTTTTTTCCACTGTATATTTTTTCCTGTTTTGTCGAAGATTATTTGACCATAGAGTTGAGGGTCTATATCTGGGCTCTCTACTCTGTTCCACTGGTCTATGTGTTTGTTTTTATGCCAGTACCATGCTGTCTTGGTGATCACAGCTTTGTGGTAAAGATTGAAATCAGTTAACGTGATTTATTTTTTTTTTTAACATTTCCTTAGCGATTCGGGGTCTCTTCTGATTCCTTTCAAATTTTTGGATTATTTGCTCCAGTTCTTTGAAAAATACTTGTGGAATTTTGATCAGAATGGAATTAAAAGTATAGATTGCCCTAGGCAGTATAGACATTTTAACAATGTCTATTCTTCCAATCCAAGAGCATGGAATGGTCTTCCATCTTTTTTTTTTTTTAATTTATTTATTTTCAGCATAACAGTATCATTATTTTTTCACCACACCCAGTGCTCCATGCAATCTGTGCCCTCTATAATACCCACCACCTGGTACCCCGACCTCCCAGCCCCCTGCCACTTCAATCCCGTCAGATTGTTTTTCAGAGTCCATAGTCTCTCATGATTCAACTTCCCTTCCAATTTATCCCAAACCCCTTCTCTCTAACTCCCCATGTCCTCCATGCTTTTTGTTATGCTCCACAAATAAGTGAAACCATATGATAATTGACTCTCTCTGCTTGACTTATTTCACTCAGTATAATCTCTTCCAGTCCCGTCCATGTTGCTACAAAAGTTGGGTATTCGTCCTTTCTGATGGAGGCTTAATACTCCATAGTGTATTTGGACCACATCTTCCTTATCCATTCATCCGTTGAAGGGCATCTTGGGTCTTTCCACAGTTTGGCGACCGTGGACATTGCTGCTATAAACATTGGTGTTCAGATGGCCCTTCTTATCACAACATCTGTATCTTTGGGGTAAATATCCAGGAGTGCAATGGCAGGGTCATAGGGAAGTTCTATTTTTAATTTCTTGAGGAATCTCCACACTGTTCTCCAACGAGGCTGCACCAACTTGCATTCCCACCAATAGTGTAAGAGGGTTCCCCTTTCTCCACATCCTCTCCAACACATGTTGTTTCCTGTCTTGCTAATTTTAGCCATTCTAACTGGCGTAAGGTGAAATCTCAATGTAGTTTTAATTTGAATCTCCCTGAGGTCTAGTAATGATGAACATTTTTTCATGTGTCTGATAGCCATTGGTATGTCTTTATTGGAGAAGTGTCTCTGCATATCTTCTGCCCATTTTTTGATAAGATTATCTGTTTTGTGTGTGTTGAGTTTGATGAGTTCTTTATAGATCCTGGATATCAACCTTTTCTCTGTTCTGTCATTTGCAATTATCTTCTCCTAGTCCGTGGTTTGCCTCTTTGTTTTCTTGACTGTTTCCTTTGCTGTGCAGAAGCTTTTGATTTTGATGAAGTCCCAAAAGTTCATCTTCGCTTTTGTTTCCTTTGCCTTTGGAGACATATCTTGAAAGAAGTTGCTGTGGCTGATATCGAGGAGATTACTGCCTATGTTCTCCTCTAGGATCCTGATGGCTTCCTGTCTCACGTTGAGGTCTTTTATCCATATTGAGTTTATCTTTGTGTACGGTGTAAGAGAATGGTTGAGTTTCATTCTTCTACATATAGCTGTCCAGTTCTCCCAGCACCATTTATTGAAGGGACTGTCTTTTTTCCACTGTATATTTTTTCCCGTTTTGTCGAAGATTATTTGACCATAGAGTTGAGGGTCCATATCTGGGCTCTCTACTCTGTTCCACTGGTCTATGTGTTTGTTTTTATGCCAGTACCATGCTGTCTTGGTGATCACAGCTTTGTAGTAAAGCTTGAAATCAGGTAACGTGATGCCCCCAGTTTTATTTTTGTTTTTCAACATTTCCTTAGCGATTCGGGGTCTCTTCTGATTCCATTCAAATTTTAGGATTATTTGTTCCAGCTCTTTGAAGAATACCGGTGGAATTTTGATTGGAATAGCATTAAAAGTATAGATTGTTCTAGGCAGTATCGACATTTTAACAATGTTTATTCTTCCGATCCAAGAGCATGGAATGGTCTTCCATCTTTTTGTGTCTTCTTCAATTTTTTTCATGAGTGTTCTGTAGCTCCTCGAGTACAGATCCTTTACCTCTTTTGTTAGGTTTATTACCAGGTATCTTATGGTTCCTGGTACTATAGTAAATGGAATCGATTCCCTAATTTCCTTTTCTGTATTTTCATTGTTAGTGTATAAGAAAGCCATGAATTTCTGTACATTGATTTGTATCCTGCCACGTTGCTGAATTGCTGTATGAGTTCTAGTAGTTTGGGGGTAAAGTCTTTTGGGTTTTCCATATAAAGAATCATGTCATTTTCAGAGAGAGAGTTTGACTTCTTCATTACCAATTTGGATACCTTTTATTTCCCTTTGTTGTCTGATTGCTGTTGCTAAGACTTCTAATACTATGTTGAACAAGAGTGGTGAGAGTGGGCATCCTTGTCTTGTTCCTGATCTCAACGGGAAGGATGCAAGCTTTTTCCCATTGAGGATGATATTTGCTCTGGGTCTTTCATAGATAGATTGTATGGAGTTCAGGAATTTTCCCTCTATCCCTATCCTTTGAAGCATTTTAATCAGGAACGATGCTGAATTTTGTCAAATGCATTTTCTGCATCAATTGAGAGAACCATCTGGTTCTTCTCTCTTCTCATATTAATTTGTACTATCACATTGATCGATGCGAATGTTGAACCATCCTTGTAGCCCAGGGATGAATCCCACCTGGTCATGGTGGATAATCTTTTTAATGTGTTGTTGGATCCTGTTTGCTAGGATCTTGTTGAGAATCTTAGCATCCATAGTCATCAGTGATATTGGTCTGAAATTCTCCTTTTTGGTCAGGTCTTTGCCTAGTTTGGGGATCTGGGTAATGCTGGCTTCATAGAAAGAGTTTGGAAGTTTTCCTTCTGCTTCAATTTTTTGAAACAGCTTCAGGAGAATACGTGTTATTTCTTCTTTGAAAGTTTGGTAGAATTCCCCAGAAAATCCGTCAATTCCTGGGCTTTTGTTTTTTGGGAGGTTTTTGATCACTGCTTCAATCTCTTTACTAGATATTGGTCTATTCAGGTTGTCGATTTCTTCCTGGTTCAATTTTGGGAGTTTATAGTTTTTCAGGAAGGCATCCATTTTATCTAGGTTGCTAAGCTTATTGGCATATAAATGTTGATAGTAACTTCTGATGATTGTTTCTACTTCCGTGGTGTTCGTTGTGATCTCTCCCTTTTCATTCATAATTTTATGAATTTGGGCTTTCTCTCTTTTCTTTTGGATTAGTGTGGCCAATTTTTCGATCTTATTGATTCTTTCAAAAAACCAGCTCTCATTTCATTGATACATTCTACTGTATCTCTGGTTTCTACCTCATTGATCTCAGCTCTAATATTGATGATTTCCCTTATGTGTGGAGTTGGTTTGATTTGTTGTTGATTCTCCAGTTCTTTAAGGTGTAGAGAAAGGTGCTGTGTTCTGCATTTTTCAATTTTTTTGAGGGAGGCTTGGGTGGCTATGTATTTCCCCCTTAGGACCGCCTTTGCTGAATCCCATAGCTTTTGGACCGAAGCGTCTTCATTCTCATTGGTTTCCATGAATTGTTTCAGTTCTTCCTTGATCTCCTGGTTGATCCAAGCATTCTTCAGCAAGGTGGTCTTTAGCTTCCAGGTGTTTGAATTCCTTCAGAACTTTTCCTTGTGATTGGGCTCCAGTTTCAAAGCATTGTGATCTGAGAATGTGCAGGGAATAAGCTCAGTATTTTGGTATCGGTTGAGTCCTGATTTGTGACACAGTATGTGGTCTATTTTGGAGAAAGTTCTATGTGCACTTGAGAAGAATGAGTATTCTGTTGTCTTAGGATGGAATGTTCTTTATATATCTATGACTTCCATCTGGTCCAGTGTGTCATTCAATGCTCTTGTTTCTTTATTGATTTTCTGCTTCGGTGATCTGTCTATTTTTGAGAGAGGTGTGTTAAGGTCTCCTACTATTAATGTATTCATATCAATATGACTCTATCTTCATTAACAGTTTTCTTATGTAATTGGCTGCTCCCATATTGGGGGCATAGATATTTACAATTGTTAGATCATCTTGGTGGATAGTCCCTTTAAGAATGATGTAGTGTCCTTCTGGATCTCTGACTAGTATTTAGTTTAAAATCTAATTTGTCTGATATGAGAATCGCTACCCCAGCCTTTTTTTGAGGCCCATTGGTATGAATGATGGGTGTATTCATCTCCATCCCTTCACTTTCATTCTGGGTGTATCTTTAGGTTCAAAATGGGTCTCTTGTAGACAACATATGGATAGGTCCTGTCGTTTTATACAGTCTGCAACCCTGTGCCGTTTTATGGGCGCATTTAGGCCATTCACATTGAGGGTAATTATTGATAGATACGTTTTTATTGACATCGTGTTACCTTTGAAGTCTTTCTTTCTGTAGATTGTCTCTATATTTTTGTTCAATGCTCTTCTTGGGCTTTTTCCTCCCTTTAAGAGGCCCCCTTAATATTTCCTGCAGTATCGGCTTGGTGGTTGCATAGTCTTTTAAGCCTTGCCAGTCCTGGAAACTCTTTATCTCTCCATCCATTTTGAATGTCTGTCTTGCTGGATAAAGTATTCTTGGCTGCATGTTCTTCTCATTCAGTGCCCTGAATATATCTTGCCATCCCTTTCTGGCTTGCCAGGTATCTGTGGACAGGTCTGACGTTATTCTGATGGGCTTTCCTCTGTAAGTAAGGAACCTCTTTGTCCTAGCGGCTTTCAAGAGATTATACCTACAATTATGATTCCTCAATCTGACTATCAGGTGCCTTGATTTTTTTTTTTTTTTTGGAATGTATAATCTTGGGTGGAGACCGTTTAGCCTCTAGTACATGAACTCTGGTTCCATTCGCGAGACTAGGAAAATTTTCATGAAGAACTTGTTCCACTCTATCTTCTAGACTTCTTTCTTTCTCCTCCCCTTCAGGGATTCCAAAAATTGTGACGTTGGAACACTTCATGGCATCATTTATTTCCCTGATTCTATTTTCGTGGTTTCTAAGCTGTTTGTTCCAGACTTCCTCCTGATCCTTTCTCTCTACCTGTTTGTCCTCCAGATCACCAATTCTATCTTCTGTCTCAGTTAGCTTTGAGAGAATTTAGATTAGATTGGAACTCATTGAGAGCATTGTGAACCTCAGCCTTGGTAGCTTTTAACTCTGCCCTAACATTGTGAACATCATCTCTGTTTGCTTTCAGTTTGGCCCTAATCAGTTCCGTTTGGTCATCCCTGGCTTTTTCCAACCTAGCTATTGCCTGGAGAATTGTTAGCCTGAATTATTTTTCTGACATATTGTCTGTGTTGATAGCTGTTAGCTCTGTTGCAGAAGCTCCATCCTCTGTGTTTTTCTTCTGTTGGGCATTCGTCCTCCTAGTCATTTTGGTGAGAGATGACTGAGCAGATGTAGCTTGATTTATCGACCATGGTGCAGTTAGGGTGCACCCTGGAACACTTCTGAGCAATCAGGATTCCCCACCCAAATGAGAGAAAAAAGAAAAGAAAAAGAAAAAAAAGAGAGAGAGACAGGAAAGGAAGGGAAGATAAAGGAGAAGGTTCAGCCCAAATGGGCCCCAGGGTAAGTTTTATGAAGTATACAAACAAAAACAGACAAACAAAAAGACTGATAAATCTATATGACAAGAGAAAAAATATATATGTATAAGCAAATAATGGAATAACATCGTCAAAACGAACCCCAAGTGTAAGATATATATACTATCAGGACAAACACAGAAACACTGGTGGAAGAAAAAGATGGGAGAGTGGTTATAAATTCTCAGTGTGGGTGAGGAAGGCTGTTTTTATTCTTCCTGGATATATCTTGATATCTTTGTTAAAGGACTCAACTTTCCTAAGATAAAGTGGGATTAAAAATTGGTTTACCTCTAGGGGTAGTATTGATTTGGGAAAGGCGATTACTTTGAAGTTTAACTCTATATGAATATTAGAAAATAAAAATAAAAAAGAATAAACTAGACTAAACTAAACTAAAATTAAAAAAAATTTTTTTTTAAATAGAAATGCAAAAGAAAAACACAGGTGTATGTATCAAAATGTTCAAGTTAGAAGGTTATTATGGAATTTGATGTACTGGACAGCTCATTGTGATGGTAAATAGGTTAAAAAGTTATCTACATAAAAAAATGAGCCAGAATAGTGGGAACAAATTAAAAATAAAAGTTATCTTATGAAGTAGTGGTGGTGGTTCTCTTGTAGTCTTTTTTTTTTTTCCTGGTTGGTTTTCTTGGGGAGGGGCCTGCCACATGGGTTTTCAGTCAATGATGTTCCCTGAGTTAAGCCCTCCTCAAGGGGGTGGGCTCTGAGGAAACCGGTTTTTTCAGGCTTTTGTTCTCTGGAGGTTTTTATGTTTGTTCACTTTTTTTTTCTCTTTCACCTTGACCACTTTTGATGAATTTTGTAGGTTTAGAGGAAAGCAAACTGCACCCTGACCTCCCTCTCAGAGAGAAGCCTCAGTCTGGCTGCAGAGCCCATCTAAATTCCCCCTTGGCCACTGCCAGAGCAGCCTCTGAGTTGCGGTCCCTGGGTACACAGGATCTTCTGCTTTTACCCCAAACCACCTCAGCGGCGGCTCTCTGGGCGGCTCCAGACCACCGGAGAGGTTCTAAGCAGCAATCGCACACTGAGAAATCTCAGTGTGGCCCGGGCTGGGAGTGCCTGGTCTTTCTGGGTCTAAGAGTGCCTGGCTTGCATGCACCTCTCTCAAGGGAGGCAACTCTCTCAGGGGAGGCTGTGGGTCACTCAGGCATCTCAGGCTCTGAGAGCGGGGCACAGGTCTGAAAGCACCAGACTGGGCCTTCGCACATCTCTCTCAGGGGAGAGTTTGGGGTGCGCATCTCAGGTTCTGAAACAATGGCGTGGGTCTGAGAGCACTAGGTGTGCCTTTGCGCACCTCTCTCAGGGGAGGGTGAGGGGCACGCGTGTCTCCGGCTCTGTAGCAGTGCTCGGCATTCTGCCATTTGGCGTGGCTCCCAGCCCCTCACAGGAGCCAGACACCACACAATCTCGGGCGCGCTGGCAACTCAGGGACCAAGACCTGGTTTCTCCGCCACACTCTCTCTGGCTCAGTGCCAGGGGAGGCTGTCCTGGGGCCAGGGACTTAAGCCCCTGTCTCTAGCCACCCTGATTCCCACAATTTCCCCCACCATGATCCTTTGCTCTTTTGGAGTGCTTTCAACCATTCTCCAAGTTAATGCTGGTCCCCAGATGCAGGGCACTCTCATATTAGGGGTATTACTTTCCAATTGGTCACCTCTGGTGGCTCCCTCCCCCTTTTGTTTATCTTGGATATCAGCCCCATGTTCCCACTCTGCTTTACTTGCCCACTGGCGTATTCTGCCCCTCTAGAGATCCAGACGTGTATAATTCTGATCTTAGGCTGATTTCATGAGTGATCGGAGTTCTTTGGTAGGTAATCAGCTCACTTTAGGGTACAGGTTGAAAAGGCACCTCCTCCTACTTCCCTGCCATCTTGTCTCCCCCGAGTTGTTGTAAATTCTTTTCTTCAATCTCCTGTTGAGTTTGTAGGTGTTCAGAATGGTATGATAACTATCTAAATGAATTCCTATGACCAGAGGAAGTTTAGGTCTTCTACTTCTCTGCCATCTTGGCCTCCTCCCTGAGCATCTGACTCCAGAGGAATTATATTGAGAATAAATAAGGAATTCTCCAAACTTAACAAAAAGAAAACTAAATTCCTAATAAAGAAATTGGCAAAAAAAATTGATACTTCACTAAGACTAATACTTCAGATACTAAAGATAGCATCTGTTTTAGACAAATTCTAACACAGATACTTCACTAAGGAAGATATATAGATAGCATAAAAGCATGTAAAAAGATGCTTGACGTAATTAGTCATTATGGAAATGGAAATTAAAACTTCACCTATTAGAATGGCTAACATTCAAAAGACTGCCCATGCCAAATGTTGGTAAATATGTGGAGAAACTGAAGCTTTCATTGCAAGTGGGAAAACTGCATTGTAGAAATGCAAAACAGGGCAGTCATGTTGGAAAATAGTTTGACAGTATTCTTGTAAACACATACTTGCCACACAATTGAGTAATCCCATTCCTGAGCTTATGTCCAAGTGAAATGAAAACCTGTGTTCGCATTAAAACCTGTAAGATAATTGTTACTAACTTTATTCATAATTACTCACAATCAGAAATGACTCAAGTGTTTCTAACCAGAATAATGGTTAAACAGACTGTAGTACATCCATACAATGGAACAGTACTCAAAAATAAAAGGGAATTATACATGCAACTACATAGATAAATTACAAATTCATTTTGCTAAGTAATACAAATATACTTTGTGATTCCATTTCTATGTTATTCTATAAAAGGCAAAGTAAGAAGAATGCAGAACAGATCAGTGGTTGTCAGGGGATAAAAGTTTGAGCACAAAAGTGACAAACATGATTTTGGAAGGGGAAGGAAGGAGGTAGAAGTAGAATTATTCTGTGTCTTGACTGTAGTGGTAGCGGTTACAAAACTTGGCATATTTGTCAAAATCCATAGAATAGTAACCAAAAACAATGCATTTTACTCTATATCAATCAAATTAATAAATTTTTAAAATTGATTGACTCAGATATCTACACATTTGAATAACATCCTTTCTCTTAAAAAAAAAAATCATTTGCCTAGTTTTCTGAAAGTAGAGACTAATTCAAGTCCAAAGAGTAAGTTACCTTTGCATATACAGAGAAATGTAAATTATGTATTATTGCTGAAGAGTTACACTGAAGAAGTAGACAGGAGTGAATTTATGGAGGACCTTGTATGCTCTGCAAAAGGATTTTAACTTTGTACTGTAGGGAATGGGAACTACTGAATGATTTTGAGAAAAAGAATGATATGGTCAGCTTTACATTTTAGATAAACCAGTCTGACTTTGATAAAGAGAAAGGATGTAACATTTAGGAAGGCTGAAAACAAGGAGATCAGTTAGAAGGTGTTTGCTGTAGTCCAAGTGAGATATGAAAAAATCCTGAGTTTAGGCATTTGTAATAGGAATATAAAGTTAAGGGAAGCCTTCTGAGCCCTGTGCAGTTTGGGTACATAACCTCAAGAGACTTAGAAGGGAATTAATGAACTCAGAAAGGGATCTTTCAACTTTGAAAGGCATCAGATTACCTTTTCACCATCTTGGTTTAGTCGTAAGAGTAAGAATCACTACTCTTAGTCCTGTTATAATTTCCATGATATGAGCACACATGAATCCCAGACAGTGTTTTTCAATTACATGGCCTCACATTTTTTTCAGGTTTTTAAATTAAATTCAGATGGCAATCAAATAATAGTGATTAAATGACCTATAGTTAAGATGACCATATATCTTGTAAAGAGATGGTCCTTGTTCACATGAATAAATGTTCATCATCACTGGTCATCAGGGAGATTCAAATCAGAACCACATTAAGATACCATCTTATACCAGTTAGAATGACCAAAATTAACAAGACAGTAAACAATAGGTGTTGGAAAGGATGTGGAGAAAGGGGAACCCTCTTTTGCTGTTGGTGGGAATGCAAGTTGGTGCAGCTACTTTGAAAAACAGTGAGGAGATTCCTTAAGAAATTAAAAATAGAGATTCCCTATGACCCTGCAATTGCACTACTGGGTATTTAACCCAAAGATAGATGTAGTGGAAGAAGAGCCATCTGTACCCCAATGTTTATAGCAGCAATGGCCACAGTCTTCAAACTGTGGAAAGAACCAAAACACCCTCAACAGATGAATGGATAAGGAAGATGGGGTACATATATACAATGGAGTATTATGCCTCCATCAGAAAGGATGAATACCCAACTTTTGTATTAACATGGATGAGACTGGAGGACATTATGCTGAACTAAGTCAAGCAGAGAGAGTCAATTATCATATGGTTTTGCTTATTTGTGGAGGATAAGAAATAATGCAGAGGACATGGGGAGATGGAGAGGAGAAGGGAGTTGGGGGAAATTGGAGGGGGGGGATGAATTATGGGAGACTGTGGACTCTGAGAAACAAACTGGGGAGGAGGGGAGTTTTGGAGGGGAGGAGGGTGGGAGGTTGGGTGAGCCTGGTTGTGGGTATTATAGAGAGCACGTATCACATGGAGCACTGGGTGTGGTACATAAACAATGAAATCTGGAACACTGAAAAGAAATTTAAAAAAAAGAGATGGTACTTTTTATTCTTGATATCCTAGAATAATTATTATGGTATATTAATAACAGTGCCTCCTTTCATTCTCAGAAACACCCTGGTTTGACTGGTAAGTTTATGGTCAACCTAACCTATTATAGTTCCCCCTCCCCCATTTGACTATTCATCGGGGGGAGGGGAGAAACATAAAAATGTCAGTAAATCTGCATTTTGAATATAAATCAAGAGAGATTTATTCTTCTACAAAAGCCATAGAAAAGTAATACAGAATGGAATGCTATGTAAAATGAAAATAAAGGTAATCATTTAATTACTTATAAATATACCATGAGTCAATAGTCTTAATCCTCAAATAATTATTGAGTTCTTCCCATTTACTTTTTGTACATTTGTACTAAATTTTGTGTAGAAGTTAAAGCTTTACTATTCTTTGTACTTAAAAATTTGAGCAGTGTCCCAAGGCCTTGAAGGAAATTAGGAGGTTCTGCCTAGTTGCTAGGTCCCTGACTGTTCTCCTTTCAAAGATTCATCCTTTATTCTGTCTTTTGTAATCCTATGAGAAGCCAAAGCAAGCTTGCTCAGTAGGGTTCCTTGTGAAATATCAAGAACTCTGTACTAAATCATCACTGTAGCTATGCTAGGTCCACATAGGGTAGACAGAAGAGAAAGAAGCATAACAAATTTGTTTTGTGGCACACTATTCTATCACATCAAGATTGGTTTTTTATATACCCCAACCTGTTTTCACACTCTCACCATACTGCTAAAATATAATTCTGGCCTTGTAAGCCAATATAAAAGTGACAAATAGAATACTGAGGCAAAGAATATTGGAAGAAAAATAAAAGCATGTTTTATTATTTCTACTCATCTTACTTCCATAAGGGACTTCAGGCAATGGGGTGTCTGGGTAGTACAATTGCATAAGTATCTAATTCTTGGTTTTGACACAGCTAGTGATCTCAGGGTCCTGAGTTGGACACTTGTGTGGGGATCTGAGCTCAGCACAAGTCTGCTTGTCCCTCTACCTCCCCCTCTGCCCCTTCCCCTGCTTGCTATCTCTCTCTATGTGTCTAAAAATAAATAAATATCTAATAAAAAGGAATTCAGGAAATGAAATAAACTAGTTGTAATGAAATATAGTCATTGTTAGCAATAGTCAAATGAAGAGTAGCCACTGTGTTTTTTAAAATTTTTTGTTTTTGTTTTTGTTTTTTTAGCTTTTTGCTTGATCTTTAATTTTAAAATAAATTGAGAGTCTTACAAACTCTTCACAGATTCAACAGCATGAATAAGATACTAACCCAAAAGATTAATACTTGGATCTTTTATCTCTATAATAGTCTGATGATTTCAAGCTTTCTAAAATGAAATTGAATTTGAATAAGCACAGTACTCTTGAGGTCTGTAAATCGTCAGTACTCAAAAGGTTCCTTCTCTATATTCCATATTCTCTTTCTAAAGCCTATATGCTGGATAATTTGGACCCAATTCTAAGCATAAGATGTAACATGTATATCAAAAATATTCTTTTTAAAGGAACATATATGCTCTTTGAGTCCATTAAATCTAAAAGGTATGTTCAAAAATTTTATCCATAGAGGGCGCCTGGGTGGCTCAGTGGGTTAAGCCGCTGCCTTCGGCTCAGGTCATGATCTCAGGGTCCTGGGATCGAGTCCCACATCGGGCTCTCTGCTCAGCAGGGAGCCTGCTTCCCTCCCTCTCTCTCTCTGCCTGCCTCTCTGTCTACTGTGATCTCTCTCTGTCAAATAAATAAATAAAATCTTTAAAAATAAATAAATAAAAATAAATTAAAAAAAATTTTATCCATAGATGTTTTGATATGGTCAGAATAGACTTTTGCAAAAAAAGTAAAGGAAATGGATCCTTTCCACTTCCCTTATCCCCAGCAAGGCTGAGAATAGGTATTAAATCAGTTACCACTGGGGTGCCTGGGTGGCTCAGTGAGTTAAGCCTCTGCCTTCGGCTCAGGTCATGGTCCCAGAGTCCTGGGATTGAACTCCACATCGGGCTCCCTGCTCCACAGGGAGCCTGCTTTCTCCTCTCTCTCTCTCTTCCTGTGTCTCTGCCTACTTGTGATCTCTGTCTGTCAAATAAATAAATAAATAAAAATCTCAAACAAAAAGTAAATCAGTTACCACCATCATCTGTTCTATTATTTTTTATGTTACACTCTAAGTTATCTATTTCTGTATCTATCTTCCCCACTAGACTCCATGAACTGCTTGAGACTAAGGGTTATTCTTCATTCACCTTTATTTCTCTGACACCTAGAACACCTAGTAACAGAACCAATGTAAGTTTACTCCTTGATGAGTCCGAAATTTCATTATTTTTTCAGTCACAAAAAGAAAAGTTTATTTTCATCAAATAAGGAGATCCTGAAGAGCTTCCAAAGCTGTGACTCCCTGAGCAAAAGTGGAAGGGTTTCTTTTATTTAGGATTAGGATGAATATTTAGGTAAGGAAGCCTTATAATTGAATAGAGGTACACACAAGGTCGTGCATGCATCTTAAGGAAACATGCTTATACACACATTGTGTTGGGTCGGTGGCTCCAGGAATGCAGGAGGAACAATAGAAATGACCTCTGGGGTCCCCATCTTCCAGCTACCCCCCCAACCCTTGACTCTCCCGCCAAAAGGATGTATGCCCAGGTCACCTCTCTATAGGTAACCTGTTACCTATACGGGAAACAGGAGTATCAGGACCAACCTCCATACCCTCCAATCACCAAATACCTTACCATGTATGGATGTGAGTCCATGCCCTGCCTTGGCCCCATAAAAGACCTTGCCGACTCCCTCCCAGAGTGACTTCCTCGACTCCCCCCTCCAGAGTCCCGGAACCTCACCTGAGAGTGCTGACCTCTTCCTGGTGCGACTTTCCTGCCTCCCCTTCTCCTGAGCCCTGAAACTTCACCGGAGAGTGCCTTTAATAAATCTTGCCTTGCACCTACCTCACCTGGTGTTGTGTTTACCTCGCCTGTAAAACTTTACACATTATATATTATATAAATGAGGCTTGTTCTCCTTAGACAGAGATTTTAATATTATAATGAAGTAAAGGTAGTTGTCAATCATTCTAGAAGTGGCTCCATTGTCCTGCACAGTTGTGAGTCAGGGGTTAAGCTCAAACTGGTCTGGGTGTCCTGGCCAGCTGAAGGTATTGTCAGGGCAGTCCTTATGCTATTGCTCAAGGAGTAGTTTCTCTTTGCATTTGCCTGAGTTAAGAGACAAGCTGGAAAGAAGGGCTTAAGGAAAAATGTGGGACAAAGGTTTGTGAGTGCAAGCAAGTGAGCAGTAAAGTCAGGTCTTAGGGTCTAGCTGGTGACATTAACATGAAAGGAATTCAATAACATGTTGAATAAATGAATAGGGCCTCATTTTAATTTTGGTAGAGGCCATGTGTAAGATTCTTAACATTGTGCCTCTTACATTGTAAGTGTTCAATAAATGTTAACTGTTATTTAGTAAAATGGGATCAGATGGAATTGTACTGGAGCAGATTCCCACTGGTTATTACATTTTCAGGAATTTCACAAGCTGGTTGTTAAATTATTGGTAATCAGAAATAGCACATGGAGGAGTATTTACATTTACATAGTTCATTGCCAGTGAGAATTGGCAAATGAGATAATTTCACACATAGACACCCCTACACCTACCTCCCCATCACCTGACCCAGGTCAGCAATTAAACATTTTTCAGCACAGCACTGAGGTCAGATATCATACTATCCTGGGGCTTGAATTCTTTTAAATATTATTAATGTGCATGATTGATAAAGTGTACATAGGATATGTGTTGGATTTAGAATAAAGAAAGAAAAGGAAAGAGGAGCATGTGAGAAGGGCGAAGTTCACCAGCAACGGAGTTAAGTTCCAAATCCAACTTCCCATTACAGCTTGTTAGGGTATGGAGTCGACCACCCCTCAATTAGACAGAGAACACTCTCAATAATGCAAGTCACACAGCGAGGTTTATTTCCAGCTAGCTGGGGTCCAAGTATCTGCCCAGCGCAGCGGGTTTCAACAAGGACCCTGAGCACTCAAAGCCAAGGGTTTATATAGCATTTTCAAAGCACTTCTCCATGGCTACATACATATCTTGTGCCCCATTTTGACAGTTTAACTTTGTTTAAACTTTTGCCACCCCAGCATTACCCTGGCGCCATCCTGGCAGTTAAGTGAGATTTAGGTTTAGAAGAAATTTAACTTTATTTACATTTCCTTCTGCCTCAGCCTCCTGCAGTTTTATGGTGGGGAGGGCAACCTTAGGCCTTGAGGAACTGAGCCCTTTGTCTCTGGAAATTGGGCCATTGAAGAGATAGCTCTTTTTGTTGTAAATCACCAGGACATTTGCAAACCAAGGGACACTCCTGTTTTGCAGGATTGTGATCTCTGCAAGTTAACCATTTGTTTTCTTTAACTTCTGGCCCCTGTGGGCTATTGTCTAACTGCCCTGGTGGTATCTGATTAAGTTGTTTCTCAGGTTTTAGCTACTTTCTCTTATCTCAAGTTACTTGCCCATGTGGGCTGGTTAGGGATGCTCAGTAAAATGGCTTCCTGGCCTTCAGGATGGCCATTCTTATGCTAACCAACTCTTACAGTGCAAGGTGCCAGCTTTTGCTTTGCCAAGATGGCTGTACTTATGTCAGGGCTAGACTCGAGGTGGGTACAGCCTTGATTTTACTGGCCTCTACAGCTGGAGCTGGTTTCTGGGACTTGTTTTTAAGTCCCCTCGGGGAAGGGGAGCAGGGACAGTTTAAGGGTTAAACAATAAAGTTATTGTTTAACCTCAATGGAAGCCTCTGGCTAAAATAAAAGTATAAAATAGGTCCTTACGGCTCACCTCCCTCAGAATAGCCTTTGCAACTATTTATGACACAGGGTCTCCTGGTGGGCTTAATTTTAGCCAACAAGAAAGATTTGGCTGATGATCTCAGAAGTGACAATTTTTAATATTAACCATTATTGTCCTTCTGTCACTGACTATAAAGATTTTCTAGCCATTAAAAATTTCCATAATGAAGTAATTTGCTTTGAAAGGTTGTGAGTTCTTTATGTAATTTGGAAATGTTCATATGGAAACTAGATGAAAGTTTACAGAAATATTGCAGAATAAATTCTCACAGCTGATCTTCCTGCACATTGCCTCTCAGTCTGATCTGCAGACTTCTTGGGACCCACCCCAGACCTATTGTATCATAATCTGCATTTTAATAAGACCATTAGGTTATTCATATGGAAATTAAAGCTGAGAAGGCTTTGCTCTAGATCACCTCCAAAGTCACAGCTAACTCTAGGATTCTAGTCTTTGTCATGACTTGATGAAGACATATAAATCATGCTTATAATATTTGCAGGAAATAAAATGTCAGAATGAAATGTCTCTATGTTAAACTTCATATAAAAGTTACAAAATAATTTCAAAATGCATATGATAGAGGAAAATCAGCAAAATGAAATTCAAAAGCCAAAGTATGAAATCGATGTTTAGATAAATTTCTAAAAAAAGAAAATCAGGCAAATCCATAGAACTAAGACCTGCAAAAGCATCTAGGTGACTGACATACAGGCAAATGATACCTTATCCTTCTGACCTAGATTCTGAGCTCTATTTATGTGCTCTCATGGGTTTATATTACTTTGAAAGTTTTCTGAAGTCATTGCAGGAATGCATAACAAGTTCTTAAACTAGACAATTTAGTAAGACCCTGAGTTAGAACTGTAAAGTTTTACAGGCGAGGACAAACACAATACCAGGTGAGGTAGGCGCAAGGCAAGATTTATTAAAGGCACTCTCCAGTGAAGTTTCGGGGTTCAGGATAAGGGGAGGCAGGAAAGTCACACCAGGAGGAGGTCAGCACTCTTGGGCAAGGCTCTGCGACTCGGGAAGGGGGAGCCGGGGAAGTTCGCGGTGGGAGGGAGTTGGCAGGGTCTTTTATGGGGCCAAGGCAGGGCATGGGCTCACATCCATACATGGTGATCGGAGGGTATGGAGGGAGGTCCTGATACTCTTGTTTCCTGTATAGATAACGGGTTACCTATGGAGATGTGGCCTGGGCATACATCCTTTTGGCAGGAGAGTCAAGGGTTAAGGAAGAGGGGGTAGCTGGAAGATGGGGACCCCAGAGGTCATTTCTATTGTTCCTCCTGCATTCCCGGAGCCACTGACCCAACATTCCAACCTTTTTGGTGTAATAGGGGCGGCGATTCAGATCTGGCTACTTCCTGCTGGCAAAGGAGCATCGTTATAGGGTCCTTCGGATGTGGGTAGGCGGGTATAAGGATGCAGGAGGAGTTGGTTGACAGTGACCCTGGAAACCTTGCCAATACGATCCTGAATGAAGCAAAGAACACAGGGGGTGATTAGTGCTAATAGGCAAAGGATAATAAGGGGACTTAGGATTGGAAGGAGCCAGGTCGTTAAAGGGGAGAGCCACCATTGAGAGGAGTTTATTTCAGGGTGATGCTGGCCATGAAGGGAGTCACGGATTTTTGCCAGGGCATCAATATTGGTTTTGACTATACTGGATTCGTTGATATAATAGCAGCATTCTTCATTGAGGAATACATAGGTTCCTTCCTTGTCTGCGGTGAGCAGGTCCAGGGCTTGTCGGTTCTGTAGGGCTACCTGGGCCACTGAGGTAATCTGTCATTGTAGGGATGCCAAGGACTTAGCTGAGGCATCCACGGCTTTTCGGAGCTGATCAGATAAATCTCAGGTAGCTTCTATGGAGTGAGCTAGGGCCCTGGTGCCCAGCCCGGGGGCCACTAGGGAATACACCAAGAAGAACCCAATAACCAGGGGAGGAAACATAGCCCTTTTCTGTTGCCAGAGGGGGTCAGTGAGGATAACCACTTCAACTTGTGTGTAGATGGTTAGTTGAGGGACCAGGGATATTGGGATGCATAAAAGGGTGTCTGAGAACTTGGGGTTTTTTGACAGAGTGCCAAAAGAAACCTCCCAGAGTAGCACGAGTAGGGGAGGATTAATTAGTCAAATTACATAAGGAGGGGTTTTTGGATGAGTAGCAGAATGGGAGTACTGGGTTTTGAGAATCAACAAACAGGGGAACGTTCTGTAGAGTGGCAGGTGCCAAGGAGGTAGGAGTGGGAGTTGTTACTTTGAAAGGGTGTCATAAGGGTACCACGATAAGGGGATTAGCCCCGAGAGCTGCACAGATGAAGCAGTGGGACAGGTTGCCCATACCAGAAAGTTTTGTCAGAGTAAGGCCTTTTTGAATAAGTTTGAGCCAGAAAAGTGGGTCAGAATCCTGAGAGGGAGAGGGGAGTAGGGTGTTTTGGATTGCTTGTTCTTGGGCCTGGATGGACCGTGACTGGATATGGAGGTCCTGAGGAATTTTTGGAGTGGTTCTAATGTAGGCCCGAAAAATGTGCAAGGAGGCTGTTGGATATGAATCAAAGGACCATTTGTAAAGTTTGGCCTCAACTCCAGTAGCCCATTGTGGATCCCAAGGGTCGGGGATGGTGAGGTACCAAGCATTACTCCCATCAGTGGTGAAGTGATATCAGGAGCACTGGTTTCCATAAATATCTAGTCGGGCCTTATGCATTTTTCAGCAGATATATGGGCAGCCCCCATTTGTCTGGACCCAGTATGTTCGGCAGTTAGGGTGGGTTTGGTCATAGATGAAGCAGATGGTGGGGTTGGAGTGCCCCCGCCAAATGGAAAGGAAGGCAGGGATGGTAAAGTTGATAGAGGCCTGGCATCCTCCAGGCTGGCAATCGGTGGTAGCTAGTAGGCTAGACCATGCAGTCTCCCCATGGGTCCAGTTTTGCTCAGGTAAAAGCATCACCTGAACTCAGGTGTGATGGACGAGTGGCTGGGAGGGTTAGGAGAGAGTGAGGAGAAGAAGTGTGGGAAATCTGCAACGGCATAAGCCCCAGGGTTTGGGAAGTCCAACCATCCTGTGGTGGGACTGGTTTTAGATTGGAGATGTGTACCCATGGGTGGTGTCCTATGAGTTTTGCCACTGTGGGAGTTGTGAGAATAACAGTATGGGGGCCGGTCCACCTGGGCTGTAAGGACTTTGGGTGAAGTTCTCGTAGGAGAACTTGGTCCCCAGGATTTAGAGCCTGGGGGAAGCCTCCACCCGGGCTGTTGGGGGCAGGGATGGTTGCATCTTCATGAGCCCTTAGGAGGGCTCTTAAGAGGGTCAGATAGGGCAGATAAGATAGGAGGGGTGGAGAAGAGGTAGGCAGGTTGTGATTGAGTAGGAAGGGCCTGTGGTACAGGAGCTCAAAGGGGCTGAGTCCTGATCGGCCGCAAGGAGAGGCCCTAAGGTGGGTGAGTGCTAGTGGGAGAAGGGTTGGCCAAGAAAAGCGGGTTTCAAGAGTGAGTTTAGTGAGTTGTTCCTTGAGGAGGCCATTGGCCCTCTCGGCCTTACCAGAAGATTGGGGGTGATAGGGGATATGGGGTTTCCAGGTGATGTTGAGGCTCTCAGAGATCTGTTGTGTGATGCTGGAGATGAAAGCCAGTCCATTGTCTGATTGTAGGGTTCGAGGGAGTCCAAACCTTGGGATGATGTGTTCAATGAGAACCGTGGCAACCATGTCTACTGTTTCCCTAGTGGTGGGTAATGCCTTGATCCAGCCTGTGAAGGTGTCCATGAGAGTTAACAGGTATCTGAAGGTTTTGTTTCGATGCATGTGAGTGAAGTCAAGTTGCCAGTCCTCGCCTGGCTGATGCCTGTGGAGCTGGTGGGTGGATCCCGGTCTGCGAAGGCCGCCCTCGGCATTGACAGCAGAACAGGTTCTGCAGTCCTGGTGTACCTCCTTAATGGTCTTTTGGGAAAAGGGGTGTTGAAAAAGAGGTTGGAGAAATTGGTCTAGGGCCTTTGGACTGATGTGGAGAGATTGGTGGATGTCAGTAATGAGGGTGTGGATTAGGCTGTTTGGGAGGGCAATTTTGTCCTGTACATAATACCATCCCTTGTCACCCAACCTGCCACCTAATGTTTTGAGGGCCCAAGTCTCCTCATCAGTGTATGAAGGACTGTGGGGAGAGTTGAGAAATAGGAGAGGGGCTGGAGAGGAGTTTAAGGCTGTCTGTTGGACAACAGAGTTGGCCTTGTTGTTCCCTAAAGAGATGGGTCCTTGGAGGCCTGATGGCCATGGCAGTGGACAATAGCCACCTCGGTAGGGTAATTGAGAGCCTCGAGGAGTTTGGCAACAAGAGGCCCATTGACTATGGGGGTTCCCTTGGTTGTGAGAAATCCCCTTTCTTGCCAGAGGACAGAGTGAATGTGGGTAATAAGGAAAGCATATTTGGAGTCAGTATAAATAGTGACCCGTTGGCCCTCAGATAAGTGAAGGGCCCTTGTGAGACCCACGAGTTCTGCTTTTGAGAAGTGGTCCCAGTGGGAAGGGAGGCCACTTCTATGACAGCGTTCAGGGAGACCACTGCATAGGCCACATGTCGCTGTCCATCTGGCGCTATGAGGGAGCTCCCATCCATGAAAAGAGTGCAATCAGGGTCAGGCAGCAGCCTGTCTGAAAATCCTGGATGGGAGGGCAAGTGTTCTTCCAGGAGTTGAGAGCAGGAGTAGGAAGGAGTGGGGGTAGATGAAGGTGTCGGCAAGAGAGTGGTGGGATTTAGGTGAGGGGAGAATGAGATTGTGACCTGGGGATTTTCTATGAATAGCAGGTGGTAGAGTTGGAGACACGAAGGAGTGAGTTGTGCCAAGGATTTGTGGCTGACTAAGTCCACATCAGTCGATGCTCCATCAATCGATGGGGCAAGAAGATCATGAGGGGCTGTCCTAAGGTAAGTTTGAGGGCCTCCTTTGTAAGAGAAGCAGCTGCGGCTAGGGCCCTGAGGCAGGGCTGCCATCCCTGGGTGGTGATATCTAGTTGCTTGGAGAGATAGGCCACCGCCCAGTAGGTTGGGCCAGGAGGCCAGTGGCCAGTCCAGACTGTTCATCAGTGAAAAGATGAAAAGTCTTTGAAGGGTCAGGCAAGGCCAGACTTGGTCCTGAGGTGAGGTGGCTCCTGAACTGGTAGAACAGACATCTGATGGTGCCTGGGTCAGTTAGAGATCCCTATGGTGTGTCTTTGGTGGCCCTGTATAAGGGCTGGGCCAGAATGGCAAAATTGGGAATCCAGTGTCTGAAAAAGCCCACCAGTCCTAGAAATGACAGTATATCATCCGCATTCTAAGGGGGCTGTAGGTCTTGTAGAAGGTGGATACATTCTCCTGTGAGGGATTTGGAAGTGGGAGTTAGTAATATTCCCAAATAGGTGACTATGGGAGTACAGAGTTAGGCCTTGGCAGTTGTCACTCGGTATCCCTTGGAGCCAAGGAAATTGAGCAGAGTGGTGGTATCCTCCTGAGAAGAAGGGAGGGAGGGGCTGCAGAGGAGGAGATCATCTACATATTGGAGGAGAGTGCTGGCTGCGAGGGTGCATTGTTGGAGATCTTTGGCCAGGGCTTGACCAAAGATGTGAGGGCTATCTCAGAAGCCCTGGCGCAGGACCGTCCAGGTTAGCTGTCCAGAAACATGCGTTTCCGGGTCCTCCCAGGTGAAGGCGAGGAGGAAATAGGAGTCCGGATGAAGGGGGATAGTAAAGAATGCGTCCTTGAGATCCAGGACAGAGAAGTGGGTAGTGTATGGGGGAGCATTGGAAAGGAGAGTGTAGGGGTTGAGAACCACTAGATGGAGTGGCACTACTGCCTCGTTAATAAGTCTCAGGTCCTGTAGCAGGCGATAGGCCCCTGAGGGCTTTTTAACAGGGAGGATGGGGGTATTGCATGGAGAGTTAATGGGGATAAGGAGACCTTGCTCCCCAAGGCGGTTGATGGTGGGCTTAAGTCCTCACCAGTGGGTCATTGAGATAGGGAACTGTGGGTGGAATGGAAATGTAGACTTGTCCTTGAGTTGTATCCTGACTGGTGTGTGGTGGGTTGCTACTATAGGTCTGGAAATGTCCCATACCTGTGGGTCTATGGAGGGGAGACAGTCCAGGATAGAGGACGAGTCAGAGGCAAGTAGAGGGAGGATGAGGTGAACAGAAGTCGAGGGAGAGGGAGAGAGACGAATGGTGGCCTGAAGTTTGTGGAGGATGTCCCTGCCTAGTAGGAGAACAGGGCAGGAAGGAATGATGAGGAAAGAGTCCGAGAAGGGGAACCCATCCAGGCTGCATGTAAGTGGTGGGGTGGCCTTTGGAGTGGAGGAAGTACCATCAATTCCCATAACTGCAACTGGGGAGGGATGAGTAGGACCCAAGTAGGAAGGCAGGACAGAATAGGTAGCCCCCTTGTCCAACAGAAAGGAAATGGACTTACCCACTACCTGGAGTGTGACCCTGGGTTTGGCATGGGTGAGAGGGGTGTCTGAGTCTGGGATCCGTCAGTCATCCTCCAATCCGAGAAGTTGGAATGCAGGACTTACCTACCATCTCAGGGTCTCCCCCCAGGTGGAGGCGCCGGGAATCCCCTGAGGCTGGGGCAATCCGATTTCCAGTGGCCCATCATGCAGCATTGAGGGCATGGCCTAGTAGGCACTTTTGGATTGGGGCATTGACAGGCCCAGTGTCCCTCGACTCCACACTTGAAACAGGCCCCCAGAGGGACGCGGTTAGGTTCTCCCTTCTGTAGACCCCCAGAACCGCTGGCCTCAGGGCTGCTACCAGGGCTTGGGTCTGCAGTTGGATCTTCTGTTGGAGTCTGGCTTGGCCCTTAAGTTCTGCTGCCTCCTCTCGAGAGTTAAAGACTTTAAATGCCATTTTCACCAGATCAGAAATGGGAGTTTGAGGGCCCTCCTCTTCTTTCTTTAATTTTTTCTGAATGTCAGCGGCTGACTGAGAAATAAAGTGGGTAGCTAAAACAGTCGCCCCTGCAGGAGAGGCCAGGTCTAGGCGAATGTATTGAGTCAGCACCTCAGTAAGTCGGTTAAGAAACATGGCCAGGTTCTCCTTTGATCGCCTGAGCACCAGTGGGCATGGTGGCACCAGTAAGATGGACCTGATCAGCATATTCTTGGGCTGCAGCCTGAATGCACTCCCTCTCCTCTGTGGTGAGGGTGGTAGTTTGGACCACATGTAGGTCATGTCAGGTGAGGTCATAGGCCTGGGCCAGATATTGGAATTCCTTTATGTAGTTATCAGGGTTGGCCAAAAAAGAGCCCAAACATTTCTCAATTTGGGAAAGGTCTTGTAGAGAGAAGGACACATGAACCCGAACAACTCCCTTAACTCCAGCAACCTCCCTTAGGGGGCAGACTAAATCAGGGGAGGGTTTTTGAGCTCTTGTGCAGGTGGAGATGGGAGGGGAGGCTGGAGGAGATGTGACAGGGTGTTCGGTGGGTTTAGGGGATGAGATGGGGGTGGGGGTAGAAGGGACCAAAATGGGGGTTGTTGGAGCAGGGGGGTTAGGGAGTGTAGGGAGAGTGGGACTTTGGGGCATGGGATCATGGTAAGGAGGAGGAGGAACCAGGGACCCTATTGTCAGTGGGTGGGTGAAGCTCTCCGGGGGTTCAGAGAGGAGACGAGGAGGAGAGGTCCGGGTCTTTGGGAGAAGTGAGTGGCAGGGTAGGGGGAGGGGAGCAGCCCAAGAGGATCTGTGAAGTGGAGCAGTGAGAGCAGAGGGAGGGGCGAGAGCATAGAGTCCAGAAAGCCTGGACATAAGGGACCTCGGCCCATTTGCCTTGGCATTTGCAGGGATTGTCTAAGTCCATGAGAATTTGATAGTCAAATGTGCCTTCCAGAGGCCACTGGGACTGATTATCTAATCAGTATTGTGGCCAAGTGATGGTACAATAATGTATGAGACGTCACCTTCGCAGGTCTTGGTCCAGTTCCAGGGTTTTAAGATTGGCCAACAGGCACCCCAGGGGTGTTTTAGATCAAATTTGGATTGGGAGGTCCCCATGATTCATTGCTGGGCAATCCAAGGGCTGGAGGAAGGCATCCCCTCATCCACCACTGGGTTGCAGAAAAACTGTGTCGACTGCCATAGAGGTTAGGATATCTCGCAGCCTGTTGGAGTCACTGAGGTCATCTGGTGACCAGCGGGGTCCGCCCTGATGCGGCCGTGGTTAGGGCAGGGCTTTCTAGAGGGAGGCACAGAATTAGGGGAAACTCACCATGGCTTTGGAAGTGGTGTTTGGAAAGGCAGGTCCAGGTCCCGCTAGGGAGAGAAGAGAACCTCCTCACTGGGGTGGGGGCTCAATCTCCTTCCTGGGTTTCAGCACCAAATGTAAGGTTTTACAGGCGAGGTAAAGACAACACCAGGTGAGGGAGGTGCAAGGCAAGATTTATTAAAGGCACTCTCTGGTGAAGTTTCAGGACTCAGGAGAAGGGGAGCCAGGAAAGTCGCACCAGGGGGAGGTCGGCACTCTCGGGCGAGGTTCCGCGACTCAGGAAGGGGGAGGCAGGGAAGTTCACAGTGGGAGGGAATCGGTGGGGTCTTTTATGGGGCCAAGGCAGTGCATGGGCTCACATCCATACATGGTAAGGTATTTGGTGATCGGAGGGTATGGGGGGGGGGGTCCTGATGCTCCTGTTTCCTGCATAGTTTTCAGATTACCTATGGAGATGTGACCTGGGCATGCATCCTTTTGGCAGGAGAGTCAAGGAGTAAAGAAGCGGGGAGAGGGCTGGAGGATGGCGGCCCAGCGGTCATTTCTATTGTTCCTCCTGCATTCCCGGAGCTGCTGACCCAACAACAACATCTATTTTGGGGGTTCTTCCTGTCTCTCGCTGAAACAAAGATCTTTCACAAGTGGGTGAGCAATCGATGTTATCTGATGTAGGAAACAAAGGCAGAAGGAAAATTATTAAATTTCCTGACATTGACAAGTCCTTGAAGCAGAGTGGCATTCCTCTAGAACTCAACTACCTCAATCTTAATGCTTTGCTACAGACAAAAGGCAAACTTAGCCCAACACCCAGGACCTTGTAAGTCTATTTTAACATATAAAAATTCCTTTGGAAACCTCATTTATCTCTACAGCCCCCACCCCCCAGAGACATGTTGACAATCATCCCCCAAGCATATGACCCACTGAAATACATCTGAAGGGTCTCGTGACTAAGGCTTAATTAGACAGTAATAGGTGACCTTTCCCTAACAATAGTTAGCCCCCTCAAGGTCCTGGAAACCTTGCTTCCAAAATTCCTTAGAGACTTGACACTATCCCTAACCCCCTCACAACTTAAAAGTATGTAATTAATGAAGTTCTAGGTGAGGTTCGGTGGGTGGGACCAGGTCTGGAGCCCACGGCTAAGAAAGAATTCTTAAGATGTCTCTGGTGCAAAAAGGTGCTTATTAAAGCACGGGGACAGGACCCACGGGCAGGAAGAGATGCTGCCCTGATATCTTGAGGAGTGGCTGATTATATACACCAGAGTTGGGTAGGTGAGGACAAAGGGGATATTAAGAAGGGCTGTCACAGAAAGGAGAGTGTCAGGATACTGGAGGCCTGGTTATTGTCAAGCCAAGGCTGTTTTTCCCTCTAATGATGCACTAACATGAAGACAATTGGGAGTTTCCTGGTGGAATGTCACATTCCTCCTATCGAACATCCTTGTCAGTGAGTTTTAGGTTTAGAAGAAATTTAACTTTATTTACATTTCCTTCTTCCTCAGCCTCCTTGTTTTATGGAGGGGAGGGCTATGGTAGGGCTTGAGGAACTGAGTTACCTGTCTCTGGAAACTGGGCTATTGATAAGATAGCTTCTTTGTTGTAAATCACTAGGACACTTGTAAACTGAGGGAGACTCCTGTCTTGCAGGATTGTGATCTCTGAAAGTTAACTATTTGTTTTTCTGTTAGGGCAACCAGGGGCCTGAGGAATGTCACACATATTACCGAGGGGAGTGGGTGGAGAGCGGGTGCAAGGTGCCAGCTTTTGCTTTGTCCTCAGCCAGCTTTCTGCTCCCTCATCATAATGGGCTACTCCTTATCACCCTAGTGCAGCTCTTTCTGCCCACAGGTCTTGTCCCCATGCTTTAATAAAACGACCTTTTTACACCAAAGGCATCTCAAGAATTCTTTCTTGGCCTTCTATTTTGAACCCTAACATCTTTCCTACATCATGAGGTAGTGTCATGGGAAGGAATACCACAGACTTGGGACTAAACCAATTTAGAGGAAATAAGTTAGGCCTCCCTGAGAGGACAGGACTGTTTTCCCTAACTGGTCACTACTCTGGCATGACTGGTAAAGGATGAAAAACAAAATGTCTCCATACTTCTGAATTCAGATTTCTTTAGGCAACTTAGCTTGACCTTGACTCATGGGCCTGCCTATTGCCACTACTAGAACCAAAGAATTTTCTGTGTGAATTTTCTTCCAGAACTGCTTTGAGAAACATAAACAGAATAGAATACAGCTTTGCATTTATACAAGGACAGAAGAGGAAAGAGGGGAAAATGGGGGGGAAAGACACACTTGTCAAACATTCAACATTACTTTCAACCTTTTTTTGTTTTTTTACACACATGGTTCCTACATTGAATAGAGGGCAAATAGGGGTATTTGGGTGGCTCAGTGGGTTAAGCCTATGCTTTTGGTTCAGGTCATGATCTCTGGGCCCTGGGATCAAGCCCCACATTGGACTCTCTGCTCAGCAGGGAGCCCCCCCTCTCTGCCCGCCTCTCTGCCTACTTGTGATCTCTTTATCTGTGAAATAAATAAATAAAATCTTTTAAAAAGGAAAGAAAAGAGGATAAATCTGTGTGAGGTGAAACAATCCTTATCTTGGAGTAATGGCAAGGGTCTTCTTGTGATACATGATGTAGTTTTGGAATATTGGTCAGGTCCAGAGCTCATGGCAATGAAAGAATTCTTGAGACATCCTTGGTGCAAAAAGGTGATTTTATTAAAGTGTGGGAACAGGACTCTTGGGCAGAAAGAACTGCTACACTGCTGTTGTGAGGGGCGACTGATTATATACTTTGGTGACTGATCATATACTTGGGAGTTGGGGAAGGTAATGAAAAAGGGAGGTGTCAAAAAGGACTTTGATATGCTAACAAAGACTCTGAGGATGCTGGATGCCTTGTTATTGTCAAGATAATGTTGTTTTCCCTCTAGTAAAGCACTAACATTAAGAAAGGAGTTTCCTAGATGCACATTATACTCTGCGTGCCTCAACTATTTGTCAATGAATTGCAGGTTATATAGAAATTTTATTTTATTTACATTCCCTTCTACCCTTGTTTCCCACATCACTTTGGAGGGAAGGGTGATGTTAGGGCTCCAGATATAGTCTATAGGTTTCTGAAAGTTGGACCATTACTGTCTAATTAAGCCTTAGTCATGAGACCCTTCAGATGTATATCAGTATATGCTTGGGGGATGATTGTCAACATGTCTCTGGGGGGTGGGGGCTGTAGAGATAAATGAGGTTTCCAAAGGAATTTTTATATGTTAAAATAGACTTACAAGGTCCTGGGTGTTGGGCTAAGTTTGCCTTTTGTCTGTAGCAAAGTATTAAGATTGAGGCAGTTGAGTTCCTAGAGTCTGGAATGCCACTCTGCCTGTTTCAAGGACTTGTCAAAGAGCTGTAAGTAGTAAGTAAAGTTAATTTTTCTTTTGCCTTTGTTTCCCACATCACCCCCCACACTATCTTATTTAACCAGCTTGAAGATCAGGGGTTCAGTAGTCACAAATAAGTTTCATGTGGTTCACTGAAAAACATATTCTGGTAGCTTCAAGCAGTAGCACAGTGAGTTAGAATGTCAGATAAAGGGATCTGGAGATTGTATCCTATTTTGAATTTAAGCTCATATCAGAAAGACCTTGAGGATTCTGTTTAAATTTACAAGTTGAGATTTGTCAGAAGCCAAGAAAGACAAACAGTTATCTTCAATGTAGCATTTTTGCAAGTTTAATCCACAGGTTCAGTTTCTTTGGCCCTTGTGGTGTTTGAGATTGCTTTGCATCTCCCAGAACACCATGTAATGAAAAGAAGCTGATCAATGAAGGGAGACCTACACTGCATGTGAAAAGATAGCTATGGTGAACTGTAAAACCATTTTATTTCATGGTTGAGTGTAGCTAATATTTTTCCAATATTTTCAACTCTGAATTTTTACCCTGCTTAAAACAAAGCAAGAAGGGGAAAAATTATTTTAACTTTTGAAATTTATTAGAAACTCTGATTTGGGCTTTATTCCTAAAGAGGCTTAGGGGTTAATTTATTTATTTGTGAAGAGAGACAATACAGAGTTAGATAATCCAGCTGGTATAATTTTGAAGTAAGCATAAACGTGACCTTGCTATGTGCCTGCTAGCAAAAGATAGCAGTGAAATCCTCAGCAAAGCCACCAATTGGGTAATCTTAATGAACTGGAGCCTGAAAACTGTCAAGAAACAACCACAACATCTGCAATACAGAAAGAAAAGCAATAGTATACAAGGAAAATGTTAATATTCAGTTTGTTCTTTGTAAGACATGCATCAAATATCCCCCAGCTTCTCTCTTTAAACCAGAAACAAGTATGGACTACTTCCCCTTTCACTGAAATTGAATATTGAAGAGAAGCTTCAACCTCATTAACTAATTCAGCTGTTCTTTTAAATTGAGTTTTTAAACATATGGGCACACAAACCAATCTATATGCAGAACAATTCTTTGAACAGCATGCATATGGTCTGGGATTACATGCTAGGTATCACACAAGTGAGTTTTCACAGTACAAAAGAATGAATTCCTTATTGTGACACTTGAGATAACAATACTAAAGAATTTCAGCTCAGCCTTAAATTCTTCCCTCCAGTTGCTGTAGTTTTCTTAGTAGGAGTATAATACACTCCTTAGCTTCTGGTTTCATCCACTAAATAATAATTGCCTATCTCTACCAAATAATGGTCCATCACTGTTTTCATTTAGTCATTCAACAAACATTTATTGAGTAACTCTTATGTGTCTAATACCATCTTAAACACTGAGGATAGAAAGATAAATATGGCATAAACCTTCTAAAAAGTACATTCCTATAATATGGTATGACAGATATATATAAAAATTAGTTATATAAAGGAGCACCTGGGTGGCTCAGTCAGATAAGCATCTGACTGTTGATTTCAGCTCAGTTCATGATCTCAGAGTTGTGAGATCAAGCCCTGCATCAGGCTCGATGCTGTGTTTGGAGTCTGCTTAAGATTCTCTCCCTCTCTCCCCATTTCCTGTTCCTCCTCCTCATTCTCTCTCTCTCAAAAATAAGAAAGAAAGAAAGAAAGAAAAGAAATTTGTTATATCAAAAAATAGAGAAAGGAAAACATATCTCTAATTTGAGATTTTTATTTTGATCCAACAAATCCCCTTTTTATCATCATTGAGTAACATAGTAACCTTATTTTCTAATTTATTTATGTATGTGTCTGGGAAATCCGTCCTGTTGGTAACCTTTCTTGTTGGGGAAAGGTCATTACTAAGCCAGGGCCTACCATTGTATGTAAGGCAAAGACAACAGGATGGAGCAGGCAAGAATGTGGAAATTCTCCGATGGAACCTGTTAACAATGATGTGGGAGGATGGAAAAAGATTAGTCCTGAGGTTTCTATTGACATATTTATTTGTCCATAGTGAATATTTCAGCTGTTGATTCCATCCCGGCTCAGTTGCCCATGTTTTGCTGATGAGTAGAGCCAATAAAAGGAAAAGGAGACAGGAAAAAAGAAAATGTTTTTAAATATCAAGGTATTTTGTGGTCTAAGCAGAGTTGATATATAACCAGTATGGACTGGGTAAGCATCTGCTTTGACTGCTCACTATTTTAATATCACCCTGAGAGGGTGATATTAAACCAAATTATAGGAATGAAATTTATTATATAAAGTTCACAGAAAATTGAAAGAAAATGTGGTATGCATATAAAATGAATATCATTCAGCCTTTAAAAATAAGAAAATCCCGCCACATCAGGCAACATGGATAAACCTGAAGGATATTATGCTAAGTGAAGTGAGTTAAAAATAAACAGCAAATACCACATTTATGTGACTTATCTGAAATAGCCACACTCATAGAAACTGAGAATTAGAATAGTGGTTTCCAAGGCCTAGAAGTGTTGCTGGTTGGACTAGGAAGACTTCTGGGTTCTGAGGTCTCTGCCTAGCCCATTCCTAGGATGCTGCTCGGAAGCTCTTAGTCTCATCACAAGAAAGTATTCAAGAATGGACCAGAACGGTTGAGCAGTGTGAGAAAGTTTCTTAAAGTCAGAGTATACTCTCAAGCTTAGAGAGTGGGAGAACTCAAAGGAGAGCCACACCCTGGATTTGGATCTCTATCTTTTATTGACAATTGTTAATTAGGGGATGGAATATTTATTATCTGGGGAAGGGACGTCCTCGGGAGCAGGCTTTTACACCTTTTCTCCCCTACTTGGTCAGAGTCTCTGACTTTCTCTGTCTTTGATCTGTCTGGTTTGTCTTGTGGCTTTGTTTTGGAGTGCTACTAAGACAGGTCTCTAACTTTCCTGATAGTGGGTCATGACTCCAAATTAGCTGGCCTCCAGGCATCCTGTTAAAGCCTAACTAACTGCCTACTCTAATAGAGAGCAGGGGTAGGGGGGAGTTAATGGGTATAAAGTTTCAGTAATACAAGATAAATAAGTTTTAGAAATTCATGGTACAGTATCTTGCCTATAGTAACAATACTGTAAACGTAAAAGTTTTTTTAGAGGGTAGATCTCATGTTATGTGTTCATACCAGAGTAAAAATGGAAATAAAAAGGAAGTGAGGAGAGGGTTACAGAGGAGGAACTGGAAATAGCTGACATAGATACTTTTCTCAAGTGCACCCATGACATCAGCCTGAGATGTAGGATTATACACTTCTGGATCTCTACAGGCACAGAAGACACCAGCAAAGGGGTAAAGTGGAGTGGAAGCACTCAGACTGATATCAGAGGATAAACAGAAGGGGGAGAGAGCCACACGGACCCACTGGAACGTAATACCCCAATACGAAAGTGCGCTGTAACTGGGGACCAGCATTAACTTGGAGTCTGGTTAAAAGCACTCAAAGAGCAAAAAAGCTTAAGGGACAATGGTGGAACTGGGCAGTCATGGACATGGGCCTAAGCCCAAGGACCCAAGATGGCCACTGCTGGTGACCAACCATGCCAGAGAGAGTGTGGCAGAGCCTCCAGTTCCTGGTCCCAGAATCCCCAGGGTGGCATGGCTTGAAGGACCACTCAAGTGGGTGCACTCCCGCTCCTTCATGAAGGAATCTGATGTGGGGACCAGTCTGTGCTTTCTAGAGCTATAACCTTTCGTGCTGTGTGTGCACTGTGCGACTGAAGTATGAACTGTTCTCCCTACCTGTGCCTTAGAGAACTCCACGCAGGCACTAGCTGTCAGTCTCTAGGACTGGCCGGAGTCTAGACACTCCCAGCCCAGGGAATGAAGGAACTCAGCATGCAATCTCTGGTCAGGAGCTCTCAGCAGCGACCTGTGCAACCATGAGGTCTGGAACCCAGATAGCAGTCCAAGCAAAGGCAACCACTGGAAGTGGTCTCCCTGGACCAATATCACTCAAGCTTTTAATGGCACAGGGGTGCAGAGACAAACGGGCTCTTCAGGCGACCCCTGAGATGGTGGCTGGGGATTTGTACTGCCTGTGGGAGGTGGCATGGTTCAGCAGAGTTTGCAGAAGGGGAGTCTGTGTGTTCTAGACCACCAAGAGGGGAACAGACTGAGGCTTCTCTCTGAGATGGAGGGCTGGGTATAGTTTGCTTTCCACTAAACCTCCGAAAAGCCACAAAAAGCCACTGAAGAACAAAAATCTCCAGAGAACAAAAGCCTGAGCCCAGCCCCTTGACAGGGAGCAGGAGGACTCAGCCCAAGCAAGACTGAATGAAAAACAATGTGGCAAGACCCTCCCCCATAAAGCAAGCCAAAATAATGGGAGGACAACCACCACAGGCTCCCCATAAAACTGTAAAACTTTAATATCAGGGGAAAATAATATATTAAGCTCCCAAGATTACCCTAAAACCTGTATATTTCATGGATACAAATTTTATTTTTAAACCAGTCTCACTATTCTTGCTCTTTTTAATTTTTTGAACCTACTTGCCATTACAATTAGAGGTTTAAGACAACATATTCCATAATACCTTTTTAACTTGAACTTTTTTCATACATATACCTGTGTTTTTCTTTTTCCTTTCTATTTTTTTAATGTACATATAGATATGAGCTTCAAGGTAATCCTTTTTCCCTACTCAATACTACCCCATATATAAACCAGTTTTAATCTTTTATCTCTGGAAAGTTGAGTCCTTTAACAAAGATATCAAGATACACGCAGGAAGAATCAAAACAACCTTCGTCACCCACACTGAGGATTTATAACCACCCTCTCATTTTTTTCTTCTGTCAGTGTTTCTGTGTATTTGCTTTTGTTGTGGTATATAAATTTTATCCTTGAGATTCATTTTGGCTAGGTTCTTTTTTTTTTTTCTTGTCATTTACTTTTGTCAGTCTTTCTGTACGTTTTTGTTTGTTTACCTTATAAATCTTAACTTTGGGGCCTATTCAAACTGGGTCTTCTCTTTTATCTCTCTCTCTCTCTCGATCTGTCTTCTTTTCTTTCTTTTTAGTGGTGACTTCTGATTGCTCAGAAGTGCTCCAGGGTGCACCATGCCTGGATCACAGTTGATATATTCAGCTATACATCCCCTCAACCACCTCTCACCAAAATGACTAATAGGAGGGACACCCAACGGAGGAAAAATTCAGAGGCTGTGCCCTCTCCATCAGAACTATTGGATACAGACATAAACAGTATGTCAGAAAGGGAATTCAGGGTAACAATTATCCATCCAATGGCTAGGTTGAAGAAAACCATTAGTGACAACATAGAATCTCTAAGGGCATAAGTGAAAGCCTACCCAGAAGAAGTTAAAAATGCTAGGGACACGTGGTTGGCTGAGTAGGCTAAAGCTTCTGCCTTTGGCTCAGGTCATGATCCCAGAGTCTTGGATGGAGCCCCAGATCTGGCTCTCTGCTTAGCAGGGAGGCTGCTTCCCTCTTTCTCTCTGCCTGCCTCTCTGCATACTTGTGATCTCTGTCCATAAAATAAATAAATAAAATCTTTTAAAAAATGCTATCAATGAGATAACATTGATAAAAGCTAGGGTAACTGAGGAAGAAGATAGAATTAGAGATCTAGAGGACAAACTGATAGGGAAAAAAGATCAGGAAGAGGCATGGAAGAAACAGCTTAGAAACCATGAAAACAGAATCAGGGAAATAAAAGACATCATGAAATTTTCCAACATCAGAATTATTGGGATCCCTGAGGGGGTGGAGAAATAGAGAAGACTAGAAGATATAGTCGAAGAAATTCTGGATGAAAATTTTACCAAACTGGGGAATGGAACCAGCATTCATGTCCTAGGGGTGGAAAGAATACCCCCCAAGATTAAGGAAACTAGAAAGACCTTGAGACAATTGAATGTGAAACTGATGATTCATAATTTTAGACAAGAGCTCCTAAGGGCAGGTAGGAGGAAGAGATTCCTTACAAACAGAGGAAGGTCCATCAGAATAATGTCTTACCTGTCCACAGAAACCTGGCAACCAGAAAGGGCTGGCAAGACACATTCAGGGAACTAAATGAGAAGAACATGCAGCCAAAAATAATTTATGCAGCTAGGTTGACATTCAAAAATGGAGAAATAAAAAGCTCCTAAGATTGCTTTAGGTAGCATAGACATTTTCACAATGTTTATTCTTCCAATCCATGAGCATGGAACATTTTTCCATTTCTTTGTGTCTTCCTCATTTTCTTCCATGAGTACTTTATAGTTTTCTGAGTATAGATTCTGTGCCTCTTTGGTTAGGTTTATTCCTAGGTATCTTATAGCTTTGGGTGCAATTGTAAATGGGATTGACTCCTTAATTTCTCTTTCTTCTGTCTTGTTGTTGGTGTAGAAAAATGCAACTGATTTCTGTGCATTGATTTTATATCCTGACACTTTACTGAATTCCTGTGCATGTTCTAGCAGTTTTGGAGTGGAGTCTTTTGGGTTTTCCACATATAGTATCATATCATCCACAAGGAGTGATACTTTGACTTCTTCTTTGCTGATTTGGATGCCATTAATTTCCTTTTGTTGTCTGATTGCTGAGGCTAGGACTTATAGTACTATGTTGAATAACAGTGGTGATAATGGACATCCCTGCTGTGTTCCTGACCTTAGCAGAAAAGCTTTCAGTTTTTCTCCATTGAGAATGATATTTGCTGTGGGCTTTTCATAGATTGCTTAAAGAACAAATCATCCAATCAAGAAATGGGCAGGAGACATGAACAGACATTTCTGCAAAGAAGACATTCAGATGGCCAACAGACACATGAAAAAGTGCTCCATTCACTCGGCATCAGGGAAATACAAATCAAAACCACAATGAGCTACCACCTCACACCAGTCAGAATGGCTAAAATTAACAAGTCAGGAAATGACAGATGCTGGTGAGGATGCGGAGAAAGGGGAACCCTCCTCCACCGTTGGTGAGAATGCAAGCTGGTGCAACCACTCTGGAAAACAGCATGGAGGTTCCTCAAAAAGTTGAAAATAGAGCTTCCCTATGACCCTGCAATTCCACTACTGGGTATTTACCCTAAAGATACAAACGTAGTGATCCAAACAGGCATGTGCACCCGAATGTTTATAGCAGCAATGTCCACAATAGCCAAACTATGGAAAGAACCTAGATGTCCATCAACAGATGAATGGATAAAGAAGAAGTGGTATATATACACAATGGAATACTATGCAGCCATCAAAAGAAATGAAATCTTGCCATTTGCGACGATGTGGATGGAACTAGAGTGTATCAAGCTTAGTGAAATAAGTCAAGCAGAGAAAGACAACTAATATATGATCACCCTGATATGAGTAAGTGGAGATGCAACATGGGGGGTTAAGGGGGTAGGAGAAGAATAAATGAAACAAAATGGGATTGGGAGGGAGACAAACCATAAGTGACTCTTAATCTCACAAAACACACTGAGGGTTGCTGGGGGGAGGGTAGTTGGGAGAAGGGAGGGTGGGGTTATGGACATTGGGGAGGGTATGTGCTATGGTGAATGCTGTGAAGTGTGTAAACCTGGCGATTTACAGACCTGTACCCCTGTGGATAAAAATATTTGTTTATGAAAAAATAAAAAAATAAAAATAAAAAAAAATTAAAAAAGCTTCTAAGACCAGCAAGGTTTAAAAGAGTATGTGGCCACCAAGTCAGCACTACAAGAAATATTAAGAGAATGGAGGAATTCTATAAAAGACGAAAAAAATAAGAGTGTCATGGAGCAGAAATTTACAGAGACAATCTACGGAAACAAGAACTTCACAGGCAACATGATGTCAATAAAAACGTATATTTCAATAATCACTATCAACATGAACGTCCTAAATGCTCTCATAAAATTGCACAGGGCTCCAGATTGGGTAAAGGACAGGACCCATCCATATGCTGTCTACAAGAGACCCATTTGGAACCTAAAGATACATCCAGACTGAAAGTGAAGGGATGGAGAAGCATCTTTCTTGCCAATGGGCCTCAAAAGGAAAGCTTAGGTAGAGATTCTCATATCAGATTAATTAAATTTTAAAACTAAAGACTGTAGTCAGAGATAAAGAAGGACACTACATCATTCTTAGTCCACTAAGAAAATCCAACAACTATAAATATTTATGCCCCCAATATGGGAGCAGCCAACTACATAAGACAACTGTTAATCAAAATAAAGAGTCATATTGACATGAATACATTAATTGTAGGGGATCTGAACACACCACTCTCAGTAGTAGACAGATCACCATGCAGAAAATCAATAAAGAAACAAGAGCACCGGTCCAATGACACAGTGGACCAGATGGACCTCATCAATTTATACAGAACATTCCACTTTAAAACACCAGAATACTCATTCTTCTCTGTTGCACATGGAACCCTCTCCAGAATAGACCACATACTGGGGCTCAACAGATACCAAAAGATTCGGGTTATTCGGGTTATTCTCTGCATATTCTTAGATCACAATGCTTTGAAACTGGAACTCAACCACAAGAAAAAGTTTGGAAGGAATTCAAATACGTGGAAGCTAAAGAACACCCTGCTTCAAAGTGTTTGGATCAACCAGGATATCAAAGAAGAACTTAAACAACTCATGGAAACCAATGAAAATGAAGACACATCAGTCCAAAACTTATGGGATATGGCAAAAGCGGCCCTAAGAGGGGAATACATAACCATCCAAGCCTCCCTCAAATAAATTGAAAAATCCAGACTACACCAGCTCTCTTTACTCTTTAAAGAACTGGAAAATCAACAACAAATTAAGTTATCCCCACACATAAGAAGGGAAATAATCAAGATTAGAGCTGAGATCAACGAGATAGAAACTAGAGATAAAATAGAAAACATCAAAGAAAATCAAAGCTGGTTTTTTGAAAGAATCAATAAGATCGATAAACCACTGGCAAAACTAATCCAAAAGCAAAGAGAGAGGAAGCAAATTAATAAAATTATGAATGAAAACGGAGAGATCATGACTAACACCAAGGAAATAGAAACAATCATCAGAAATTATTATCAACAGTTATATGCCAATGAGTTAGGCAACCTAGAAGAAATGAATGCATTCCTGAAAACCTGGAAACTTCCAAAACTGAATCAGGAAGAAATTGACAATCTGAATAGACCAATACGTAGTAACAAGATTGAACCAGTGATCTAAAACCTCCAAAAAACAAGAGCCCAGGACCTGATGGATTCCCTGAAGAATTCTACCAAACTTTCAAAGAAGAAATAATACCTGTTCTCCTGAAGCTGTTTCCAGAAATAGAAACAGAAGGAAAACTTCCAGACTCTATCTATGAAGCCAGCATTACCCTGATCCCCAAACCAGGCACAGACCCCACCACAAAGGAGAATTTCAGACCAATATCCCTGATGAATATGGATGCCAAAATTCTTAACAAGATCCTAGCTAATAGGATCCAACAGTACATTAAAAAGATTATCCACCGTGACCAGGTGGGATTAATCCATGGGTTGCAAGTGTGGTTCAACATTTGCAAATCAATCAATGTGATAGAACATATCAATAAGATAAGAGAAAAGAACCACATGATCCTCTCAATGGATGCAGAAAAAGCATTTGACAAGTTGCAGCATCCATTCCTGATTAAAATGATTCAAAGTATAGGGATAGGAGGAACATTTCCCAACTTCATAAACTCTATCTATGAAAAACTTACAGCGAATATCATTCTCAGTGAGGAAAAGGTGACAGCCTTCCCTTTGAGATCAGGAACACAACAAGGATGTCCACTCTCACCACTATTGTTCAACATAGTACTAGAAGTCAAAGCAACAGCAATCAGACAACAAAAAGAAATTAAAAGTATTCAATTTAGCAAAGAAGAAGTCAAACTCTCTCTCTTCACAGATGACTTGATACTTTATATGGAAAACCCAAAAGACTCCACCCCCAAAATGCTAGAACTCATACAGCAATTCAGTAATGTGACAGGATACAAATTCAATGCATAGAAATCAGTTGCTTTCTTATATACTAACAATGAAAATATAGAAAGGGAAATTAGAGAATTTATTCCATTTACTATAGCACCAAGAACCATAAGATACCTTGGAATAAACCTCACCAAAGAGGTAAAGAATCTGTACTTGACAATCTATAGAACACTCAGGAAAGAAATTGAAGATGACAAAAAGATGGAAAAGCTTTCTATGGTCATGTATCTAAAGAATAAATATTGTTAAAATGTCTATACTGCCTAGAGCTATCTATAATTTCAATGATATCCCAATAAAAATTCCACCATCATTTTTCAAAGAGCTGGAACAAACAATCCTAAAATTTGTTTGGAACCAGAAGAGACCCCAAATTGCTAAGGGAATATTGAAAAAGAAAAACAAAAGTGGGGGCATCAGGTTGCCTGATTTCAAGCTTTACTACAAAGCTATGATCACCAAGACAGCGGGGTACTGACACCAAAACAGACACAGAGACAAGTGGAACAGAGTAGAGAGCCTAGATATGGACCCGCAATCCAATGTCAAATAATCTTCTACAAAGCAGAAAAAACTATCCAGTGGAAAAAAGACAGTCTCTTCAATAAATGGTGCTGGAAAAATTCAACAGCTACAGATAGAAGAATGTAACTCGACCATATTCTTACACCATACACAAAGATAAATTCAAAATGGATAAAAGACCTCAACATATGGCAGGAATCTATCAGAGTCCTAGAGGAGAGCATAAGCACTAACCTCTTCGACATCAGCCACAGCAACTTCTTTCAAGACATGTGTCCAAAGTCAAAGGAAACAAGTGAAAATGAACTTTTGGGACTTCATCAAGATCAGAAACTTCTGCACAGAAAAGGAAACAGTCAAGAAAACAAAGAGGGAACCCATGGAATGGGAGAAGATATTCGCAAATGACACTACAGACAAAGGGCTGATATCCAAGATCTATAAAGAATTCCTCATACTCAACACACACAAAACAGATAATCACATCAAAAAATGGGCAGAAGATGTGAACAGACACTTTTCCAAATAACATACAAATGGCTATCAGACACATGAAAAAAAAGTTCATCATCATTAGCCATCAGGGAGATTCAAATCAAAAACCCCATTGAGATACCACCTTACACCAGTTAGAATGACCAAAATTAACAAGACAGTAAACAACAAGTGCAGGAGAGGATGTGGAGAAAGGGGAACACTCTAACACTGTTGGTGGGAATGGAAGTTGGTGCAGCCACTTTCGAAACAGTGAGAAATAATCTTCTACAAAGTGAGAAGTTTCCTCAAAAAAATTAAAAATAGTGTTACCCTATGACCCTGCAATTGCACTACTGGGTATTTACCACAAAGATACAGATGTAGTGAAAAGAAGGGTCATCTGTACCCCCAATGTTTATAGCAGCAATGGCCACAGTCACCGAACTGTGGAAAGAACCAACATGCTCTTCAACAGTTGAATGTATAAAGAACATATAGTTCATATACACAATGGAGTATTATGCCTCCATCAGAAAGGATGAATACCCCACTTTTGTAGCAACATGGACGGGACTGGAAGAGATTATGCTGAGTGAAATAAGTCAAGGAGAGAGACTCAAATATATGGTTTCACTTACTTGTGGAGCATAAGGAATAAGAAGGAGGATTTGGGAGATGGAAAGGCAAAGTGGGGGAAATCGGAGAGGGAGACAAACAATAAGAGACTGTGGACTCTGAGAAACAAACTGAATTTTTTGGAAGGGTGGTTGGTAGGTGGTTGGGTGAGCCTGGTGGTGGGTATTAAGGAGGGCATGTATTGCATGGAGCACTGGGTGTGGTGCATAAACAGTGAATTTTGGAACACTGAAAAAAATTTTAATTAAATAAAAAAATGGAAATAAAATAAAATAATATTTTGAAGAACTGCTAAAAAGAGAATTTGAGTTTTTCAAACTATGCCACCTTTGAGAATCAATCAGGGAGGAGGTGACTACTGAAATGAGTCTTTAAGGAAAAATAAGTTGGGCTTACAAAGGGGGCTGCGAACATTCCAGACAGGATACATTCACAAAAAGAATCATGATGATAGTGAGTGAAATTACAAGTCTACTAATGTGGATGAAGAGGAGGGGTAGGAGATAAGAAATGTACACAGGGTACAAATTATAGCTAGTCTTATATGGCATGTTATGGGGTTTGGACTTTATTCTAAGAGTCATGGAAAGCCATTTAAAGGTTTAAGCACAGCAAGTGGGAGTCAGGCATGTGATCAAATTTGCATTTGAAAAAGGTACTCACAATGCAGTGTGGAGAATGGATTAGATTGAGCAAAGGTGGGGAGTGAAGATAATTTTGAATGCTAGAGGGTTGCAGTTTTGCTAGACTGGTACAATAAAAGGACAGATAACTTGACTTTGAAGAGGCCAGTGAGAGCTAAATAGCCTGGAGGGAGTTGGAGTTGTCAAGGTAGTGAATGTCTCACTATAGGAGAGAGGAGCTGTAATGGGATTGAAAAAGGAGTGCACTGGAAAACTTGGAGGTTATAACCACAGAATGAGTTCCTGGAGTGTGAAATTTCCTAGGTGGTATAGCTCCAAGTAAATGTGATATGTGATTTATAATAAATAAATATTTCGGTCTTCAGTCCCTGATTCCTGGCTTAGAGCTCCCCAATCCTTGGAATTTCTTTTTCTTTTCTTTCTTTCTTTTTTTTTTTTAAGATTTTATTTATTTATTTGAGAGAAAGAGAGAAAGAATGAGAGAGAAAGCATGAGAAGAGAAGGGTCAGAGGGAGAAGCAGACCCCTTGCTGAGCAAGAAGCCCAATGTGGGATTCGATCCCAGGACTCCAGGATCATGACTTGAGCTAAAGGCAGTCGCTCAACCAACTGAGCCACCCAGGTGCCCAACCCTTGGAATTTCTTAATCAATAAGAGCAATGAGAACATTGTTTTTGTTATAATATTTGGTCATTTGTCTTCTGTTCCTGAGATCCAATTCAGCCCATAAAGGCTGAAAATGATATCTAGTTATTCATCACAAGCCCCTTCCAACTATAGCTAAGTTTATGTTAATGCAGTGACTTTTGGAAATCCCCTAAAGATGGGGTGTTGGTTGCCAGGGAAACCAACCAAGATTTGAGAATTGGAACATTTAGTTCCACCTCCTGATTTCTGAAGAGGGGAGAGAGGCTGCAGGTTGAATCAATCATCCATGGCCAATGATTTAACCAGTCATGCCTCTTTAACGAAGTCTCCATAAAAATCCAAAAGGATTGGGTTCAGAGAGCATCCGAGTTGATGAGTCAGAAAATATCCATATGTTAGTGCTGGGCCCCAAACTCTACTAGCTAGTCAGTCAGCAGCTCAGGTAACAACCTGGACTTGAGATTGGCACTTGAAGTTGGGGCAGTCTTGTGGGACTGAGCCTTCAGCCTGGAGAATCTGTTGCTATCTCCAACAGATAATGTCAGAATTGAATTGTGGGACACCCAGCTGGTGTCCAAGAATTGCTTGGCAAGGGAGGGGGAACAACCCACACATCAGAATTGGGTGCTGAATTGTTAGTGTAATGAAAACATCTGCAGTGTAGCCATGGAAGTCAAATGTAGAAGTAGAAATAGACAAAGACCAATGGTGCAAGACATCCACAATTCTAATGATCTATCAGAATCATCTGTGCTGGGTTTATAAGTTACAGTAGCTATGGCTCCCATTCTGAAAGATTCTGATAGATTAGGTGGAACTCAGGCATATGTACTTTTTAAAAATTTTTAATGAATGTTTCTAATGTGCAAGCTGAGTTGGGAACTCTTGAGCTGAAGTTGGGTGGATTATCCATACAAACTTTTTTTTATGATTTTATTTATTTATTTAACACACACAGAGAGAGAGAGAGAGTAGGCAGAGCAGTAGGCAGAGAGAGAGGGGGAAGCAGGCTCCGTGCTGAGCAGAGAGCCCGAAGCAGGGCTAAATTCCAGGACTTCAGGACCATGACCCAAGCTGAAAGCAGAGGCTCAACCCACTGAGCCACCCAGGCACCCCCACATACAAACTCTTAATCTAGATGACAACAAATTTAGTTAAGATAGAAAGCAAGTAAGGTCTTCACTGAATGTGAGATAGGGAGCCCTATAGTCAGTATGTAAGGGCCAGGATGAGGAAATGATTGGTCATAACCAAAAGGCAAGAATTTGAAAAGAGTAGGTTTTTGTTTTTTATTTTTGTTTTGTTCTGTTTTTAATAAAGGATGAAGGACTTAATTCAGCCTCAGCGAGTGAAGAATGAAGGTATAAATCTCACTTCCTAATACTGGTTCACACAACACAAAGCTATTTGCTCATCCTCAGTTTATTATTGACATTTCCAAATTTCTAATTCAATTTACTCTGTTTGGCTTTGGGTATGTTCTCATATTCTAAAGCTCTACTTTGCACTTTTTTGAAGCTCATTGCTATCTTTTGCTATTTAATTTAATTTTAGATGACTATGGACTATTGGAGAGGAAAAGTAAATACTGAAGACTTGAATCCAGAGGTTTTAAAATGAATTATTTTCTAAAAGATTCAGTAGTCCACTTCACTTACCTGGTTTTCAAGGTATTCATGTGAGAGAAAATCAGGATAGAGTGTTATTAGATAATGTAGACTAGATCATTTTCAGAAAAATGAAATTCTATAGAATACATTATAGAGAAATTAGACTGAAAGAAAATTTCAAGGGGCTGTTAATAGTAGTAGTACCAATAGTAAGAGTAGTAGTATACTAAAGCTTTAACAATAAATACAGAGCATCAAGTCTTGTTCATCTCTTATATTTTATATTTTCTTCTAAATTGCTTTCATTATAAAAGAAATGCAAATTTCATGAAAATTATTGACTAAATGAGATTCATTTAGAGTAAAATTAAATGTCCTCTTTCCATAGTATGACCCCCAACACCCATCTCCCAGTATACCTCTCTTTCCAGAACTTTTCTTATGCATTCATAAAATGCATATATATACATATATATGCAAATATATTATGCATTTTTCTAATAGTAATATATCACAAATTTCCTTCTATGCCAATAAATATAAGTCAACCTCATTCTTTTTAGCATATGTATAGCATTTCATAGGATGGATGCACAATGTTTTTAAATATATGACCCTTTATTTTGATGTTTGCTTCAAATTTCTTCCTTTTATAAAAATAATACTTCCATAAACTTCTATGTTCACACATTTTGTATTAAAGTATTAATACTTCTGTGGCATATATTCTTAAAAGGAGACATTATAAATAAATAAAGCAATTACTATTGCTTAAGTGTCCTTCAAAAAGTAATTACATTTCTTTTTATTTAATTTATTTGACAGAGAGAGAGAACACAAACAGAAGGGGCAGCAGGCAGAGGGAGAGGGAGAAGCCGACTCACCATAGAGCAGAGAGCCTGACACTGGGTTCAATCCCAGGACCCCAGGATCATGACTTGAGCTGAAGGCAGACACTTAACTGACTGAGCCATCCAGGCATCCCCCAAAAGGTTACATTTTAACAAATATATAGTGTCCACTTTCCCACCTTCTTGCCAGTTGTGTATATTATCAATATTTTTCTATTTTTAATTTTTAAAAAATTTGTTTGTTTTGAGAAAGAGAGAGTTTGTGTGTGTGTATAAGTGGAGGGAGGGACTAAGGAGGAAGGAGAAGGAAAAGGAAAGACTCTCAAGCAGACTCCACACTGAGTTTAGAGCCCAACACAGAACTCAATCTCAGGACCCTGAGACCATAATTTGATCTGAAACCAAGGGTTGGATGCTTAACTGAGCCACCCAGGTGCCTTTCTTTTTCTATTTTTTGAATTTTAATTCGAGTATAGTGAACATACAGTGTTGTATTAGTTTCAGATGCACAATATAGTGATTTAATAATTCTATACATTACTCACTGTTCATTATGGTAAATATACTCTTAATGCCCTGCACATACATCATGCATCTCCCACCCACATCCCCTCTGGTAGCCATCACTTTGTTCTCTATAGTTAAGAGTCTTTTACTTGGTTTATCTCTTTTATTCTTTGCTCATTTTTTTAATTCTTAAATTCCATATATGAGTGAAATTGTATGGCATTTTTCATTATCTGACTGACTTATTTAGCTTAGTACTATACTTCCTAGATCCCTCCATGCTGTTGCAAATGACAAGATTTCATTCTTTTTTATTGGTGAGTAATATTCCATTGTGTATACATACCACTATTTCTTTATTCATTCATCTATCAATGGACACATTGATGTCTGCTTCCATAATTTTGCTACTATAAATAATGTTGCAATAAACATAGGGTTGCTGATATCTACTCAAATTAGTGTTCTTGTATTCTTTAGGTAAATAACCAATAGTGGAATTACTAGATCATATGGTAATTCTATTTTTAATTTTTTTGAGGAAGCTCCATACTGTTTTCCACAGGAGCTGCACCAGTTTACATTCCTACCAACAGTGCATGTGGGTTCACTTTTCTCCACATCCTCACAAACATTTACTTCTTGTGTTTTCATCTTTGCCATTCTGACAAATGTGAGGTGATATTTCATTGTGGTTTTGATTTCCATCTCTGATGATTAGTGATGTTGAGCATCTTTTTATGTGTCTTTTGGCCATCTGGAAGTCTTCTCTGGAGACATGTCTGTTCATGAATCCTGACCATTTTTTAATCTTCTGTTGATTTGTGAAAGTTCTTTATATATTTTTGGATATTAATCATTTATTGGATTTGTCCTTTGCAAATATCTTCCCCATTCAGTAGGTCTTCTTTTAGTTTCATTGATTATTTTCTTTGCTGTGCAGAAGCTTCTTATTTTGGTCTTGTCTCAATAGTTTTTGCATTTGTTTCCCTTACCTCAGGAGATATATCTAGAAAAAAAATGTTGTTATGACCAATGTCAGAGACAATACTGACTAAGCTCTTTTCTAGAGTTTTTATCATTACAGGGCTCACATTTAGGTTCTTGATGCATTTTGAGTTTATTTTTGTGTATGGTGTAAGAAAGTGGTCCAATTTCATTACTATGCATGTAGCTGTTCAGTTTTTCCAAACCATTTGTTGAAGAGGCCTTTTCCCATTGTATATTCTTGCCTTTGCCAAACATTGATTGGCTATCTAATTGTGGGTTTATTTCTGTGCTCTCTATTCTGTTCCTATGTGTCTATTTTTGTGCCAGTACCATACTGTTTTGATTATTAGAGCTTTGTACTTTATTTGGAAATCTGGGATTGTAATGTCTCCAGTTTTGTTCTTTTTCACAATTTCTTTGGCTATTCAGGGTCTTTTGTGATTTATACAAATTTTAAGAATTGTTTGTTTTAGTTCTGTGAAAAATTTTATTGGTGTTTTGATAGGGATCGCATAAAATCTATAGATTGTTTTGGTAGTATGACCAATATTTCAACAATATTGGTTCTTCCAATCTATTAGCATGGAATAGCTTTCTATTTGTTAGTCTTCACATTTCTTTCATGAATGTTTTATAGTTTTCAGAGTACCGGTATTTCACCTCCTTGGTTAGGTTTATTCCTAGATATCTTATTCTTTTTGGTGCAATTTTAAATGGGATTGTTTTCTTAATTTCTCTTTCTACTGCTTCATTATTAGTGTATAGAAATGCAGTTGATTCCTGTATATTGACCTTGTATCTTGTGACTTCCTGAATTCATTTATCAGTGTTAATAAATTTTTGGTGGCATCTTTTGGGTTTTCTATATATAGAATCATATCATCTTCAAATAGTGAAATTTTACCTTACCAATATGGTAAGATTGATGTGGCTAGTAATCCCATTATTATCTTGAATAAAAGTACTGAGAGGGGACAGCCTTCTCTTGTTCATGATCTTAAGGGAAAGCTATCAGTTTTTCCCCATTGAGTAGAATGTAAGTTGTATGTGTTCATGTATGGCTTTTATTATATTGAGGCATATTACCTTTAAGCCTATTTTGTTGAGATTTTTTTTTCATGAATGGTTGTATTACTTTGTCAAATATTTTTTCTGTACCTATTGAAATTATAAGATAGTTTTTATTCCTTCTCTTTTTGATGTGATTTATCACTTTGATTTATTTGCAAATATTGAACTACACTTGAATCCCAGGAATAAATCTTACTTAATCATGGTGAATATTTTTTAATGTATTGTTGAATTTCCTTTGCTAATATTTTGTGAGAATTTTTACAACTATGTTCAGCAGAGATATTGGTCTATAGTCTCTTTTTTAGTAGTGTATTTATCTGGTTTTGGTATCAGGTTAATGCTGACCTTACAGAATGAATTTGAAAGCTTTTCTTCCTCTTCTCTTTTTTGCAATAGTTTGAAAAAAATAGATAGTAACCCTTCTTTAAGTGTTTGGTAGAATTTACCTGTGTGGTCATCTGGTCTTGAACTTTTATTCATTGGTAGTTTTTTGATTACTGATTCAATTTCATTGCTGGTAATTAATTCAAATTTTTTCATTTCTTCCTGACTCAGTTTTGGAAGGTTATATGTTTCCAGGACTTTATCCATTTCTTCTAGGTTTTCCAGTTTGTTCACTTGTAATTTTTCATAATATTCTGTTACAATTGTTTGTATTTCTGTGGTGTAAGCTGTTATTTCAACTCTTTCATTTCTGATTTTGTTTATTTGAGTTCACTCTCATTCTTTCTTTTCATTTTTTTCTTTTCTTTCTTTTTTTTTTTTCTTTTAATGAGTCTGGCTAAAGCTTTATCAATTTTGTTGATCCAGCTGCTGGATTCATTGGTCTGTTCTATTGGTTTTTTTTTTAGTTTCTATTTTATTTACTTCTGCTCTAATCTTTATTTTTCCATTTGGTGGTTTTGGGTTTTATTTGCTCTTCTTTTTCTAGATCCTGTAGGTATAAGATTAAGTTGTTTATTTAAGATTTTTCTTATATCTTGAGGTAAGCCTGTGTTGCTATATACTTCCCTCTTAGAAACACTTTTCTTGCATCCCAGAGATTTTGGACCACTATGTTTTCATTTTCATTTGTCTCCAGGTATTGTTTTTTATTTGACTCATTCATTGTTTAGTAGCATGTTATTTAACCTCCATGTATTTGTGTCCTTTCCAGATATTTTCTTGTGATTTATTTCTTGTTTTATAGGTTTGTGGTCAGAAAAGATATATGGTATTATTTCAATCTTACTGAATTTATTGAGACTTGTTTTGTGGCCCAATATGTCCACTGATGTAAGTGGATATTGAAGTCCCTTCTATTACTGTATTACTATTGATTACTTCTTTTATGCTTGTTATTATCTTTCATATATTTTGGTGCTCCCATGTTGGGTGCATAAATATGTACAATTGTTAGATCTTCCTGTTGGATTGTACCTTTATGATTATATAATACCTTTTTCTTTTTTTATAGTTTTTGTTTTAAAGTCTATTTTGTCTGATATAAGTATTGCTACCCTGGATTTCTTTTCACCTCCATTTGCATGATAAATGCTTTTTCAACCTTTCACTTTCAATCTCCTTGTGTCTTTAGGTCTGAAATGAGTCTCTTGATAGCAGCATGTAGATGTGTCTTGTTTTTTTATCCTTTCTCTCACCCTATGTCTTTTAATTGGGTGTTTATTTCATTTACATTCAAAGTAATTATTGATAGTTTTATACTTATTACCACATTGTTACTTATTTTATGGTTGTTTTTATAGTTCTTTTTTGTTCTTTTCTTCTACTGCTGTGTTCTCTTACGGTTTGCTGGCTTTATTTAGTGACATACTTTGATTTTTTAAATTATTTTTTGCATATGTACTACTGGTTTTTGATCTGTGACTACCGTAAAGTTTATATATGACATCTTATGCATATAGCAGTCTAAATTAAGCTGATGGTTAGTTTGACTCTATTCTATACTCTTCTCCCATCCACCTTTTAGGTATATGGTATCATACTTTACATCCTTTTATTTTGTGAATTCTTCGACTATTTGTATAGAAATACTTGATTTTACCACTTTTGTGCCTCCTACTTTTCTAGCTCCTACATATGATCTCTCATTTCTACTCAAAAAAGTCCCTTTTAACATTAGGGCTGGGTTTGTGGCAATGCATTCCTTTAACTTTTTATTTGAGAACTCTATCTCTCCTTCTATTCTGAATGACAGCCTTGTTGAATGGAGTATTCTTGGTTGCAAGGTGTTTGTTTGTTTTCTTTTTCAGTACTTTGAATATATCATGCCTCTCCCTTCTGGCCCACAGTCTCTGCTGAAAAATTAGTTGACAGTCTTAACTGTACTTAATTGTAACTTCTTTCTTTCTCTTACTGGTTTTTTTTTTTTTTCCCCTCTCACTGCTTTTAAAATTCTCTCCTATCACTACTGTTTGCCATTTTAATTACTTTCTCTCAGTGTAGACCTCATTGGGTTGATTTTGTTGGTGGATCTCTGTGCCTCCTGGATCTGAGTTTCTGTTTCCTTCCCCAGATTCAAGAAGTTTTCAGCTATTAATTCTTCAAATAAATTTTCTATCCCTTTCCTCTCTCTCTTCTCCTGGGATTCCTATAATGTAAATATTGCTACTATTAATGGTGTCATTGAGCTCCTTAAGGGTATATTTTTTTAAGATTTTTATTTATTTATTTGACAGACAGAGATCACAAGTAGGCAGAGAGGCAGGCAGAGAGAGAGGAGGAAGCAGGCTCCCTGCTGAGCAGAGAGCCCGATGTGGGACTCGATCCCAGGACCCTGAGATCATGACCTGAGCCGAAGGCAGCGGCTTAACCCACTGAGTCACCCAGGCGCCCCTTAAAGATTTTTATTTATTTATTTGATAGACAGAGATCACAAGTAGGCAGAGAGGCAGGCAGAGAGAGAGGAAAGCAGGCTCCCCACTGAGCAGAGAGCCCAATGTGGGGCTCAATCCCAGGACCCTGAGATTATGACCTGAGCCGAAGGTAGAGGCCTAAACCACTGAGCCACCCAGGTGCCCCTCTTAAGGGTATTTTTATATTTTATTATTCTATTCTCTCTCTTATTCATCTTGATTGCTTTCCAATACTCTCTCCTCCAAGTCACTGGTCCATTATTCTGCTTTCTCTACTCTACTCTTTATTCCATCTAGTGTATTTTTAATTTCAGTTATTGAATGTGTCATGTGTGATTGGTTCTTTTTCAGCGTTTTCTATCTCTTTGTTAAGGGTCTCACTGAGGTCCTCCATCTTTCCTCACATCTACTGAATATTTTTATGACTGTTACTTTAAGAATCTCTCTCAGGCATAAAACTTACCTTTTTTTTTGTTTTTGTTTTTGTTTTTGTTTTAGCTCTCTTGCTATGTTTCTTGTCTTCCTTCATTTGGGAAAGAAATGTCTGTCTCCTCATTTGTTCTAACTCTGTGTGTCTGTTTCTATGTGTTAGGAAATTCAGCTATATATCCTATTCTTGGAAGTAGTGGCATTATAAAGAAGAGATCCTATAGTGTCCTGAAGTGGAATGTCCCCTGTTCACCAGAATCTGGCACTTCAGGGATGTCTCCTATGCTGTTGCATGCACCCTACTTTGTTGCTGAGCCACTTTTTGCCTTCAATACAGTCAACTACATTGGTTCTCTTTGCTTGTTGACAGATTTTGATCCCTATGTTGTTAGTGGGCCAGTTTGGGGCTATCTTGAACTTGAAATTAATTAGACCAGTTGTGTACCAGGGATGCAGTACCACTAAAATTAAGACAATTTTTCTTTTGAGAAGCTTTCATTATTGATTGGTGCCTATAGTTAGACCAGATGTCTGCCCCTAGCTTATTATTTGGGCTGCCATTGGACTGGTGTATGTACTTATTTTCCCCTCTCCCTGGAAGTCACTTTGGAGTGGTGTTGGCCTCTGTCAGGGATGTTTGCACACTACCAGGTTTGTGGCACCACTGTGGGTGGACTCTGGCCAAAGATCTATTGGAGGGGGAAGACTGTCAGAGAATGTAGGAGCAGGGTACATGGTGTTATAAAGATTTGCACATACGGTATGTTGTGGCTGACAGCCACTTTAATTTTTTTTTAAGATTTTATTTATTTACTTGAGAGAGAGAGAGAGCACAAAGGGAGAGTGAGAAGGAGAAGCAGACTCCCTGCTGAGCATAGAGCCTGATATGGGACTAGATCCTAGGGCCCTGAAATCATCACCTGAGCCAAAGACAGACATTTAATTGACTGAGCCACCCAGGGTCCCTGACAGCCACTTTAGAAAATTCCTGCTGCTGGGCTGGAAGTGTCAGGGCATCTGGTGCCAGTAAGTCCATGCAGGTCTTCTGTGGGAGGGGATCTGCAACCACCTATGAAAGAGGACAGCTGGTTTGCAGGGGGTGGATCCAAAGGAAAATGTGGTGGCAGGATATACTGTTATGAAGTTAGGTAGTGGGTGTTGGCACTATGCTGTTTCCTGCAGATACTCATGTATCTAGGTTGGTAGGGAGGGAAGGAAATGGTGACTGCTAGCCATTTCCTTTATTCCTGAAGAAGTAATGCAATCATCCATACACCTCCAGCACATGCTCTGAGATTAGTAAATAAATTTCCTTCCTGTATACTGCAGGTAGTTTTTCAAACTGCTGTCTCTGCACTGTGCCTCAAAGGGGCTATTTGTTGTGCTATTTCTTTAAGGGCAGGGATTTAGTTTCCTATCATCCTGCTGGTTCTCCCAGAAGGGAGACCACTGATTTTCAAATTTGCAGGTGTTAAATCTCATTGATTGTAAGAATTCATTAAATTCAGATCTTCTGGTTTCAAAGTCAAATGCTATGGGGATTCCTTTTCCCTATGTGGGCTCCCTGTGCCTGGGGTATCTGATGTGAACATTTGTATCTCTCCCTTCTCTGTGCCTGTGGCATCTCTCCATATAGCACAATCCTACAAGCCTATTCAGCTCTCCACCATGTCTCCACCCTTCATACCCTCTTCCAAGTGTAGCCTCTTCTCTACACTTATCTGTAGCAAGTCTGTTCTGCCAGTCTTTAGGTCATTTTCTGAGTTATTTACTTTGACACGGATGTTACTTTGTTGTGTCCATGGGACAAAGTGAGCTTAGGATCTTCTTACTATACCATCTTCCCCAAAAGTGAAAATTTCAATCTTTTTCATTTTATGTTAGCTTATTTTTTATTTGAATTTCTTTTACTTCAAGTAAGATTTATTTGATTTCACATAAAGCTGATAGCAATTTTTCCTATTATATTGGCAACATCTCTTTTCCTTGAATTTCACTGTCTTGTACATTACCTTTTTTTTCTGGGGTGGGTGGGGGGGGAGGAATGATTTCTTAATGATTTATAGGAGTTCTTTATATATTATAAGTATGAACTCTTTGTCCATTATGTATGTTAAAAATATTTTCTCAAAATCCAATGCCTGTCTTTTAATTTTGTTTAGAATGCTTTTCATAATATAATTAATTCTTTTACATTTCCTTTGAACACATTTTCACAGATTTAGTTCTCCCATATGCTGTATCTGAAACAGAGTTTAGCCATCTGGATGTTTATTAGCAAATGCTCTTGGGATCAACCCCTCTGAAGGGAGGGAAAGGAAAGAGAAACGGTCAGAGAAAGAAGCTGAGCTGCCATGCTGGGCCAATGATAAGATCAATGCAGCTCATGGACAGTTCTGAGGCTAAAATGGTCTTGAAAACTTTGTTGAATTAAGCTGAGATGGCCAGGTCCTTATAATTCTACATTTCATCAGTCACTGAGTGTGGGTTTCCCTGGGAAGGGCTATGACCCTGGGTGAGACAGCTCTTTGCAGCTGAGGCAATTATTGTAGAGGCCATCATCTGAAGACTCTCAGTTGTTGGGGAAGTAAGTCATTTACTGAAGACATTTGGTTAATATTTCACAGTTCCCACCACATATATGTATGTTTTAGAGTCTTTAATCCATCTGGAATTTATTTTTTGTATATTATATGAGGTAGACAGAGGTTCTGATTTTCTTATTCAAATAACCAATCTTTCCAACGTTTTCTTGATTGTCCATTGTTGTTCATATACTTTTTAAAGCATTTTTTAAAAACTCAGTCAAAACACTCATTAATTTGAAATCTATTTTTTGGTGTTTTTGATCATTCTGATATAATGTATATATTTCATTAAGTTAAAAGGAAAACTTCAGGCTACTATAACAAGGTGCTGTAAACTGGGTGTTTTATAACAGAAATTTATTTCACATAATACTATGGGATGGAAGTTTAAGATCAGGATGCCAACACAGTTGGGTTCTTCCAGTTGAGTTTTCTTCCAGGATATGGACTGCCCTAATTTCTTGTATCTTCACTTGGCAGAGAGACACCTAACCATTTTTCTCCTCTTATAAGGTTAACTAGCCCCATAATAAAGTCTCCACCCTCATGACCTAATTACTTCCCAATAGCCCCACCTCCTAATACCATCTTAATAGAGAATACTGTTTTAAAATAAATTTTGGGGAGACACAAACATGATGTCCACAACAATAACAATAATAAAAAATCAGAAGCATGTATCAAATCAAGAGCTAGAGAAAAAAATTCTCTGTTTTGAAGGTTTTCTTTATCATTTGTGTTATAAATCATCAAAACCAGAAGGGAACATAGTACATACTTTACAGTCTCCTCATTTCCCAGAGGAGAAAACTAAAGCCTGAAGAGTGGGAGAGCTAGATTAAAAACCATAACATAAAACTCCTGATTTCCGGACCAGTGTTATTTTCTCTATACTAGGGTGGTTGCTTCTAATATATCATTTTATAACATAGGTTTTTGACCTTTTTTTTTAAATTTATTTATTTTAGAGAGAGAGAAAGAATGCACACACATGCAGGTGAGGGGAGGGGCAGAGGGAGAGAATCTTCAAGCAGACTCCCTGCTAAGTGTAGAGTTACTTGGGGCTCAGTCACCTGACCCATGAGATCATGACCTGAACCAACACCAAGAGTCAGATGCTTAACAGACTGAGACATCCAGGTGCCCCGGCCCTTGAGGCTTTTTAATATTTTTATTAAAATATTTATTTTTTTTCATTCATACTTTCTAATATGTCCTTTTATTAAAAATAAGAAAATAACATTTCTTAAACTTTCTCTAATACAGTTTCTTCACAAAGCTCAACTGTCATCTCCTTACATCTTCTATTTGGAATCAGTATAAAAATTTGTGTACTGGCCCCACTCTCCTAGAAATGATAGAGTAATTAGAAAGTAGAAGGCATACCAAAGATAGATGACACTATATGGGCTTGTAAGGATAATTGAAAGTTTACTGATAAAAATCAATTTTTATCAGCTCACTTATACTCCATTATAAAGCTGTTGTGGCACTTCCTGCCAAGGTCACATAGGTGAGAGCTAGTATGTATTTGATTTTAATAAATACTGTCTATGGGAAACCTGGAAAGGAATGAACAGATGTTAGAACCATATGATAATAGTGTAGCAGAGTTTTAAAAAAAAATTTTAAAACTGTGCATTTATATGAAACACCTGGTGTTTATGATACTTTTGTAATTTTTATAACTACAGCATCTGGCCCTTTGCTGCTGTTTTTTAATTTTCAAATGCCAAGGAACTTATGTCTCTTACAATATAGACATGTCCATCAGAAAAAAAAAATAGTAAGCATGTTATAAAACATGCAAATAGATACTACTGCCTCCCCAGAAGGAACATGTACTGAATTTGTTAATGAAATTTTAAAAGATGAGAAAACATTTAGATCAGCTTTCCCAGCTCTCTAAGAGGTAAAAAGGATTCACTCAAAGATAACTAGATCATCCATCTGTACTGCAAATTTCCCAATATTTTAAATTTGCAAAAAGTATAATTTATGGGGAATATCTAAAATACATATAGCACTCTAGGGTCTAAGTTAGGCCACTTATATTCTTTTTGATTCAAGTGACATAGGTGAGGTGTACAGAGAATATAATTTGATGTAATTCGAGTTTGATTGAATTTTGTGATTTTCTCTGAGCTTTAGGTGGTGTTCATGTGTTAAAGTATAGCAAATAAAAAATATTCATCTAAATTTTCAGTTCTTCTAATGCATAAACCAGATTAAAGTATAACTCACTCAAATTTGATTTTTAAAAAAACACTTGGTACAGTGCCAAAGTTTATGCCAAAGTTATTTTAGTAATTCTAACTCTTCTGTGGTTTTGTGGATTAGAACTCGGTGGAAACTTCAGAGTAGTGACTAAGATCTGATTTCTATAGCAAGTCATATAGCAAGTCCCCCGAAGGTTATCCTAATTTTGATAAAACATGGTGTTGTTTTTTTTAATACATATTTCTTCAGTTTTTATGATGATAAGCCTACTAAGGATTATCAGATGTCAAACTTAAAGATTTTCACGAATTAGATATATTTTAGTGCGGAGGAAATTCCTCAGATCAAAACCTGAAACCCCTAAATCAGGAATAGAAAACAATAGACTAATGGATCATGAATTATTTCTCATTGAGTACCATAAATTTTCAGCACAAGGTTCTGGGAGCCTGCTCCCCAGGCATTTGGAGTTGGCTTATGAGATAAACCAGGAATAAGGGACAAGGGGCATGAAGGAGGGAAGAAGAGAGAACCAATTCACGGATGCATTATCAGGACCACCACTATGAGCACCCAGTCCTGTAAAACTATCTATCTAATTTGCTTCATGAAATGCAACCCAAGACCATTCATCTAAAAAGACAGAAAAAGCATTTAATCACCAGTCCTGTTTCCTATTGGCTAAAGGTTGCCCTACAGGGTATTAATGTTCTCGACCTTGCTACCAGGTTGCTCCTGTTTGAATGCTAAATGCCTTCACAGAGCATCTCTTAGGGAAGAATCAGAGAAGCCCTGGCGCCACAAGTGAGAGGCATTTGTCTCTGGCCAAAGACAAGGAAGGCATTTTCAGGTGGCCTCTTGAATTGAAACTGGTCAGAACCTACTGAGTCACCTGGGGGTGACTAGGTGAGAAAGGAAACCAAAAGATTTGAGGTGGTGCACAAGAAATATTCAATATACCTTGGGTAGAGCCCACTAATGAGAAAGTATTAAACTACTTCATACAGTGGTAATGAGCAGAATAGTTGGTTTTTCATAGCTATTATTTTTAAATTTCCCCACATAATTTAAATCTGAACTGTGTGTTTGTTCCCCTTTCAATTAGTATTAATGAAATAATGCCACTGAGATTTGTTACTATGATAAGCACAAAGAAAAATGGATTTTTTATTAGTATTTTATCCTTATTAGCAAGGAAGTTGCACAATCATGCCATTACCCGTAATTTTGAATAAGCAGCTTTTCATAATTATGAAACATAGAGTTACAGAATCTAATTTAAATAATTTTACTTATTCTCTGAGGTTTTAAATCACATCTATGATTTTTTCAAGACCAAAGATGACAGGTTTACCCTTTGTGAAAGAAGACAATTTAGTTATCAACAAAATCTTATTGTATTATAATTACTAACATGACTATTTCCCTTTCCGACAATGATTTAAATATTTTGAAGCAATGAAATTACTATAACTTAACCTTGTTGGTATGTTTCATAATATTCCTGCTTGGCTTGTTTGCCAAAACTGCTCAGGCATATATTCATAAGTATTGAGAATAGGGTAGAGGACTGAGGAGGGATAGAGGAAGTTCAGTTTTAAAATCAGTATTCTTAATATCTGACATGTATTAAACCTGTAAAATGTGCCAGTCATTGTGCTAAATAAACACTATTCATATATGATGTCACTTAATACTTATCAAATAGGTGATTTTAATCTCCATTTCACAGATAAGGAAACAGAAGTTGAGTAATATGTCAGGGGCCACACAGTAGTAACAATATAGCTAAGATTCAGGTAAGTGTCTTTTACATTGTATTAAGGCATGGTTTTCTACCCTTGATTTAGATGTCTGGAATGATGAGGGAAGTATCTATAATTCTTTGTACACTGAATCACTTACAAATTTGGTCCTTTAGTAAGTGTCTGTAGCCAAGCATTTGGAAGAATTTGTCAATACTCATTCCTTCTTCAGCAGAGAGCCATGGGCACCGTGTTCAGTTTGGCTGCCAGGCACTGTCTGGAAACTCACCAGATCACATTGCTTGGCTTTGTTTTGGTATATTCTTATGGCATTCCAACATTACATTATTCCTATGGAAAGTCCTGAGTAAGAAACAGTCACATCTCACAATTATTTCTTACAAAATTAGAAAAAAGAAATCACATCTCTATTCATTAATTTTTCATCATTCTTTGAAATGATCATTTTGAGAGTTTAAATAAAGTTTTATATCCTCAGTTGCACTAACAATTTGGAAATTTTCATTGCTGTTTGGGCCTCTTTCACAGAAATAGTTTGCATGGCCTCTCTATTCAATTTGAGCCCACATCATTCCTACCTATATTCTGAAATGCCGAATTCAACAATATTCATTACATTCATTAAACTCACCAATTTTTTAAAAAATATTTTTTTATTTATTTGAGAGACAGAGATAGCATGAGCAGGAGAGAGGAGGCAGAGGGAGAGGGAGAAGCAGATTCCCCACTGAGCAGGAAGCCCAACACAGGACTTAATCCCAGCATCCTGAGATCATGACCTGAGCCAAAGGTAGGTACTTAAACAAGTGAGCCACCCAGATGCCTCTAAATTCACCCATTTTTAATTTAGCATGTCAAGTAGGTACATGGGTAATAAATGAAATTTTTATTCTTTACTTCATATCCAGTGGGAATGACCCAACCAAGGCTAAGTGGATTAGAGGCAATGTTCTGAGTTCTTTATTTCTAGAAAGTGTGTGGCTCAACTCAGAGGCAAGTACATTATCTCTGTTCTAGTCTCAGCAAATATTTCCTTATAATGGGTAATGCTTGACCAAATTAACCTGTATGTAATGAACCAAGACCACTGAAAAAACATGGACTTAATTAATTGACAGGTACAATGTGTCTTTCTATACATCCTAGTTTCTGTTGGAGCAGTATGTGTTAAAATGAGTTATCACACTGAGAGAGAGGTCGAATTGTTCATCTTGTTTTGCTTCAAGTTTCCATTTGACATATGATACCATTTAGTGGTTATAAGAATGATTAAAGCTCTATAAAAAGTATCTGTAATAATATTTATCTAACTATACATCAGAAGGAAGATGACACAGAAAATTTGCTTACACTACTAAACTTTGCTCCCAGAGGTATTTAGGTCAAAGTTGTATTATGTGTTGTCTTTTTTTGTTTGTTTGTTTTTTGGTTTTATTTGTTTTGTTTTGTTTTGTTTTGTTTTGTTGCTTTGGCACATTGTTAATGTCACTTTCTTCATAAAACAATGGACATATGGGGAGAGTTGAACTACCTACAGAGCAATTCCTGAATTGTAGGATCGAGATTCTTTGTGATAGCTTCTAAGAGAGAATATATTTTTTTTTTAGATACTCCTATCAATGTCTCAAATCTATATTTTGACCCTGAACCATGAGAAGCTGTGATCACTGAAAGTGATCTATTGAAAGCCCCATCACCAGCCAAGCTTACATAAAAAACTCCCAGGTGTCTGCATTTGGCCCTAGCTGTTTTTCTAGGTCATGGTGCATCACATTCTCAGAAAATAGACCTCAACTACAAAACATATTCTTCTCCAGCCAGACCACAACCCACATCCCACACGAGCCCCAGACAGAGCCTCTTGAGAAACCTGCCACATCCTGCTCTACCAGGCCAAGAGTCCACTCCCTCTTATACCCTCCATGGACACAGCTATTACCCTCTTACATCTGCAAAAAGAAAAAAAGAAAAAAAGCTTTAAAAGCCCAGCCCAACAGAAGCTGGGGCCAACATTTCTCTTGATGTTTGGCCCCTCTCCTCCCTTGGGGAGTGGATAAACTGTCCTGCTTGTTGTTCCACTTTTTGTGCAATTCTTTACCTCTCACGTCACCTACCACCCTAACAATCACCCTATAACCCAAGGCAGTCTAACTATTGTAGCAAAGAATTCCAATATCTCAATGACTAAACAACAAAGGCTTAATTATCATTCATCACATAGTCCAATTAGGTAATGAGTAGAAAGTCTTTTACAAAGAACCTCAAACCCCAGAATCCTCCCATTGTGTGGTCTGTCATTCCCTAGTTCCTCAGAGTCCTCTACTGAATCCTCTGCTTCCTGCTGGGTGACAAAGGAAAAGAATTTGGAAAATGTGCACCTGTTCTCAATTCATGATGTACATCATCTCCACCCCATTCATCAGTAAGAACAAGCAAGAGGGGCAGGAAATGTAATCTAGTGATACTCCAATTGGTTGCACCTGACATAACCACCTCAAGAAACATATTCCAGAATATGATGCAGCATATTTTTTGTTTTGTTTTGTTTATAACACTAATCACAAGATGCTATTAATTGGTTGGTTAAATTGAGGTTTACTTGTTCTGTTTTGTCTCTCTCCCTAACAAGAAAGTACTGAGGACAGCGACCATGCCTGTGTTTTCCATTATTGTATTACCAGCATCTGGCATAGTATCTAATACATCATAGGCACTTACAAGGTTGTTAAATGAATGAATGCCAATGTTTATTAACAAACATGATGAGATAACTGTAATAGTTCTTCTTCTTTTTTTTAAAAATTCTAATTGTTCAACACAAGATTTGAACTCACAACCCTGAGATCAAGAGCTGAGCTGAATTCAAGAGCTGGGTGCTTAACTGACTGAGTCACCTGGATGCCCCAATAGTCCTTTAATTCGGAGATGGACTACGTAGTGAACAACAGATTTTCAGTGGGATCTGGAATCATCACCATAATAAATATACATATCTATGATAAGACACAACCAGATTTTAGAAAGGTTAATCTGAAAAATGTATAAAGTTAATGATTCTGCCTAATGGGCCCTGGAAAGTTTCACTGAGGACATGTCATTTAAGCTAATGGAAAGGTGGCATTGTCAGATTAAAAAAAAAATGGGAAAAGACATTTTGGACATGGAGAATAAAATGCACAAAGACATTGCAGCTTCCTCCCCTTGGGAGAACTGAGTAATTTTATACAGTTAAAGTGAAGAGTGCTTGGGGGAGCAACTGGAGATGAGTCTGGAAAGTCAGTCTCCAGCAACGGGGTGTCACTGACAACTTCTAAGCAAAGAACTGACGTTGTCAGATTTGTATTTTACCAAGTTCATTCTGGCAGCAGTATGAAGGGTGTAACTAAGGGAGTTATTGGATTCAAGTAAACCAGTCACAAGGCTATTGGAAATGTGGAAGGTGAATGGAAATGTGTTTGTTGTATATATCAGGTCTCCATAATACAATACGAAAACACTATAACTTCTTTTTTACAAAGGGTAATTAATGCAAGTTTAAAGAATAGAAAAAGTTCTTGTATGAGATTATTATACACAGTTTCTCAAAACCATATCAAATTAGTTTGAACCACCCTGTGAAACATAGAAATAACTTGGTTTACAGAATTCTTCTTCCTGATAATAATATTCTTTGTGATGTCCTATATTGAAACATAGATTTTCCTTCTATTTTACCAATTAAGAATGTTCTTTTACAGAACCTGGACTGGATCAACCGACAGAAGAACCAAGCAGCACTCGGAGATCTTTGAGGACAGAAGGTTTATTTGACACCGGTGGGCTCAGAGGAGATTGATCTCTGAAAGTCTGAGCCCCAAGCACAAGCAAGGGGGGTAATTTATACACTTCTACTTCCATATACATGGCACTTTTTGGCATGCATGAGAAGCAGGTTAGGAAGAAGAACCTGGAAGGGCCCCCAGGCAGGGACTGAGATCCCCCTGCTGGCTTGATAGACCATCTTAGAGCACAGACTTTCCTTATCAGTTCTATCTCCATAATTTATTAAACTCTTCTGTGTGGGGATGAGGTATTTTGTCTTCTTTATGCCCATTTCCAGATCTGTCCTTTCTCTAATGTAAACAGGAATTTATGTATTACATTTTAATGTATTGCTTACAAATGTGAGGCACTCCTAACACTCCTCTTATACTTAGTAGCATTGTGATTATAGAGCTGGGAAATATGAACCTTCTGAAGACTGCTTCTACTGGATATACTGAAAAGATAATCTGTGCTTTCTAGATATATCACAGTTTAGTAAAAGAACACAGGCTTTGTAGTCAGACTGCCTTGGGCTGAGTTCCAGATCTGCCACTTACTAGCTGTCTGACCTTGGGCAGGTCATTTAACCATTACCTCTTTGGGTGGCTGTCAAAAGTAAGATGAACCAATGCAGGTAAAGGAACTAGGACATTGCCCAGGGCTCAACTAATAAGAATTACATCCATTCTCCAGGGCCCTAGCTAGTCATCCAACTCCCCCAAATGCCCAGTTTCAACCTTTATCTTCTCATATCAGCACTATATTTTGGTTTGCATTCAAACATTAGTTCAATTATTTTTCCATTTGTTTTATTTATTTATAGAAAACATAGTATAGTATTCCTTATCTCTCTTGTTACATTTATAAAATTGTTTTCTTCCCTGAGTAGTACGGCAGACAATTCTGCCCATTTTTCCCCAACAGCCTTTACAATGTTTTCATCCACAAGATTTTGTTTCTTTAAAGTTTCTTTTCTTATCAGCAATAGGATTAGTTATAAAAATCAGATCAATAACAATTATTCATTAGCTGTTCCCTTTAACACATGCTTTGCTTGTGTGTTTCTACCAGTTAAGTAGCTCCATCATGGTGCAACCATAATGATCTAGTTTTTGAATATAGGTGAAGTTTGGTGGGGTCTAGAACAAATGGCCAAGAAAGAATTCTTGAGACATCTTCAGTGGAAAAAGGTGATTTTATCAAAGCATAGGGACAGGACACTTGGGCAGAAAAAGCTGTTGCTGCTGCCTGCTGCTCCCTGCTACCCTGGGATTATACGAAGCAACTGATTATATACTTTGGAGTTCAGGGAAGTAAAGACAGGGAAGTTCCAAAAGGATTTTCACATGCTGAAGAAGACTCAGCTGGGGGGCGCCTGGTTGGCTCAGTGGGTTAAAGCCTCTGCCTTCAGCTCAGGTCATGATACCAGGGTCCTGGGATCAGCCCTGCATTGGGCTCTGCTCAGCAGGGAGCCTGCTTCCCCCTCTCTCTCTCTGCTTGCCTCTCTGCCTACTTGTAATCTCCATCTGTCAAATAAATAAATAAAATATTTAAAAAATATAAATAAAAATTAAAAATATTAAAAAAAAAGAAGAGTCAGCTGGATAGAGGAGGCCTTGCTATTGTCTAATTAAGGTTCTTTTTCCCCTCTAGCAAAGTATTAACATTAAGACAGGAGTTTCCTGGAAGAACATTATACTATGCCTGCCTCAAGTATTTGTCAATGGACTGCAGGGTATAGGGATATTTAATTTTATCTACATTTCTTTCTGCCTTTGTTTCCCACATCATAATGATCTCCACTTTTTTCTTTTTAAATGTTTCTGCCTTCTAAAAGTTGAGGACACTGCTTCTTTCCCATTCAGGTGATAATTTCAGTGAAATCTTTATTTTCTAGTTACCAGTTTAGTGCATATGGTTTTATTATCTTATACTTTAGACTCAATCTTCCTGCCTTGAAATTTTACTGAAGTTTCAGTATTTTAAACTCTTTCTTCTATTCCCACACATCTAGTTATTCTTGGTCCATAATAATTCCATTTAGGGTCTGCCTCTGTTACTTTTTACTCAACCTCTCTGAGTATCACTACAAACATCCTTGCTTATTCTTCCTATTTAGCTGCTTTGGCCCTGTAAATCTGATTACATTAAAACAGTGGCTTCCTGCACTGTACTTAGGAATGTGTGTGTGTGTGTGTGTGTGTGTGTGTGTGTGTGTGTGGTGGTGGTGGTGGTGGGAAATCCCTTAAAATGTTTTTATTTAAGAAACATTTGTTCCTTTATTTTACAAGATGGATAGGAATCACCTTTTATTGTTTAGTTTCTCCTCTAATAATTAAAATGAACTTAAGAAATCAGTCAGTATTGAAATCACTTGGAAAGTAGAATTTTTCTGTCTCCATCAGTGATTTGAAGCATCCACACTTTCTGCTTATAGACTAGAAATGGACATTATAAATAGAAACTCCTGCTTCCAGCCTTTCCAAATACTTCCCAAACCACTGAATATGCAATATTCAGGGAATATTCAGTAAATATCTCACTGAATACACTGAGAACATGATACAATCTTTCCTACTCCAACAGCATTTCTATACTATTGCCTTGAATAAATCTATGGCTTTAACATTTTTAACTGTTAAACAAATGCGATGAATGCATCTATAGTATTCATACCTTGAACTCACCAACTGTTTTAATTCACATCCTAGAACAAAAGCAACTAGAGATAAAATGGAAAGTTCCAATTCAATTGGGTTTAACAGATACTTATTGGGTACTTGCTGTGTGCTTCTAATCTGATACACAAACCCCTTCTGATTTCCAGAGAATATCTTAATGTTGATGTTTTGAGTTCCTGAACCCTAATTCCACCCTGTGTGGGTAAGGTTTCTTTCATACATCCAATAAGCAATTCTCAGACATCAGCTGAGTTTCCTACATTTCAACTGAATTCTGACACTATCTACTCATACATAGAACCAGATTCTACAGGTTAAGGGCTTAGTCTTACAAAACTACTTCTTCCCCTCCCCAACACTCCTACACTGTTGGTAGGAATGCCAACTGGTGCAGCCACTCTGGAAAACAGTGTGGAGTTTCCTCAAAAAGTTGAAAATAGAGCTACCCTATGACCCAGCGATGGCACTACTGGGTATTTACATCAAAGATACAAATGTAATGATCCAAAGGGGCACCTGAACCCTAATATTTATAGCAACAATGTCTATAATAGTTGAACTATGGAAAGAGCCCACATGTGTATCAACAGATGAATGAATAAAGAAGATGTGGTATATATATACAACGAAATATTACTCAGCCATCGAAAAATGAAATCTTGCCATTTACAACAAAGTGGTTGGAACTAGAGGGTATTATGCTAAGCAAAATAAGTCAGTCAGAAAAAGACAATTATCATATGATCTCAATGATATGTGAAATTTAAGAAACAAAACAGAGGATCATAGGGGAAGAGAGGAAAAAATAAAACAATGAAATCAGAGAGGGAGACAAACCATAAGAGACTCATAATCATAAGAAACAAACTGGAGGGAAGGAAAGTGAAGGGATGGGGTAACTGGGTGATAGACATGAAGGAGGGCATGAGATGTAATGGGCACTGGGTATTATATAAGCTGGATGAATCACTGACCTCTACCTCTGAACCCAATAATACATCATATGTTAGTTAATTGAATTTAAATTTAAAAAATTATAAAATTAAGTAAACCTCAAGTAAAAAAAGAGAAAAAATCTAATCACAAACCCAGGATGCTTCTTACCAACTGGCTACATACATCAAAGCTTACTACAACCCCTTCCTCAGGTTTGATTAATTGGCTACCATGGCTCACAAAAGTTAAAGAAACATTTTACTTACTATATTACTAGTTCACTACAAAAAGGACAGAATTCGGGGACAGCTAGATGGAAGACATACATAGGGCAAGATAATTGAGAAAAGGCACAGATCTTCCATATCCTATCTGCTGCTCTCCCTGCATCTCCACACAATCATCCAACTCTGTCCTTTTGGGTTTTTAATGGAGGCTTCATTATGCAGGTGTAATTGATTAACCCATTGGCCATTGCCAATTAATTCAAAGCCTAGCTCCTCGCCTTTCCCCAGAGGTAGGGGTGGGATGGGATGGGATGGATTGAAAGTTCCAACCTTGTCAACTATATCTCAATAAAAAATAAAAATAAAAAATATTGAAAGTTAAAAAAGTGACAACCCTCTAATCACATGGTTGGCTCCACTGGCAATCAGTCCACATCCTTAGGTGTTTTCTAGATTTTTTTTTTTATATTAACAATTTTTTACTTTTTTTTTTTACTTTTTTTTTAACAATTTTTTACTTTTAAATTTCTTTCAACACAGAGATAATAAGACACCAAATGCATTTACATAATAATTTTATTATGCAAACATTTATTATTTTTAATAAAATTTTTTTGAGGTTTAGACAAGAGAAACCAATTCTGGCTAACTTAACTTTTAAAAAGGCAATTTACTGGAATGATATTGAGCTAGTTCATGAAATCAAAAGAATGGAGTAAGGTAGCATCAGGAAGGGGAGCTTCAGGGATCTTAGAAGAAGGCTTGAACTGCTGTTAATATGCCTGACCTTTTAAAACCTCCAGCCTCCATCTTTCAAGTTTCACATTGCTGGGAGAGACAATCTGATTGACTCAGCTTGTATTAGATGGATCAGTTAGCTGTGGCTAGGCACAATGTAACCTCTATGTATCAGAGTTATTCCCAGAGAAGGGAGAATCATCATGAACTAAAAGCCATCTCAATACACCTATCTTCAACATATGGCATCCGGGACAATTGCATGAGATCTTCTGAAGCATAAACATGAAGTTCGATCTATGTATTAATGCTCAGGCAGTATTTCCCAACTACCTGGTTGATAAATGTCATTTACTTGATACTCTCTGGTCTGTCGCAAGTCTTGCGACAAATTCAAAATATGCTCATAATATGATTCAATATTGATTTATTAATAATAAAAATATTTATATTACACTGATTTTTTTTGTTTTGTTTTCGGACCAAAAGAAAGATTTTTCTAATTTTTAATATAAAAAATTTCAAACATATGTAAAAGAGAAGATTTTAATAAATCTCCATGAACTCTCATGCTTTCAATAATTTTCAACATTCTAAAACTCTTCCATTCTTGTTTCATCTATTCTCCTGTTCCACATACCTTTTTTCTTCCCCTGGGGTATTTCAAACAAATTCTCTCACTATATTTCATATGGAAATGTTTCTAGGAATTTTTTTTTAATTTAGTGATTCATCAATTACATATAGGAGCCAGTGTTCGTCATAATAAGTGCCTTCCTTAATACTCATTACCCACTTAGCCAATACCCCACTCACTTCCCTCCATCAACCCTGTTTTTTCTCTACCATTAAGAGTCTCTTAGAGTTTATTTCCCCCTCTCTGTTTTTCCTTCCCATGTGTTCATGTTTTGTTTCTTAAATTCCACATATGAATGACATCACATGGTATTTGTCTTTCTCTAACTGACTTATTTCGCTTAGCATAATACACTCTAGCTCCAACCACATCCTTACAAATGACAAAATTTCATTCTTTTTAATGGCTGAGTAATATTCCATGATAGAGACATATCACTTCTTCTTTATCGAAAGGATGTTTGGGTTCTTTCCATAGTTTTGTTATTGTTGATAATGCTGCTATAAACATAGGGGCGCATGTACCCCTTCAAATCTATATTTTTGTATCCTTTGGGTAAATACTTAGAGCAGAATAGCTGGATCATAGGGTAGTTCTATTTTTAACTCTTTGAGGAAACTTCATACTATTTTCCAGAGTGACTATACCAGTTTGAACTCCCACCAACAGTATAAGAGTGTTGCCCTTTCTCCACATCCTTGCCAACATCTGACATTTCCTGTGTTAATGATTTTAGCTATTCCGACAGGTGTCGGGTGGTATCTCATTGTGCTTTTTTGTTTCCTTGATGATGAGTAATGTTGAGCATCCTTTTGTTTGTCTGTTAGTCATCTGGAAATCTTATTTAAAATGTCTATTCATGCATTCTGCCCATTTTTTAACTGAATTATTTGGTTTAGGGGTGTTGAGTTTGATAAGTTCTTTATAGATTTTGAATACTAACTCTTTATCAGATAATTCATTTACAAGTATCTTCTCCCATTCCATAAGCTGTCTTTTAGTTTTGTTGATTGTTTCCTTCTCTGAACAAAAGCTTTCTATCTGGATGGAGATGCAATATTTCAAAAGCAATAAATAAATAAATAATAAGTTTTTACTTTTATCTCCTTTGCCTCTAATAATGTGTCTTAAGAAGTTGCTGCAGCAAAGATCAACGTGGTTGCTGCCTGTGTTCTTCTCTAGGATTTTAATGCTTTCCTGTCTCAAGTTTAGGTCTATTATCTATTTTGAATTTATTTTTGTATATGGTGTAAAAAGTCATCTGGTTTCATTCTTCTATATATTTTTGTGTAGTTTTCCCCACACCATTTCTTAAAGAGGCTGTCTTTTTTCCATGGGATATTCACTCCTCCTTTGTCAAAGATTAGTTGACCATATAGGTATGGGTTCATTTCTGGGTTTCCTATTCTGTTCCATTGATCTATGCATCTGTTTTTGTGCCAGTATCATAGTGTCTTGATTACTACAGCTTTGTAATATAGTTTGAAGCCCAGAATTGTAATGCCTCTAGCTTTTTCTTTTTCAAGATGGCTTTGGCTCTTCGAGATCTGTTGTGGTTCCATAAATATTTTAAGATTGTTTCTTCTGGCTGTGTTAAAAATGCTGTTGATATTTTGATAGGGATTGTATTAAATGTGTGGATTGCTTTGTAGTTTTGACATTTTAACAATGTTTGTTCTTACAATGAGGTGGAAAGCCCAAAATGACCACCTCACTGAGATGAGGAGCCACTGAGGATGACTTGGCGTTTCCCCACCAAGTCACTTCCACATAGCTTTAAGAACTGCTGTGAGATCCCCGAGCCAATCAGCTGTGAGAAACCGTGAAAAATTCCTAGTTTGCCTATAAATACCTGTCCCAACAAAGGCCGGGTGCTCAGACTTTGGAAGTGATCCTGCTTGGCTTGCTGGTGATAATAAAGCTAAGTTTTCTCTCATTTCCTATGTGCCACTTGAGTTTCCTCAGTCACTTCAGATTTTCCACAACAATAATACATGAGCATGGAAAGTTTTTCCATTTCTTTGTGTCGTCTTCAAGTTCTTTCAACAGTGCTTTATAATTTTCACAGTACAGATCTTTTACCTCTTTAGTTAGGTTTATTCCTAGCCATCTTATTTTTTTTTGGCACAATGGTAAATGGGATCAATTCCTTGATTTCTTTTTCTGCTGCTTCATTATAGGTGTGTAGAAATGCAAGAGAACTTCTGTACATTGATTTTATATTCTGTGACTGTGCTGAATACCTGTGTTGGTTCTAGACATTTTGTGATGGAGTCTTTCAGGTTTCCTACATAGAGTAGCATGCCATTTGCAAAGAGTGAATGTTTGAATTTTTCCTTGCCAATTTGGATGTCTTTTATTTCTTTTTGTTGTCTGCCTACTGAGGCTAGGACTTCCTCTACTATCCTAAATAGTAATGATGAGTAGAGATCCATGTCTTGTTCCTAACCTTAAAGAAAAAGTTCTCAGTTCTTCCTCATTGAAGATGATATTAGCAGTGGGTCTATCATATGTGGCCTTCATGATGTTGAGGTATGTCCCATTTATACCTACTTTGTTGAGGATTTATACCAAAAATGGATGTTACATTTATCAAATGCTTTCTCTGCATCCCTTGATAGGATCATATGGTTCTTAAATTTTCTTTTATTAATATGGTATATCACATTGATTGATTTGTGAATACTGAACTACTCTTGCAGCCCTGGAATAACTCCCAGTTGATTGTGGTGAATAATTCTATTAAAGTACTGTTGGAATCAGTTTGCTAGTATCCGTTGAGTATTTTTGCATTCATATTCATCAGAGGTATTGACCTGTAGTTCTCCTTCTCAGTGGGGTCTTTGTCCGGTTTTGGAATCAAAGTAATACTGGCCTGGTAGAATGAGTTTGGAAATTTTACTTCCATTTCTATTTTTTGGAAAATATTGAGAAGAATAAGTATGAACTTTAAATGCCTGGTAGAATTTCCCTGGGAAGCCATCTGGCCCTGGACTTCTGTTTATTGGGAGATTTTAGGTTACTGATTTTTAATTTCTTTGCTGGTTATGAGCCTGTTCAAATTTTCTATTTCTTCCTGCTTTAGTTTTGGTAGTTTGTATGTTTCTAGGAATTTGTCCATTTCCTCCAGATTGCCCAGTTTGCTGGTATTTGATTTTTCATAATATTCTTTTATAATTTTATTTCTGTGGTGTTGGTTGTGATTTCTCCTCCTCCATTTGTGATTTTATTTATTTGTGTGCTTTCTCTTTTCTTTTCGGTAAGTTTGACTAGTGGTTTATCAATTTTATTAATTCTTTCAAATAACCAGTTTAGTTTCATTGATTTATTCTACTGGGTTTCTTTTTTTTAGCTTCTATAGCATTTATTTCTGTTCTAATCCTTATTCTTTCCCTTCTGCTGGTTTTAGTCTTTATTTTCTCTTCCTTTTCTAGCTCCTTTAGGTATAAAATTAGGTTGTATATTTAAGACTTTTTCTGCTTTGTGAAGTAGGCTTGTATTGCAATATACTTCCCTCTTAGGACCACCTTTGCTGCATCCCAAAGGTTTTAGACTGTTGTGCTTTAATATTCATTGGCTTCCAAGTTTGTTTGTTTGTTTGTTTTGGGGTTTGGGGGGTTTTTTGTTTGTTTGTTTGGTTGGTTGGTTTTTGTTTTTTTCCCATTCATTCCTTGTAGGATGTTCCTTAACCTCCATGTACTGATGGTCTTTCCAAAGTTTTTCTTGTGGTTGACTTTAAGTTTCATGGTGTTGTGGTCAGAATATATGCATGGCATGGTGTTAATCTTTTTGTACTTGCAGAGACCTTGATTTGTGACCCAGTATGTGATCTATTCTGGAGAATGTCCCATGTGCACTTGAAAAGAATGTGTTTTCTGTTGCTTTAAGATGAAATGTTCTGAATATATCTGTGAAGCCCATCTAGTCCAGTGTGTCATTCAAAATTATTGTTTCCTTGTTAATTTTCTGCTTAGGTGATCTGTCCATTGATTTAAGTGGGTTGTTAAAGTCCTCTACTATTATTATTATATTATTATTATTATTATATTATCAATGGGTTCCTTTTTGTTTGTTATTAATTGTTCTATATATTTGGATCCTTTCAAGTTGGGGGCATAAGTATTTTCATTTGATTATTGTTGTGTAGTCCTCTTTATTATGATACACTATCCTTTTTCATCTCTTATTACAATCATTGTTTTAATATTTAGTATTTCTGATATAAGTATGGCTACTCTGGCTCTCTTTTCACATCCATTAACATAATAAATGGTTCTCCATCCCTTCACTTTATTTTTATTTTTTTTTTAAGATTCGTTTATTTATTTGAGAGAGGGAGAGAGAGCAGAGTGAGAGGAAGAGAAAGAGAATCTCAAGGAGACTCCCAACTAAGGACAGAGTTGGATGCAGAGCTTGGTCTCGTGACCCTGAGATCACTGACTGCGCTGAAATCAAGAGTCAACCACTTAACTGACTGAGCCATTAAGGTGCCCCTTCATCCCTTCACTTTCTTTTTTTTTAAATAAATTATTTTAAGATTTTTTACTTATTTATTTGACAGAGAGAGACACAGTGAGAGAGGGAACACAAGCAGGGGGAGTGGGAGAGGGAGCAGGCAGCCTGATGTGGGTCTCAATCGCAGGGCCCCAGGATCATGACCTGAGCTGAAGGCAGCCGCTTAATGACTGAGCCACCCAGGTGCCCCTCATCCCTTCACTTTCAATCTGCACATCTTTATGTTTAAAATGGTCTCTTATAGGCAGCATATAGATGGGTCTTTTTCTTAAATCACATTTTGATACCTTATGACTTTTGATTGGAGCATTTAGTCCACTTACATTCAAAGTGATTGTTAATAATAGATATTAATATATTGCCATTGTGTTACATGTGTTACATGTAATGGTGGTATTTCTGGTGATGTTCTCTGTTCCTTTCTAGTGTTTGTTGCTCTTGGTCTTTTTTTCCCCAAAGTGTCCCCCTTATTATTTCTTAAAGAGCTGGCTTAGTGATAACAAACTCCTTTGTTTTTGTCTGTCTGGAAAGCTCTTTATCTCTCCTATTCTGAATGAGAGCCTTGCTGGATTCATGCCATTCTCTTCTAACCTGCCAAGTTTCTGTGAGCAGATATCTATGAACCTGATCTGTCTTCCCTTTTAAGTTAAAGACTTTTTTTTTCCCTTGTTGCCTTCAGTATTCTTTTCTTGTCTGTGTTTTGTGAACCTGACTTTGATATGTCTTGGTGAAGACAGGTTTTTTGTTGAATTTAATGGAAGTTTTCTGTTTCCTGGATTTTTATGTCTGTGTCCTTCCTCAGATTAGGGAATTTTTCAGCTATAATTTGCTCAAATAAACCTATTGTCCTTTTTTCTCTCTCTTCTTCTGGGACTCCTATGATACAAATGTTGTTATGCTTTATGGAGTAACTGAGTTTCCTATATCTACATTCGTGATCCAATGCCTTCCTTTCCCTCTTGTTTTCAGGTTCATTAGTTTTCATAATTTTATCATGTAAATCACTGATCTGTTCCTCTGCTTCATCCATCCATGTTGTCATTGCATCCAGTCAGTTTTGTATCTAGTTATAGCATCTTCTATTTCAGACTAATTTTTAGTTCTTTAATCTCTGCAATCAGGGATTCTCTAGTGTATTCTAGCTTCCTCAAGCCCAGCTAATATCCTTAAATAGTTATTTTAAATTCTGCTGTAGGTATGTTACTTATATCTATTGATTAAATCCTGGCTGTTACTTTTTCTTGTTCTTTCTTTTGGGGTGAATTCCTCTGTCTTTTCATTTTTTCTAGGTCACTGTTTTGTGTGTGTGTGATTATTAGGAAAGCTGTTATGTTTCCTGCTCATTAGCATAATGGTTATATTAAGAAGAGATCCTATACTGTCTTGGTCCTTGTGCCTCAGAAGGTGTTTGTGCAATCTGCTGTTGTGTTTTGGCTGCTCCTTCCCTCAGGTCAGTCCTCTACAGTTTTTTCTTGCCTGCAGTGAGGGATGTTTGGACTTTGTCTACTGTGTGGCAAGTTTTAACTAAGTATGTTTTGTGCTGCTTGTTAAAAGAAGGTACTTCATTCCATAAGGTAGACGTTTTCCTACCTGTAGATGTGCAGTTTATTCTTTCAGTCTTTAGATTGATTTCTTGAGTGTTCAGAATGATTTGATGTTTATCCAGCTATGTTCCAAGAATGAAGAAAACTTAGGGTTTCCCTACTGCTTCACCATCTTAACTCCTCCCTTAGGTGCTTTTCAAAAGGCACAATAGTAACATAACAAAAGACACCTATATTGCTCTCATCACCTAGTAAATTCCAAGGATTTTAGAAGCTCCATGCCAGAAATGGGTATGAAGACCAAATATATATTCCTTGCTATAAACCATTGTATCCCAATTGATGAAGAGTATAGGGAAAAGTCTGGACCTCACTTTCCTCATCTAAAAACATTACAAGTTGTTGGAAGTTTTTCAAATCTTCAAAAACCACGGGAAAGTCAATGTTAATCTTACCAATACCTTTTAGTTCAACAAAGATTTCCAACATTTTGGGGCTGGGCCACAGAAAGCCACAAAAGATGTGTAAGCTACTTTAGGCAACATACCAAAGAAGGTGAAAATGTTTGTATTTCCTGATTATGTTCTCCCTGGTAAATCTGTGTCATCCAACTACAGACAAATATTTGGAAGCTGTTCCCCTGATGTGATGGAGGACCTTGGATTTATCCATCACCATTATTTGGTCATTTAGAATAACTCAAGTAATCAAAGAAACAGGTGGTTATACTCACTGGCCTCTTTAACTCTCCTTCATGTGCCATCCATCACACACCTTCACTAACACATACCATGTTTATACATACAATCACCCTTGACAAATGTAATGGAGGGAAAATTCCTCTCCATCCTCTTTGGTCTCTGAGTGGGCCTAAGATTAAACTTACACAAGAGTGATCAACAGGAGAAAAGCATACAAATTTTATTGAATTTTTACATGTATATGTGGGTCCTCACAAGAGAATAAGGACCCAAAAAAGTAACCAAAGCAGGAAGTTTTATACCCTTTAGATAATGAAATAAATCTGTGAAGAATTGAAAAAACAAAGGAGTTTGGGTTATGCATAGGAAATGGTGAGAAAGTAACTAGGTTTGTCTATATAGCTTTTTTAGCCTTAAATTCCCTGCCTCTGATGATAAGGATATCTCCTGTCCTCCTGATACAGTAAGGGTAACTTTTGCATAAGAGAATGTTGTAGAACCTGGACTGGATCCTGGCAGAAGAACAAAGTGGCACTCAGAGACTTTAGAGGATTGGAGGGTTGTGTTTTTTTTTTGTTTTTTTTTTTTTGTTTTTTTTTTTTAACACAGGTGGTCTCAGATGAGGTTGTTCTCCAAAGGTCTGAGCCCCAAGCACAAGCAGGGAGGGGGATTTATACACTCCTCTGCTTCTGCATACTTGGTACTTTTGGTGTGCATGGGAAATGGGGTAGGAAAGAAGAACCCAGAAGGGCTTTGAGACAGGGACTGGAATTCCCTTGCTGTCTTGGTCAGCCATATTAGAGTAGTTTTTTCCCTATCATTGCACCCTTTGATGCCGCTTTAAACACCTAGTTTAGAGGGCATCATTATCATCTATTACCATGGCCCTGCAAGGCTAGTATTTGGGCAGTGGCTCGCCTGGTAATAATGTTTTCTATGATCTTAGCAATCCATCTTAAGGTTCCTAAGGCTGCCCAATAAGCAATAACAATAACAAGTTTCTAGGAGCAAGTCCAGTCAGAAGGGGGAGCAATGTAAAGTCCAGCTCATGAGGTGAGGGTGTCAGTGTCATGTTGACAATAACCAGGGATCATGGTGAACAGATGTCCATCAGTCAGTGGGGTCTCATCAAAGGTGGAGCCAGAGCAGGTCCATAGGATCTGGTTGGGCTTTCCACAGTATGATTCATCCAACCGGTGAGGCCCTTCTTTACTCTAGAGCAGTGGTCCCATCCGGGGACACCTAAGACCATGAGGGCAGTAGGGGTGATTAGAACAACAGTGTGGGACCCTGTCCACCATGGTTTGAGGGGGTCCTTTCTAAAGTTTCTCAGGAGATGTGCTTTCAAGTTTTTCCTGGGGCTTGGAGGTGTTGGGACACCTCTAAGTTTCTAATCTGTTTGAGGTCTCCTCTAAGCCTACTTACTATGGGGGTGGCCTGCCATAGAGCCTTTGAGATGAATTATAGCTGTGGCAGTCTTTTAAATCCAGTTGACTAGAATAAACAATATCAATGGCCTCCAACAGTTATGCTCTACAGAAGTACGACTTTCAGGTCCAGGCATAAGGGTAGATGGATTTTAAAGTCTGACAGGTTTTAGGTATTATTTCAGGTATCTCTATCAGTGTAGCCTGGTATTTAATAAGTTGGCCTCCATCATCCATCGGCGGTCTTTGGTTTCTAAGACAAATCTGGACCTGATGCGAAGTCATTATAGTCAGGGACTGTCCCATAGTGAACTTTGAGGCTTCTTTTATGAGGAGGGTTGCTCTATACTTAGCTAAAGCCTTTGTAATCGTACATCAACAAAGGGGCTTCTGCAATACATATGACTAAGGGATGAAACCATTAAGAAGCCCTTTTCTTGAGTGCTCTAGACTTAAAAATATCCCAAATACAAAGCATCAGTGGCAAGTGGGAGAAAACTTGACAAGAGATAAGGGGAGTCCCACATGCATCATCCGATCCAATCATAAAGAAAGTGGGTTCATCTATTACCTCCACAAGTTCACAGTTAATCCTATGGGGTGGGGTATTCTTCTGGCTTTTAGGCAATTTCATTATCCTAGCTCCACAGAATTATCTAAGGTGATAGTTAAGTTATACAATTGTTGGGGAATCAATCCCAATTTCCAGTTGTTTAAATAATTATGTGCCTATGGGGTTCTGTTATTATCCCCCCAAAATAATCTGCAGAAGATTGTCTATATATGAGTCACTGTGGTAATTTCTCTTAAGTTTACCTCTAGTTGTCTAGCTTAGTAAACAACTAACATTTAAAGACAGTCAAATCTAGAACTTAACATCCACAAAGCTGTGTTATTGAAACGTATTTTTTCTCACTAAAATAACACTCATTTCCAGAGATAGCCAAATTAGGAATAATTTATTTGAAAAACAAGTCCAGTTTAAACAGACTTGGCCTAATTATTTACATAAGCTCAGCAAGAACAGTAAGTGATCTTATAGAGCTTTTATAATCTGCTTTAATTCTTTTAGAATCTGCTTTGCTTAAACTTCTTATAAGGAATCTCTAGGTTGAACTTTCAGTAGCCTCTCCAGACCAGAAGTCAAGGAAGTCTTTGCCATCAGACATGCCTGCAATACCTGCAGATTTAGGCAGATTACTCTTCATGCGATCCCCAAAGTATCCTGAGGTTCCTGCACCTGCCAGGAATTGACATTCTTTACTCACCTGGTGAGGCTGCTGGGAACTCTGTAAGCAAGGTGTCAGGCCAGAAGTTCCAAGGTTTCATAAAGTCAACCTTAGTTCCTTAAAGCTGTCTGGTCATATCTGAGTCTATGCATGTCTTTCTCAAATATGACATTCCAGTCAAAGCCTTGGTAAAATAACCAGTTTCCAATAGTGTCCTGTTACAAGGAGAACAGATTCTTCTTCTTCTTTTTTTTTTTTTTAATATTTATTTGACAGACAGAGATCACAAACAGGCAGAGAATGAGGGGGGAAGCAGGCTTCCCGCTGAGCAGAGAGCCTAATGTGGGGCTCAATCCAAGGACCCTGAGATCATGACCTGAGCTGAAGGCAGAGGCTTAAACCACTGAGCCACCCAGGCACCCCCAGGAGAACAGATTCTTATTGAACTTATGGAAATTACTAAGATTGCCATGGAAGAATACTTACTGAGGCTTTTTGAGTTTGAGGGTTCTGGTAGAGAGAAAAATTGAATGCTTTGATTTGTTTACAAATAAGTATTTTTACATTACTGTAAGTCACAGATAACTTTTTTATTTTTTATTTTTCATTAATTCTTTCTTGGTCATCAGCTCCAGACCTCACCTCACTGGACCTCACTTATATTCTAAAACTTCATCATTTCATGCCCGAACATGGGGCTGTGACTCTTTACATTTGAACTCTGAGCTTCAGTGCAAAAATTGGTGAGTACTTTCTCTCCTTTTCCTTTAGTCTCATTTCAGGGGCTTTTCAAGGAGTCTAGTCTTATTGGAACACTTTCATGTCGATTGCTCAGACTGCAATCCTCTAGCCTGTGGCTACTCTATGGGGAGGAAAATGTCTGACTTTGGGCTGGAAGTTAGTACCCTGGATAGAAAGGCAATAATACACAGAAACTCAATGCCCTATCTTTATTCCTGTTCTTATATACAGTTGTCTGTCTTGGGCACGGGACAGCCACCTAAGTCATTAAGACGGCTGCCAATCTCAAGACTCCCATGTGAGGTTTCCTCCTGATTGATCTAATGTGATCCTCTCCACATCCCTGGTTTAGCCACTTCTGATGATGGGACCTCCACTGAGAGCTGGCTGAAATCAGTACCTGATTGAATTAAAAATGCAACTGGGGACAATTTCCTAGGGAAGTTGGCTGTAAAGACCACATGTGTTGAAATGTCGCTTAGACCATGATGGACTTCCGTCTTTACTGTTTCTTGTCAGTGTCCTCTACTAACTACATAGAGCTACAAAATTGGGTAATTTTACCTTGCCAAACTTTTGTAGTATTTCCATGGGTTAAAAGGGCAAAACAGTATGCAACCTTCAGGGCAGATGATGGCATGGCATGGCACGTTATTTTAGTCCATTCACCAGGCACCCATCTGCAGCTAGGATGTGATGGGGTAGGGGAGGAGTGGTGGCACCCCTCCAGAGTATTTTACTGCAGGAATGCCTTCACAGGAAGGCAGGATCATAATCATTAGCAATGTTTTATGTGAGGGACACCTCCAGTTGCTTTTGACATATGAGAACTTCTGACATATCCTACATGGGACACCACCCAGGAGTCAGGGGGATTTGATAATGGACCTTCTTTACTTTTCTGGGAGCATGGCCTCAGTAGGCTCCTTTGGTTCCCAAGGACTCTATCTTCTCTACTTTGGAGTGCCTTTTAACCCACTGGAAACAAACTGCATCATAAAACTTAGGGAAGGAAGAAAGGGGGTAAAAAGAAGTTCATTAAAAAATTTAAAAAGATTTCATTTCTTTTGATGGCTGCATAGTATTCCATTGTGTATATATACCACATCTTCTTGATCCATTCATCTGTTGATGGACATCTAGGTTCTTTCCATAGTTTGGCTATTGTGGACATTGCTGCTATAAACATTCAGGTGCATGTGCCCCTTTGGATCACTACATTTGTATCTTTAGGGTAAATACCCAATAGTGCAATTGCTGGGTCATAGGGCAGTTCTATTTTCAACATTTTGAGGAACCTCCATGCTGTTTTCCAGAGTGGCTGCACCAGGGTAGAAGAAGAATAAATGAAACAAGATGGGATTGGGAGGGAGACAAACCATAAGTGACTCTTAATCTCACAAAACAAACTGAGGGTTGCCGGGGGGAGGGGTTTGGGAGAAGGGGGTGGGATTATGGACATTGGGGAGGGTATGTGATTTGGTGTGTGCTGTGAAGTGTGTAAACCTGGTGATTCACAGACCTGTACCCCTGGGGATAAAAATATATGTTTATAAAAAATAAAAAATTAAAAAAAAATTTAAAAAGAAAAAAACTAAACAAAAAAGTATATAAAAATATAGATAGATATATATAGATATATTAGACTGGTGAATAGAACAGGTTCACCCACTTAATTTTGGGAGTATTTTGGTCTCTTAGAAGAAACTACCTCCCCAAATTATAAAGAATGTAAAACATATATAAGGGTAAAACAATGAAGGGATGGAATATGACTATGAAGATGAAAAAAAATTTTTTTAATCTTCCAGAAGAAGAAAGAGAGAGGGAAGTAGAAGGTATATTGGAGAGAATTATTGTAGAGAATTTCCCTAATATGCCAAAGGGAACAACCATCAAAATCCAGGCCATGCAGAGAAGCCCCCTCAAAATCAATAAGAATAGGTCTATACCCCATCATCTAATAGTAAAACGGACAAGTCTTACCAACAAAGAGAAAATCCTGAAGCAGCCCAGGACAATAAGTCTGTAACATACAATGGTAAAAATATTAGACTAGCAGCAGACTTATCCACAGAGACCTGGTGGGCCAGGAAGAACTGGCATGATAGATTCAGATCACTAAATGAGAAAAACATGCATCCAAGAATACTATATCCAGCTAGGCTATCATTGAAAATAGAAGGAGAGATAAAAAGCTTCCAGGACAAACAAGAACTGAAGGAATTTTCAAACACCAAACCAGCTCTACAGGAAATATTGAAAGGGGTCCTCTAAGCAAAAGAGAACCTAAAAGTAGTAGATTAGAAGGGAACAGAAACAATATACACTAACAGTCACCCTCCAGGCAATACAATGGCACTAAGTTAATATCTCTCAATAATTACCCTGAATGTAAATGGGCTAAATGCCCCAATCAAAAGACACAGGGTATCAGAATGGACAAAAAAATAAAACCCATCAATATGCTGTCTACAAGAAACTCATTTTAGACCCAAAGACACCTCCAGATTTGAAGTGAGGAGGCGGAAAGCAATTTAACATGCTAATAGACATCAAAAGAAAGCTGGGGTGGCAATCCTTATATCAGATCAATTAGATTTTAAGCTGAAGAGTACAATAAGAAATGAGGAAGAACACTATATGATACTCAAAGTGTCTGTCTAACAATTTTAAATATCTATGCTCCTAACATGGGAGCAACCAACTACATAAACCAATTAATAACAAAATCAAAGAAACTCATCGACAATAATACTATAATAGTAGGGAACTTTAACACTCTCTTCACTGAAATGGACAGATGACACAGGCAAATGATCAACAAGAAAATAAAGGCCTTAAATGACACACTGGACTAGGTGGACATCACAGATATATACAGAACACTCCATCCCAAAGCAACAGAATACACATTCTTCTCTAGTGCACATGGAACATTCTCCAGAATAGATCACATCCTGGGTCATAAATCAGGTCTCAACTGGTATCAAAAGACTAGGATCGTTCCCTGTATATTTTCAGACCACAATGCTCTGAAGTTAGAACTCAATCACAAGAGGAAGTTTGGAAATAACCCAAATACATGGAGACTAAACAGCTTCCTTCTAAAGCATGAATGGGTCAACCAGGAAATTAAAGAAGAATTGGAAAAAATTTATGGAAACAAATGATAATGAAAACACAGTGGTTCAAAATCTGGGGGACATAGCAAAGGCAGTCCTGAGAGGAAAATATATAGCTGTACAAGCCTTTCTCAAGAAACAAGGAAGGTCTCAAATACACAACCTAACCCTACACTTAAAGGAACTGGAGAAAGAACAAAAATGGAAGCCTAAACCAAGCAGAATAAGGGAAATAATAAAGATCAGAGCAAGAACCAATAAATTAAAAACCAAAAAAAAAAAAAAAAAAAGACAATAGGACAAATCAACACCCAGAAAGATCAGGCACTCCCAGCCCCAGGCCAGCAGGAAAATATCAGTGTGCCATCACTGCCTGGAACCTCTCTGGTGGTCTGGAGCTGCCCAGACCTACTCCCTTCTATTTAGTTCAGAGTGACATATATACCTCATTTTGCCTGACCATCTTTGGAATTTCCACATCTGTGTGTGATTTCCCCATATATGTGAAATTAAGTTTGGTTTTCTCCTGTTAATCTGTCTCATGTCAACTTGATTCTTACTCCAGCTGGAAAGACCTTAAGGGGCAGAGGGGCAGACAGCATATGCTCCAAGTTATCACACATATACAAACAACATTCAAGGAGAGGAAACGGTGATGTCACATCATCATCAATCTTTTTATTTGTTTACATTTTGAGTCTTTCTTGACTTGCTTACTTTTCCAACTCATACAGTACATACAGTATGGCATAGCATGGGGATAAAGGGCATGTGTCTTGTCCAATTCCAGTTTCTCCTTGTCCCAACCGTTAGACTTTAAGCAAGTTACTTGATTCTGTGTTACTTAGTTTCTCCATCTTTAAAACAATGAATAATAATGATAATGGGAACGTAAGGCCATGGTGGTGGTCAAATAAAATAATATTAGTCTGGGCTTAGCAGAGAACCTAACACTTGCTAAGTTCAAGAATACTAATCATTATGACCCACAATATGGATTCAAAAATTGAGGAGAGCAGAAGTCTAGAAGAATCCAAAGATGATCTAATTCAGACCCTTTTAGGAAATAGAAATGGAGAATTTATGTGAGGCATCCACAGTTAAGCAGCTAGTTAGCTACAGCATGAGACTAAAATCCAGGTCCTTGACCCCTAGATCAGGGTTTTCTGATACAGTGACTCTGATACAGTGGTTGGGGAAGAGGTTAATTTTTCCCCTGTGGGATATTTGGCAACATCTGGAGATATTTCTGGTTACGATATTGGAGAATGCTTCTGGTATGTAGTGGGTAGAAGCCAGGGATGTCACTAACATCCTGTAACCCACAGCGTAGCCTCCCCTAAGACAAAGAATTTTCTGACCCCAAATGTCAAGAGCATGGAGGTTGAGAAACCCTGTCATTGCAATGGAAAGACAGAGAATACCAACCTAAACTGAATATTCCACAAACAATTCATATAGTACCACAACTTTATTGACCTGGCCAGATCTGTCAATATAACTGATCTATAATGTAATCACTGGACTGCTATGAACTGTAGGCGTGACATCAGCTATGATATACTTCACTAATTTACACAGTTGCCTATGCTAGCTGCCCAGAGAACCGCCACTGCCGTGGTTTGGGGTACAAGCAGAAGATCCTGCATCCCCAGGGACTGCGACTCAGAACCTGCTCTGCCAGTGGCCAAGGGGGAATTTAGATGGGCTCTACAGCACCCACAGGGGACCAGGCTGAGGCTTATCTCTGAAAGGGAGGTCAGGGTGCAGTTTGCTTTCCTCTAAACCTACAAAAATCATCAAAAGTGGTCAAGGCGAGAGAAAACAAAAAGAAAAGTGAGCAAACATAAAAACCTCCAGAGAACAAAAGCCTGAAAAAAACAGTTTCCTCAGAGCCCAACCCCTTGAGGAGGGTGGGAGGACTTAACTCAGAGAACATCATTGACTGAAAACCCACGTGGCAGACCCCTCCCCCAGAAAACCAACCAGGAAAGGAAAAAAAAAAAAAGACTACAAGAGAACCACCACCACTACTTCATAGGACAACTTTAATTTTTAACTCGTTCCCACTATTCTGGTTCATTTTTTTTATATAGATAATTTTTAACCTATTTACCATCACACTGAGATGTCCAGTACATCAAATTCCATAATAACCTTCTAACCAGAACTTTTTTTTAAATATTTTATTTATTTATTTGACACAGAGAGAGAGAGAGAGAGATCACAAGTAGGCAGAGAGGCAGGCAGAGAGAGAAGGGGAAGCAGGCGCAGGGAGCCCGATGTGAGGCTAGATCCCAGGACCCTGAGATCGTGACCTGACCCGAAGGCAGAGGCTTTAACCCAGCTGATTTTGATTGCCTGATATAATGCTAAAATATATAAAAATAAAAGAATTATAAATATAATAAAATATATTTTATTTATTTATTTGACAGACAGAGATAACAAGTAGGCAGAGAGGCAGGCAGAGGGGTGGGGGGGAGCAGGCTTCCCCCTGAGCAGAGAGCCCGATGCAGGGCTCAATGCAGGGCTTGATCCCAGGACCCTGAGATCATGACCTGAGCCGAAGGCAGAGACTTAACCCACTGAGCCACCCAGGCGCCCCTAACCAGAACTTTTTGATACATATACCTGTGTTTTTCTTTTGCATTTCTATTTTTAAATTTTTTTTAAATTTTAGGTTAGTTTAGTCTAGTTTATTCCTCTTTTATTTTTATTTTCTAATATTCATACAGCATTAAACTTCAAGGTAATCCCCTTTCCCAGTCAAGGCTACCTCTATAGGTAAACCAATTTTTAATCCCCTTTTATCTTGGGAAAGTTGACTCCTTTAACAAAGATATCAAAATACATCCAGGGAGAATCAAAACAAATTTCCTCGCCCACACTGAGAATTTAAAACCACTCTCCCATCTTTTCTTCTGCCACTGTTTATGTGTATTTGTGTCTGTCCTGATAATATATAAATCTTATACTTGGGGTTCTTTTTGACGAGGTTCTTCCTTTCTTTGCTTATATGTATGTGTATATATATATATACATATATATATAATTTTTTTTCTCTTGTCATATACTTTTATCAGTCTTTTTATTTGTCTCCTTTTGTTTGTATACTTCTTCAAAGGTACCTTGGGGCCCACTTGGGCTGAACCTTCTTTTTTATCTTCCCTTTTTTTCCTGTCTCTATCTCTCTTTATTTTCTTTTTCTTTTCTTTTTTCTCTCTTTTAGGTGGGTAATCCTGATGCGCAGAAGTGTTCCAGGGTGCACCTTGACTGTACTGCGGTCGATACACCCAGCTACATCCATTCAGTCATCTCTCACCAAAATGACTAGGAGGAGGAATGTCCAACAGAAGAAAAATACAGAGGATGGGGCTTCTTCACCAGAGCCAATGGCTATCAACATAGAAAATATGTCAGAAAGAGAATTCAGGCTGACAATTATCCAGGAATAGCTAGGTTGGAGAAAGCCATGGGTGACAAAACAGAATTGATTAGGGGAGAACTGAGAGTGACCAGAGATGATGTTCACAATGTTAGGGCAGAACTAAAAGCTACCAGGGATGAGGTTCACAATGCTCTCAATGAGTGCCAATCTAATCTAAATTCTCTCAAAGCTAGGGTAACTGAGACAGAAGATAGAATTAGTGATCTGGAGGACAAACAGATAGAAAGGATCAGGAGGAAGCCTGGAAGAAAGAGCTTAAAAGCCACGAAAACAGAATCAGGGAAATAAATGATGCCATGAAACTTCCAACATCAAAATTATTGGAATCTCTGAAAGGGAGGAGAAAGAAAGAGGTCTAGAAGATATAGTGGAACAAGCGCTTCATGAAAATTTTTCCCAATCTCCCAAATGGAACCAGCGTTCATGTACTAGAGGCCTAATGGTCTCCACTAAAGATTATAGATTCCAAAAAAACATCAAGGCACCTGATAGTCAAATTGAGGAATCATAATTGTAGATACAATCTCTTGAAAGACGCTAGGACAAAGAGGCTCCTGACTTACAGACGAAAGCCCATCAGAATAACGTCAGACCTATCCACAGAGACCTGGCAAGCCAGAAGGGTCTGGCAAGATATATAAAGGGCAATAAATGAGAAGAACATGCAGCCAAGAATACTTTATCCAGCAAGACTGACATTCAAAATGGATGGAGAGATAAAGAGTTTCCAAGACCAGCAAGGCTTAAAAGACTATGCAACCACCAAGCCGACACTGCAGGAAATATTAAGGGGAGTTCTATAAAAGAGGAAAAATCCTAAGAATAGCATTGAACAGAAATAGAGAGACAATCTACAGAAAGAAAGACTTCAAAGATAACACGGTGTCAATAAAAACGTATCTATCAATAATCACTCTCAGTGTGAATGGCCTAAATGCGCCCATAAAACAGCACAGAGTTGCAGATTGGATAAAACGACAGGACCCATCCATATGTTGTCTACAAGAGACCCATTTTGAACCTAAAGATACACCCAGACTGAAAGTGAAGGGATGGAAAAGCATCTTTCATGCCAATGGGCCTCAAAAGAAGGCTGGGGTAGCGATTCTCATATCAGATAAATTAGACTTTAAACTAAAGACTGTAGTCAGAGATACAGAAGGATACTATATAATCCTTAAAGGGACTATCCACCAAGATGATCTACCAATTGTAAATATCTATGCTCCCAATATAGGAGCAGTCAATTACTTAAGAAAACTGTTAATCAAGATAAAGAGTCATATTGATATGAATACAATAATCGTAGGAGATCTTAACACGCCTCTCTCAGAAATAGACAGATCATCGAAGAAGAAAATCAATAAAGAAACAAGAGCATTGAATGACACATTAGACCAGATGGACCTCATAGATATATACAGAACATTCCACCCGAAAACAACAGAATACTCATTCTTCTCAAGTGCACATGGAACCTTCTCCAGAATAGACCACATACTGGGTCACAAATCAGGACTCAACCGATACCAAAAGACTGAGATTATTCCCTGCATATTCTCAGATCACAATGCTTTGAAACTGGAGCTCAATCACAAGGAGAAGTTCAGAAGGAACTCAAACACCTGGAAGCTAAAGACCACCCTGCTTAAGAATGCTTGGATCAACCAGGAGATCAAAGAAGAACTGAAACAATTCATGGAAATCAATGAGAATGAAGACACTTCGGTCCAAAACCTATGGGATTCAGCAAAGGCTGTCCAGGGGGAAATACATAGCCATTGAAGCCTTTCTCAAAAACAATTGAAAAATCCAGAATACAACAGATGTCTCTAAACCTTAAAGAACTGGAGAATCAACAACAAATCAAACCAACTCCACACATAAGAAGGGAAATCATCAAGATTAGAGCTGAGATCAATGAGGTACAAACCAGAGATACAGTAGAACGTATCAATGAAACTAGAAGCTGGTTGTTTGAAAGAATCAATAAGATCGATAAACCATTGGAGACACTAATCCAAAAGAAAAGAGAGAAAGCCCAAATTCATAAAATTATGAATGAAAAGGGAGTTATCACAACGAACACCAAGGAAGTAGAAACAATCATCAGAAGTTATTAGCAACACTTATCTGCCAATAAGCTAAGCACCTAGATGAAATGGATGCATTCCTGGAAAACTATGAACTCCCAAAATTGAACCAGGAAGAAATTGACAACCTGAATAGACCAATACAAGTAGTATCTAGTAACAAGATTGAAGCAGTGATCAAAAACCTCCCAAAAAACAAGAAACCAGGACCTGACAGATTCCCTGCGGAATTCTACCAAACTTTCAAAGAAGAAATAACAGCTATTCTCCTGAAGCTGTTTTAAAAAATTGAAGCAGAAGGGAAACTTCCAGACTGTTTCTAGGAAGCCAGCATTACCCTGATCCTCAAACAAGGCAAAGACCCCACCAAAAAGGAGAATTTCAAAACAATATCATTGATGAATAAGGATGCTAAGATTCTCAGCAAGATACTGGGATACAGCATCCAACAGCACATTAAAATGATTACCCACCATGATCAGGTGGGATTCATCCCTGGGCTACAAGGATAGTTCAACATTCTCAAATCAATCAATGTGATAGAACAAATTAATATGAGATGAGAGAAGAACCACATGGTCCTCTCAATTGATGCAGAAAATGCATTTGACAAAATCCAGCATCTGTTTCTGATTAAAAGGCTTCAAAATATAGGAATAGAGGGAACATTCCTGAACTTCATCAAATCTATCTATGAAAGACCCACAGCAAATATCATCTTCAATGGGAAAAAGCTTGTGTTCTTCCCTTTGAGATCAGGAACATGGCAAGGATGCCCACTCTCACCACTCTTGTTCAACATAGTATTAGAAGTCCTAGCAACAGCAGCCAGACAACAAAGAGAAATAAAAGGTATCCAAATTGGCAATGAAGAAGTCGAACTTTCTCTGCTTGCAGATGACGTGAATCTTTATATGAAAAACCCAAAAGACTCTCCCTCAAACTACTAGAACTCATACAACAATTCAGCAACGTGGTAGGATACAAAGTCAAGGTACAGAAATCAGTGGCTTTCTTATACACTAACAATGAAAATAAAGAAAGGGACATTAGAGAATCGATTCCATTTACTATAGCATCAAGAACCATAAAATACCTTGGAATAAACCTAACCAAAGAGGTAAAGGAACTGTACTCGAGGAACTACAGAACACTCATGAAAGAAATTGAAGAAGACACAAAAAGATGGAAGACCATTCCATGCTCTTGGATCAGAAGAATAAACATTGTTAAAATGTCTATACTGCCTAGAGCAATCTATACCTTTAATGTCATTCCGATGAAAATTCCACCACATTTTTTTTTCAAAGAGCTGAAACAAACAATCCAAAAATTTGTATGGAATCAGAAGAGACCCCAAATCGCTAAGGAAATGTTGAAAAACAAAAATAAAACTGGGGTCATCATGTTACCTGATTTCAAGCTTTACTACAAATCTGATCTCCAAGGCAGCATGGTATTGGCATAAAAACAGACAGATAGACCAGTGGAACAGAGTAGAGAGCCCAGATATGGACCCTCAACTCTATGGTCAAATAATCTTCGACAAAACGGGAAAAATATACAGTGGAAAAAAGACAGTCCCTTCAATAAATGGTGCTGGGAAAACTGGACAGCTATAAGTAGAAGAATGAAACTCGACCATTCTCTTACACCGTACACAAATATATACTCAAAATGCATAAAAGACCTCAATGTGAGACAGGAATCCATCAGAATCCTAGAGAAGAACATAGGCAGTAATCTCTTTGATATCAGCCACAGCAACTTCTTTCAAGATATGTCTCCAAAGACAAAGGAAACAAAAGCAAAGATGAACTTTTGGGACTTCATCAAGATCAAAAGCTTCTGCAAAGCAAAGAAAACAGTCAAGAAAACAAAGAGGCAACCCACGGAATGGGAGAAGATATTTGCAAATGACAGTACAGACAAAAGGTTGATATCCAGGATCTATAATGAACTCCTCAAAGTCAACACACACAGAACAGACAATCATATATAAAAATGGGCAGAATATATGAACAGACATTTCTCCAATGAAGACATACAAATGGTTATCAGACACATGAAAAAATGTTCATCACCACTGGCCATCAGGGAGATTCAAATTAAAACCACATTGAGATATCACCTTACACCAGTTAGAATGGCCAAAATTAGCAAGACAGGAAATAACGTGTTTGGGGGGCATGTGGAGAAAGGGGAACCCTCTTCCACTGTTGGTGGGAATGCAAGTTGGTGCAGCCTCTTTGGAGAACAGTGTGGAGATTCCTCAAGAAATTAAAAAAAAAAAAAAAAAAGATTCCCTATGGCCCTGCCATTGCACTCCTAGGTATTTACCCCAAAGATATAGATGTAGTGAAAAGAAGGGCCATCTGTACCCCAATGTTTATAGCAGCAATGGTCACAGTCCTCAAGCCGTGGAAAGAACCAAGATGTCCTTCAAGGGACAAATGGATAAGGAAGATGTGGTCGATATGCACTATGGAGTATTATGCCTCCATCAGAAAGGGTGAATACCCAACTTTTGTAGCAACATGGTCAGGACTGGAAGAGATTATGCTGAATGAAATAAGTCAAGCAGAGAGAGTCAATTATCATATGGTTTCACTTATTTGTGGAGCATAACAAATAGCATGGAGGACAAGGGGAGATGGACAGGAGAAGGGAGTTGAGGGAAATTGGAAGGGGAGGTGAACCATGAGAGACTATGGACTATGAAAAATAATCTGAGAGCTTTGAAGGGGTGGAGTTGGGAGGTTGGGGGGAACAAGGTGGTGGATATTAGGCCAGGCAAGTATCGCATGGAGCACTGGGTGTGGTGCAAAAACAATGAATACTGTTAGGCCGAAGAGAAATAAAAAATTTTAAAAAATAAAATAAAAATTAAAAATCAAGGACTTTATGGGGAAAAAAAGAATTAATAACGTTGATAAGCCCCTGGCCAGACTTTCCAAAAAGAAAAGAGAAAAGAAAAAGAGAAAATGACCCAAATAAATAAAATCATGAATGAAAGAGGAGGGATCATAACCAATACCAAAGAAATACAAACAATTCGAAGAACATATTATGAGCAACTATAAGCCAGCAAATTTGACAATCTAGAATAAATGGATGCATTCTTAGGGACATATAAACTACCAAAACTGAACCAGGAAGAAATAGAAAACCTGAACAGACCCATAACCAGTAAGGAGATTGAAGCAGTCATCAAAAATCTCCCAATAAGCAAGAGCTCAGGGCCAAACGGCTTCCCAGGTAAATTCTACCAAACATTTAAAAAAAGAATTAATACCCATTTTCCTGAAACTGTTCCAAAAAATAGAAATGGAAGGAAAACTTCCAAACTCATTTTATGAGGCCAGAATCACCTTGATTCCAAAACTAGACAAAGACCCCATCAAAAAGGAGAATTAGAGACCAATATCCTTGATGTACATAGATGCAAAAATTCTCACCAAAATACTAGCCAATAGGATACAACAGTGCCTGAAAGGGATTATTCACCACAACAATGTGTGATTTATTCCAGGGCTGCAAGTTTGTTTCAACATCTGCAAATCAGTCAGTGTGATACGATATGTTAATAAAAGAAAGAACAAGAAGCATACAATCCTCTCAATACATGCTGAAAAAGCATTTGACAGAGGACAGCTTCATTTCTTGATCAAAACTCTTCAAAGTGTAGGGATAGAAGGTACATACCTCAATATTATCAAAGCCATCTATGAAAAACCCACAGCGGATACCATTCTCAATGGAGAAAAACGGAAAGCTTTTCCGCTAAGGTCAGGAACACGGCAGGGATGTCCATTATCACCACTGCTATTCAACATAGTACTAGAAGTCCTAGCCTCAGGAATCACACAACAAAAAGAAATTAAAAACATCCAAATCGGCAAGATGATATGATACTTTATGTGGAAAACCCAAAAGACTCCACTCCAAATCTGCTAGAATTAGTACAGGAATTCAGTAAGGTTTCAGGATATAAAATCAATGCACAGAAATCAGCTGTATTTGTATACACCAACAACAAGACAGAAGATAAAGAAATTAAGGAGTTAATCCCATTTACAATTGCACACAAAACCATAAGATACCTAGGAATAAACCTAACCAAAGAGGCACAGAATCTATACTCAGAAAACTATAAAGTACTCATGAAGGAAATTGAGGAAGACACAAAGAAATGGAAAAATGTCCCATTCTCATGGATTGGAAGAACAAATAGTGTGAAAATGTCTATGCTAACAAAAGCAATCTACACATTTAATGCAATCCTTATCAAAATCCCATCCATTTTTTTCAAAAGAATGGAACAAATGGAAGAAATAATCCTAAAAGTTATATGGAACTAGAAAAGACTTCAAATAGCCAAAGGAATATTGGAAAAAAAAAAAAAAGCCAAAGATGGTGGCATCACAATTCCAGACTTCAAGCTCTATTACAAAGTTGTCATCATCAGGACAGTATGGTACTGGCACAAAAACAGACACATAGATCAATGGAACAGAATAGAGAGTCCAGAAATAGTCCCTCAACTCTATGGTCAACTAGTCTTTGACCTGGCAGGAAAGAATGTCCAGTGGAAAAAAGACAGCTTTTTCAGCAAATTATGTCGGGAAAGTTGGACAGCCACATGCAGAAAAATGAAATTGGACCATTTCCATACACCACACGAGAATAGACTCCAAATCAATGAAGGACCTCAATGTGAGAAAGGAATCCATCAAAATCTTTGAGGAGAACACAGTCAGCAACCTCTTTGACCTCAGCCGCAACAACTTCTTCCTAGGAACATCGCCAAAAGCAAGGGAAGCAAGGACCAAAATGAACTATTGGGATTTCTTCAAGATTGAAAGCTTTTGCACAGCAAAGGAAATAGTCAACAAAACCAAAAGACAACTGACAGAATGGGAGAAGATATTTGCAAATGACATATCAGATAAAGGGCTAGCATCCAAAATCTATAAAGAGCTTGGCAAACTCAACACCGAAAGAACAAAGAATACAATCAAGAAATGGGCAGAGGTCACAATTCCATTTTTATATATTGTATAGATATTATCATAGATTTATAATTATTGTTATACTTGTCTCTTAAATCCTATAGAAAAAATAAAAAGTAGAGTTATAAAAAAAAAAAAAAAAGAAATGGGCACAGGACATGAACAGACAGTTCAGCAAGGAAGACATCCAGATGGCCAACAGACACATGAAAAACTGCTCCACATCACTCGGCATCAGGGAAATACACATCAAAACCACAATGAGCTACCACCTCACACCATTCAGAATGGCTAAAATTAACAAGTCAGGAAATGACAGATGCTGGCGAGGATGCGGAGAAAGGGGAACCCTCCTCCACCGTTGGTGAGAATGCAAGCTGGTGCAACCATTCTGGAAAACAGCATGGAGGTTCCTTAAAAAGTTGAAAATAGAGCTTCCCTATGACCCTGCAATTGCACTACTGGGTATTTACCCCAAAGATATAAATGTAGTGATCCAAAGGGGCACGTACACCCGAATGTTTATAGCAGCAATGTCCACAATAGCCAAACTATGGCAAGAACCTAGATGTCCATCAACAGATGAATGGATGAAGAAGATGTGGTCTATATATACAATGGAATACTATGCAGCCATCAAAAGAAATGAAATCTTGCCATTTGCAATGATGTGGATGGAGCTAGAGGGTATTATGCTGAGGGAAATAAGTCAATTGGAAAAAGACAATTATCATATGATCTCACTGATATGAGGAAGTCGAGAAGCAACATGGAGGGTTTGGGGAAAGAATAAATGAAACAAGATGGTATCAGGAGGGAGACAAACCATTAGAGACTCTTAATCTCACAAAACAAACTGAGGGTTGCTAGGGGGAGAGGGGTAGGGAGAAGGTGGTGGGGTTATGGACATTGGAGAGGGTATGTGCTATGATGTGTGTAAACCTGGTTATTCACAGACCTGTGCCCCTGGGGCTAATATTACATTATATGTTAATAAAAAAATAAAATTTAAAAAAAAAAAATAAATAATGCTTAACATTATGGAACTAAATAAAACCACTCAGAAAGGGAATGTAGATAGAGAAGTAAATTGAAGTTGACCTCTGTGATACTCAATATTTTATTTATTTGTTTATAAATAAATAAAATATTTATTTATAAGGATTTTATTATATAAAGATTATATTTATTTATTTGACAGAGAGAGATCAGAAGCAGGCAGAGAGGTAGGCAGGGGGAGAGAGAGAGCGGGAAGCAGGCTCCCTGCTGAGCATACAGCCCAATGCAGTACTCAATCCCAAGGACTCTGAGATCATAACCTGAGCCAAAGGCAGCAGCTTAACCCACTGAGCCACCCAGGCACCTAAGGAGTGATTTCATATTTATGAAAGATTAAATGTTTATTTTTTTAAGTTTTTTTTATGTATTTGAGAGAGAGATTGAGAGAATGAGAGAAAGAGAGCATGAGAGAGCACAGGTCAGAAGGAGAAACTGACTGCCCGCAGAGGAGGGAACCTGATGCGGGACTTGATACTGGGACTCCAGGGTCATGACCTGAGCCAAACGCAGTTGTTTAACCAACTGAGCCACCCAGGTGTTATTCAGTATCTTAGAAGTTAAGAAGACAAAGACAAAGCAGGTAAGGAGAACCAGAGATATAGGAGGAGAGTTAATAGAATGGTGTTTAGGAATCATGTGAAAAAAAAATAGGGTTTCATAAAGTAGCGATCAATTGAGCCAAATGCTATTGATAAGTAGAAAAATGAGAACTCAGAATGATCTTTGGATAGAGCCAGCTATATAATTTTCTGAGTCTAGTGAAAAAAATAAAAATTTGAGATCTCTTGTTCAAAAGTTTCCAAGAATTTCAGGATGGCAATAACTGAACATTAAGCCAAGCCTTTGGTTCCTCTAAGTACGTAGTCTCAGTGTGACTATGCAAGTCACAAGCCATAAAACAAGACCTGCCTCAGGACTGTACATGTGGGGGTTATTGATGACAATTGCTAGAGCAGTTCTGATAAAGTTGTAAGAACAATAGCTTAACTGGATTGGTTTCTAGAGAGAATGGAAGAAGAAAGGATCTACATATCAAGGTAGATAACTTTCCAGGTTTTTTTCTCTTTTTCTTTTTTTTCTTTTTGAAATTTTAGTAGAGAGATGGGATAGAGGCTGAAAACAGTGTTGTGCTCAAGGAAAAGTTTTAGATGAGAGAACAACAGAATACGAAGAGATACTAATTAGAATGATCCATTAGAGATGTAAATTTTGATGCTAGGGAATAGCTGGATCGATTATTAGAATGATGTCCTGAAAGAGGATGAGATTCAGGATACACATGAAGGGGTGAACAGGCCTTCCATTTTAACAGAATGAAAAGCAGAATAAATAGTATAGGGTGTAGAGAGACTAATAAATTTGAAAGTGGAACTGTGATTAAGTTCTTTTTGGGTTTGTTTCTGTTTTTCCCAGACCATCAGTTGAGAGTAAGAAAGAATGAGGTGTTGGAGGTTTGAAGAATGAGGAGAAGGTATATTTTCTTTAAGGTTGTACAATCTATATTAGCATAGTGTGTGGTATATATTAACCATAACTACACATAAGATGTCATCAAATTCTGTTCTTTGTACTCTCAGGATTTCTCTTGACTGTTCCTTTCTTCCCATTCTCATGCTAACTACCTTGTTTTAGGAATGCACTTTTCCTTTCCTAACTTTTCTCCAATCCTTAGTTTTCTCTCCTCTAAATTATCCCCCCAAATGAGATATTATTATACTTGTTTTCCTCAATAAGATAATGTGGAATGAATAAATAAATAAATGGTTATACAAACATTAACATTTGACAATTATACACACAATGGGTTTCTTTACAGAGAAAAGGCAAACTTAATGTGAAAAGGGAGATGTCAAGCTTGGGTTTTCAGAACTGTCAAGTATAAGGGTCATATACCTTGAGAGAGGAGATAAAAAGTGTAAAAAAAGTAAAATTCTGTCACTCTAAACTCTTGACAAAGTAATTTTTGTTTGTCTCTAGAAAAATAAACATAATCGATATATGTCAGCATATATTCTTCATCTGAAAATAAGCAGAAGTTTTAAACTTTAACATGTTAAACAAAAGTTTGTTATTTTTTTTTTCAATTTAATTTAATTTAAGTAAGCTTCATGCTGGGCTTGACATGGAGCTTGAACTCATGACCCTGAAATCAAGACCTGAGCTGAGATCAAGAGTTGGATGCTTAACCAGTGAGCCACCCAGGCGTCCCTTATTATTTTATAATAACAAAACAAATATATGTTTATTGTAGAATACTTGAGAAATACAAAAATGTGTAAAGGACAAATTAAAACCACCACCAGAGATACTTATTAACATTAATGTTCATCATTTTTAGTTATTTATTTTAAATTGTGTTCCAAGTCATCATAGTTTTGTATTCTGTGTTTTTTATTTGGTTATTTTATAAACAATTCCTCTGTTATTAAGTATTCTTTTAAAGCACTTGTTATAGTGGTCACATCATGTTCTATTATACAAGTATATCATAATTTAAGCATTTCTTTATTGTTGGTCATTTATATTAAATATTTTTTTAAGATTTTATTTATTTATTAGAGAGAGAGAGTACACAAGTGTAGGGGAGGGACAGATGGAGAAGCAGATTCCCCACTGATCAGGAAGCCCAATATGGAGCTTGTCCCAGGACCCTGAGATTATGACCTGAGCCAAAGGCAGAACTTAACCAAATGGCCACCCAGGCACCGCTATTAAATCTTTCTTTTTGGATAAGCTAAAAATATCATGAGACAAAAATGCATTCATGAGATGTGTTCAAGATGGTATCATAGGGAGATCCTGAACTCATTCCTTCCCATAAATATAACAAATATAAATATATAAATAAACATATAAATATAAAAATATACAACTACATATGGAATAATTCCTCCTGAAAAAGACCAGAAAACCAGATGAACATAACCTCTATAACAAAGGACAAAAAGGGCAGCATTAAGATGGGTAGGAGAGGCAGAGACATCATCTTGTCAAATATACCCACTCCAGGTAGAGCAAACCACAATTAGGAAGGATCCCCAAAATATGGAACTTTTTTCTGAGTAGTGAGGGGTTCGTGCCACCACAGGCACCCAACCCATGGATCCTACACAAGAGGGATAAGTCCCCTAACTGCCAGGCTTTGAAAACCAACAAAATTATGTAGAAAACCCAAAGAATAGCAGGGGATAGAGAACTTCCTCTTAAAGGGTTTGCACACCGACTCACTTACCCTAGGACCCAGTGCAAAAACAACTCCTTGAGAAGCACCTAAACCATATGTGAAGGAGACTCACTTACTAATATTAAAGTGCCTATTAGAGAGGCAGGAAACCATTGGTACTTTCTCCAAGGAGAGCAAAATATTAGCAACCTCATTCTACCTTGCTAATATTGACACTGGTGGGTACCATTTACAACTATCCCTCTAACCTATTAGAACTGGGGTGGGCACACAACACACAGCACAATGATGCATCAAAGCCAGGCCAGATTATAGCCCAGCCCAGCACTATGCCCCAGTGGAGTCAAATGTTGCAATTGTCCAGGCAACAGCCCCACTAATCCCCACGCTCCAGCAAAGATGCATGTTGCACCCAGGGTGGGTGCCAGCCCTATCCACCCCTACACTGTTGCCACACTGTGTAGCTGGGCCAGGTGCCAATCCCACCCATTCCACAGATGCAGCTCTGCCACAATCCACACAAGGGGTGTTTTTGTGCATCTAACTTCAGTGGTCAGAAGGGATTGCACTCCTGGGCTCAAATGTCATCTCTTACACAAGACCATAACTTGAAGACTAGAGAGGCCATTGATTTGTCTGATACATATAAAGAAATAAAGAGTCAGGCAATATGAGGAGACAGAGGAACATATTCCAAATGAAAGAACAAGACAAAATATGAGGAAAAGAATAGAGATAAGCAATCTATCTAATAAATAGTAATGGTCAAAGTGGTCAAAATAATGGTCAAAAAGATAGTCATCAAACTTGGGAGAAAAAAATGGATAAACACGGTGAGATTCTTGATAAAGAGATAGAAAATATGGGAAAGTTCCAAACAGAAGTTACAGAGCTAAAGAATACAATAACTGAACTGAAAAAGTACACCAAAGGGGCTCAATGGCAGACTGAATAAAGCTGAGGATCACATCAGTGATCTGGAAGACAATGTGATAGAACTCACCCAGAGAGAGCAGCAAAAAGAAAAACAAACAAACAAAAACAAAAAAATGAAGAAAACTTAAGAGAACTTTCAGACATCAAGCAGAATTTTCATTTACATTATAGAAGTCCCAGAAGGAGAAGAGAGAATAGAAGGGCCAGAAAAGTTATTTGAAGACATAATGATTGAAAATGTCCCTAATTTGTGGAAGGAAATAGACATTCAAATCCAGGAAGTTCAGAGAGTTCAAAATAAGATGAACCCAAGGATCTAAACTAAGACATATTATAATTAAAATGGAAAAAGTTAAAGATGAAGAGAGAATTTTTTAAAAAGCAAGAGAAAAACAAATTATTCCATAGAAGGGAAATCCCATAAGGCTATCACCAGATTTTATATCAAAAACTTTGCAAGCCAGAAGAGAGTAGCATGATATATTCAAAGTGATGAAAGGAAAACAAAACAAAACAACACAAAACAAAAAACTTCCAAGCAAAAATTCTCTACCCCACAAGGTTATCATTCAGAATCAAAGGGGAGAATAGGAGTGTTCCAGATAAGCAAAAGCTAAAGGAGTTTGTCTCCACTAAACTGTCCTGACTGGAAATATTAAAGGGAATTCTATAAACTAAAAAGAAATAGCACTATTAACAAGAAAACATGCAATAGTAAAAATCTCATCAGAAAAGTAAATATATAGTAAAAATAGTGGATCGATCACTTACAAAACAAGTAGAAGGGCAAAAAGTAAAAGTCACTAAAACTACAATAATTATGTAAGGGATGCATAACATAAAAGCAAAATATGACATCAAAAATATAAAATGATGAGGGAGAGAAAAATATAAGTTTTTGAAATGTGTTAAGATTTATTAACTCAAAACATACCATTATATACAGGGAAGTTATATGTGAACCTCAGAGCAACCACAAAGCAAAAACTTATTGTTAATACACAAAAGAAAGTGGGAAAGAAATCTAGACACAATAGAGAAAGTCATCAAACCATAAGAAAAGAGAGACAGAGAAGAAAGAAGGAACAAAGAAGAACTACAAACACAGCCAGAAAACAATGAACACCATGGCTATAAGTACATACCTATCAATGATTGCCTTAAATGTAAATGGACTAAACTTTCCAATTAAAAGACATAAAATGGCTGAATGAATTTAAAAATCCATCTATATGCTGCCTCTAAGAGATTCACTCTAGAAGTAAAAACAAACACAAACTGAAAGTGAAAGAATGAAGAAAGATATTCCATGGAAATGAAAAAAAGGTGACGTAGCTATACTTCTAACAGAAAAAATAAACATTAAAACAAAGACTGTAATAATAGACAAAGAAGGGCATTATATAATGATAAAGGGGCCAATCCAACAAGAAGACATAGCATTTATAAATATATATACAGCCCACATAGGTTCACTTATCAATAGCAAATATCACTTATCAAAAGCAAATATCAATAGACCTAAAGGGAGAGACTGATAGCAATACAATAGTAGGAGATAGTAAGACCCCAATGGTATCAGAGAATTGATCATACAAACAGAAATTTAATAAGGAAAGACTGGCCTGATATAAATGACACACTAGACCAGATGGACTTAATACATTATATAGAACATTTGATCCAAAAGCAAAAGAATATACTTTCTTCTTAAGTGCACTTTTAAAATTCTATAGACTAGATCACATGTTGGGTCACAGAACAAGCCTCTATGAATTCCATAAGTTTGAAATCACATAAAGCATATTTGCTGACCAAAAAGGTGTGAACGAGAAATCAATTAAAAGAAGAAAACTGGAAAAACTACAGAAATATGAAGATTAAATAACATGCTACTGAACAACCAGTGGGTCATTAGACAAATCAAAGACAAAACAAAACAAAAAGACACCCAGAGACAAATGAAAACAGAACCATGACATGCCGAAATCTTTGTGATGTAGCAAAAGTAGTTCTAAGAAGGATTATCATGGCACTACAGGACTATCTCAACAAATAAAATCTCAAATACACAATCTAACTTTTACTATAAAGGAAGTAGGAAAAGAGGAACAAAGAAAGCCCCTCAAGACAAAACAAATGAATAAGCAACAAAAACAAACAAGAAAACAAACTCATAGATATGGAGAACAGATTGGTGGTTACAAGAGGGGATCAGGACTGGGGAATGGACAAGTGGGTGAATGAAGTCAATTGTATGGTGATGGGTTATTCCTTTGTAGTACATGCAGATGTCAAATTATAATGTCATATACCTGAAACTTATATAATGTTATATACCAATAAAAATAAGTACAATTATAATCTTTATCTTTCTGTCAAATTTCATTCAGAGGAATGGAATTCAGTGGTCAGTTATGAGCTTTATTTTTACCTCTTGATCTTATTACCTTTTTATCTTCTATCTAATATAAAGCTTATACCCTTTCTTCTAAAAAATATTTCCAGGGAAGCAGTCAGCATTTTTTAAAACATCCGATCTCAAGAGCAGATGGTTTTGCTACTCTCATCCTTTCTTTTTTTTAATCCTTTAAAATAACAGAGCAGGGACAATACACTTGAAATAAAAATAAGGGCCATCTGTACCCCAATGTTTATAGCAGCAATGGCCACAGTCACCAAACTGTGGAAAGAACCAAGATGCCCTTCAACAGACGAATGGATAAGGAAGATGTGGTCCACACACTATGGAGTATTTTGCCTCCATCAGAAAGGATGAATACCCAACTTTTGTAGCAACATGGACGGGACTGGAAGAGATTATTCTGAGTGAAATAAGTCAAGCAGAGAGAGTCAATTATCATATGGTTTCACTTATTTGTGGTGCATAACAAATATCATGGAGGACAAGGGGTGTTAGAGAGGAGAAAGGAGTTGGGGTAAATTGGAAGGGGAGGTGAATCAAGAGACTATGAACTCTGAAAAACAATCTGAGGGTTTTGAAGGGGCAGGGGGTGGGAGGTTGGGGGAGCCTGGTGGTGGGTATTAAGGAGGGCACATATTGCTTGGATCACTGGGTGTGGTGCATAAACAATGAATTCTGTTACACTGAAAATAAATTAAATTAAAAAAAAGAAAAAATGGCAAGATTTCATTTCTTTTGATGGCTGCATAGTATTCCATTGTGTATATATACCACATCTTCTTGATCCATTCATCTGTTGATGGACATCTAGGTTCTTTCCATAGTTTGGCTATTGTGGACATTGCTGCTATAAACATTCGGGTGCATGTGTCCCTTTGGATCACTACATTTGTATCTTTAGGGTAAATACCCAATAGTGCAATTGCTGGGTCATAGGGCAGTTCTATTTTCAACATTTTGAGGAACCTCCATGCTGTTTGGGAGGGAGACAAACCATAAGTGACTCTTAATCTCACAAAACAAACTGAGGGTTGCCGGGGGGAGGGGGTTTGGGAGAAGGGGGTGGGATTATGGACATTGGGGAGGGTATGTGATTTGGTGAGTGCTGTGAAGTGTGTAAACCTGGTGATTCACAGACCTGTACCCCTGGGGATAAAAATATATGTTTATAAAAAATAAAAAATTAAAAAAAAAAAAAGAAAAAAGTATTGGTACAAAAGCTACACAATCTTTTTTAGATTATGCTCCTAGATCTCTCTTGAAATTAGACTCCACTTGTACTTTACATTTTGTTGTAGCTGAATTAATTAAGATCCCATGAGGTTGGAAGTAATATGGGGAGCTAACAGTAGATATTTCTTACTTTCCTTGTCTTTATTTTTATTGCAGGTGACTTAGAACTCTGCAAATTTAGAGAAATAAAACTTTGCATTACAGAGGTTCTGAATCCCCAGAACACCTGTTTTAAAAACGTTATTCTGTTGATGAATCACCCAAGCTTTATAAAATGATTTATCATTAATCATCACTAAAAATAGGCTCAACAATTCATAAGCTCAAAATAATACTATTAGCAATATATTTATTAAAACTATATAACAGGGGTGCCTGGGAGGCTCAGTGGGTTAAAGCCTCTGCCTTCAGCTCAGGTCATGATCCCAGGGTCCTGGGATCAGCCCCCCATTGGGCTCTCTGCTCAGCGGGGAGCCTGCTTCCCTTCATCCTCTCTCTCCCTGTCTCTCTGCCTACTTGTGATCTCTGTCTGTCAAATAAATAAATAAAATCTTTAAAAAAAAACTATCCATAGTTTGGCTATTGTGGACATTGATGCTATAAACATTCGGGTGCACGTGCCCCTTTGGATCAGTACGTTTGTATCTTTAGGGTAAATGGATAAAGAAGATGTGGTGTATATACACAATGGAACTATGCAGCCATCAAAAGAAATGAAATCTTGCCATTTGTGACAACATGGATGGAACTAGAGCGTATCATGCTTAGTGAAATAAGTCAAGCAGAGAAAGACAACTATCATATGATCTCCCTGATATGAGGAAGTGGTGATGTAACATGGGGCTTATGTGGGTAGGAGAAGAATAAATGAAACAAGATGGGATTGGGAGGGAGACAAACCATAAGTGACTCTTAATCTCACAAAACAAACTGAGGGTTGCTGGGGGGAGGGGGGTTGAGAGAAGGGGGGTAGGGTTATGGACATTGGGGAGGGTATGTGCTTTGGTGAGTGCTGTGAAGTGTGTAAACCTGGCGATTCACAGACCTGTACCCCTGGGGATAAAAATATATGTTTATAAAAAATAAAAAATTAAAAAAAAACTACATAACAGACTGAATCTGGGAACAGAAAATTCAAAAGTTTACTCCTGGAAATGACAGACCTTTTTATTCCTTCAATGCTTTATTTTGCTCTATCTATCAAGATGATATTGATTAGCAAGAAAAATCTGTTTAATGGAATTTTTTTTTTTTCTGAAGGGGAATAACATTTCTAGGTCTTTGGTCCACGTTCTTGCATAGAGTATATATTTGACTCCATAGAGAATTGTGCTTTGCTATACATCAAGTATGAGAGTCTAGATTCTTAAAGTTTCCTGATACCTGGGTATGTTTTGAAGTATTACAAGTCTCCATTTCTAAGTCACAGATAAGAAAACCGAGGCCAGCATCTTTCATTAAGTGAGATCAAGGTCACATCTACGATTGAACAAAGCTCACAACTCCTGAGTTCCCAAACTCTTGCTGAGACAGTGAATAACTCTGTGTTTTTCCAGACACATTATATTTCAACTCTGCTCTGCCACACCTCTGCCACACCTGACTGGGGCTTTTTCTAATCGGTGTCAGACCAGGAGTTTTAATGTTAATTCCCACAGACTAGCATATGTCTTTACTTATGTGACCCAGAAGCATGTTACATACAAGGGAAGCTGTATACTGGGGTGAATATATAGGACTCACTGAGCTTTGTAACCACATTGGAGTAGCTATACCACTTAATGGGAACAAAACGCTTAACCTCTTGGAGACTTAGTTGCCTCATATTTAAAATGGAGTTGTCTAAGTTCCAATGTCTGACTATTTTGTAGTACTTAATAAGTTAACATTTTTATGACAACTAACACCATGCCTGGCACATAAAAAGCACTCTGTGTTTGCTCTAAAGGAATATGCATACTACTGTGCTGACAATGCTTTATACTGCAAATCCATCTTTTTTGTTGTTCTGTGATCAATTTATGAAGGTTATTTTGGTGTTTTCTATCATATGAATTGATGAGGAACTTAATTCCAGGATTAACATGGGAGGAGTAAGAATCTTAAATGCAGTTGTTATTCCAGGAGCTTAATGTAATTTTCAAAATTGACTTCAAAGTTACCCTGGGTGGGGGGGAATAGTAATTGTAGAGCTTCTCTCTCATGCTTTTGTTTCATTAAGCATGAAACTAGAAATATAGGAAACACTAGGAGAAAACACTCACTCATTTTATTGAAGCTCCCACGCCCTGCCCCAGGATGGCTTCTAACTGTTTCTTGAATAGCTCTAGTGAATTGCTTTTAAAGATGTGACTTTGTCTTTATAAAGGAATTTTCCATATCTGTGACTGTGAAGGATATAAGGTTATACCAATTTTATACTGGCTTTTTGCTTAAAGCATGAGCTTTGCACACAACAGATATACATAGAAAGAAAGAGCAGGTCCCAAATCAGAGGGAGCTCAACCACTTTATCACTGCACCTTGCTGTTAGCTGCCTTGGACCCTGGGTAATTTCTCTTAAGGGAGAGAACATCAGAGCTACAAGACATAGGATTAATTACTTTAACCTACTTCTATTTACAAATGTACAATTCCTGTGGACTGCTTTCAACCCCACTGCTTCTGAATAACAAAACAGCATAATTTAGGTGCACCCAATTAAGTCCTGTCCTCATTACTTCAAACTGGACCAAGAACAATTCTGGTCCCAATGATGGCCTTTTCTTGGCCGTTTTGGTATTGTTTCAAGAAGATATTAAGATAATTTTTCAGTAATTGTCAAAAGACACTTTATAATTATTTCAAATTCTATACTAAAAAGAATGTATCAAACTCTTCAAAGGAATGGAACCTTAGAGTGTATAGCTACTGAAGATATAAATTAGTAAGTATGTGAAGGTGGCAAGGAAAATTCCCTTGCCAAGCAGATCAGTAAGGATGAAGTTTTAGAATATAAGTGAGGTTCAGTGGGGTGAGGTCCAGAACCGATGAACAAGAAAAAATTCTTGAGACATCGTTGGTGCAAAATTGTGGTTTATTAAAACATGGGGACAGGACCCAAGTGCAAAAATTTCTGCTGCCCCAGGGTTCTGAAGGGTGGCAGGTTATGTACAATGGGGGTAGAGGAGATAAGGAAAAGGGAGGTTTCAATAGAACTTACTTTTTTTCTTTTCTTTTTAGCTTTGGCGATATCCCAAAATTTTTATATGTTGTGTTTTATTTTACTTCAGTTTAAGATACTTTTTAAAAATTAACATAGAATTTATTATTATCCCCAGGGGCACAGGTCTGTAAATAACCAGATTTACACACTTCACAGCAATCACCATAGCACATACCCTCCCCAATGTCCATAACCCCACCACCTTCTCCCTACCCCTCTCTCCCTAGCAACCCTCAGTTTGTTTTGTGAGATTAAGAGTCTCTAATGGTTTGTCTCCCTCCTGATACCATCTTGTTTCATTTATTCTTTCCCCAAACCCTCCATGTTGCTTCTCGACTTCCTCATATCAGGGAGATCATATGATAGTTGTCTTTTTCCAATTGACTTATTTCCCTCAGCATAATACCCTCTAGTTCCATCCACATCATTGCAAATGGCAAGATTTCATTTCTTTTGATGGCTGCATAGTATTCCATTGTATATATAGACCACATCTTCTTCATCCATTCATCTGTTGATGGACATCTAGGTTCTTTCCATAGTTTGACTATTGTGGACATTGCTGCTATAAACATTCGGGTGTACGTGCCCCTTCGGATCACTACATTTATATCTTTGGGGTAAATACCCAGTAGTGCAATTGCTGGGTCATAGGGCAGTTCTATTTTCAACATTTTGAGGAACCTCCATGCTGTTTTCCAGAGTGGCTGCACCAGCTTGCATTCTCACCAATGGTGGAGGAGGGTTCCCCTTTCTCCGCATCCTCGCCAGCATCTGTCATTTCCTGACTTGTTAATTTTAGCCATTCTGAATGGTGTGAGGTGGTAGCTCATTGTGGTTTTGATGTGTATTTCCCTGATGCCGAGTGATGTGGAGCAGTTTTTCATGTGTCTGTTGGCCATCTGGATGTCTTCCTTGCTGAACTGTCTGTTCATGTCCTCTGCCCATTTCTTGATTGTATTCTTTGTTCTCTCGGTGTTGAGTTTGCCAAGCTCTTTATAGATTTTGGATGCTAGCCCTTTATCTGATATGTCATTTGCAAATATCTTCTCCCATTCTGTCAGTTGTCTTTTGGTTTTGTTAACTATTTCCTTTGCTGTGCAAAAGCTTTCAATCTTGAAGAAATCCCAATAGTTCATTTTGGTCCTTGCTTCCCTTGCTTTTGGCGATGTTCCTAGGAAGAAGTTGTTGCGGCTGAGGTCAAAGAGGTTGCTGACTGTGTTCTCCTCAAAGATTTTGATGGATTCCTTTCTCACATTGAGGTCCTTCATTGATTTGGAGTCTATTCTCGTGTGGTGTATGGAAATGGTCCAATTTCATTTTTCTGCATGTGGCTGTCCAACTTTCCCGACATAATTTGCTGAAAAAGCTGTCTTTTTTCCACTGGACATTCTTTCCTGCCAGGTCAAAGACTAGTTGACCATAGAGTTGAGGGACTATTTCTGGACTCTCTATTCTGTTCCATTGATCTATGTGTCTGTTTTTGTGCCAGTACCATACTGTCCTGATAATGACAGCTTTGTAATAGAGCTTGAAGTCTGGAATTGTGATGCCACCAACTTTGGCTTTTTTTTTTTCCCAATATTCCTTTGGCTAGTCGAGGTCTTTTCTGGTTCCATATAAATTTTAGGATTATTTGTTGCATTTCTTGGAAAAAAATGGATTGGATTTTGATAGGGATTGCATTAAATGTGTAGATTGCTTTAGTTAGCATAGACATTTTCACACTATTTGTTCTTCCAATCCATGAGCATGGGACATTTTTCCATTTCTTTGTGTCTTCCTCAATTTCTTTCATGAGTACTTTATAGTTTTCTGAGTATAGATACTTTGCCTCTCAGAATGTGATGGTTTAGCTATAAAATTTTGTGGCTGCCCTACCTTTAGATATCTCAGATTTAGGATTTCCAAAAAAATGAAATCCTGATACTCTTCTACATGCCTCCCACACTCTTCTTCATCTCAGTAAAGGAAAGGACATCACTGTTCACATAGTTTCTCAGAAGCAGAAGTGGACTTACTGTGTAGGTAATAAAGACTTCATGGTTTCTTATTTCTATGGGTCTTCCTAAGACTTTTGGTTTGTCCAAATATAAAAAGTACTCCTTCTGTCATGTTAAATTTATTTATTAAAGCACAGAGGAAAAAATCAGATAAAAAATTAATAAAATATGAAGCAAAATTGATAAAGATGAGTGACAAAATCAAAAGAAATTATTCTGACATTGAGAAGTGAATAAAAAAAATTTTTTCCAGATTATTTCCAAGCCTGTACCTCATTAAGAGGAAGAGATATATGTTAAAAAGAAGTAATGAATAGGATATTGGATTCTTTAAGAATAAATAGGCAAAATAAGGAAAAGATTTAAATTTCTTGCTGATTTGATACAAAATACTGAAATTGGTAAAGATAACATAAAATCATCATAATAATGTTATTACAATGAGTACATCAATGCAAAACTTATTAATGAGTATTTTCAATTCAAATAGTATTTAATATTAGTCAAGAAAATTTTAAATACTCTGAAATCTTACAGCTCAATACATAAATAAATTTGATAGAAGTTTCCAGTTTTATAAAAATCCTAAAACTGTATATAACATTACTAATAACATGTTTGGAAGATGAAAGAAATGTGTGAAACTGTCATTTAAACACATCGATTAATCATGTTACAGAAGATTGACTTCTCAAACAATTTGCAGATGGATACTATAGGGAAAAAATTAATATAATAGTGTACCAGGAGATTAATTGAGTATGTTATTTTCCTGATTTTTTAAAAATTAAATTGATTTATTTATTTTCAGAAAAACAGTATTCATTATTTTTTCACCACACCCAGTGCTCCATGCAATCCGTGCCCTCTATAATACCCACCACCTGGTACCCCGACCTCCCACACCCCCGCCACTTCAAACCCCTCAGATTGTTTTTCAGAGTCCATAGTCTCTTATGATTCACCTCCCCTTTCAATTTACCCCAACTCCCTTCTCCTCTCTAACTCCCCTTGTCCTCCATGATATTTGTTATGCTCCACAAATAAGTGAAACCATATAATTGACTCTCTCTGCTTGACTTAGTTCACTCAGCATAATCTCTTCCGGTCCCATCCATGTTGCTACAAAATTTGGGTATTCACCCTTTCTGATGGAGGCATAATACTCCATAGTGTATATGGACCACATCTTCCTTATCTCTTCATCCGTTGAAGGGCATCTTGGTTCTTTCCACAGTTTGGCAACCGTGGCCATTGCTGCTATAAACATTGGGGTACAGATGGCCCTTCTTTTCACTACATCTGTATCTTTGGGATAAATACCCAGGAGTGCAAAGGCAGGGTCATAGGGAAGTTCTATTTTTAATTTCTTGAGGAATCGCCACACTGTTCTCCAAAGAGTCTGCACCAACTTGCATTCCCACCAACAGTGGAAGAGGGTTCCCCTTTCTCTACATCCTCTCCAACACATATTGTTTCCTGTTTTGTTGATTTTGGCCATTCTAAGTGGTGTAAGGTGATATCTCAATGTGGTTTTAATTTGCATTTCCCTGATGGCTAGTGATGATGAACATTTTTTCATGTGTCTGATAGCCATTTGTATGTCTTGATTGGAGAAGTGTCTGTTCATATCTTCTGCCCATTTTTTGATATGTTTGCCTGTTTCATGTGTGTTGAGTGTGAGGAGTTCATTATAGATCCTGGATATCAACCTTTTGTCTGTACTGTCATTTGCAAATATCTTCTCCCATTCCGTGGATTGCCTCTTTGTTTTTTTGACTGTTTCCTTTGCTGTGCAGAAGCTTCTGATTTTGATGAAGTCCCAAAAGTTTATTTTCGCTTTGGTTTCCTTTGCCTTTGGAGACATATCTTGAAAGAAGTTGCTGTGGCTGATATTGAAGAGATTACTGCCTATGTTCTTCTCTAGGATTCTGATAGATTCCTGTCTCACATTGAGATCTTTTATCCATTTTGAGTTTATCATTGTGTATGGTGTAAGAGAATGGTCGAGTTTCATTCTTCTACATATAGCTGCCCAGTTTTCCCAGCACCATTTATTGAAGAGACTGTCTTTTTTCCACTGTATATTATTTCCTGTTTTGTCGAAGATTATTTGACCATAGAGTTGAGGGTCCATATCTGGGCTCTCTACTCTGTTCCACTGGTCTATGTGTCTGTTTTTATGCTAATACCATGCTGTCTTGGTGATCACAGCTTTGTAATAAAGCTTGAAATCATATAACGTGATGCCCCCACCTTTATTTTTGTTTTTCAACATTTCCTTAGCGATTCGGAATCTCTTCTGATTCCATACAAATTTTAGGATTATTTGCTCCAGCTCTTTGGAAAAAAAAAAGCGGTGGAATTTTGATCAGAATGGCATTAAAAGTATAGATTGCTCTAGGCAGTATAGACATTTTAACAATGTTTATTCTCCCAATCCAAGAACATGGAATGGTCTTCCATCTTTTTGTGTCTTCTTCAAGTTCTTTCATTAGTGTTCTCTAGTTCCTCAAGTACAGATCCTGTACCTCTTTGATTTGGTTTATTCCCAGGTATCTTATGGTTCTTGGTGCTATAGTAAATGGTATCGATTCTCTAATTTTCCTTTCTGTATTTTCATTGTTAGTGTATAAGAAAGCCACTGATTTCTGCACTTTGACTTTGTATCCTGCCACGTTGCTGAATTGCTGTATGAGTTCTAGTATTTTCCTGATTTTGTGTCATGTTTGTGATATTTTTAGCTTTAAAAAAACGTGATTTATTGTTGTATCTTTTCTTATCCTGCAACATATCTCTTTTGCTGCATAACTATCTTCATATTTAGTGTCTTAAATAATAAAAAATGTGTCATTTTATAATATCTCTGGGTCAAAAATTAAGAAGTGTCTTAGTTTGGTAGTTATTCCTTGGGTCTTTTATGAGGTTGGAAATAAGATGTCATCTAGGGCAATAGTCATGTGAAGGCTTATCTAAGGCTGGAATATCCACTTCCAAGATGGCACACTCACGTGGCTGGCAAATTATGTTGGCTGTGGGTAGAAAGCCTCAGATTGTCCCCATGTGGACCTCTCTATAGGGTTTCTCATAACATGATGGCTGATTTCCCCCAGAGTGAGTAGTCCAAGAAAGAACAAGGTAAAGTCACAATGACTTTTATAATTTAGCCTCAGAAATCACATACTACCATTTCTGCACTTTTACTGTTTACACAGGTCAACCCTGTCTAGTATGCAAAAGGACTATTCAAAAGCATAAATATTAAGAAGCAAAAGTCTTTAAAGATCCTTCCTTTACAAAAAATGTACTGTTTCTTTTTCAGGTCCCCCAAATTTTAATAGCATTCCAGCATTAGCTCAGTGTTTAGAATTGCCTCATCTAAATCATTTTCTAGTGTGGATGTGGCTCCTTTATTATAGTTTCAGAAGCAGAGCTCTCATAAACAGTTCCTCTTGGTCCAAAGACCTGTGATATTCTACTTGCTCTCCAAACACCTAATATACAACAGCAAGAGATGCATAGCTATGATCACTGCTATAGACACTCTCATTCAGGAGGGGAGAAAATGGGAGGCAAAGTCTCCCATTACATTTGGAAATTAAGCTAGAAAAATATTGGACATTATCTGATTAGGCCTAAATCCCACTCCTGCCCAGGAATTAGTCTGCATGGCTTTAACTGTGTATCCTGCCTGTGTCATTGGTGCTACCCTGTGAGTCCATGTGTGGAGCTGCATAGTTTTCTCAAAGTGTTTCTTGCTTGTAAATGTTTTGGGGGCCCAAATTCTCGTTTTCTACTTTTCTGTCCTTTTCAGTATGAACTAGCAGTATTTCTTCCAATATAATTCTTTTTAAAATTCTGTGTATATACTGTGAATCTTATCAAGGGTTCACACCATTAAAATCTTGACATAAGCCTTTTTCTAACTTGGGCTTTTACTGAGACTGCTGAGAAACAACACTCTTAGGTTTCTTACAAGCCTTATTGTGTAACTAAATGAATCTGTGAAACACTTTTACATGTTTCTGAGGTGTTAACAAAGAATTTTACAGCTAGACTCTGATCTTCATCTTTTTATCTTGTTTATCTAACAGTGATCTCGATTTGATCCTTGCCATACTTCAATTTTAGCAGTATCTACCATCTAGAGAGGGGAAATTTTCAGAACCTGTAAGACTGGCTTCTTTATCTCACCAGTTTTATTGAGATATAATTGGCATGTATTAATCCAGTGTATTCAACATAATAGTTTGATATATGTATATATTGTGAAATAATTACCACAGTAAGTTTAGGTAACATCAACTACCTCACATAGTTATGAATTTTTTTCTTATAGTGAAAACTTAAAATTTACTCTCTTAGCAATGTTTAAGTTGCAAGACTGTCCCCTTTTTGTTAACAGTCTTTCCTTAAGCTTACCAATGTCTTGTTGCATTTTATTATCAACAGTAAGAAGAAGCCAGGAGGCACTCTCAACACTCTTCCTAGAAATCTCCATAGCTAGATAGCATTGTTTATCTGGCTTATTTTCTAATTTCACCATTAACACAGGTGACAGTGTTGCTAAATGTTCAGCCCCTATACAACAAGGATCCCTTTTCTTCAGTTTTTAATAACACTTTACCACTCTTTTAAGCCTTCATCTGCAGCTTCTTTCGAGCTCAGCAGGATTTTAGTAACAGTTTTGCCAATGTTCTTTAGGCTTTTTCTAACATCTCCTAAAAATCCTTCTACTTTCTGCTAACTACCAAGTTTCCAAGCTTTTCTACATTTTAGGGTTTTATTATGCTAGCACTACATCCCTAGCACCAAAATCTGCATTACATACATTTTCTGGAAAACAAATTAGCCCAAAATTTAGGATCTTAAAATAATAAACATTTATTACCTCACACAGATTCTGTGGGTCAGAAATTCAGGAATGGCTTAGCCAGGTGGTCTAGCTTAGGATCTCTCTTGACATTGCAGTTAAGAAATTATGAAGGCAGGCTATAACACATTCAAATAAATATTTACCTTCATACAGTACTTTCATTTATAATTTTATATTCTTAATATGTGTAATTTTGTGTTTCCACAACATCTGTATCTCCAATAACTCAGACCAAAAATCTTGATTTATCTCCTTGTCTCATACCCACAGTTGGTCTGTTAGTAGATCCTGTCAGGTCAATCTTAAAAATGTATCCCCAATTCAGTCACAATCTCACACTGTTACCACACTTTTTAAAATCAGTAAATACTGAGATTATTACAATTGTCTTTTCATTGGTCTTTCTGATTCTATGTTTCTCCTCCTATAGTCTACAGGCAACATAGAAAATGATTATATAGAATAAAAGCCATATTGTTACTCTTTTGCTCTGTGAATATGCTTTTGAGAAAGAGAATAATGAAAGAAAGGGAGGGAGAGGAAGAAGAATGGGAGGACAGAGGAAGGGAATAAAAGGGGGTTGGAGAGAGAGACAGAGAGAGAGAGAAAGGGAGAGAGAACTAGGAGAGAAAAGCCAGTGCCAGTGTAGTGGTTAAAATCTTAGCCTTTGGAATCAGATCGTTATGGATTCAAGTCCCAGCTTCACCACTAAATACTTGCATGTTTTTGGAGAAAATTACTTAAATTCTGGAGCCTCAGTTTTCTCTGTCTATTGGAAATAGTAACATTACCTACCTTATAAAGTTGATGTAAGGATTAAATTAAGTAATTCATGCAGAGTTGAGTTTGGTAAACTTTCTGGAATACAGTAAGAGCATAGCAAGTTTCAGCTTAAGAATAAGTGCCTTTAAAAATGTTACAGGGTTGAGAAGGGAAGTTTTGATATTTTGGTGTTATTTGAGATATGGGGAAACTTGACCATGCTTAAAAGCTAAGGGAAATATGTAAGTGGAAGGAAAGATGTTAAGAAGTATGCAGGTGAACAGAAGTGGACAATTATAGATAGTCCTAAAAAGTGTGGAATTGAATTAAAAGGGTTTCCTTCTAACATTGAAGTATGTAAGGATGAATGGTTGACAGGGATAAATTTAAAGGAAGAAGTAAAGGTGTCTTCTATTTCATAAAATAGAAGGGATCAGGGCATCTGCTGAGTAAATGAAGACGTGGGGTTCCAAATTTCACCTCCCAAATTTGTCTTTGCTTTAAAGGCTCAGACATTATTTCTGCTAAGATGTACCCACTTATTCAGTGTTTTTCAAAGTCTCCAACACAACTGGATATTATCTTATACCTGTCTTTGCAGGAGAGAAAACATTTTAATTACCCTTTTAAAAGATAATGCCTATAATCTGGCAGATATATATGTACAAAGTGTGAATTGCTCAGAATGAATCTCAAAAATAATTTTAAGAGGTTTTTATGTCTTTCACATTGGGCTGTTGATAAATCACAAATGGATAGGTAGATAGGCGTTGTACTGCATCAATCAACATGGTGATTGTATGGTAAACATTTTCTATTTGGGTTGCTAAAGTTAGTCTATCTACCACTTTGTTGTTGTTTGTTTGATATTAATGGAATGAGTTTCTCCTGGATTGAGACTGGAAAAGTATTAAGAGCAGAGAGCACTGGTAGTCACACTGTCACTACAGAAGGGTAGTCACACTGAAATGATGACATCGAACAGAACTGCCACTCTACATATGACACTGAAGGTTGGTTTAAAAAAAAAATTAGAGCTCCCTGGTGACAATACTTTACTCCAAAATTAAGTAGCTCCATTTGTAGCTTTGAATAAACTCAGGGAATTAGGAGGGGGTGAAGAGGAGAAATGGTGGGTCAATCTTCAGATTTAAAAATTTTTTTTGATCTGAAAAGACCATCATATTAACAATAACAAACACTTGTTGAATACTTAGTACTTTGAAAGTAGCTCTAAGATTAGCAGAATGATTTTGAATGTCACTGCTTATTGTTGGGAGATTTATCAAGAGAAAAAGAAGACACTACTTGAATATTACTTGGATGGATTTTTAAAAACAATTGGATTGTCTAAGTCATTTCATCAAGTCTCTTCTAAATTCTAAGAGGCCAAGAAAATATCATTAATTTAATATGGAATATGTATTGTATGTTTTAACACCTTTGACTTCAATAGGATAGAAATACTTGCAGTTTTTAGAAGTTAAAAAAAGATTCCAAAAACATTTAGAAGACATAATATTGATTATGTGTCATTGCTTAAAGCAATCACTTTATTGCTATTGAACCATTAATAATTGAACCTCAATAATAATTGTTTCTGTAGAAAATTTAATTGATTTGATGATATTTTAAGGAACAGAATGCTACAAATGATAAGGAGAGCATATATTGTGTTTCTATTTCAAAATTTGTCCTAAAATCCCCACCTTAAAGTTATTTACCAAACCAAGTGTCTTGATTGGAATCAGCTGAAGAATGGTACCATCCATGAAGGCAAAGAGTCAAATACTAGACAAGTATAGGCTTGTTATAAGCTCTGGTACTTAAGAGATTTGCTTGGGGAACATGCTGCAGAAAGACTCTCATAATGAAGCACAATGCTGGGGGGGAAAGTGCTAGAAAGGAGGTCATATTTCAACAATGGCTTCTTAAAAGGAGGGCCCTTCAGAATGTTCCAGGAAGAGATTATTCTGAAACGTTGTAGAAACTGCTGACCCTTCTGAATGAATCTCAACAGAGTGATGAACAAGTAAGTAGTATTAAATTTGATTCATAAGAGACATATGAGTGGCTGAACTACCCAAAGCATGCTCTGTATGGTAAAGTGGCCCCAAGTATGCATGCTACATAGAATTTGACTTAAATTTCAGTTTTGTTTCCTGTTTTTTGGCTCTGTATTTTAGTGTTTAGATTATTTATTTGGGGTTCATAAAGTGAGTGAAAGAATTAATATAACTAGTTCACTGAAAGTTTCAGAGAAGAGAAATATTGGGTTGGAGTAGAAATTAGTAAACCTTTCTGCAGGAAATTTGCACTGATTTTCGATGACCTTAAAAATATTTGTAGGCTTCCAGCTACAAGAAATCTTAAAGAAGGACACCCTAGAAGTGGATAAATTCCCAGAAGCATATAACCTACCAAAACTGAAGCAGGAGGAAATAGAAAATTTGAACAGACTGATTACAGCAAAGAAACTTAATCAGTAATCAAAAGACTCTCCCCCCAAAACTCAAAAATCCAAGACCACATGGCTTCATAGATGAATTCTGCCAAGATCTTAAAGAAGATTTAACACCTATTATTCTCAAACTATTCTAAAAAACAGAAGAGGGAGGAAAACTTTCCAATTCATTTTAAAAGGTCAGTATTACTCTGATACCAAAGCCAGATAAAGACACCACACACACACACACACACACACACACACACACACACACGAGAAATAAAGGCCAATATCTCGATGAATATAAATGCAAAAATCTTCAAAAAATACAAGCAAACCAAATCCAACAATACATTAAAAAATCATTCACCACAATCAACTGGAATTTACTTCTATGATACAAAGGTGATTCAATATTTGCAAAGCAATGAATGTGATAAATCACATCAATAAGAGAAAGTGCAAAACCATACAATTATTCCAATAGATGCAGAAAAATCATTTGACAAAGTACCATATCTATACATGATAAAAACTAACAGCAAAGCAGATCTAGAGGAAACATACTTCAACATGATAAAGGTCTTATATGAAAAACCCACAGAAAACATCATACTCAATAGGGAAAGACTGTGAGCTTCTCCCCTAAGGTGAGGAACAAGACAGATGTCCACTCCTGCTGCTTTTATTCAGTATCAATCAGACAACAAAAAGAAATAAAAGCAACCAAAGTTAGTTAGAAAGAAGCAGAATTTTCACTATTTCCAGATGACATGATACTCTATATATATAAAAAAAAAAAACCCTAAAGACTCAACAAAAAACTGCTAAAACCGATAAATTCAGCAAAGTCTCAGGATGTAAAATCAATATACAGAAATCTGTTGCCTTTCTAAACAGTAATAATGAAGCAGCAGAAAGAGAAATTAAGCAAACAATTTGATTTAAAATTGCACAAAAATAATAAAATACCTAAGAGCACATCAAACCAAAGAGGTGAGAGTCTTGCACTCTGAAAACTATACAACATTAACAAAAGATATTAAAGAAAACATAAAGAAATGGAAAGACATTTTTTGCTCATATGTTGATAGAATTAATAGTTAAAATGTCTATATTACCCAAAGCAATCTGTACATTAGAGGCAATCCCTATCAAAATACCAACAGCATTTTTCAAAGAAATGGAGCACATAATTCTTTTTTCCCCAATATTATTTATCTATTTACTTATGATTTATCAGTTGCATATAACACCCAGTGCTCATCACATCACGTGCTCTCTTTAATGCCCATCACCCAGTTACCCCACAACCCCACCCAACTCCCCTCCAGAAACTCTGTTTGTTTCCTATAGTTAAGAGTGTCTCATAGTTTTTCTCCCTCACTGATTTCTTCCCATTCAGTTTTCCCTCCCTTCCCCCATTTCCCCTTTTCTGCCCTGTTTCTTATATTCCACATTTGAGTGAAACCATATAATAGTTTTTCCCTGAATGACTTATTTCACTCAGCATAATACTCTTCAGTTTCATCCACATTGATGTAAATGTAATATCCATCTTTTCTGATAACTAATATTCCATTGTATTTATAACCACATTTTCTTTATCCATTCATCTGCCATCATGGACATCTCACCTTTTTCTGTGGTTTGGCTATTATGGACATTACTGCTATGAACATTTGGGTGCATGTGTTCCTTTGGATCACTACATCTGTATCTCCGGGGTAAATACCTAGTAATGCAATTGCTGGATATTGGGATGGCTCTATTTTTAACATCTTGAGGAACCTCCATACTGTTTTCCAAAGTGACTGTACCAGCTTACATTCCCACCAACAGTGTAAGAGGGTTCCCCTTTCTCCAGAGCTAGGGAGTATAATGTTAAGTGAAGTAAGTCAAAGAAAGATCAATACCATATGATTTCACTCATGTATGGAATTTAAGAAACAAAACAAGTGAACAAAGGAAAAAGAGAGAGATAGAAGCCAAGAAGCCAAGAAACAGACCTAATTATAGAAAACAAATGGAAGGTTATCAAAGGAGAGGTTGATGGGAGGATGGGTGAAAGAGGTGTACACTTATCATGATGAGCACTGAGTAACATATAGAATTGTTTAATCACTGTATTGTATACCTGACATTGGGTATATTGGAATTAAAGCAAAAAAAAAAAAAGAACTTTAAAAAATCATCCATACAAATTATAATCAAACTGATAGATTAATTTTGAATGTTTTTCTCATTATGAAAATGAAGTTATACAGAATGTGTGCATTTGTATCTGGTTTCCCTAATGCATTATAAGATTCATATAGCTGGAGATTGTTCTTTTTCCTACTATATAGTATTCAATTGTGTGACTATACCACAATTTATACATTCTACAATGGGTATTTAGAAACATCTCATCTGGGGGCTGGTGGACATATGAATACAGTTTGTTATAAAGCTCAGAGAGGAATTGCTATGTCATAGAGCATACATATAATTTGTTTAAGTTGATACTGCCAAACCATTTTTCTGAGATGATTGTAACTATTTCAGTCCAACCAGCAATACAAGTGAGAATTTCACATCCTCTATATATTTGTTGCTCTATAGCTTTGTCAAGACTTGTTATTTTCTATCTTTCTCATTTTAGAAATTTTGGTGGGTAGACTAATAATTTTTTATACATTTTTACCTGAAGTATAGCTGACATACAATATATTAGTTTCAAATATATGATAAAGTGATTCAACAATTATAAATTACAAAATGCTCATTGTGAGAAATGTAGATATCATCTGTCTCTTTACAAATGTATTACAATACTATTGACTATATTCCCTATGCTGTACCTTCATACCTATGACACCTATTTTATGACTGGAAGTTTGTACCTGCTAATTCATTCACATATTTCTCCTATCTCCCCACCCTTTTCCCCTCCGGAAATCACGTTTATTTTCTGTATTTATGAATCTGTTTCTATTTTTTGTTTGTTTTGCTTAGATCCCACATATAAGTGAAATTATTAAGTATTTGCCTTTGCTGACTTATTTCACTTAGCATAATAACCACTAGGTCCATTTATGTTGTTGTGAATGGTAGGATTTCATTCTTTTGTATGGCTGAGTAATATTCTATTATATATATACCACATCTTCTTTATCCATTTTTCCATGGACAGAGGCTGCTTCCATATCTTAGTTATTATAAATAATGCTGCAACAAACATAGGGATGCATATAACTTTTTAAATTAGTGTTTTCATTTTTGAGCAAATATACAGAAATGGAATAACTGGATCATACGATATTTCCACTTTTAATTCTTTGAGAAACTGCCAAACTCTTTTCCATAGTGGCTGTACGAATTTACATTCTCACCAACAGTGCACAAGGGTTCCCTTTTTTCCACATCCTTGCCAACACTTGCATTTCTTGTCTTTTTCATTCTAATCATTATGACAGGTGTAAGGTGATATCTTATTGTGATTTTAATGATGATGAGTAATGTTGAGCATCTTTTCATGTTTGTCATCTGTGTGCCTTCTTTAGAAAAATGGCTATTCAGGTTCCCCACACATTTTTAATCAGATTATTTGGGGTTATTTTGGTATTGAGTTATATGAATTCTTTACATATTTTGCATATTAACCCCCTTTCAGAGTTATCATTTGCAAATATCTTCTTTCATTCTATAAGTTGCCTTTTTGTCCTATTGATGGTTTCTTTAATTATGCAAAAGTTTTTAGTTTAATATAATCCCAATTCTTTATTTTTGCTTTTGTGTCCTTTGTCTATGGAGACAGATTAAGAAAAATATTGCTAAAGCTGATGTCTAAGAGATTACTATGTTTTCTTTTAGGACTTTTAAGATTTTGCATATCACATTTAGTTCTTTAATCACTTTTGAGTTTATTTTTGTATATGGTGTAAGGAAAAGGTCCAGTTTCATTCTTTTGCATGTAGCTGCCAGCTTTTCCCAACACTTTATTAAAAGACTTTCTTTGCCTCAGTGTGTGTTCCTTCTTCTTTTGTCATACGTTAATTGACCATATAAGCACAGTTTATTTCTGGGCTTTCTATTCTGTTCCATTGATATAATGTGTCTATTTTTGTGCCAATAGCATATCTTTTGATTGCAGTAACTTTGTAGAATAGTTTTAAATCCAAGATTCTGATTCCTCCAGCTTTGGTCTTTTTTCTCAACATTGCTTTGGCTTTTAGGGGTCTTATGGGATTCCACAGGAATTTTACAATTACTTGCTCTAGTTCTGTGAATAACACTATTGGTGTTTGATAGGGATTGCATTAAATCTATGTACTGCTATGGGTTGTATTGACATTTTAACAATATTAATTCTTCTGATCCATGAGCATGTTATATCATTCTATTTATTTGTGTCATCTTCAATTTTTTTCATCAATGTCATAGTTTTCAAAATACATGCCTTTTACTTCCTTTATTAAATTTATTCCTAGGTATTTTACTTTTTTTGATGCAGTTGTAAATGGGATTGTTTTCTTCGTTTCTCTTTCAGCTACTTTTAAAATTAGTGTATAGAAATGCCATAGATTTTTGTATATTGACTTTGTATCCTGCAACTTTACTTATTAATATTTATTAGAATTTATTTATTAGTTTTAATAGATTTTCTTGGAATCTTTAGAGTTTTCTCCATAGAGTATTGTGTCATCTGAAGATAGTGACAGTTTTACTTCTTCTTTATGAGTGTGGCTACCTTTTATTTATTTTTTTTTCTTGTCTGATTGCTGTGGCTATGACTTCCAGTACTATGTTGAATAATTGTGGGGAGAGCTTGTATCCTTATCTTACTCCTGATCTTGGAGGAAAAGCTTTCAGCTTTTCACTATTTAGTATGTTAGCAGTGGGTTTGCCATATATGGTCTTTATTAAGTTGAGTTATCTTCCCTCTATACCCACCTTGTTGAGACCTTTCATCATGAATAGATGTTGAATTTTTTCACATGTCTTTTCTGCATCCACTGAGGTATTATATTGCTTTTATTCTTCATTTTGTTGATGTGATTAATTGATTAGTGAATATTGAAACGTCCTTGAAACATCCTTGCATTCCTGGAATAAATCCCACTTGATAAGTGTGAATGATCCTTTTAGGGTATGGTTAAATTCAGTTGACTAACACTTTGTTGCAAATTTTTGCATCTATATTTATCAAGGACATTATTCTGTAATTTTCTTTTTGTGTGTGTGGCATCCTTTTCTGGTTTTGGTATCAGGGTAATGCTGGCTATATATTTAGAAGCATTTCTTCCTCTTCAACTTTTTGAATCATTTGAGAAGGACATGTATTAACTCTTCTTCAAATGTGTGGTTGACTTCACCTTCAAAGACATCTGGTCCCGGAGTTTGGTTACTAGGTACTTTTTTGATTACTGATTCAATTTCATTACAAATAATTAATCTGTTCAGGGTTTCTATTTGTTCCTAATCCAGTCTTGGAAAATTGTATGTTTCTAGGAATTTATCTATTTCTTCTTGATTGTTCAATGTGTTGGCTTACAATTTTTTGTAGTAATCTCCTATAATGTTTTGTATTTCTGTGGTGTCAGTAGTAACTTCTCCTTTTTCTTAATAAGTCTGACCAAAGGTTTATCAATTTTGTATCTTTTCAAAGCTCTTAGTTTCATTTTTTTTAGTCACTATTTCTTTTTTTTTTTTTTTGGTCACTATTTCTGATCTTTATAATTATAGCTACAATAATAATTATTTAAGAAAGTGTTTTTTATAGCAGCAATGTCTACAATAGCCAAACTATGGAAAGAACCTAGATGTCCATCAACACATGAATGGATAAAGAAGATGTGGTATATATACACAATGGAATACTATGCAGCCATCAAAAGAAATGAAATCTTGCCATTTGCGATGACATGGATGGAACTAAAGGGTATCAAGCTTAGCGAAATAAGTCAAGCAGAGAAAGACAACTATCATATGATCTCCCTGATATGAGGAAGTGGTGATGCAACATGGGGGCTTAAGTGGGTAGGAGAAGAATAAATGAAACAAGATGGGATTGGGAGGGAGACAAACCATAAGTGACTCTTAATCTCACAAAACAGACTGAGGGTTGCTGGGGGGAGGGGGGCTGGGAGAAGGGGGGTAGGATTATGGACATTGGGGAGGGTATGTGCTATGGTGAGTGCTGTGAAGTGTGTAAACCTGGCGATTCACAGACCTGTACCCCTGGGGATAAAAATATATTATATGTTTATTTAAAAAATAAATAAAAATTTTTAAAAAAAGAAAGTGTTTTTTAAAAATATTCCCAGCTGGGGCACCTGGGTGGCTCAGTAGGCTAAAGCCTCTGCCTTTGGCTCAGGTCATGATCCCAGTGTCCTGGGTTCAAGCCCCGCATCAGGCTCTCTGCTCAGCGGGGAGCCTGCTTCCCCCTCTTTCTCTCTGCCTGCCTCTCTGCCTATTTGTGATCTCTGTCTGTCAAATAAATAAATAAATAAAATCTTAAAAAAATAAATAAAATAAAATAATTCCCAGCTGTATATTTTTCTTTAAATTTTTATTAAATCCTAGTTTTATCACATTCTGATTATTTAATATGGTCTTTTTGGAATTAGTTTTCTTTTAGAATCTAATACATGATCAATTTTGTAAAAGTAAAAGGATGGTTGGGAATAATATATATTTTCTGTAGTGTTTTGTTTGTCATGATAACCTGCTTAATATTAAATTATATGCTATTTTCCCACTTAATCTGGCTAAAATAGAAAGGTTTGATTAAAATTCAATTCGTTCAATTATGTTTTTCTGTTTTTCTTGGAGGTAGTACACATAATTCAGTGATTCTCAAATGTTAGCATGTATAAGTATCAACTGGAATACTTACTAAAATGCAAACTTCAGAGCTCTAGAATATATCAGAGATGATATCAGGAGTTTACAGTTTTAATAAGCATTCTGATGCAGGTAATGCAAAGACTAATTTTTCAGATACATTAATGTAGTGTGTCTGAGGTTCTCAAGTTATAATGACTTGGGCCCAAATCTCAGTTATGCCCTTACCAGTGATAACCTTGAACAAGTTATTAAACCTCTCTATGCTCAGTTGTTTCACATCTAAAATGAGAATGGCCATGTCTGCCACACAGTGTTATTCTGAACATTAAATTAGCTAACACATGTGAAAATGATAGTGTAGTAGTACAGTATCTCACCACATTGTTCATTATTTTAAAGGCCCATGCCTTTTATTTTTCTTGACCACACACTATTTCATCAATGTCAAATAAACTGTGCTTCACTTATTGAAATCACATTGATACTATTAATAACCATCTATGCATTTTAATTACATTTTTTCTGTTAAGAAATATTTTTACATTTTTTGAAGATTTTATTTATTTATTTGACAGAGAGAGGCACATAGAGAGAGGAAACACAAGCAGCAGGAATGGGAGAGGGAGAAGCAGGCTTCCCACTGAGGAAGGAGCCTGATGCAGGATTCAATCCCAGGAAACAAAAGCAGAAATAAACTATAGGGACTTCATCAAAATAAATGTCTTCTGAACAGCCATGGAAACAGTCAACAAAACTAAATCGCAACCTATGAAATGGGAGAAGATATTTGCAAATGACATAAAAGATAATGGGCTGGTATCCAGGATCTATAAAAAACTTATCAAACTCAATAGCCAAAAACCATATAATCCAGTCAAGAATTGGACAGAAGATATGAACAGACCCTTCTCCAAAGAAGACATACAAATGACCAACAGACACATGAAAAAATGATCCATGTCACTTGCCATTAGGGAAATACAAATCAAAAGCACAGTGAGATACAACTTTACTCCAACTAGAATGGCTAAAATTAACAAGCCAGGGAACAATAAATGTTGGTGAGGATGTGAATAAAGGGGAACTCTCCTACACTGTTGGTGGGATCATGACCTAAGCCAAAGGCAGACTGGTTAACTGACTGAGTCACCCAGGCATATCAAAATATTTTTACTTTTTAAAGGACTTTATTTTAGATATCCCTTATAATTTGCAAATAGTTGTATTTTTCTTCTGTTGGTTGAGTCTGAAACTTTGTTGTTTAGTTTTTATTTTATAATCATAAATCTGCAATCTAGCTAGACTTGGAGAGGAGTAAGGAAAACATGGATCCCATAAAACTGCAATGAGGGCCCAAAGATTTTTGGTTATTTTGAGTAGATGGTGGTGAAAAGGTGCTCTCCTGAACTACAGAAGGAATGGTCTGGTAGTTAAGATAAAACACAAATCAAATTTCTTAGATTTGCCCACAATCAGCAAAGGATATCTTGCTGGTCTTGCCATTCCTGGATCCAAAGCACTTCATGGCTTCCACAATATTCATGCCCTCTTTCATTTTGTCATGCCCTCTTTCATTTTGTCAAAACCACATGCTTGCCATCCAACCACAAAGTCTTGGCAGTGTAGATGAAAAACTGGGTACCATTTGTGTTGAGCCCAGTATTTGAGATGGATAAGATGCCAGGAACCTTATGCTTTATGATGAAATTCTCACCATCAAGTTTCTCCCCATAGATGGACTTGCTGCCAGTGTTATCATGGCATGTGAAGCCACCACTCTGGCACATAAATCCCAGAATAATTCTGTGAAACCAGGAACATTTATAACCAAATCCTTTCTCCTCAGTACTCAGAGCATGAAACTTTTCTGTTGTCTTTGGAAATTTTACCTCCAAACAGCTAGAAGGAGATGCAGCCCAAGGGCTCACATCCATGGTGATGTCAAAGAACACAGTGGGGTTGACCATGACTGGGTGGTGGTATCTGCAAGGCCAAGACTGAACTTTTATTACAGCACTTAACTTTTTTTTACATTGGCTTTATCTTCTCTAAACTCTTTTGCTTTATTTTTTCATATTTTCATGCTTTATACCTTGTTTTATTTTATATACAATATTTTTCTTTCCTTTTTGTATTTAGGTATTTGGAAGAAATCAACCACTCCTTAAATTTACATTTGTGTTTTAAAAGTTGTACCTATATTTATCTTTTCAATTTTTAAATTTTTTTTGTTTTTTTTCCTCTCTTATCAATGTTAAGTTAAAAAAATGATATTTCCTGATTTCTCCCCTTCTCCTGAAACTATCCATACTATAAATACAGTAACATTTTACATAGCTAGATGTTCATAAGACTTATTTTTCAACTTTGAATTTTAAAAGTTTAAACCAGGACATTTCTGATCCTGCTTACCTCATTTATTTTGTATTATATTGAACTCTTTCAGCTCAAAGTTTTCTACTAAAGTTGGGTTTTTGTTTTTTTTGTTTGTTTGTTTTCTGTTTTTTGTTTTACTTTACTTGATCTGTTCTTCATGTGATTGGGAAGTTTGGATTTCCTAGATCCATTCTCTGTATTGTATTACATTTTTCCCATTTTGTACTCTTTTCTATTTTTTATTTTTTTAGTTTTTGATGTAGTGTTCAATGATTCATTAGTTCCTTATAACACCCAGTGCTCATCATATAACAAGCTCTCCTTAATGCCCATCACCCCACTCACCTCCCTTTCCACAGTCCTGTTTGTTTCTCCAAGTCAAGAGTCTTTAATGGTTTCTCTCCTTCTCTGATTTCTTCCCATTCAGTTTTCCCTCCCTTTCCCTATTATTCCTTATATTCCACATATAAATGAAACCATTTGAAAATTGTCTTTCTCTGATTGACTTATTTCACTTAGCTCCAGTGCCATCCATGTCTTTGTATATAGTCATTCTTTCTGATGGCTGAGTAATATTCCCTTACATATATGAATCACATCTTCTTTATTCATTCATCTGTTGAAGGACATCTTGGCTCCTTCTTCAGTTTGGCTATTGTGGACACTGTTGCTATGAACATTGGGCTGCAGATGCCCCTGATTTTCACTACATCTGTATCTCCAGGGTAAATACCCAGTAGTGCAAATTCTGGGTCATAGGGTAGCTGTATTTTTAACTTCTTGAGGAACCTCCATACTGTTTTCTAGAGTGGCTATACCAGCTTGCATTCCCACCAACAGTGTAAGAGAGTTCCCCTTTATTCACATCCTCACCAACATTTGTTGTTCCCTGGCTTGTTAATTTTAGCCATTCTTGTTGTGGTAAGGTTATATCTCACTGTGGTTTTGATTTGTATTTCCCTAATGGCAAGTGACATGGAGCATTTTTTTCATGTGCCTGTTGGCCATTTGTATGTCTTCTTTGGAGAAGGGTCTGTTCATATCTTCTGTCCAATTCTTGACTGGATTATATGGTTTTTGGCTATTGAGTTTGATAAGTTTTTTATAGATCCTGGATACCAGCCCATTATCTTTTATGTCATTTGCAAATATTTTCTCCCATTCCATAGGTTGCCATTTAGTTTTGTTGACTGTTTCCATGGCTGTTCAGAAGACATTTATTTTGATGCAGTTCCAATAGTTCATTTCTGCTTTTGTTTCCTTTGTCTTTAAAGAAATGTCTTGCAAGAAATTTCTGTAGCTGAGGTCAAAGAAGTTACTGCCTGTGTTCTCCTCATGGGTTTTGATGGATTACTGTGTCACATTTAGGTTTTATATCCATTTTGAGTTTATCTTTGTGTATGAAAAAGCGAATGGTCCAGTTTCACTCTTCTGCATGTGGCTATCCAATTTTCCCAGCACAATTTATTGAAAAGAATTTTCTCCATTGGATATTCTTTCCTGCTTTGTCAAAGATTAGTTGACCATAGAGTTGAGGGTCCATTTATGGGCTCTCTATTCTGTTCCATTGATCTTTGTGTCTGTTTTTGTGCCTGTACCATGCTGTCTTGATGATCACAGCTTTGTAATATAGCTTGAAGTCAGGCATTGTCATGCCCCCAGCTTTGGTTTTCTTTTTCAATATTATTTTATGGTTCCATACAAATTTTAGAATTGTTTGTTTCAGCTCTGTAAACGATATTGATGGTATTTTGATAGGGATTGCATTGAATGTGTAGATTGCACTGGGCAGCATAAACATTTTCACAATGTTTATTCTTACAATCCATGAGCATGGAATGTTTTTCCATTCTTTTGTGTCTTCCTCAATTTTTTCATAAGTGTTATGTAGTTTCTAGACTAAAGATCCTTTACTCTTTGGTTAGGTATAATCCTAACCAAAGTTATTTTATGATTTTTGGTGCAGTGGTAAATGGGCATTGATTTTGTATCCCGTCACATTGCTGAATTGCTGTATGAGTTCTATCAGTTTTGGGGTAGAGTCTTTGAGCTTTCCACCTAAAGTATCACATCATCTGCAAAGAGAAAGAGTTTGACTTCTTTGCCAGTTTGAATGCCTTATGTTTCTTTTTGTTGTCTCATTACTGAGCCTAGGATTTCTAGTACTATGTTGAAGAATAGTGGTGAGAGTGGGCATCCCTCTCGTGTTCCTGACCTTAAGGGGAAAAGCTCTGTTTTTCCCCAGTGAGAAAAATATTCAGTGTGGGTTTTTCATAGATGGCTTTTATGGTATTGAGGTATGTTCCTTCTATCTCTATATGCTGGAGGATTTTTATTAAGAAAGGATGTTGTCAAATGCATTTTCTGCATCAATTGAGAGAATCATATGGTTCTTGTCTCTTCTTTTGTTAATGTTATCTTTCATGTTGATTGGTTTGTGAATGTTGAACCAACCTTGCAGCCCAGGAATAAATCCCACCTGGTCATGATGGATAGTCTTTTTAGTGTACTGTTGGATTTTGTTATCTGATATCTTCTGAATATTTTGCCATTCATGTTCATTAGGTTTATTGGTCTGTAATTTTCCTTTTTGATGAGGTCTTTGTCTGGTTTTGGAATCAAGGTCATGCTGGCCTCATAGAACAAGTTTGGAAGTTTTCCTTCCATTTCATTTTTTGAAACAGCTTCAGTAGAATAGGTATGATTTCTTTTTTGAATTATGTAGAATTCCCTGGGAAGCCATCTGGTCCTAGACTCTTATTTGGGGGGACGTTTTGATTACTGTCTCAATTTCCTTTCAGGTTATGGTCCTGTTCATATTGTCTGTTTCTTCCTGTTTCAGTCTTGGCAGTTTATAAATTTCCAGGAATGTATTCATTTCTTCCAGGTTGCCTAATCTGTTGGCATATAGTTGCACATAATATGTTCTTACAATTGTCTGTATTGCCTTGGTGTTGGTTGTGATCTCTTCCTTTTCACTCATGATTTTATTAATTTTGGTCATTTTTCTTTTGGATAAGTCTGACCAGAGGCTTATCAATTTCATTAATACTTTCAATGAAACAACTTCTAATTTCATTGATCTGTTCTACTGTTCTTCTGGTTTCTGTTTCTTTGATTTCTGATCTAATCTTTATTATTTCTCTTCTCCTACTTGATTTAGGCCTTATTTGTTGTTCTTTCTCCAGGTCCTTTATGTGTAAGGTTATCTTGTGTATTTGATTTTTTTTTTAATTTTTTGGGAGAGGGTTGTATTGCTAAGTACTTCTCTCTTAGGACCACCTTGGCTGTATCCCAGAGGCTTTGAACCAATGTATTTTCAGTCTCATTACATTCCATGAATTTTTTAGTTTCCATGAATTAATCTTCTTTAATTTCTTGGCTGACTCATTCATCCCTTAGCAAGGTGCTCTTTAATTTCTAAGCATTTGAGTTCCTTCCAAATTTCCTTTTGTGATTGAGTTCAAGTTTTAAATCATTGTAGTCCAAAAATATGAAGGGCATAATCTCAGTCTTTTGGTATCTGTTGAGACCTAATTTGTGACATGATATGTTATCTATTCTGGAGAAATTTCCAGGTGCACTCAAGAAGAATGAGTATTCTGTTGTTTTAAGATGGAATGTTCTGCATATATCTGTGAAGTCCATCTGGTCCAGTATGTCATTCAAAGCCCTTGTTTCTTTGTTGATCTTCTGTTTAGGCGATCTGTCCATTGTTGTGAATGGGGTGTTTAAGTCCTCTCCTACTGATGTATTATTATCAATATGTTTCTTTACTTTGGTATTAATTGGATATTTATATCATTGTCTGCTCCCATGCTAGGGGCATAAATATTTACAATGGTTAGATCTTATTGGATAGACCCTTTAAGTATGATATAGTGTCCCTCTACATCTCTTACTAAAGTCTTTGGTTTGAAATCTAAATTGTCTGATAATGAGGACTACTACCACAACTTTCTTTTGAGGTCCATTAGCATAGTAAATTGTTCTCCACCCATCACTTTCATTCTGGAGGTGTCTTTAGGTCTTATTATATGAGTCCCTTGTTGACAGCATATGGGTGGTTCTAGTCTGATCCCCTGTGTCTTTTGGATGGAGCGTTTATTCTTGTAAATTCAGAGTAATTATTGAAAAAGTTTAATTTAGTGCCATTGTATTGTCTGCAAAGTCCTTATTTCTATAGCTTGTCTCTTTTTCTTTCTGGTTTCTGTCTGTCCTGGAAGCCCTTTATCTCTCCTTCCATTCTGAATGACAACCTTGCTAGATAAAATATTCTTGGCTGCATGTTCTTCTCATTTAGTACACTGAAAATGTCTTGTCAGCCTATTTTGGCCTGCCAGATTTCTATGGATAGGTCTGATATTATCATGATGTTCCTCCCTCTGTATGTAAGGGATGTCCTCTCTCTGGCTGTTCTCAGGTAGCTTCTTTTCCTCTACAATTTGCAAGCTTTACTATTATATGTCAGGGTGTTGATCTATGTTTATTGATTTGAGGTGGGGTCCTCTCTGCCTCTTGAACATGAATGCTTGTTTCTTTTCCCAGAATAGGGAAGTTCTCAGCTATGATTTGTTCAAATATACCTTCCAGTCCTTCTCTTTCCCCAGCCCCAATAATTCTGACATGGGTTCATTTCAGGGCCTAATTAATCCCTCAAAGCCTTTCTTAATGGGCTGTTAGATGTTGCTCCCTCTTTTCCTCAACTTTCTTTCCATCAGCCCATCCTCTAGATCACTTATTCTCTCTTCTGCCTCATTCACCCTAGCTGTTAGAGAATCCAATTTAGACTGCATCTCATTCATAGCATTTTTAAATTCGGCTTGATTTGATCTCATTTCTTCCCTTAGAGAGTCTGTACTGTTATTTATGCTTTTTTCAAGCCTAGCTATTAATTTTATAATTGCTATCCTGAATTCCACCTCTGACATCTTATTTATACCCATATCAATTAGCTCTGTGGCAGAAAACATTGTCTCTGGTTCTTTCTTTGGTTGTGAATTCCTCCTTCTAGTCATTTTGCCCAGAGAAGGATGGGTGAAAAAATGAGCAGAGTCCAAAATATCACCACAGCCCAAGCAAAGTACACCCTAGACAAATCTGAAGCAGTTGGAAACCACAGCAGAAAAGCAAACAAAACCAAAATGAAACAAGACAAAAGGGGGAGGTTGGAGAGTGTATAATCTCAAAGAGTTCACAAAGCAGGGTGATTCAATTGTTTCTGATTGAATTTGTCTCTGGGTTAGAAGACATTGCATCCCAAAACTGCAAAGAAAACAAAACTTATGTATATATTTTTAATAAAGCTTAATATAGTGAAAAAAGGACTAAAATGAAACCTATATCTATAAAATGTAAATGTAAAAGTTAAAAGCAACTTTAAAACACAAGTTGGTAAAATAAGAATCTAGTTGGAATGTAGAAAAAGTAAAAACAAAAAACAAACAAAAAAAGAAAGAAATGGAAAATTTTTGACTGAAAGATAAATGAGTTGTGAGAAAACACCTGAAGGCTCAATATACTATTTTCCCCTGTTACTGGAGTTTTACAGTCTTGTAGGATCCATAAAGTTGTAGTCTACCTGTTCTTCCAGTCTGTCTTCTGGGGGAGGGGCCTGCTGTGTGTTGCTTCTCAGGTGTCTTTTCCTGGGTGGAGTTGCCCCACACCTTTTCAGGGGGCTGGGCTCAATGTTGCTTTTTTTCCCCTTGAGGTTGTCTGAGCTTCTGCAAATGATTAGAGCAAGAATGGCTGTGACCAGATCTCTGGCCCAGAGCCAAAAGATCATGGTCCCCTCTCTTTAATAAATTCCTGGGGCAGTTTTCACTTTTTTGAGTGCTGAACTCTACACACTCTTGATGTGTGTGCCCACTGCAATTCTACGGAGGAAGTCCCAGGGACCCATGAGTGCAGCTGCCCTTTGTGTCCTTGGGACGTGAGCAGTTTTGGGCTCATGCACACAGCCTGTTATACTGTTCCTGGATCACAGCTGGGTGCTGCCCAGCTGTCTTTTCTGGGGTCACCACCACCCTGATAGCTGTTGCCCAGCTGTGGGTGCAGCAGTGGTTTGGCCCCTCCTAGGGGATGGTAAACAGCCTATATGTTCCAGTCTTTTTCAGGATGTTCAGGCAGAGCAGTCACCCCAGTGGCCTGTCTCATGGATTATGGCAGCCTGAGCTGAGAGTCGTTCCTGGGCTTGCTGACCATAACCAGTTTCCCACTCCACTGCTTGGGCAATTTCTCAGTTCTGGTGTCCCCATTCATTCTGTGTCTCCTTGGATTCTGAGACCACAATGACCCACCTAGAATTCTGCCCTTTTCTTTCCTTGAGCCCCATTGAGAAAGGGATGTTTCTCACTAGAGCAGATCTCAAAGATTTCCAATTTGTGTTCCAATGTTATATAACTTTCCAGTAGCTCATGGAGTATCCCTCCCCCCTCTATTTATCTTCTTATATTTCCTGCAGATTCATGACTCTGTACCACTAATCTTTCAAAAAGCAGTAGTTTTCTACTTGTAAAGTTCCAGATATATTTCCATACATCTCACATTGAATTCATGGGTGTTCAGAATGGTTTGGTAGATACCCAGCTAAATTCAAGGGACCAGATGAAATGAGGTCCCCTACTCTCCCACCACCTTGCCTCTTCAGTTCATTTTGTAATACTTTTTTAAAAAGTATTCTTGGACATGACTCTGACCTCTAAACAAGCCCTCCAGTATTATTTTCCACATCCACTACTGTACTCAAAAGGCATTTTCTCAACCTTCACAAAATATATAACTTATCTCTGATGTGGGATGTATGTGGATAAAATGGAGCTAATTAAAATCACAATAAACATTGACCAACATGTAGTTCCTAAAAAGGATCAAAATTGGTTTTTATAATAATGAAGTTTTAAATGTCATAAACATGCCTTGTCTTTCTATCTTTTAATGTCTGCCTACTTGGTGGAAGAATATCTTTTTTTTCTTATTCTTTTTTTATTTTTTGACAGAGAACACAAGTAGGCAGAGGGGCAGGCAGAGGTGGGGGGAAGCAGGCTCCCTGCTGAGCAGAAAGCCCATTGCAGGGCTTGATCCCAGGACCCTGAGATCATGACCTGGGCCAAAGGCAGAGGCTTAACCCACTGAGCCACCCAGGCACCACTTGGTGGAAGAATTTCTATATGGATGCCTTGAGCTTGGTGTGTTGCCAGCAGAAATAAGGTTGGCAGGATTTTGTCTACTTCACTTCATCTTGTTCCACTCTGTAATTTTGTTATACTGAATTTCTTTCACTCTATCAAATGCTCTATCAGTTATAGTGATTTTGATTTTAGGTAATAGAAAACACTGACTCAAACTAGCTCATGTAAGGTGGAAATGTATTAACTTAAAACTGGAGGTCTAAATGTATGATGAGCTCTAGCTATAATAGAAAACAATAGCTATCCAATTATTGTTATGAAACCCTTCAACTCATTCCAGTTCTGTGCCAAGGTCTCTGCACTCTGACTTCATTCTAAGACTGGTTATCTTCTGTTAAGCAAGATGATTAAAAATAAGAAAATAAGGATTACAAGTTGTTTGTTGTTGTTGTTTTGTTGATCATTTCTTTTGCTGTGCAGAAGGTTTTTTTGTTTGTTTGTTTGACATAGACTCGCCTATTTTTTATTTTGTTGCTTGTGCTTTAAGTACCATATTCAAAAAATTATTGCCAATTCCCATGTCAAAGAACTTTTCTCTTTCTTATTGTCTAGGATTTTTATGGTTTTTACTCTGACATTTAAGTCTTTACTCCATTTTGAGTTATTTTTTGTGAGCAGTATAAGGTAAGGTTTTGTGCTTTTGCTTATTAATATACCCTATTTTTGCAGCACCATCTGTTGAAGAGATTGATTTTTGTATATTAAGTATTCTTGACCCCTCATCAAATATTAGTTAACTGAGTTCCCATACATTGATGGGGTCCGTGATCAAAGGAGCAAGACTGATACAAAGCGAAGGTTAAGCAAACTTTATTTCCATGCCAGGCATCAGAAACCAGACTGACCAGACAGGGCCACCTTGTAAGAGAGCGACCCTGCCCTGATCTTACAAGCTAGTTTTATAGGGCATAACCACAGACCTCAAGGTATGTGGCTTCTATTGTTAGGGCATTTATTCCTGGAATCGATACCCGGAACTGATACCCAGAACCGCTGGGGCATTTATTCCCAGAATGAAGTCCGTGGATGTAAACAACAATATGGCTAACTTGGCAATATGGAGTCACTCTGGCTAAGCAGGCCCTAATAGTTAAACAGGTTTTAACATTAAATTGGCCCTAACAACATAATTCTCTGATCCATGCAAACTCTATTAGAGATGTTGGGGTTTAATCTCTATTTGAGATTTTGTAGATTAAATGTAATTTTGTGGATGAGGGGTATGATTAACATAGCTCCACAGTTTTAGAAATAGTTGTTCCTAGAACATATCTCAGGGTAGAGGCAACACTGTGCTATATGGCTTCACAGGCTTTGCCATACAATTGAATGATACCTCTCTTACTAGGGCCAGGGGCTCAGCAAACTATGATCAATGGTCCAAATCCAGCTCATTACCTCATTTTGTAAGTATAGTTTTATTTGAGTACAAACACATTTATTTATGTAGAGCCCACAAAGCTAAAATTATTTACCATGTGTCACTTTAAGGGAAAAAATGCTATCCTCTGACTTGGACAACACAGAGACCTTGTCTTTAGGCTTTGTCTTCCTGGGAGAAGCTACACGCAGAGAACTGACTTGAGATTACCTACCCTCACTGTAAACAATGGAAATGTAACAGGGTTCTTTGGCTTCTTTTACTTGTACTTGGTGAGCATTCAGACAAGTAACCATAGTCTTCATAATAATTATGGGGAAGAGAAAGTGAATGGGACAGGAACAACTATGGGATTGAGAAAAATGAGTTATTCATATTTTGGGGGGTTCCTCATACCATGCTGTCATCAGCACTTGTAACTCACTGTGGAATACCGGGAGAACAGGGCCTATGAATCCATCTAAATTCATGCTGTTTTATATTCTGTTCCATGTAGTAGTTTCTGAATAGATAGGTTTATGTATCTGTAGCATTTAAGAGCACTTAAATAAACTTAACATTCTTTAACTATATATGTGTATCCATCAATCACATTACTGGACTAGAGTGTAACAGTAGGTTTGTCAATCTATATTGATGGCTAAGGGTATTTTGGGGATGTAAGGTATGAAAGTATTACGTAGAAAACCCAAAAGACTCCATCCCCAAACTACTAGAACTCATACAGCAATTCAGCAACGTGGCAGGATATAAAGTCAATGTGCAGAAATCAGTGGCTTTCTTATACACTAACAATGAAAATACAGAAAGGGAAATTAGAGAATCGATTCCATTTACTATAGCACCAAGAACCATAAGATACCTGGGAATAAACCTAACCAAAGAGGTAAAGGATCTGTACTCGAGGAAATACAGAACACTCATGAAAAAAATTGAAGAAGACACAAAAAGATGGAAGACCATTCCATGCTCTTGGATCAGAAGAATAAACATTGTTAAATTGTCTATACTGCCTAGAGCAATCTATACTTTTAATGCCATTTTGATCAAAATTCCACCAGTATTCTTCAAAGAGCTGAAGCAAATAATCCTAAAATTTGTATGGAATCAGAAGAGACCCCGAATCGCTAAGGAAATGTTGAAAAACAAAAATAAAGGGGGGGGCATCACATTACCTGATTTCAAGCTTTATTACAAAGCTGTGATCACCAAGACAGCATGGTACTGGCATAAAAACAGACACATAGACCAGTGGAACAGAGTAGAGAGCCCAGATATGGACCCTCAACTCTATTGTCAATTAATCATCGACAAAACAGGAAAAAATATACAGTGGAAAAAAGACAGTCTCTTCAATAAATGATGCTGGGAAAACTGGACAGCTATATGTAGAAGAATGAAACTCGACCATTCTCTTACACCGTACACAAAGATAAACTCAAAATGGATAAAAGACCTCAACGTGAGACAGGAATCCATCAGAATCCTAGAGGAGAACATAGGCAGTAACCTCTTTGATATCAGCCACAGCAACTTCTTTCAAGATATGTCTCCAAAGGGAAAGGAAACAAAAGCGAAAATAAACTTTTGGGACTTCATCAAAATCAAAAGCTTCTGCACAGCAAAGGAAACAGTCAAGAAAACAAAGAGGCAACCCACGGTATGGGAGAGGATATTTGCAAATGACAAAAGGTTGATATCCAGGATCTATAATGAACTCCTCAAACTCAACACACATGAAACAGGCAAACATATCAAAAAATGGGAAGAAGATATGAACAGACACTTCTCCAATCAAGACATACAAATGGCTATCAGACACATGAAAAAAATGTTCATCATCATTAGCCCTCAGGGAGGTTCAAATTAAAACCACATTGAGATATCAACTTACACCAGTTAGAATGGCCAAAATTAACAAAACAGGAAACAATATGTGTTGGAGAGGATGTGGAGAAAGGGGAACCCTCTTAAACTGTTGCTGGGAATGCAAGTTGGTGCAGCCTCTTTGGAGAACACTGTGGATATTCCTCAAGAAATTAAAAGTACAACTTCCCTATGACCCTGCAATTGCACGCCTGGGTATTTATCCCAAAGATACAGATGTAGTGAAAATAAGGGCCATCTGTACCCCAATGTTTATAGCAGCAATGGCCACAGTTGCCAAACTATGGAAAGAACCAAGATGCCCTTCAACAGATGAATGGATAAGGAAGATGTGGTCCATATACACTATGGAGTATTATGCCTCCATCAGAAAGGGTGAATACCCAACTTTTGTAGCAACATGGACGGGACTGGAAGAGATTATGCTGAGTGAAATAAGTCAAGCAGAGAGAGTCAATTATCATATGGTTTCACTTATTTGTGGAGCATAACAAATATCATGGAGGACAAGGGGTGTTAGGAGAAGGGAGTTTGGGGTAAATTGGAAGGGAGGTGAATAATGAGAGACTATGGACTCTGAAAAACAATCTGAGGGGTTTGAAGTGGTGGGGGTGTGGGAGGTTCGGGTACTAGGTGGTGGGTATTATAGAGGGCACGGATTGCATGGAGCACTGGGTGTGGTGAAAAAATAATGAATACTTTTCTGAAAATAAATAAATTGAAAAAATTTAAAAAGAAAAAAAGAAAAAAGAAAGTTGTATCTTATTTCTTTTTCCAAATGGTGAACTTATTGAAATCAGGGATCATACCTTATACTAATTTTATCTAGATGAGTAAGTGCTAGGTTGCTTAATAAGTGCTTGTGAACATGGAATAGTCTAGATGGGCAATCAAGCAAGATTGAATGCTTTGGTTAATTTACTTAATTGTTTTAAGGAGGGAGAAATTTAAAAACACTTTCTACTTCCAATAATTGTCTGTTCTCTTATAAAAAGATGTACGTGAAATAGTGACAAATCCAAAATAACTGAAACTAGAATGATCTATTTAGTGTTAAAAGCACACATAAGGACTATTAGGGTAGACTGTATCCTTGATCTGTAGTCATAACTTTATTCATAAAAGGCTCAGGGACTTAAGCATGCTTAATAAATTTGATAACTTAAAAAATGTTTAGAACCAAAGGTAAACTGTGATTCCAGTCTACAAAGTTGGCTCATAAATGGTAGCAAAACTAGGATAATGTCAACTATATAACTGAATATGGAGCCCTCATTTTACTTTGGTTCCCGACTCATTAGCAAAATACATAAAACTAAAAGAATCCAATCATTACTTCTTCCTACCATGTGCCAAACACCACTCAAGGCTCTGCAAGTATAGAGTTCAATAATGCAAACAAAGTCTATGCCCTTAGTGAGTTTTTATTCCATTGGGACAACACATAATTAATCAGATGCACTGCAATATTGAGATCATATAATAAGTAATAAATAATAAGCTAGGTAAATACTGGGTGTTCTAAGAGCACAGAGAAAAAATATTGAAACCAGAATGAGGAATCAAATATCTCCTTGACTATTGTGGACATTGCTGCTATAAACATTCGAGTACACGTGCCCCTTTGGATCACTACGTTTGTATCTTTAGGGTAAATACCCAATAGTGCAATTGCTGGGTCATAGGGCAGTTCTATTTTCAACATTTTGAGGAACCTCCATGCTGTTTTCCAGAGAGGTTGCACCAGCTTGCATTCCCACCAACAGTGTAGGAGGGTTCCCCTTTCTCCGCATCCTCGCCAGCATCTGTCATTTCCTGACAGGTTGATTTTAGCCATTCTGACTGGTGTGAGGTGATATCTCATTGTGGTTTTGATTTGTATTTCCCTGATGCCGAGTGATATGGAGCACTTTTTCATGTGTCTGTTGGCCATCTGGATGTCTTCTTTGCAGAAATGTCTGTTCATGTCCTCTGCCCATTTCTTGATTGGATTATTTGCTCTTTGGGTGTTGAGTTTGCTAAGTTCTTTATAGATTCTGGACACTAGTCCTTTATCTGATATGTCATTTGCAAATATCTTCTCCCATTCTGTCAGTTGTCTTTTGATTTTGTTAACTGTTTCCTTTGCTGTGCAAAAGCTTTTGATCTTGATGAAATCCCAATAGTTCATTTTTTCCCTTGCTTCCCTTGCCTTTGGCGTTGTTCCTAGGAAGATGTTGCTGTGGCTGAGGTCGAAGAGGTTGCTGCCTGTGTTCTCCTCAAGGATTTTGATGGATTCCTTTCTCACATTGAGGTCCTTCATCCATTTTGAGTCTATTTTCGTGTGTGGTGTAAGGAAATGGTCCAATTTCATTTTTCTGCATGTGGCTGTCCAATTTTCCCAGCACCATTTATTGAAGAGGCTGTCTTTTTTCCATTGGACATTCTTCCCTGCTTTGTTGAAGATTAATTGACTGTAGAGTTGAGGGTCTATTTCTGGGCTCTCTATTCTGTTCCATTGATCTATGGGTCTGTTTTTGTGCCAGTACCATGCTGTCCTGATGATGACAGCTTTGTAATAGAGCTTGAAGTCCGGAATTGTGATGCCACCAACGTTGGCTTTCTTTTTCAATATCCCTTTGGCTATTCGAGGTCTTTTCTGGTTCCATATAAATTTTAGAATTATTTGTTCCATTTCTTTGAAAAAGATGGATGGTACTTTGATAGGAATTGCATTAAATGTGTAGATTGCTTTAGGTAGCAGTAATGTCCACAATAGCCAAACTATGGAAAGAACCTAGATGTCCATCAACAGATGAATGGGTCAAGAAGATGTGGTATATATACACAATGGAATACTATGCAGCCATCAAAAGAAATGAAATCTTGCCATTTGCGACAACATGGATGGATCTAGAGCGTATCGTGCTTAGCGAAATAAGTCAAGCGGAGAAAGACAACTATCATATGATCTCCCTGATATGAGGAAGTGGTGATGCAACATGGGGGCTTAAGTGGGTACGAGAAGAATAAATGAAAGAAGATGGGATTGGGAGGGAGACAAAGCATAAGTGACTCTTAATCTCACAAAACAAACTGAGGGTTGCTGGGGGGAGGGGGTTTGGGAGAAGGGGGTGGTATTATGGACATTGGGGAGGGTATGTGCTTTGGTGAGTGCTGTGAAGTGTGTAAACCTGGTGATTCACAGACCTGTACCCCTGGGGATAAAAATATATGTTTATAAAAAATAAAAATATTAAAAAAAAATATATCTCCTTGAGAAACTACACAGTGGGTTGAAGTTAAATCAACAGGGAGGGAGGTGGAGAGTTGGTGAGAGTAGTGGTAAAGAACATTCCAAGGAAAAGAAACAATAAATGCCAGCGTCCTGGGGTGGAAACAACTGGTAGGGGGGATTGGAACTTTAGATGGAATGGATGGTTTTCTAGAAAAGTGTATTTACCAAAAATAATTCAAGAATAGCATGAGATTAGGCTTAAGAGGTAAGCAGGTGTGACCTTATGAACTGCTTTGTTGATTGTGCTAAAGATTTTGAAGTATGTTAATTTTTTTTTATCATTTCTCGGCCTTTTGGCTAAGATCAAGAGAACTATGTTAACAATTTTAGAGGAATGAGAATTCATAAAAGGTATTTGAGAAAGATAATAATATAATCAGATTTATGTTTTCTAGAAAAAAAAATAGTTGTATAGAAACTTAGAAGAAATAAACGCAGGTTGCCTTTATTGTTGGGATACAGATCATTTCTTTCCTTCCTTCCTCATGCTTTCATTTGTAAGGAGCATTGTACAGTGCAATAACTATTACTTATAAGCCAGTTAGTAATTTATTTGATTTTTTCAATTAGTCAGAAAAGCCAAGTATGCTTCAGTAACAATCAAAAACAAAACAAAATAAAACAAAAAACAAAGACAAAAAAAAAAAAAAAAAAGGAAAGCTCCATGACTTAAAACAACAAAAGTTTGGTTTTTGCTTATGACACATATTCATCTTGGGTCAGCTGATAGACTCTGCTTCATGTTGTCCTCATGGAGACTCAAACTGACAAAGAAGTCATACTTTAGAGTGTTACTCATTGCTGGAGAATTCATTTTGGATTAAAATAGCAAAATAAAATAGTCACATAGTCAACTAGCACATTACCTCCTAGAGCTTCTACCTTAAAGTGATGATTATCACATCTAACATCAAGAAGTTATTGAGAAATGTAACCCTATAAAATAATTGAAAAGAGAATAAAATTATGACCAAGCACAACTTGGGCAATGAGAAAAAAATATTTGCAAATCATATATCTGATGAGTCTAGGGTCCAGAATATATAAAGAGCTCTTAAAACTCAAAAACAAAAAACACAGCTCAATTTTTTTAAGTGGGCATAGGATTTCAATAGATATTTCTCTAAAAATATCTAGAAACAAAATTTGCCAAAGAGATAAAAGAACTGTACTCTGAAAATTATAAAACAGTGATGAAAGAAATTCAAGATGACACAAAGAAATGGAAAAACATTCCATGCTCACATGTTAGAAGAAGAATATTGCTAAAATGTCTATACTACCCAAAGCAACCTACATGTTTAATTCAATGCCTATCAAAATACCAACAGTATTTTTCACAGAACTGGAACAAATAATCTTAAAATTTGTATGAAGCCACAAAAGTCCCCAAATAATCAAAGCAATCTTGAAAAGAAAAACAAAACTGGAGATGTCACAACTCCAGACTTCAAATTATATTACAAATCTGTACTAATCAAAACAATATGCTGCTGGCATAAAAAATAGACACATAAGTCAATGAAACAGAATAGAAAACCCAGAAATAAATCCACAATTACATGGTCAATTAATCTTTGACAAAAAAAAAAGAATATCCAGTGAGGAAAAGACCAGCTCTTCAACAAATTGTGTTGGGAAAACTAGAGAGCTACATGCAAAAGAATGAAAGTGGACCATTTTCTTATACCATACACAAAAATAAATTCAAAATGAATGAAAACCCAATATGTGAGACCTGAAACCATAAAACCCTAAAAGAGAACACAGAGAATAATTTATTTGACATTGACCATAGCAACATTTTTCTAGATGCCTCCTGAGCCAAGGGAAATAAAAGCATAAATAAACTATGGGGACTACATCGAAATGAAAAGCTTTTGCCCAGTGAAGAAAACAATCAACAAAGCTAAAAGGCAACCTACTTGAATAGGAGAAAAAATTTGCAAATGAAATCTCTAATAAAGGGTTAGTCTCCAAAGTATAAAACTCAACAACCAAAAAAACAAATAATCCAGTTAAAAGTAGGCAGAAGTCATGAACAGATATTTCTCCAAAGAAGATACCCAGATGGCCAGCAAACACATGAAAAGATGTTTAATATCATTCATCATCAGCAAAATGCAAATCTTAACCATAATGAGATATCTCTTCACACCTGTCAGAATGGCTAAAATCAAAAATACAAGAAATAAGTGTTGGTGAGGATGTGGAGAAAAATGAATCCTTGTGCACTGTGGGTGGGAGTGCAAATGCAAAGGGATACATGAGCCCTGATGTTTATAGCTCATTATTTACAATAGCCAAGTTATGGAAGCATCCTAAGTATCTATCAATAGGTGAATAGGTAAGAAGAAGTGGTATGTATATGCAATGGAATATTATTGCGCCATAGAAAGTAATGAAATCTTGTCATTTACAACAACATGAATGGAGCTAGGGTGTACAAAGCTAAGTGAAATAAGTCAGAGAAAGACTGATACCATATGATTACTTTCATGTGTGGAATTTAAGAAACAAAACAACAGGTGATGGAAAAAAAAGAGAGACAAAGCAGGAAACAGACCTTAATTATAGAGAATAAACTGATGGTTACCAGAGGGGAGGTGATGAAGGATGGGTGAAATAGGTGTTGGGGATCAAAGAGTACTTTCATCATGATGTGCCTTGATTAATGTATAGAGGTATTGAATCATTAAATTGTACACCTGTAATTACTATAACACTGTATGTTAAACTATACTGGAATTAAAATTTAAAAGTTAATTTAAAAAATAGATATTTCTTCAAAGAGACTATACAAATGGCCAATATAAATATGAAAATATGCTCATTGTCATTAGTCATTAGGAAATCCAAATCAAAACCACAATAAGATAGCGGTTCAGACCCACTAAGATGATCAGAATTTATTTATTTATTTTTAAAAGATTTTCATTTATTTATTTATTTATTTGGGAGAGAGAAATCACGAGAGTGGGCAGAGTCAGAGGGAGAAGCAGGCTCCCTGCTGAACAGAGAACCCAATGTGGAACTCAACCCTAGGACTTCCAGATCATGACTTGAGCTGAAGCAATGTTTAAATCACTGAGCCACCCAGGTACCCAAGATGGCGAGAATTTAAAAATAAAAACAAAAAATGGAAAATAATCAGTGTTACTGAGCATATGGATAAATCGGAAACTGTATAAAATTGTTCAGCTACTGTGGTTTCTCAAAAATCCAAACACAGAAGTACATCACCCATCAATTCCATTATTAAGTTTACATAACAAGGAATTAAAAACAAGTACTCCAATACATGTACACATACATTCATAGAAGCACCTGTGATAAACATATTCTGGTATATACATATAATGGAATATTATTTAGCTATAAAAGAAATGAAGTACTGATTAATGTCATAATGTGGATGAGCCTTGAAAACTTGCTAAGTGTAAGAACCTGACACAAAAGGACACATATTGTATTATTCCAATTATATGAAATATCCAGAACAAGTAAATCCATAAGAGATAAAAAGCAATTTGTTGTTGACAGGAACTAGAAGATGGGGAAATGGGAAATAATGGTTTAAGGGGTATGGGTTTCTTTTTGAGGTGATGAAAATATTTTCAAACTAGACAGAGGTTGTGGTTGCACAACACTGGAATGTACTAAATGCCACTGAATTATTCACTTTAAAATGATTATTTTCTATGTTAGTTTCAGCTTAATAAAAAAATATATAAGAAATAATGACTACTACAACTCACTCTAAAACTCTGTCATGGGGGAGCTTGTATAATATTTTTTTAGGAAGAGAGAAAGGAGGGGGGGCAAGCAGACAGGAGGGGCAGAAGGAGAGGGAGAGACTCTGAGTCAAGCAGGCTCCCCACCCAGCATGGAGCCCCACATGAAGCTTGGTCTCATGACCTGAGATCATGACTTGAGGTGAAGTCAAGAGTTGAATGCTTAACTGACTGAGCCATCCAGGTGCCCCACTTGTAAAATATTTTTAAACATTTATTTAATATACAAATAAATTGTAGAATATGATGCTACTCTTAGGAAACTGTTTTTTTTATTTTTTTGAAAAAAAACTTTTTTAAATTTTATTTATTTGACACAGAGAGAGAGAGATCACAAGAGATCCCTGCTGAGCAGAGAGCTGGATGTGGGGCTCAATCCCAAGACCTTGAGATCATGACCTGAGCCGAAGGCAGAGGCTTTAACCCACTGAGCCAACCAGTTGCCCCCTTGCTTCCCTTTTCTGATAGCATAGCCTATCCCCATCTATCTTCATGCCTTTAGTGTCTTGCAGCAAAAAGGAATTACCACCTATTGCTTTACCTACAACTTTTGGACCTGTTTTTCTTGAGCATCCATGATGCTTTGCATGAGGCTGGTCAGAGATGAAAAGGCAGGTACTGCACAGGCCATATCACTTGAATTATTCTCTATGTATAGCTTACTGAGATGGAGAATGCTGATATAACAGAATCACCATTGTTAGCAGTGCCAACTTAGATTACAAGGAACAGTGACTGGGAAACCATTGGACAAGTTTTTTTGACCTGTACTAACAATTTAAATATCTTTCATTTTATTTTGAAAATTAAAAAATTGAATTTCATGATTTGACCACACCACCAAACTATCTCTGAGTAGAAAATGTAACCCCAAGTGACCTTACATTATTAGACTTATCAATATGCTCTTAACCAGCAAATAACTAAGGTCTGAATAGCATGAACTCTGAAGCCTGAAATGGTAATGGTGCCTCTTTCCTTCTCTTAGTAAACATCCTAACCTTGCTATTTTGATGGATTCTTTTGCTGTCTGGCCAATATATCATTGAACAACCACTTTGAGACAGAGCTGAGAATTCTGATAGTTTTGATGCCTACTAAAAGCTAGTTTCTCCCGATCAATTATAGCAGATATTTCACTGACTTTGGCATTACATATTCAGATTGCAACCATGTCTGATCCCTATACATAGAGATAAGAGAAAACCTAATGATCTTTAGGGAGTGGGTATTTGGTCAAAGTTTCTTGCTGACTGTGAATTTCATGGAGAAAAACTTTAAAATACAATTATGTAGAAAGATATCTGATGTTACAGGAGGCAAAAGAACTACAAAGAAAGGTAGGGATTACAGTTATTTAAAAAAAAGTTACTGAACTACGAGAAAGGAAAAAACAGTTACTGAACTAAGTCAGAGGAAGAGAAATACCGTATGATTTCATTCATACGTGGAATTGAAGACACAAAACAAACAAGCAAAGGGAAAAGAAGGAAACCAAGAAATGGACTCTTAACTATAGAAAATAAACTGATGATTACCAGAGGGGATTTGGGTGGGGGGATGGGTTAAATAGGTTATGAGGATTAAGAAGCGTACTTGGGATAAGCACCAGGTATTGTAAGTGCTGAATCACTAAATCGTATACCTGAAAATAATATGACACTAAATGTTAACTAACTGGATTTAAATAAAAGCTTTAAAAAATGTTTTAAAAACCAGTTTCCGGGGTGCCTGGGTGGCTCAGTGGGTTAAAGCCTCTGCCTTCGGCTCAGGTCATGATCCCAGGGTCCTGGAATCGAGCCCCGAGTGGGACTTTCTACTCCGCAGGTAGCCTGCTTCCTCCCCTCTCTCTCTCTCTACCTGCCTCTCTGCCTACTTCTGATCTCTGTCTGTCAAATAAATAAATAAAATTAAAAAAAAAGAAAAGGGAAGCAAGTGAAAAGAGAGAAAAGCTAAGAAATTTTTGAAATTTTGACTATTTTAAAATGGGGTTCAAATTCCGTTTCCATTCATTACTAGGTGTATGAACTTACATAGTTACTTTACCTTTCTGCACTTCAGTTTCTTTATCTATAAAATAGAGGTTATAATAGTACTTACCTCATCAGTTTGTTATGAGAAATAAATGAAGTCCATTCATGTGAAATGGTTAAAATAGTGGTTTTCAAACTTTTGTGTGCATCATAATCACCTGGAGGGGCTTGCTAAAACAGTGCTGGCTGCCACCTCCTAAGTTTCTGATTCAGTAGGTCTGGAATGGGGCTTAGACCGTGCATTTCTAAAAAGTTCCCAGATGATTCTTATGCCACTGGCATGGGGAGCCACACTTTGCAAACCATTGCATTATAGTAAGTTAGGAATTACTATTTTATAAAATTATAACAACTATAATTTGTTAATCATTTACTGTCAATTATGGAAATCACTTTATGTGTGTTGCCTCACTGAAGCATCACCACAACTGTCTAAAGAAGGCGCTGTGATGTGTACCTGATCACAGATGAAGAATGAACACCCACAAGGACTGGGAAATTGACTAAGGCCTTATAGTTTTTAAGTGGCAAAAATGCAATTTAACTGTCTGACTACAGAGGCTATGTAGGTGACTACTTGAATCTGTTCCTGCCTTCCATCTCAGTAGTGTTGACCTTGCCTCAGGTATTTTTGTGCTGTTCTCCTGGCACCAACAAACCACTTTTCTTGTCAGGCTGTCCTAAACCTTTTAAAATGTCTTTATTTTTCTCCTTCATTATCTCCACCTTTGTCTTCTCCATCTACTAACCCCAATCAAGGAGCACTTGCCCAGTGATCATAGCTTACATCTGGAATACCCTCCAATACAAATGTTTCCTAATATTTATTTTTTTATCAATACCTAACTCAGATGTCATCTTTAGAAATCCTTCCCTGATCACCTCTTTCTTTCCCTTGCTTTTTCTCTTTCTCTGACCTGTTCTCTCTACACCCAAAGGCATTGATCATATTCTTCTGACCCTGCAATTGCAATACTGGGAATTTATCCCACAGATACAGATGTAGTGAAAAGAAGGACCATCTGTACCCCAATGTTTATAGCAGCAATGGCCACAGTTGCCAAACTATGGAAAGAACCAAGATGCCCTTCAATGGACGAATGGATAAGGAAGATGTGGTCCATATACACTACGGAGTATTAATGCCTCCATCAGAAAGGATGAATACCCAACTTTTATAGCAACGTGGATGGGACTGGAAGAGATTATGCTGAGTGAAATAAGTCAAGCAGAGTCAATTATCATATGGTTTCACTTATTTGTGGAACATAACAAATAACATGGAGGACCTAGGGAGATGGAAAGGAAAAGGGAGTTGAGGGAAATTAGAAGGGGAGGTGAACCATGAGAGACTATGGACTCTGAAAAACAATCTGAGGGTTTTGAAGGGGCGGGTGTGGGAGATTGGGGGAGCCAAGTGGTGGGTATTATAAAGGGTATGTATTGCATGGAGCACTGGGTGTGGTGCATAAACAATGAATTCTGTTCTGCTGAAAAGATTAAAAAAAAAAAAGGTAGTACAGTGGCTAAGAGCACAGGGATGAGCTTGAATTCTAAGCCTACCTTGAACCTTATTATCTATAGAGCCTTGAACAAGTTATTTGATCTCTCGGGAACTCAGTTTCTTCATCTCTAAAAGGGCTGTAATAATAATGCCTACCTCAGGATTGTTCTGAGAAGTGAATGAGTTTACCCATATAAAATACTTAACACAGTTTAGAGGATATATACTGCAATATTTTTTTAAAAAACTCAAAATATTAACTATCATTCTTTTCAGATTATCTTTATAATATTGTCCTTACCTAAAGTCTATAGCCTAAAGTCTATAGACCTAAAGTCTATACCCAACATATCACCTTACCACACTGTATTTTAAGTGTCTTATTTCCTTACTCATGTCCTTTGGTAGTCTAGGAGCTCCCTGAGTTCTTTGCCTCTGCAGTCTCTGTATTAGTTCTCAAGGTGTGGTTCCTGCTCATACGCCACTGCTAGAGTTTGTGGTCTAGGTCATGGGCTTTGGGTTCACTGCAAACTGAGACTCCATTCCTTTGGCTGTAGACCATATATTTCAATCAGCTCTCTCAGCACAGTGTGACTCTCTAGGAATTCTGTAAGGGGAAGGGTTTTTTTTTTTTTCCTTTTAAATTATTTATACTAGTAATTCTCATAGTGTGGTCCTGGGAACACAGATGAGAAACTCTGTGAGAGGGGCCCAGCACTCTGTGTTTTCACAAGTCCTGAGCTACAATTTGAGAACCACTGCTTTCCTATGCATGACTTAAGAAATGTCTGATTGCCTAAGGGCCTATTTACTCTCTATTTGCTTTCTTTTTTTTTTTTTTCACAAGACATTGTTTTTGAGATTTTTCTAGGGTCATGGTCTAGTAAAATCACACTGAGAAAAACATTACTGTATTTGGAGTTCATATCAAGGTTATGAGGAAAAGAAAATATGGGTCTCGAGGGGGAGGAATCAAGATGGCGGAGAAGTAGCAGGCTGAGACTACATCAGCTAGCCGGAGATCAGCTTGATAGCTTATCAAAGGATTGCAAACACCTACAAATCCATCGGCAGATCGAAGAGAAGAAGAACAGCAATTCTGGAAACAGAAAAACAACCACTTTCTGAAAGGTAGGACTGTGGAGACGTGAATTCAAAACTACGGGAAAATAGACCCCGGGGGGAGGGGCCGGCTCCCGGCAAGAGGCGGAGCAACGGAGCACAAAATAGGGACATTTAAAAGTCTGTTCCACTGAGGGACATCGCTCCAGAGGCTAAACCGGGGTGAAGCCCACACGGGGTCAGCGTGGCCTCAGGTCCCGCAGGGTCAGAGAAGGATCGGGGGTGTCTGAGTGTCACAGAGCTTGCGGGTATTGGAACGGGAAAGTTGGCTACAGAGACAGAGCCGACAGTAAGCTCACAACTCTGTGTTACCTTGAACCAGCCACATGCTCAGTGAGCTCAGAGCACAGCCGGAGGTCAGGCAGAAGGGAGTAACTGGGCGCTGTTCTCTGAGGGTGCACTGAGGAGTGGGGCCCCGGGCTCTCGGCTCCTCCGGGCGGGAGACCAGGAGGCCGCCATTTGTATCCCCGTCCTCCAGAACTCTACGGAAAGCGCTCAGGCAACAAAAGCTCCTGAAATCAAAGCCGAGCGGATTACTCAGCCCGGCCCCTGGTAAGGGCAGTGCAATTCCGCCTGGGGCAAATACACTTGAGAATCACTACACCAGACCCCTCCCCCAGAAGATCAATAAGAAATACAGCCGACACCAAGTACACCTACCAAGGAGTGCGGTTTCAATACCAAGGAGAGAAGCAGAATTCCAGAGGAGGAGAAAGCAAAGCACGGAACTCATGGCTTTCTCCCTGTAATTTTTTTTTTAGTCTTGCAGTTAATTTAATTTTTTTTTCTTTTTTCTCATCTTTGGGTAAATTTTTTTTTTAATTTTTACCCTTTTCTTTTTTAACGTTTTTTAACTAGTTTATCTAATATATATATTTTTTCTTTTTTATATTTTTCTTTATTCGTTTTCTTTTTTTTAATTCTTTTCTTTTTTCTCTCTCTCTTTTTTTTTCTTTCTTCCTTTTTGAACCTCTTTTTATCCCCTTTCTCAGCCCTCACGATTTGGGATCTCTTCTGATTTGGTTAAAGCATATTTTCCTGGGGTTGTTGCCACCCTTTTAGTATTTTACTTGCTCCTTCATATACCCTTATCTGGGCAAAATGACAAGACAGAAAAATTCACCACAAAAATAAGAACAAGAGACAGTACCGAAGACTAGGGACCTAATCAATACAGACATTGGTAATATGTCAGATCTAGAGTTCAGAATGACAATTCTCAAGGATCTAGCCGGGCTTTAAAAAGGCATGGAAGATATTAGAGAAACCTTCTCGGGAGATACAAAAGCCCTTTCTGGAGAAATAAAAGAACTAAAATCTAACCAAGTTGAAATCAAAAAAGCTATTAATGAGGTGCAATCAAAAATGGAGGCTCTCACTGCTAGGATAAATAAGGCAGAAGAAAGAATTAGTAATATAGAAGACCAAATGACAGAAAATAAAGAAGCTGAGCAAAAGAGGGACAAACAGGTACTGGACCACGAGGGGAGAATTTGAGAGATAAGTGACACCATAAGACGAAACAACTTTCGAATAATTGGGATTCCAGAAGAAGAAGAAAGAGAGAGGGGAGCAGAAGGTATACTGGAGAGAATTATTGGGGAGAATTTCCCCAATATGGCAAAGGGAACGAGCATCAAAATTCAGGAGGTTCAGAGAACGCCCCTCAAAATCAATAAGAATAGGCCCACACCCCGTCACCTAATAGTAAAATTCTCAAGTCTTACTGACAAAGAGAAAATCCTGAAGGCCGCCCGGGAAAAGAAGTCTGTAACATACAATGGTAAAAATATTAGATTGGCAGCTGACTTATCCACAGAGACCTGGCAGGACAGAAAGAGCTGCCATGATATTTTCAGAGCACTAAACGAGAAAAACATGCAGCCAAGAATACTATATCCAGCTAGGCTATTATTGAAAATAGAAGGAGAGATTAAAAGCTTCCAGGACAAACAACAACTGAAAGAATTTGCAAACACCAAACCAGCTCTACAGGAAATATTGAAAGGGGTCCTCTAGGCAAAGAGAGAGCCTACAAGTGGTAGATCAGAAAGGAACAGAGACCATATATAGTAACAGTCACCTTACAGGCAAAACAATGGCACTAAATTCATATCTCTCAATAGTTACCCTGAATGTTAATGGGCTAAATGCCCCTGTCAAAAGACACAGGGTATCAGAATAGATAAAAAAACAAAACCCATCTATATGTTGCCTCCCAGAAACTCATTTTAAGCCCGAAGACACCTCCAGATTTAAAGTGAGGGGGTGGAAAAGAATTTACCATGCTAATGGACATCAGAAGAAAGCAGGAGTGGCAATCCTTATATCAGATCAATTAGAGTTTAAGCCAAAGACTATAATAAGAGATGAGGAAGGACACTATATCATACTCAAAGGGTCTGTCCAACAAGAAGATCTAACAATTTTAAATATCTATGCCCCCAACGTGGGAGCAGCCAACTATATGAACCAATTAATAACAAAATCAAAGAAACACATCAACAATAATACAATAATAGTAGGGGACTTTAACACTCCCCTCACTGAAATGGACAGATCATCCAAGCAAAAGATCAGCAAGGAAATAAAGACCTTAAATGACACACTGGACCAGATGGACATCACAGATATATTCAGAACATTTCATCCCAAAGCAACAGAATACACATTCTTCTCTAGTGCACATGGAACATTCTCCAGAATAGATCACATCCTGGGTCATAAATCAGGACTCAACCGGTATCAAAAGATTGGGATCATTCCCTGCATATTTTCAGACCACAATGCTCTAAAGCTAGAACTCAACCACAAAGGGAAGTTTGGAAAAAACCCAAATACATGGAGACTAAACAGCATTCTTCTAAGCAATGAATGGGTCAACCGGGAAATTAAAGAAGAATTTAAAAAATCATGAAAACAAATGATAATGAAAATACAACGGTTCAAAATCCGTGGGACACAGCAAAGGCAGTCCTGAGAGGAAAATATATAGCAGTACAAGCCTTTCTCAAGAAACAAGAAAGGTCTCAGGTACACAACCTAACCCTACACCTAAGGGAACTGGAGAAAGAACAAGAAAGAAACCCTAAGCCCAGCAGGAGAAGAGAAATCATAAAGATTAGAGCATAAATCAATGAAATAGAAACCAAAAAAACAATAAAACAAATCAATGAAACTAGTAGCTGGCTCTTTGAAAGAATTAATAAAATTGATAAACCCCTGGCCCGACTTATCAACAAGAAAAGAGAAAGGACCCAAATAAATAAAATCATGAATGAAAGAGGAGAGATCACAACTAACACCAAAGAAATACAAACTATTATATGAACATACTATGAGCAACTCTACGCCAACAAATTTGACACTCTGGAAGAAATGGATGCATTCCTAGAAACATATAAACTACCACAACTGAACCAGGAAGAAATAGAAAGCCTGAACAGACCCATAACCAGTAAGGAGATTGAAACAGTCATTAAAAATCTCCAAACAAACAAAAGCCCAGGGCCAGACGGCTTCCCGGGGGAATTCTACCAAACATTTAAAGAAGAACTAATTCCTATTCTCCTGAAACTGTTCCAAAAAATAGAAATGGAAGGAAAACTTCCAAACTCATTTTATGAGGCCAGCATCACCTTGATCCCAAAACCAGACAAGGATCCCATCAAAAAAGAGAGCTATAGACCAATATCCTTGATGAACAAGATGCGAAAATTCTCACCAAAATACTGACCAATAGGATCCAACAGTACATTAAAAGGATTATTCACCACGACCATGTGGGATTTATTCCAGGGCTGCAAGGTTGGTTCAACATCCGCAAATCAGTCAATGTGATACAACACATCAATAAAAGAAAGAACAAGAACCATAGAATACTCTCAATAGATGCCGAAAAAGCATTTGACAAAGTACAGCATCCCTTCCTGATCAAAACTCTTCAAAGTGTAGGGATAGAGGGCACATACCTCAATATCATCAAAGCCATCTATGAAAAACCCACTGCAAATATCATTCTGGAGATCATGGAGAAAAACTGAAAGCTTTTCCGCTAAGGTCAGGAACAGGGCAGGGATGTCCATTATCACCACTGCTATTCAACATAGTACTAGAAGTCCTAGCCTCAGAAATCAGACAACAAAAGGAAATTAAAGACATCCAAATCAGCAAAGAAGAAGTCAAATTATCACTCTTCGCAGATGATATGATACTATATGTGGAAAACCCAAAAGACTCCACTCCAAAACTGCTAGAACTTGTATAGGAATTCAGTAAAGTGTCAGGATATAAAATCAATGCACAGAAATCAGTTGCATTTCTCTACACCAACAACAAGACAGAAGAAAGAAAAATTAAGGAGTCAATCCCATTTACAATTTCACCCCAAACCATAAGATACCTAGGAATAAACCTAACCAAAGAGGCACAGAATCTATACTCAGAACACTATAAAGTACTCATGAAAGAAATTGAGGAAGACACAAAGAAATGGAAAAATGTTCCATGCTCATGGATTGGAAGAAAAAACATTGTGAAAATGTCTATGCTACCTAAAGCAATCTACACATTTAATACAATTCCTATCAAAGTACCAAAGTACCATCCATCTTTTTCAAAGAAATGGAACAAATAATTCTAAAATTTATATGGAACCAGAAAAGACCTCGAATAGCCAAAGGGATATTGAAAAAGAAAGCCAAAGTTGGTGGCATCACAATTCTGGACCTCTAGCTCTATTACAAAGCTGTCATCATCAAGACAGCATGGTACTGGCACAAAAAGAGACACATAGATCAATGGTACAGAATAGAGAGCCCAGAAATAGACCCTCAACTCTATGGTCAACTAATCTTCAACAAAGCAGGAAAGAATGTCCAATGGAAAAAATACAGCCTCTTCAATAAATGGTGCTGGGAAAATTGGACAGCCACATGCAGAAAAATGAAATTGGACCATTTCCTTACACCACACACGAAAATAGACTCAAAATGGATAAAGGACCTCAATGTGAGAAAGGAATCCATCAAAATCCTTGAGGAGAACACAGGCAGCAACCTCTTCGACCTCAGCCGCAGCAACATCTTTCTAGGAACATCGCCTAAGGTAAGGGAAGCAAGGGCAAAAATGAACTATTGGAATTTCATCAAGATCAAAAGTTTTTGCACAGCAAAGGAAACAGTTAGTAAAATCAAAAGAAAACTGACAGAATGGGAGAAGATATTTGCAAATGACATATCAGATAAATGACTAGTGTCCAAAATCTATAAAGAACTTAGCAAACTCAACACCCAAAGAACAAATAATCCAATCAAGAATTGGGCAGAGGACATGAACAGACATTTCTGCAAAGAAGACATCCAGATGGCCAACAGACACATGAAAAAGTGCTCCATATCACTGGGCATCAGGGAAATACAAATCAAAACCACAATGAGGTATCACCTCACACCAGTCAGAATGGCTAAAATCAACAAGTCAGGAAATGACAGATGCTGGCGAGGATGCGTAGAAAGGGGAACCCTCCTACACTCTTGGTGGGAATGCAAGCTGGTGCAACCTCTCTGGAAAACAGCATGGAGGTTCCTCAAAATGTTGAAAATAGAACTGCCCTATGACCCAGCAATAGCACTACTGGGTATTTACCCTAAAGATTCAAATGTAGTGATCCAATGGGGCACATGCAACCGAATGTTTATAGCAGCAATGTCCACAACAGCCAAACTATGGAAAGAACCTAGATGTCCATCAACAGATGAATGAATGAAGATGTGGTATATATACACAATCGAATACTATGCAGCCATCAAAAGAAATGAAATCTTGCCATTTGCGACAACATGGATGGAACTAGAGCGTATCATGCTTAGCGAAATAAGTCAAGCGGAGAAAGACAACTATCATATGATCTCCCTGATATGAAGACGTGGTGATGCAACATGGGGGCTTAAGTGGGTAGAAGAAGAATCAATGAAACAAGATGGGATTGGGAGGGAGACAAACCATAACTGACTCTTAATCTCACAAAACAAACTGAGGGTTGCTGGGGGGAGGGAGGTTGGGAGAAGGGGTGGAATTATGGACATTGGGGAGGGTATGTGCTTTGGTGATTGCTGTGAAGTGTATAAACCTGGTGATTCACAGACCTGTACCCCTGGGTATAAAAATATATGTTTATAAAAAATAAAAAATTTAAAAAAAAGAAAATATGGGTCTCAATATTGTATTAATATCCTTAAATTCATTGAATTTTGATTAAGCTGAGATTTTCTAAGACTATGTCATTCCTAGGAGGAAAATACCATTTTTAACCTTCCTTCTTGCAATTAATAAAGAATTAAAAGAGAAGGGAAAAAAGCCTCTCAGCAACAACAAAAAAACCCTTCTTTACGTTAAGCTAAGACAACTTCTCATTGATTTCAAGATATCTCTTAATCACATATTTAACTACTCTATTGAATTATACTGCCTATTTATGCATATACGCAATTACTGACAACTGTAGAGAATTTAAACTCCTTGAGAGGGCTCCAGCAGCAAATCCTTAGTGCAAAAACAAAAGTGGCAACTTTATCAAAATACAGTAGACTTCATGAACTACAATGTGTTCAGTACTCTCTATAGCTCCTCAAAATCATTAAAACATGCTCTGTTTGCATAGATCTAAGCAGGAGTCTGGATTGGTATAGCCACAGAACCTCACTTTTGGGTGATACTTTAGAAAACATTGGATGGGAAATTAAGGCACTGAATTAAGGTCTGGATTCTAGTCGAGACCTCTCTGTGCTTTAGCTATGTGCCCTTGAACAAATCATTGCCTCTCTCTCTCTCCCTTCAGCATTTCCTGGTCTATAAAATATAGAATTTTGGACTCGGTGATAATTAAAACATATTGCTTCTCTGAAGTTTCTAGGTGGCCTATAAGTCAAGATTTAAAGTGATAGTGAAAACCAAGTTCACCTTTTTATAAATGGAACTATAGAGCATAATTCTAAACAGGTTTTACCAAAGCCACTGTAGATCAGCATAGACATCATCAGACTGATGGTGAAAGTGGATTCTCTCTGAGCTTAGCCTACTTCCTGAGAGCAAGTTGGACAAACACTAGGCCCAGGGCCTGTTAGATTCACCTTCTTTGTTAAGAACCACCCAGGTCTATGTTGTCTTCTTTTCCATTTTTTTTGTTTTGTTTTGTTTTTTGAAATGCAAAACATTTTTTGGAGCTTCTTAGGTATCTAAGAAAGATCTAGAATATTTCTTTGAGTCAGGAAAAGTTTTAGATCATTGAGTATTTGAAGTGAAGCCTTCATGTATTTCACCTACTTATCTTGATAAACACTGAATAATATGTGGAATCATTGAATTACTATATTATACACCTGAAACTAATATAACATTGTATGTTAACTACATTGAAATTAAAATAATTAAAAATAACTTAAAAATAAAGACATATTGATAAGGTATTAATCTATTTGTCTTGTAACAACCATTTTTGGTAAGTTTTTCAGAAAAAATGGGCAAAATATGAGAAAATTTGTGTTTCATTTCTAGAAAAGGAAGTAATGATATATTAACCCATTCTCCACAAAAGTAAGCATTTAAAAGCCTTGTATTGATAGTGCTGATAAAGCTATGCCACAGACATGTAAAAAGTTACAATTTGCTGCCCATGGCAATATGAAATGGCTCATCCTGTAGAATTTTCTATTCCTACCTTAACTTTTAAATGTTTGTTTGGGTACACAGTTGTAAGTTTGATGCTTCTGGAATTTTGCATTGCTGATTTGGATCATTACCCTTGTTTTACTGTTGGTTTTCATATTTAAATTCCAAAGTTTTTTTTTTTTAAAGATTTTATTTATTTGACAGACAGATCACAAGTAGGCAGAGAGGCAGGCAGAGAGAGAGAGGAGGAGGAAGCAGGCTCCCCGCTAAGCAGAGAGCCTGATGCAGGGCTCGATCACAGGGTCCTGGGATCATGACCTGAGCCGAAGGCAGAGGCTTTAACCCACTGAGCCACCCAGGCGCCCCCAAAGATTTTTTTTTAAGCTAATAAATATTAAAACAGCTTCAAGATGAACATAAGTATCTGAGTGCCTCAGGATCTGGCAGTTAGACAAACAAATACAGTCTAAGCAGATGCTTGAACAGCTAGGGAAGGCCTTAGGCAGAACAGGAGATGCTAGCAGAGCCCAGAGATCATTTCCTAGATTGTAAGCAGCCTAATGCCTCAATGTTATGCCTCCAGCTTAGGTTTATTTCAGACCTCAAAGTAGGTTCCAGTAGCTTTGCTCACTTCTCCCAGACCTCTGCCTGAAATGCCCTATCCCCCAGAGACCTATGCCAAGGAAACCAAATGGGAAATACAAACTCGAAGCATCAGAAAAGAAATCCCAGAAGTTCTAAAAAACACTTCCATGAATTTTAAAATAAGCGTTAACATTTGTAGAGCACTTCTTATTTTCCAGCCACCATACCAAATGTTTTAATTTAATCTTCACAATGGTTCAAGAGTGTAGACATTGTTATTTCCACCCACGATATCAACAAGGAAAGCAGGGCTGAGGGAAGTTAAGTGACTTGCCGAGGTATAAGAGGTAATAAGGGATAGAACTAGAATTTGGAGTTAGTCTGACACTAGAGTCCATGCTCCTAACACCTATACTACATTGTCTGTGTGTAGCATATGGAAGATTAGTTGAGGAGGCCACTTGTGCAGAACAACTAATACTGAAGACTGTCCCAGGTGTGCCTTTCAACAGATAAACTGCATGTGAGCAGTGACTGTGCCTGGCACTCAAGCCCAGGTCTATTGTCCTGCAGTCCATTGACCAAATGTTTATGTCATTATCTCTAAGCATAGCTGTCCTGGGAGAGGTAATTCTGCCAAGCACACCTCTGCAGATAAAAATCATTGCAATCAAAAATTAGCCTGAGAGGACACCAGGTGGCAAGAAGTAAGAATGGGAACAACAAAGGTGTGGATGTTCTGAGAAGAGCCTAAGGGTACATGGGAGGTATAGAATAAATAGCTTCTACACATCATTTTCCAAATACACCTAGTGAATGTCTCATTTTTTAAAAATCCAGCCAACATATCAATGATCAGGTGATTAAGTAGTTGCTAGCGGGTACACAAAACCATAACAAAAATCCAGGTTTTCCCCCACAGTCTCATCCTTGATGGCTATTCTCACTGATTCTGTCCTAGCATGCCAAGACTACTTCCATGACTGTCCTTTAAATACAATTATCCTCCTCTGAGGGGTCCAGAGACTCTGGATCCAGGACAGTTCTGCAGGTCACCAAGCTTTCCTCCTCATGGTCAAGGAAGCAGTGCAAACAATAGTGCCTTCCACAGACTGGAATAAGATGTACCAGGAGGGAAGAGTGGGAAAAATGAAAAAAGAATGTGTCAGGGAATCTAAGGTGACAGTGGTTCCCCAAGAAGGCCCATGATTTTCTTCACATTCCACATTGCACATTGAACTTTGTCCTAATGAGCATTAAATTCAATTTACTTTAACTATGAACACATACATTAGTAGTCAGTGGCATCAGGGAACTGCATTTTTATCTCCAGGTTTATCCTGTTTTGACCTCCTGAAGTATTTTCTCACCATCACTCTGCCCATACCGCTCAGTTGTTATATCTGGAGAACATAAGTAACATAGCCCAATTCTCTCTTCTGGAACATCTGGCTCTCTGCCCTTTATGTTATACTCCATTTACTTATTGAATGACCACTCTGAGCCAAGTTCTGTAGTAAGGCACAACAAAGGCTATAAAAGATACTTAGACACAGCCCCTGACCTCAAATTGGAGAGAAAGCTATAAAGAAATATTTCCCAACTTTGAATTTTCTCCAGCCTAAAGACCTACAAGTCTACTTAATGAGGCTACTTAATGTCAACGACCAGGTTCTCTGCTGCTTACTCTCACCTGCTAAATTAGGAACTTTAGACTTTTTGTCAATAATGTTTGTATTTTCAGCAAAAAAGGTGCTTGCAGTTTTTACTTAAAGCCCAGCCTCTGTTCTCCATGAGACTTAGACATGAGCTAAGGGGAAGATCAACTGGGAGATAACCCCAAGCAGCATCCAGTAGATTCAGTAAACAAACTCAAGTGTGTTTAATTCCAGAACCTGAAATCTTAATGACTATACTGTTTAATATAATATAATATAATATAATATAATATAATATAATATATAATATATATGTAATCTCCATACATTTAGAGTTTAGCTTATTTGTGAATGCAAATTTTCCAGTGGAAGTCATTTTATCCTTTCATTTACACATTCCAAACTTGAATTAGGAGTGGAGGCATACTGGAGAATGCAGTAAAAAAATAAAAAATAAAAAATAAAGCTAAAGCTCTATGTCCCCATAAAACAAAGTTTACAATCTCTCTCAGTTGTGGAAACTCAGAATTAGACTTTTAACAAAGCACTTCCCAATTCTGAGAGAATTCCCAGAGTTTGTCAGTAAAAACGTGAGACTAACATGACAGGCTGTAAGCTACTGAGTACAAAGTATTCTACAGACTGTTCTCCACTTTCATTCTTAGATAACTTTCTGTGTAATAGTGATAACTGAAGCCGCCTACAATCCCTCCTTGGAATATATTCTGCCCTACTTTTCTCCTCAAGACTATGTTTTCAAGTGCATCTAACTAATTCCCCATGCAGCATTAAATCAAAGTGCCTTCAAAATGGAGATGACCCATTGAATTTAATTATTTTCTAATGTGCCTGACTTTGTCTAAAGTGGGTTTACTAAATAATTGACCATTTTAGAAGACAGCAAGGGGTTTTGTTTATTTTTGTTTTATAAAGATGGAGTATAAGATTTATCTGGGTTTTAAACCTTGAGTGCCATCTTTTTCAAACAATGGTATACTATAGCAAAACTGTTAACATTAACTCAAACTAAGTCCTATTTTAGACAAATTAAATTAGTTCTTGCTCTGAAGATCCTTGTTTTTCCATAAAAATCTTTAGTGTGTTGATAAGTATTGTCGCTCTTTATTGTGGGGTTTAGTTAAAACATAAATGTGTGTGTTAAAATGAGAGCAAGATAAATTAAAGTATAGGAAAAGAAGATTTCTGGGCCTTTTATCCTTTGATTCTTGTCTATTTGGAAAATGACATTTTTATTTCTCTTTGAGTCCCTCTGCCTAATTTCCCTTTTATTTTTCTCTGCTAAAACACAATGTAGTATGGTTTCAAAAAGAAGATTCTTAATTCTCTCTAAAACAAGATGGTCAACTCTTGTCAGGTATTATTTTTATTTCACATGTGGAAATGAATTCACAGCTAGAAAGATTTTGTTGTTGTTGTTGTTTGTTTGTTTTTCTTTTAACAACACATAGAATTTCTTGAACAGTTTTGCTTACCTGCTTTATGTGGAAGTGGAACAGTTGCTCTAAGACTGCTTGGAGTCATGATGTAGTATCAAGCTTTAGGGAACAATTTTTGTTAGCACCCACTTTACACTGTAAAGAACATACCAAAGAGACTCTAGGAGTCCCTGGAAGGAGGACTGCACTATCCAAGAGGTATTTGTTCATTGTGTTTCTTCATTCATCCAGTCTTCCACCCTTGAGAAAATCTGTAACCTACTCATATGAAAAAAATACATAGCAAAGGAGTTATATTGAATTAATCCACTTAAACTCAAGATTCTTCTGGAGACCAAAGAGAACTGGAGTCAGAAGGGACAACTGTATACAGTAGACCACATTCATTTGTACTATACTCTCTGCTATGCACAACAGAGGATCTAGATATTTTGTGGCTTTTCCACTAAAATGTGAGAATTTCCCAGCCCTGACAAAGGCAACAAAGGATACTATGAGACTGATGGCTCCTATACAGATTAGGAATTGTAAATAGAATAATTAGTGCCATGGAACAGCATTGTCCTGTGAGTTGGAGACCTGAGTTCTAGATCAAGATTTGTTCATCTCCAACCTAGAAACTTTTTAGCCTCAATGTCCTCATTCTTAAAATGAGAAGGTTAGATAAAATATGGTCTCTGTGGTAGCTTTCAGCTCTAGCATTCTGTGATTTTTCCCTTCTTCACCTCCTCTTCTTCCTTTGGCTTGAAGCACACCACTGAGCCCAGGGGACTGTGTGGTTCTTTGGCCTGTGACAAAAGATATCTGTGCTATCTGAGGCTCTGCATGTATTACCTGAACTCACACATGGCCAGAGCCATCTTTATTTCCTAGGCAATGAACCACTTTCCTCACCAAAACTCTATGTAAATATATCTGGACAGCAGGGTTATAAACCATAAGTCATTTTTCCATTCTATTTTATTATCTTTTCTGCTTTCTTTTGGGGTGAAGGGCAGGTAATGGTGGCCACATGTTTCTTTTTCAAATGCCTTCAATTTAATAAGTATTCATGAAATAGCTGCCAAGTTCCCACTATCAGACTGAAAGTCATGGTGGGTTAAAGATGTGTGTGTGTGTGTGTGTGTGCGCACATGCACGAACAAGCGTGCTCGTAACATATTAAAGACTATAAACACACACTCCTTGGGAGAGAAATGGACTATATCCAAGACAATTAGATGTCATATTATACAATGGAGGTTATCTGAGCCATGGGCCATCAATAAAGAGAAAGGGTGTTATAACGATTTAAAGAAAACTTTATCAATGAAATAGGGTAATAATTGGTCTTTGAGTAACTGGTAAGGTCCAAATAGGCAGAAAAGAGGGAAACCCTTACAGGATGGAGTTACAACCTGAGAAAAGGTACTGTATTAATTAAGGTTCTTTTGGTTTTAAGCAACAGAAACCTTGCAGAGCTTTGTTATGTAAATGCAACCCCTACACCAGTGGCACTGATATAATCTGGGAAATTGCTGGAAATGAAACATCTTGGGCCCCACCATAAGCCTACTGAATAAGAATGTGTAGTTTAGCAATATCTTTAGGTGAGTCACACACACATTAAAATTTGCCTAACATTGGAGTAGGGTAACTGTTCTCAGCCTTGGATGCATATTGGTGTAAAAAATCCAGAAAAGTGAGGTTAAGACCACTAAGTCAGTAATTAGTATTTTGGAAGAGTTTATTGTCCATGTAAGAATGGTTTGCAAACTGGGTGCTTTAAAAAAAAAAAAAAAAGAGAGACTATTTATTTGAAAGTGAAAGAGAGAGAAAAAGAGAGCTAAAGAGGGAAAGAGAATCTCAGGCAGACTGCACCAAATGCCCTGAACTTAATGTGGGGCTGGATCTCACAATCCTGAGATCATGACCCTGAGATCATAACCTGAGCTGAAACCAAGAGTCTATCACTCAACTGACTAAGCCAACCAGCCACCCCTGGGTGCTTTCAAATTCAAAACTGATGTGAAGTTTAGGGGTATGAAGTTATAAAATGGCTTACAATGTGAAAATGAAGAACTTATTCATCATTTACAGTGATTAGTTATTACAATGGAGGTTTCTGGACAGCAGGGGATAATTTAAAAGTGATTATTTGATTATCTCATACCATTTTTAAGATCATTTAAGTTTCTTTTTATGATTGTCAGAGGTATTTACAGGAAATAATCTAAATTAAGTTTTGCTCATGCTAATGAAATAAAATAGATTTAGTTTTGCTTATGCAGCTCAGATGGTTTTGTTTGCTTAGAGCATTCTCAAGTCCAGTCTCCATTTTGTATTTAATTTTAACACTGGTATCACCTGGGAAATTTTTTAAAAATACAGAGTTTCATTCCTATTGACTTGAAGCTAGCTTAGATAGTGGGCACTGAAGAGGTGTGCTTACTGAAATGTCACTAGAATATTTCTTAGAATTACTGAAGAACCAACTCAAGGGGGCCACGGACAAAGGTAGCTGCAGAGAAGTATCAGGTGCATTTTATGAATCTTCCTTCTAGGGCAGTGCTTTTTAATTTTAACATCTACCCCTGAGTCAGTCAGCTTTGGACAAGAAGATAGGAGTGACTAGTTTATATGCAGGGTCATTTTTAGAAAAGGGAAAATTCTGAGGTAGGCAGCTGCCCCTCAAAGTGTTTACTATAACTATCAGGGTAAAAATGAGCATGGAACTTGCAGTTGAAGAATATAGAGTGGGAGTTGTGCCTCCTTTCAGCTGAAAACTTAAATTATATAACTATTATAATCATGTTAATATATAATCTTATTGCTTCTTTGTTTCATGTGTTTTCTTTTAGATATCTTGTAAGTGTTTAACTTTTAAAAAATCTCTAACAGTACAAAAACAGTGCATAATGAAAAGTAAATCTGCCTTCCACCCTAGATTAACCACCTTGCAGTCTTCTCAAATTCCCTGCACAGAGACTACCACAGTTAAATCTCTCACACTTGCATCTCTGCAAAGACCAAAGCTTCTAGCTCTGAGTTCAATGCCGCAAACCAATGTCATTTGGAGAATTTTTATAATAATATTATTATGGAAAGACTTTCCAGGAAATAAATTGTATACTATCCATTTGAAATGGAAACCTAAGAAGATGAAATTAACTTCATAATACCACCTTACCTATGTATTCCAGGACTTTAAATTTTACAAAGCACTTTCATATGTATTATCTCATTTGATTTTATTGATTCTGTGAACTTCTACAGGACAAATATTTTCCCCTAATTTAGTGATTTCTGAGGTTCAGAGAGGGTGATTTTTCCCATAATTGTTTCTCACCAAAATAAAAGGACTTTTCAGTCCTTTGAATATAGCATAGGTTAAATTGAAATATAGTGAAATATTTATTTTCAATACTTCTCAGGAGCCCTCCTGCCCCTGACTGCAAAATCCTACTTAGAGATTACTCACTAGAGTAGGGTGTCCAAGCCTTATCACCAATTAAAACATTACCTGGATTTTCCCAGGCCCCACTACTATGATTAACTAACCAAGCTTGGGTAATGATGACAATGACTTGCAGTTAACTAAAATTTTCCAGTTTACCATGGAGTTTCATGCCATGAAGGGACGTATCAATTCATTCAACAAATATTCTATCCTGCTCTATGCCAGGCACTGTTCTAGACACTGGGGACACAGTGGTACACAAGACAGGCCAACTCCCTAATCTCAAAGTGTTTATATTTCATTGGGGGAAGAGAAACAAAGAAGAAAACAAATGAATATGAATTTTAGATGATGATGAACGCTATAAAGAAAATAAAATGAAATGATGAGTGATATGACAGAGAATGACCTGTGCAGGGTAATCACTACTTTAGAGTAGAAATGTACAGAAGACTCTGAGAAGTTGACCTTTGAGCTGAGAATTGAATTCTAGTCCTGGAGTTATATATACTCTTTGCTAGCTGTGTGAACCTCAGGCATATTAGTTAACTTACTTAAGTATCGGCTTATTCCTCTGTAAAACATGGGTTATATAAAGTAGTATAATAATTGTATCTACCTCATGGTGTTATTTTGAGGTTTTAAGTGAGGTAGTATATGCAGAGAATTACGAAGTTCAATACTTAAGTGCCCAATAAAGATTAGTGTTTGTTATCCATGATTTTACTTTGTCTTGTAAACAACCCATTAAATTGGGGTGGGGATTATTATGTTTATCCTTTAGTTAGGGTAATTGATATTTAGAGAGGTGAAATGATAATGGGCCATTCAAGGAAAGCTTGTCCAGCTATCTATTTGCAGTTAGAGAGTTCTAGCAATCCTATCTTTGAGATATCTTGATAGACTGAAGACCGGGGAGTTTTGGAAACAGGCAACCATTTTATCTTGTTCACATCAGAATGGGACTTGCTATCTCATTCTCAGACTTCTAGAAAGGCACGAAGCAATAATTTTAATGGTCTCTAGAAGGAAAGCATTATTATAGGGGATCAGTGTTTCTAAATACTATAGGTATAAAGCATCTTCATTAGGTTAATAGAAAATGTGCTCCATCACTGGCTCCTGAATAATAAGCAATACTCATTCATTAAAATAGATAAGTTCCTGTAAAACTTACCTATGTTTTGCTTAGCCTAGTACATTTTTCATCTAATAGAGGTAGAAAAAAATTAATTTGCATATGTTCAAATCATTACATTTTTATATTCAACAGTGTCTGATATGTAGAATCTATAAAACTTGTGTTATTACAAACTGATAGGTTATGATGGTACATAATAAAGTTAAATCGATGTTCACAGAAATGATTCATAACCCTAGAAATAAAAAAGCAAACTTCTTAGTGAAATAACCTCTCTAAAGCGGGATGCTGAACATATTTTCCTATGCCTACCAGAGAACCAGTCACAACATTCCTATCAGGGCACCTAGAATCTAAAATCCCATTCAGGACATAATCTGGGGTTTACTTTCATCCATATCTTTATCAAAATGGACAGGAGGAGGCCAGATGCCCTGTCCCAAGTAAGATCAGGGGCCAATGGACTGATGGCTTTAAATTATACTATATATTGCAAAGATTGTCCCTTTTGTTGTTGTTGTTCCACTTACTAGCTAACATATAGTGTTATTATGTGCCAGCTTTCATCTGGGGCATTTTATATGAATTAACTAATTAAATTCTCATAGCAACCTTATGAGCATAAATACTATGTATTAGTTTGTTAGAATTGCCATAACAAAATATTACAGAGTGGGAAGCTTAAACAGAAATTAATTTTCTCAAAGTTCTGGAGACTAAAAGTTCAAGGCATTGTCAGGGTTAGTTTCCTCTGAGGCTTCTCTCCTTGACTTTCAGATGACCACCTTTTTATTGCCTGTTCAGATGGTCTCTCTTCTGCACATGTGCACCCCTGGTGTTTCTTCCTCTTATACACAGTCATATTGGATTAGGACCCCACTCTAATGGCCCCATTTTAACTTAATCACTTCTTTAAAGGTCTTTTCTCCAAATGAAATTACATTCAGAAGTACTGGGTGTCAGAACTTCAATATACAAAAACAGGGACAGGGAGTAGGCACAATTTAGCTCATAACATACAATTTTTTAAAAGATTTTATTTGACAGACAGAGATCACAAGTAGGCAGAGAGGCAGGCAGAGAGAGAGGGGGAAGCTGGCTCCCTGCCAAGCAAAGAGCCCGATGCAGGGCTCTATCCCAGGACCCTGGGATCATGACCTGAGCCAAAGGCAGAGGCTTTAACCCACTGAGCCACCCAGGTGCCCCATAACATACAATTATTATCTTTGCTTTAAACTTGAGGAAAATGAGGCACTAGGAGATGTTGCCTGGGACAACACAATAGTAAGTGACAGAGCTAAGAACTGAACCCAAACAATTTGGCTCCTAAGTGAACAGGCTTCTGCTCACTAGCCTAGGATCTGTTGTGTGCCAGGATGGTAGGATTATCTGAACCCCTCCCCAAATATTTCCTAGTAAACTGGTTTCTCTGATATTTTTCACTCTATGTAGAATGGAGACAAACCTTTAACAGTTATTACTGTTTTTATTTTTGTTTTGAAGTGGGAGAAGGGGAGGGCAGGATAGTATTTGTTTACCCAGAGAGTAGTTTATACTGAATAAGCATTTCCTGGAAGATGACACATCTGAGGGACAGCCCCATCTTTCTTTTATCACAATGCCTCCATGTGGGATACAACAAATTCTGTGAAAAATAGAACCAGGGAACCTTGGCTTCTCTCCCAGGCCCCCATATCAAGTTTTCTAAGACCGCTTAGTGGCTGGGTATTTTCCACATTGGTCTTACTTCTTGTTTTCAGTGAGGGAAAAGAAGGGAAAATGTGAGGACAAGCCTTATCAGAGCAGACCATAAAGGTGTCCTGATCCCCTGAAAATTCTGCTCCAGAGATGACAACATGGAAATTTGTCTGCTATGATAGATTTTATCCTGCCTTGCTTTTTAAAGTTCTGTGAGCTGATTGTTACCATGTTGTCTGCCTCCATCCTTTTTGAAGAACTGTTTTAAATAGAGTATTTTCTTCTTCAAAATGAAAGTAGGAGGTTGAAGAGCAATATGATGAAATTTGCATATGCCATAACTCTAAGAAGTCTGCTTTACGCAAGTATTCCAGCACTGATAAGATGATTTTGAGAAATATTTGTCAGTGACTTCTAAGGGACACATACATATTTCCAGGTTTGGAAGCTAAAGCCATGATTATTAAGTGTTTTCAAACCATAAAGTCCTTTTAGATTTCTAAATATCACACCTTAATAGATTTTAAAGTGAACAATTTTCCAAACATTAACTTTTTTGGACAAAGAAGTCAAGAAATTAAGAAATTACAATTAATAAAATCTACTTATTGGTTAGCCTTAGAACTGGCTTTCTTTTTATAATTAATTTAATCAAGTCAATTAATTAAGTCAATTAATTAATTAATTTAAAATGATTTAATTAATTATTTCTTTTCAGCGTAGCAGTATTCATTGTTTTTGCACCACACCCAGTGCTCCATGCAATATGTGCCCTCCCTAATACCCACCACCTGGCTCTCCCAACCTCCCACCCCCCGCCCCTTTAAAACCTTCAGGTTGTTTTTTGGAGTCCATAGTCTCTCATGGTTCACCTCCCCCTCCAATTTCCCTCAACTCCCTTCTCCTCTCCATCTCCCCATGTCCTCTGTGTTATTTGTTATGCTCCACAAATAAGTGAAACCATATGATAATTGACTCTCTCTGCTTGACTTATTTCACTCAGCATAATCTCTTCCAGTCCTGTCCATGTTGCTACAAAAGTTGGGTATTCATCCTTTCTGGTGGAGGCATAATATTCCATAGTGGATATGGACCACATACATCTTCCTTATCCATTCGTCCTTTGAAGGAAATCTTGGTTCCTTCCACAGTTTGGTGACCGTGGCCCTTGCTGCTATAAACATTGGGGTACAGATGGCCCTTCTTTTCACTACATCTGTATCTTTACGGTAAATACTAGAACTGGGGGCGCCTGGGTGGCTCAGTGGTTTGGGCTGCTGCCTTCGGCTCGGGTCATGATCTCAGGGTCCTGGGATCGAGCCCCGCATCGGGCTCTCTGCTCCGCGGGAAGTCTGCTTCCCTTTCTCTCTCTCTCTCTCTCTGCCTGCCTCTCTGCCTACTTGTGATCTCTGTCTGTCAAATAAATAAATAAAAATAAATAAATAAATAGATAGATAGATAGATAGATAGATAGATAGATAAATGCTAGAACTGGCTTTATAAGTTATCCTCTCTCTGCCACTGACAAGAAATGACCAGGTAAATTTATTCTTGAATGTTTAAGCTGAAAGAATATTAGAGATTACTTAGCCAGTTCCTTCATAAACCATAGGAAAACATTTAAAATGCTCCAGTAATGTGGGATATTTTTTCCTTGTTGTCCACTGTTTTTCCAAAGCCTAGCATAATGTTTGGCCTATGATAGGTATTCAATAAGTAGTTTCAATTGAGGAAATGATTAGAGACTCCTATGGCTGAACAAGACCTTTAAAAAGGCCATATAATTAATTTCCTTAAATTTTTTAAAAGCCATATAAAATCCTCTATAAAATACACATTTATCCTGTTGCTGAAAGCTATCAAAAAAGGAAATTGTACAACCTCTGTAGGAGTAGAGTATTCCAAATGTTAATGACCTTCACTGATCAGAATCTCTCTCTGATAGATTCTCTGTCCTGTATTTGCACTATTCCCAACTTGTTTTGCTGAAAGCCAGTGTTCAGTTGCCTCTGTCATTTTACACTAGCCTGGATAAGCTTTACCATTTTGACTTTTTCGTCATCTTCTTGATTCTCCTTTTGGGACCTCTAAAGTTTTCTTCCCTTTTAAGTATTAAAATCAGTCTGAATATATAGAGGTCAAATATTAAAATGAACACAAAAATGTAAATGGGATTTAGGTAAAATCTATTTCAAATACATGCAGAAACGAAAAGGATAAGCTTATTTTCATTATTATAACAATAATCCTGAATGGAGAGGTGGGTTTGACAAGAAGGGGAGAGAAAAGAAGAAAGATTTTTTCTCATTTTCCTCCATTTCCCCATGTGAATTTTTTTCATTCCCCCTCAGACTATACCTGGCAACTCTTTAGGAGACTGTTATTTCCAATGCATTGTGGTACCTGTTAGCTGAACTACAAATTGTCACTTCTTTTTTGGGGGGAATACTAATAATACTAAAGAAAAATTTTTGAAAAATTGTTTCTAATGATTAGAGTACTAAAGCTGACCAGAAACATCACAAATCCAATCTATTTCTCACTTGAGTGGCAGATCCTCAACATTGCTGGCTGCTTTCTTGATTAGCAATGATAGTTGATTTTCAAAAATATTCTATGGTTTCCCAGAATAAGATTGTAGATTATTTGTAGGTTGGAGAGAGAAAAGTTTCATACCTTAATGAAAAACTGTCATAGGGTTTTGTTTATACTGCTTGAAAGTTTCAGAAAACGGAATTTTTTTCATTTAAATTTTGTTAGTTGACAAAATAATTCTTAACTAATCATAATAATAATATTGGTTTCTGGAATAGAATTCAGTGATTCATCACTCATATACAACATCCAGTGTTCATCACAAAAAGTGCCCTCTTTAATAGATCACCCATCTAGCCCATCCCTCACCCACCTCCCTTCATCAACCCTCAGTTTGTTCTCTATTGTTAAGAGTCACTTAGGGCTTGTTTCCTTCTCTCCCTTTCCCTCCCCTTTTCCCCCTTCCTATTTGTTCATCTGTTTTCTTTCTTAAATTCCACATATGATTGAATTAGGTCATATGATATTTGTCTTTCCCTGATTTATTTCTCTTAACATAATGTTCTGTAGCTCCATCCATGTCATTGTGAATGACAAGATTTCATTCTTTTTGATGGATGAATAATATTCCATTGTATATAAAAAGTTAAAAATAGAATTACCCTATGATCCAGCAATTACACTAAGTATTTACCCAAAGGATACAAAAATACAGATTCGAAGGGGTACATGCACCCTGGTGTGCATAGCAGCATTATCAACAATAGCCAAACTATGGAGAGAGCCCAAATGTCCAACAACTGTTGAAAGGATACAGAAAATTGAATTTTTTTAATTAAATTTAATTTTTTCAGTGTTCCAAAATTCATCGTTCGTGCACCACACCCAGCGGTTTTTGTACCTTTAGTTCTTGAGCCTCAACTCATTCCTATGAGGGGAAAAAAGTATAAAGTACATCTGGCTAGCTAATGCACAGAGGGAGATGGCAGTGTGGACACATGGTCTGTTGGTACTGGGTAGTTTCTTGGTATTTCGGTTCTTTTGAAAACATTATTTGTGATGTTTTCCTATCTCCAAATATCAAGTGAAAATGAAAATAGATATGGTCCTGTGAAGCTGCAAAAATGTTAAGAATTTGGTTTTTCACTCTTGTTTTTTTGTTTGTTTGTCAAAACTATACATGTGCAAAGATTAAAGATTCAATTAATACAACATATTTCTATAGTAATAAAATAATAATTCCATAATGTTATATACTACGATTCTAAAATATCATGAATAACAATGGTCCCTTGACCTCCTCCATATCCTATATATTGCTCTGTGGAAATAACTTTCATTTATTTTAGTGGATTCTTATAATACTTAAGGTTGTAATGCAATTAGTCTAAATCAGCATTGTCCAATAGAAGCATAATGAAAACCATGTATGTGAATTATAAATGTTTTAACATTGTTAAAAGTTTTAAAAAGGTAAAAAATATCTTACTTAATTTATCCAAAATATTACCATTTCAAAATAAAATATAAAAAATAAAAAATTCAATATAAAAAATTAATGAGATATTTTACATTCTTTTCATTTTCATACTTACCTTTTGAAACCCAGTTTTGTTTACATTTTCACCACATCTCTATTTAGATGTTACATTTTCATCAGAGATTTTTGATCTCTGTTAGGTTCCCTGTAATTTGAAAAAGAAGATTCACATGCTCACATTGTTCCAGGCAAACTGAAAAGCTTTCAGTAACTGAATTGAGTAAAAGATCTTTAAATTTTAATGATTAAATTAAAACAATAAAAAAATTAACTAAAAAATTAATTCCTAAGTTGGACTAGCCACATTTCAAGTACTCCATAGCCACATATGAATAGTACCTATTGCATTGGAAAATGCATTATATTGTTTCTTTGGTAGTTTTTAGTTTTCTACTGATACCCTAATGTGGAAAATAAGATTTCACTCTTTTATTATCCTCAATCTAACACAAATATGTAAGCAAACTCTCTTCCTATTTTCCTATTCTTCCCTAACAGTTACATCATTTGATTAAATCAAAATTCGTACTTACTAATTGTCTTTGTTTTTTCCCTTAGTTTTCTTTATGTGTATTCTTTCCCATTTAAAATTCTTTAGGGGCATCTGGGTGGCTGAGTTGTTAAGCGTCTGCCTTCGGCTCAGGTGATGATCCCAGGGTACAGGGATCAAGCCCCACATCAGTCTCCCTGCTCAGTAGGAAGTCTGCTTCTGCCTCTGCCACTCCCACTGCTTGTGTTCCCTCTCTCACAGTCTCTCTCTCTGTCAAATGAGTAAATAAAATCTTTAAAAAAATTTTAAAAATAAAAAATTAAAATCTCCTTTAATACATTAAGATATATCAAGTATCCTATCAATTTTATTTTCTTGTGAAAAAACTCTCTTACATCCTTTAGAGTAGATTATATCAAGACTGCTGGTCACCATCATACTTTGCTTCTCTTCTAAGTTGGAGTCCATGTGATTTTCTTACCAGCTTTCCCCTTCCTTGATTTACTTCTCTATTTTGGTGGAAGATATGACCTACTTACTTTTTGGAAAAATGTATAGGAAAGGGGGATTTAAAAAATAGTTTCAAATATGGCTGATTTTATATATATATATCTTGAAACACAATGTTACTTTAGTTTCAGGTATATAACATACTGATCCAACAAGTTTCTACATTTATGCTACACCCACCACAAGTGTAGTTAGCACCTGTCATTATACAACACTATTACAATATCATTGACTATATTCTCTAAGCTGTGCCTTTTATTCCCATGACTTATTCATTCCATGGAAGCCTGTAACTCACACTCAAAGGAGGATATTTTTTAAGATTTTTCATGTTTGAAAATGTAATTTTTGTATCCTCACGCTTGATCAACATTTTGGTTAGGTGTAGATTTCTAGGTTCAAAATAATTTTCTCTTAACAATTTAAAGATTTGTCCCATTACCTTCTAGTTTTCAATATGGCTACTGAGAGCTTTTTTTATCGTTCTGAATCCAGTTCATTCTCTCAGAAAGCTTGTAGGATTTTTCTCTTCGTATCATGTATCCTGAAATTTCATAGTGATGTACTTTGTCAGTGGGACCTTTCAATCTGAAGATTGATGTCTTTTAGGAGTGGGGACTTTTCTTGGCTTATTTCTTTAATTTTCTTCACAACAGTTTTTGTTTGTTTTTTTTTCTAAAACGTCTTAATATTCAAGTGTTGGACTTCCTGTAATGATCTCCTAATTTTTTACCTTTCTCTCCCTTTCCTATTATTTTCTCTTTTTATCCTACATTCTGAAAGATTTCCAGTGACTTTTTAAAAACATTCAATTACTTTTAGTGTTTTTATTTCTGCTATATTTTTAAATTTCTGGGATGCCTTCTTATTGCCTGAATGCCGTGTATGTGTGTGTGTGTGTGTGTGTGTGTGTGTGTGTAAAACTTATTGTTTCATGAGATTTTTTTCATATTATATATATCACTGCATAGTTGTTTTCTCCACAGTTCCCTTTTTTCAACTTTTGTACATGTGCTTATATGTTGTTTTGGCCTCTGTCATTCATATTAGAGATTTTCCTCAAATGTCTGGTCAACTTTGGCTATCTATTCATATTGAAGAATGAGAAACTAAAAAGCCAGTTAAAAGCTCTGAGCCTCCATGTTTCATTTTAAGGTATTCTGCTTGAGTCATTTCTTTGAAGAATCCCTGATTTCAATATTTTTAGGTCTTTTCTGTTATAATGATTAGATTTAAAAAAAAAAACACAAAAAAACCTTCAGATATGTTCTCTAGATAATGATGTTTATGAGAGATGAAGACGGGGAAAATTGCTAGGAATCCCAATATTCAACTAATTGTGTTTTCAGTACAGTGCCCAATCCACAATTATAATTGGTGTTCCCTACCCACATCCTCTATTTACCCTCTAAACAGAATAAATTCCCAATCATCTGTCAAGGTGTGGGAAGGCTGGTTCTTCAGTACATTGAGAAGAAAAGTACAATTGGTTAATCTAATTGTTTCTTAATGTAAAGTTTGACAATATAAATTGAACTGTGCTTCTCTTTCCCCATTTTCAGTTTAGGTTTAGGCTTTCTTGTGGTTTCTAAAAAGAGGTATTACTTGTTTGTAAGCTTTCCAGCATCCAAAATGTTATTCCTCTGGTCACCTCTCTTGTTTAATTTTTATTGTAAGTTTATGTATTTTGAAATATCCCTATAATTTTTAGGAGAAATCATAGGCTAATATTTTTCTATAATCTGCCATGCTTAATTTGAAATCCTACTTGCCATTCTTTTTTGTTTTTTGTAAACATCATTGATTTTCCTGAATCCTCTAAACCATTTTTCCCTTCTGTGAAAAATTTCTGCAAATGCCAATCTGCCATGATAATATCTACCATCTCATCTTTATAGTGGTGGTGCACAGTGAGGAAATAAATTCTGGGTAAGAAAAGGTTTTCAAACCTATATACACAAATAATACTAGGCAGAATTAAATGGTATTCATATTACATTGAGTTTTTCTGTATATATGAAATAATACCAGCATAGGTTAGGAGGGAGAAGTCAACAATAAATGCTAAAGTTGCTCTAATTGTATTCTTTGGAATAAGCTTTTAATTTACTTTTATCTTAATAATTTTCAAAATGTCACAAACAAGTTTTGCCTTAACTCTCAAGTATTGCAAAAGCACTTAGGCACCATAATGATGGATATATATTTTTTTCTTTTACTTGAATACATTGGACTGTAGAAAGAGTAAATCTGTTAAGAGCCCAATATGTTTTTGCATCTCCCCAGCTTTGTCTTCTGTAATTCAAAATCTTTTTGTTTCTAAAGCTGTAGAACATTTATTTTCTTACTATACCGTGGTTAATTTTATGCTTTCCCCATAAACTCTACTTGATAGATGTCCAAAGTAGACTATAACACATTAAAATGAGTTCACTATATTATGTGCCAATTTACCTTGATAGTTTGATTTCTTTGTCAATTTGGATGCATTTAATTTCTTTCTGTTGTCTGATTGCTGAGGCTAGAACTTCTAGTATTATGTTGAATAGCAGTGGTGATAATGGACATCCCTGCCATGTTCCTGACCTTAGTGGAAAAGTTTTCAGTTTTTCTCCATTGAGAATGATATTTGTGGGGGTTTTTCATATATGGCTTTGATAACATTGAGGTATGTGCCCTCTATCCCTACACTTTGAAGAGTTTTGATCAGGAAGGGATGCTGTACTTTGTCAAATGCTTTTTCAGCATCTATTGAGAGTATCTTATGGTTCTTGTTCTTTCTTTTATTAATGTATTGTATCACATTGATTGATTTGTGGATGTTGAATCAACCTTGATGCCCTGGAATAAATCCCACTGGTTTTGGTGAATAATCCTTTTAATGTACCGTTGGATCCTATTGGCTAGTATTTTGGTGAGAATTTTTTGCATCTGTGTTCATCAAGGATATTGGTCTGTAATTCTCTTTTTTGATGGGGTCCTTGTCTGGTTTTGGGATCAAGGTGATGCTGGCCTCATAAAATGAGTTTGGAAGTTTTTCTTCCACTTATATCTTTTGGAACAGTTTCAGGAGAAAAGGAATTAATTCTTTAAATGTTTGGTAGAATTCCCCTGGGAAGCTGTCTGGCCCTGGGCTTCTGTATGTTTGGAGATTTTTGATGACTGTTTAAATCTCCTTACTGTTTATGGGTCTGTTCAGGTTTTCTATTTCTTCCTGGTTCAGTTGTGGTAGTTTATATGTCTCTAGGAATGCATCCATTTCTTCCAGAATGTCAAATTTGCTGGCATAGAGTTGTGCATAGTATGTTCTTAGTTTGTATTTCTTTGGTGTTGGTTGTGATCTCTCCTCTTTCATTCGTGATTTTATTTTTTTGGTCCTTTCTCTTTTCTTTTTGATAAGTCTGGCCAGGGGGTTCTCAATCTTATTAAGTCTTTCAAAGAACCAGCTCTTAGTTTCGTTGATTTGTTCTATTGGGTTTTTTTTTGTTTGTTTGTTTCTATTTCATTGATTTCTGCTCTGATCTTTATTATTTCTCCTATTCTGCTGGGTTTAGACTTTCTTTGTTGTTCTTTCTCAAGGTCCTTTAGGTGCAGGGTTAGATTGTGTATTTTAGACCTTTCTTGTTTCTTGAGAAAGGCTTGTATCACTATATATTTTCCTCTCAGGACTGCATTTGCTGTGTCCCACAGATTTTGAACTGTTGTGTTTTCATTATTATTTGTTTCCATGAATTTTCCCAATTCTTTAATCTCCTGGTTGACCCATTCATTCTTTAGAAAGACGCTGTTTAATCTTCATGTATTTGGGTTCTTTCCAACTTTCCTCTTGTGATTGAGTTCTAGCTTCAGAGCATTTTGGTCTGAAAATATGCAGGGAATTATCTCAATCTATTGATACTGGTTGAGACATGATTTAGGACCCAGGATGTGATCTATTCCTGAGAATGTTCCATGTGCACTGGAGAAGAATGTGTATTCTGTTGCTTTGGGATGAAATGTTCTGAATATATCTGTGACGTCTATCTGGTCCAGTATGTCATTTAAAGCCTTTATTTCCTTGTTGATCTTTTGCTTGTGCCATCTGTCCATTTCAGTGAGGGGAGTGTTAAAGTCCCCTACTATTATTGTATTATTGTTGATGTGTTTCTTTGATTTTGTTATTAATTGGTTTATATAGTTGGCCGCTCCCACGTTGGGGGCATTGATATTTAAAATTGTTAGATCTTCTTGTTGGACAGACCCTTTGAGTATGATATAGTGTCCTTCCTCATCTCTTATTGTAGTCTTTGGCTTAAAATCTAATTGATCTGATATAAGGATTGCCACCCCAGCTTTCTTCTGATGTCCATTAGCATGGTAAATTGTTTTCCACCCCCTCACTTTAAATCTGGAGGTGTCTTCAGGTCTAAAATGAGTTTCTTGTAGGCAGCATATTGATTTTTTGTTTTGTTTTGTTTTATCCATTCTAATACCCAGTGTCTTTTGATTGGGGCATTTAGCCCATTTACATTCAGAGTAATTATTGAGAAATATGTATTTACTGCCATTTTATTGCCTGTAAGGTGGCTGTTACTGTATATTGTCTCTATTCCTTTCAGATCTACTACTTTTAGGGTCTCTTTTTGCTTAGAGGAACCCTTTCAATAGAGCTGGTTTGGTGTTTGCAAATTATTTCAGTTCTTGTTTATCCTGGAAGCTTTTTATCTCTCCTTCTATTTTCAATGATAGCCTAGCTGGATATAGTATTCTTGGCTGCATGTTTTTCTCATTTAGTGCTCTGAATCTATCGTGCCAGTTCTTTCTGGTCTGCCAGGACTCTGTGGATAAGTCCCCTGCCAATCTAATGTTTTTACCATTGTATGTTACAGACTTCTTTTCCCAGGCTGCTTTCAATATTTTCTCTTTGTCGCTAAGACTTGTAAATTTTAGTATTAGGTGATGGGGTGTGGACCTATTCTTATTGATTTTGAGGGAGGTTCTCTGCACATCCTGGATTTTGATGCTTTTTCCTTGTGCCATATTAGGGAAATTCTCTACAATAATTCTCTCAAATATACCTTCTACTCCCCTCTTTCTTTCTTCTTCTTCTGGAATCCCAATTATTCCAATGTTGTTTCATCTTATGGCGTCACTTATCTCTCAAATTCTCCCCTTGTGGTCCAGTGGTTGTTTGTCTCTCTTTTGCTCAGCTTCTTTTTTCTCTGTCATTTGTTTTTCTATATCACTAATTCTTTCTTCTGCCTCATTTATCCTAGCAGTAAGAGCTTCCATTTTTTTATTGTACCTCATTAATAGCTTTTTTAAAAATTTCAACTCAGTTAGATTTTAGTTCTTTTATTTCTCCTGAAAGGGCTTTTATATCTCCCGAGAGGGTTTCTCTAATATCTCCCATGCCTTTTTTGAGCCCGGCTAGAATCTTAAGAATCATCATTCTGAACTCTAGATCTGACATATTACCAATGTCCATATTGATTAGGTCCTTAGCCTTTGGCACTGCCTCTTGTTCTTTTTTTTTTTTGTGGCGAGTTTTCCTCCTTGTCATTTTGTTCAGATAAGAATATATGAAGGAGGGGCGCCTGGGTGGCTCAGTGGGTTAAAGCCGCTGCCTTCAGCTCAGGTCATGATCCCAGGGTCCTGGGATCGAGCCCCGCATCAGGCTCTCTGCTCAGAGGGAGCCCGCTTCCCTCTCTCTCTCTCTGCCTGCCTCTCTGCCTACTGGTGATCTCTGTCTGTCAAATAAAAATTAAATATACATATATATATATATATATGAAGGAGCAAATGAAATATTAAAAGGTGGCAAAGATCCCAGGAAAATGTGTTTTAACCAGATCAAAGGAGACCCCAAATTGCGGGGGGAGAAAGGGGATAAAAAGAAGGTCAGAAAAAAAATTATAAAGAGAAAACAAATAAAGAAAAAATATAAAAAGAAATATATATATATATATTATAAGACTGGTGACTAGAATGGAGTCACCCACCTAATTTTGGTAATATTTTGGTCTCTTAGAAGAAACTATCTCCCAAAATTTTAAAGAATGAAAAACATATATAAGGGTAAACACAATGAAGGGATGGAATATGCTTATAAAGATGAAAAAAATGTTTTAAATTTCTAAAAAAAGGAGTTGATAAAGTAAGTTGGTTGGGAGAATAAAGAAAAAGAAAGTGGAGAGAATTTGTTCAGGCTGGAGACTAAAACAAGCCCAGAGCTAGATTTAGTGTGTATTTTGATCTATTAGATGAAGTTGTACCCCAAATGTTTTGAAGAAAAAGCCCTATGTGTATACAAAAAATAAAGTTAGATACAATAAAGGATAAAATATGACTATAAGAATGAAGGTTCAGAAAAAATTATTATTACATTTTTTATGAAAAGTATTATTAAGATAAACTAGTTTTAAAATGTTAAAAGAGAAAAAGGTAAAAGTTAAAAAAATTAGCAGAGGAAAAAAAATAAAATTAAAAGCAATTAATTAACTGCAAGACTAAAGAATCATGAGGAGAAAGCCATGAATTCCATCCTTTGCTTTCTCCTCCTCTGGAATTCTGCTGTTCTCCTTGGTAAGTTAACTTGGTTTTGGCTGGATTCTTGTTGATCTTCTGGGGGAGGGTTGTAGTGATTCTCAGGTGTCTTTGCCCAAAGTGGAATTACACTGCCCTTGCCAGGGGCCAGGCTAAGTAATCCACTCGGGTTCGCTTTCTGGAGCTTTTGTTCCCTGAATGCTTTCCATAGAGTTCTGGAGGACAGGAATGAAAATGGTGGCTCCCCAATCTCCAGCCCTAAAGAGCCGAGAGCTCGGGGCCCCACTCCTCAGTGCGCCCTCAGAGAAAAGTACTCTCCCAAGCCTACAGCCATGCTCTGAGCTCACCCAGCCTGTGACCAAGAATCTCTGTCTCTGGGACACAGCTCAGCCTGGAGTCTCTGAACCCCACAGATCCCTGAGCTCTTCCAGGTGGGGTCTCCCTGGATCTTGTGGGGACCCACTCACAGAACAGTTGCCTGCACCACAGATTATGGTTCAAGGTAACCCCAAGTTGAGAGCCCACTCCTCTGCTGTCTCTGTAGCTGGCTTCCCCATTCTAATACCTGTGAGCTCTGCAACACTCAGACACCCCTGATCCTTCTGTGACCCCGCAGGACCTGGGGCCACGCTGACCCTGCGTGGGCTTCACCCTGGTTTGGCCTCTGGAGCAATGTCCCTCAGTGGAGCAGACTTTTAAAAGTCCTGATTTTGTGCTCCATTGTTCCACTGCTTGCTTGGAGCTGGCCCCTCCCCCTGCAGTCTATCTTCCCATTGCTTTGGATTCACTTTTCAGTTGGTCCTGCCTTTCAGAAAGTGGTCGATTTTCTGTTTCTAGAATTATTGCTCTTCTTCTCTTTGCTCTCCTGTTGGATTTGTAGGTGTTCTCAATGTTTTGATAAGCTATCTAGCTGATCTCCTGCCACCTGATGTCGTCTCAGCCTGATACTCCTCCACCATCTTGACTCCTCTCCCACTGTACTTGTTTTAAAAGAGTTATTATTCCATAAAAGACTTGGAGAACTCACAACAATAATATTTCAAAGAAAGTCCATCGTGCACTTTGCACCTATTGGCATTTTTATCTATGTCGGAGTCAATAGAAAGTATGATTGGGTGTTATATTCATGGACCTAGAAGGTGTTGGTTCCCATAAATGCACTGATATATAGAAAATCTTTCAAAAGTTTAATCATATGTATAATATTATCTCTATCTCTAGGTAGATAAAGCAAAATTTGGGAAGGAAGGGTGGTGGTGAGGGTGGAAAGGATTGCATTTGCTGAACTAATGCAGACTGGATTCTTGACTTTTATTGCTTATCTTCTTTTAGCAGTAGCCTACGTTACCTTCAAAGATTGCAATTTATGACAATGGGACAGATGGGAATATATCCTACCTATGATACTTTTTAAAAAGTACTTTGAACAAACTGAATATAACATACCACACTATAATACTTTTCAATCACAAAAGCAATGATCTTAGATTTCCAAAGGTTGATGACTGAAAAATTATGGTTTAGGCATAAAGTTCCACAGCAATCCGTCAGTTGGGTTTTCTACATTTAACTTTTCTTTAGTCTGATCCTCAGAATACAAAAAATAACGAACTCCAGTAACAAGGTCCAGATAACACCTGTCATCCTTCTAAATGACTGATTTTAAAAATTATGGATATACTTTATCACTGTATTGCCATGTCTTATAAAACTACCTCTGAAAAACAAAACTAAACAAAACAAAAGGTTGGGGTGGCCAAAGCCATTGTTTGGGGATAAGCTATCTTGTGAAAAGTCCATGGTTTTCAGATCAGTGCCAAAACAGAGGCACAATCACACCATCATGCTAATCACTGTGCTATGCCACAATGAAAAGTATTCCTTATAACAAATTCCACATCAAGAAAGGGGGTAGGGGCACCTGGGTGGCTCAGTGGGTTAAAGCCTCTGCCTTCAGCTCCGGGTCATGATCTCAGGGTCCTGGGATCGAGCCCCACATTGGGCTCTCTGCTCTGCGGAGAGCCTGCTTCCTCCTCTCTCTCTGCCTGCTGCTCTGCCTACGTGTGATCTCTATCTATTTAAAAAAAAAAAGAAATAAAGGGGGTAATTTTGCAGAAATTGCCTATAGAAGATACACACCAAAAGAAAGAAAGAAAGAAAGAAAGAAAGAAAGAAAGAAAGAAAGAAAGAAGAAAGAAAGGTAGAGAAGCCAAGTCTTCAGAAATGTTTGATTCCCCCCAAATAGAATTGAACCACAGCCAAATCCAGAGACCTGAATATGCTACTATACATTACAATAAAGACTATGATTCTTCTCTTTTATTTTTTTATTATGTTATGTTAATCATTGTACAGTACTTCATGAGTTTTTGATGTAGCGTTCCATGATTCATTCTTTCTGTATAACATCCAGTGCTCATCGTAGTACATGCCCTCCTTAATGTCCATCACTGGACTAATCCATCCCCTCACTACCCTCCCCTCTGAAACCTTCAGATTGTTTCCCAGAGCCCTTAGTCTCTCATTGTTCATCTCCCCTTCTGATTCCCCCCTTTCATTTTTCCTTCCTTCTCCTAATGTCCTCTATGCAATTCCTTATATTCCACATATAAGTAAAACTAGCATAATCCCCTCCAGTTCCATCCATGTTGATGCAAATGATGGTTATTCATCCTTTCTGATGGATGAGTAGATTCCATTGTATATATGGACCACATCTTCTTTATCCATTTGTCTGATGAAGGACATCTCAGCTCTTTCCACAGTTTGGCTATTGTAGACATTGTTGCTATGAGTGTTGGGGGTGCATGTGCCCCTTCTTTTCACTACATCTGTATCTTTGGGGTAAAGACCCAGAAGTGCAATTGCTGAGTTATAAAGTAGTTCTATTTTTAACTTTTTGAGAAACTGCCATACTGTTTTCCAAAGTGTCTGTACCAACTTGCATCCCACCAACAGTTTAAGAGGGTTCCCCTTTCTCCACATCCTCCCCAACATTTGCGTATTTTGCCTTGTTAATTTTTGCCATTCTAACTGGTACCTTATTGTGGTGGTATGTCATTGTGGGTTTGATTTGAATTTTCTTGATAGCTAATGATGTTGAACATTTTTTGATGTGTCTGATAGGCATTTGTATGTCTTCTTTGGAGAAGTGTCTGTTCATGGCTTCTGCCCATTTTTTGGCTTGATTATTTGTTTTTTGGGTGTTGAGTTTGAGAAGTTCTTCATAGATCATTGATACAGGCTCTTTATCTGTAGTGTCATTTATAAATATCTTCTCCCATTCTGTGGGTTACCTCTTAGTTTTCTTTCTTTTTTTTTAAGATTTTATTTATTTATTTGACAGAGAGAAATCACAAGTAGATGGAGAGGCAGGCAGAGAGAAAGAGAGGGAAGCAAGCTCTCTGCTGAGCAGAGAGCCCGATGCGGGACTCGATCCCAGGACTCTGAGATTATGACGAGAGCCGAAGGCAGAGGCTTAACCCACTGAGCCACCCAGGCGCCCACCTCTTAGTTTTCTTGACTGTTTCCTTTGCTGTGCAGATTTTCATCTTGATGAAATCCCAAAAGTACCTTTTCACTTTTGTTTCCCTAGCCTTTGGAGACATTTCTTGAAAGAACTTGTTATGGTCAATGTTGAAGAGGTTATCAGCTATGTTCTTCTCTAGGATTTTGATGAATTCCTGTCTTACAGTGAGGTCTTTCATCCATTTCGAGTTTATCTCTGTGTACAATGTAAGAAAATGATCTGTTTCATTCTTCTACATATAGCTGTCCCATTTCCCCAGCACAATTTTTTGAAGTCACTGTCTTTTTTCCATTGGATTTTTTTTCCTGTTTCGTCAAAGATTAATTGACCATAGAGTTGAATGTCCATATCTGGGCTTTCTATTCTGTCATTGATCTATGGTCTGTTCTCGTGCCTGTACGATGATGTTTTGATGATCACAGCTTTGTAATATAGCTTGAAATCAAGCAACATGATGCCTCCAGCTTTTTCTTCTTCAACATTTGCTTGGCAATTCAGGGTCTATTCTGGGTCCATACAAACTTTAGGATTGTTTGTTCCAGTTCTTTGAAAAATGCTACTGGTATTTTGATCAGTATGGAATTGAAAGTATAGATTGCTCTGGGCAGCACAGACATTTTAACAATGTTTATTCTTCCAATCCATGAGCACCGAATGTTTTTCAATCTTTTTGTGCCTTCAATTTCTTTCATGAGTGTTCTGTAGCTCCTCGAGTATAGATCATTTGTCTCTTTGGTTAGGTTTATTCCAAGGTATCTGATTTTTGGTGCTATTGTAAATGGAATTGACTCTCTAATTTCACTTTCTACAGTTTCATTGTTAGTGCAGAGTAAAGCAACTGATTTCTGTGCATTGATTTTGTATCCTACCACATTACTGAACTGCTGTATGAGTTCTAGTAGCTTGAGGGTAGAGTCTTTTGGGTTTTTCCACATGAAGTATCATGTCATCTGAGAAGAGAGAGAGTTTGACTTATTTGCCAATCTGAATAGCTTTTATGTCTTTTTGTTGTCTTACTGTTGTTGTCAGGACTTCCAGTACAATGTTGAACAATGGTGGCAAGAATGGGCATCCTCATCATGTTCCTGACTTTAAGAGAAAGGCTTCCAGCTTTTCCCCATTGAGAATGGTAGTCAATGCGGGCTTTTTATAGATGGTTTTTATGAATTTGAGGAATGTTCCCTCTATCCTTACATTCTGAAGAGTTTTAATGAGGAAAGGATGTTATATTTTGCCAAATGTTTTTTTTTTTTTGCATCAGTTGAGAAGATAATGTGTTTCTTCTCTCTTCTTTAGATCAAGTTATCTTTCATGTTGATTGATTTGTGAATGTTGAAACACCTTTACATCCCAGGAATAAATCCCACCTGGTCATGATGGATAATCCTTTTCATGTATTGTTGGATCCTATTGGCTGGTAACTTCGTGAATATTTTGCCATTCATGTTCATCATATATGGGTCTGTAATTCTCCTTTTTGAGGAGGTCTTTGGTTTCAGAATCAAGGTCATGCTGGCCTCATAGAACGAGTTTGGAAGTTTTCCTTCCATTTCCATTTTTTGAAATAGCTTCAGTAGAATAGGTAAGATTCCTTCATTGTTCAGCAGAATTTTCCTGGAAATCCATCAGGCCTTGGACTCTTTTTTTGGGAGGTTTTGGATCACTGCTCTAATTTCATTACTGGTTATTGTCCTACTCAGATTGTCAATTTCTTCATGTTTCAGTCTTGGTAGTTTGTAGATTTCCAGGAAGGCATCAATTTCTTCCAGATTGCTTAATTTATTGGCATATAGTTGTTGACAATATTTGTAACAATTGTTTCTATTTCCTTGGTGTGTTAGTAGTGATCTATCCCTTTTTACTCACAATTTTATTAATTTGGTTCCATTCTCTTTTCTTCTGGATAAGTCTGGCCAGTGGTTTATCTATCTTTTTAAATCTTTCAAAGAACCAGCTTCTATTTTTGTTGATCTGCTCTACCATATTTCTGGTTTCTATTTCATTGATCTCTGTTCTAATCATTATTATTTCTCTTCTCCTGCTTGACTTAAGCTCTATTTGCTATTCTTTCTCCATTTCTTTCAGGTGTAAAGTTAGCTTGTGTACTTGGGATTTTTCTTTCTTTCTTCTTTTTTTTTTTTTTTTTTTTTTTTTTTTTTTTTTTTTTTTTAATGAGGCTTAGGTGGCTATGTCTTTCCCTCTTAGGACTGCCTTTGCAGTATCCACATGTTTTGGGCCAATGTGTTTTCATTCTCATTGATCTCCATGAAATCTAAGCTATTCTTTAATTTCCTAGTAGACCCAAACATTCTTTTTTTCTTATTTTCAGCATAACAGTATTCATTATTTTTTCACCACACCCAGTGCTCCATGCAATCCGTGCCCTATATAATACCCACCACCTGGTTCCCCCAACCTCCCACCACCCCCTGCCACTTCAAACAACTCAGATTGTTTTTCAGAGTCCATAGTCTTTCATGGTTCACCCCCCCTCCAAATTCCCTCAACTCCCTTCTCCTCTCTAACTCCCCTTGTCCTCCATGATATTTGTTATGCTCCACAAATAAGTGAAACCATATCATAATTGACTCTCTCTGCTTGACTTAGTTCACTCAGCATAATCTCTTCCAGTCCCGTCCATGTTGCTACAAAAGTTGGGTATTCATCCTTTCGGTTGGAGGCATAATTCTCCATAGTGTATATGGACCACATCTTCCTTATCCATTCGTCCGTTGAAGGGCATCTTGGTTCTTTCCACAGTTTGGAGACCGTGGCCATTGCTGCTATAAACATTGGGGTACAGATATCCCTTCTTTTCACGACATCTGTATCTTTGGGGTAAATACCCAGGAGTGCAATGGCAGGGTCATAGGGAAGCTCTATTTTTAGTTTCTTGAGGAATCTCCACACTGTTCTCCAAAGAGGCTGCACCAACTTGCATTCCCACCAACAGTGTAAGAGGCTTCCTCTTCCTCCACATCCCCTCCAACACACGTTGTTTCCTGTCTTGCTAATTTTGGCCATTCTAACTGGTGTAAGGTGATATCTCAATGTGGTTTTAATTTGAATCTCCCTGATGGCTAGTGATGATAAACATTTTTTCATGTGTCTGATAGTCATTTGTGTGTCTTCATTGGAGAAGTGTCTGTTCATATCTTCTGCCCATTTTTTGATATGACTGTCTGTTTTGTGTGTGTTGAGTTTGAGGAGTTCTTTACAGATCCTGGATATCAACCTTTTGTCTGTACTGTCATTTGCAAATATCTTCTCCCATTCCGTGGGTTGCCTCTTTGTAATGTTGACTGTTTCCTTTGTTTTGCAGAAGGTTTGATTTTGATGAAGTCCCAAAAGTTTATTTTCGCTTTTGTTTCCTTTGCCTTTGGATACATATCTTGAAAGAAGTTGTTGTGGCTGATATTAAAGAGACTACTGCCTATGTTCTCCTCTAGGAGTCTGATGGATTCCTGTCTCACATTGAGGTCTTTTATCCATTTTGAGTTTATCTTTGTGTACGGTGTAAGAGAAGGGTCGAGTTTCATTCTTCTACATATAGCTGTCCAGTTTTCCCAGCACCATTTATTGAAGAGACTCTTTTTTTCCCACTGTATATTTTTTCCTGTTTTGTCAAAGATTAATTGACCATAGAGTTTAGGGTCCATATCTGGGTTCTCTAGTCTGCTCCACTGGTCTATGTGTCTGTTTTTATGCCAGTGCCATGCTGTCTTGGTGATCACACCTTTGTAATAAAGCTTGAAATCAGGTAACATGATGCCCCAGTTTTATTTTTGTTTTTCAAACTTTCCTTAGCAATTCGGGTCTCTTCTGATTGAAGCAGTGTTCAAAAACCTCCCAAAAAACAAGAGCCCAGGACCTGATGGATTCCCCAGAGAATTCTACCAAACTTTCAAAGAAGAAATAACACCTATTCTCCTGAAGCTGTTTCAAAAAATTGAAGCAGAAGGAAAACTTCCATGCTCTTTCTAGGAAGCCAGCATTACCCTGATCCCCAAACCAGGCAAAGACCCTACCAAAAAGGATAATTTCAGACCAATATCACTGATGAATATGGATGCTAAGATTCTCTACAAGATCCTAGCAAACAGTATCCAACAGCACATTAAAAAGATTATCCACCATGACCATGTGGGATTCATCCCTGGGCTACAAGGATGGTTCAACATTCACAAATAAATCAATGTAATAGAACAAATTAATATGAGAAAAGAGAAGAACCACATGGTCCTCTCAATTGATGCAGAAAATGCATTTGACAAAATCCAGCATCTGTTCCTGATTAAATGCTTCAAAGTATAGGGATAGAGGGAACATTTCTGAACTTCATCAAATCTATCTATGAAAGACCCACAGCAAATATCATCCTCAATGGGAAAAAGCTTGCAGCCTTGCTGTTGAGATCAGGAACATGACAAGGATGCCCACTCTCACCACTCTTGTTCAACATAGTATTAGAAGTCCTAGCAACAGCAATAAGACAACAAAGAGAAATTAAAGGTATCCAAATTGGCAATGGAGAAGTCAAACTCTCTCCCTTCGCAGATGACATGACTCTTTATATGGAAAACCCAAAAGACTCCACCCCCAAACTACTAGAACTCATACAGCAATTCAGTACCGTGGCAGGATACAAAGTCAATGTACAGAAATCAGTGGCTTTCTTATACACTAACAATGAAAATACAGAAAAGGAAATTAGAGAATCGATTCCATTTACTATAGCACCAAAAACCATAAGATACCTGGGAATAAACCTAACCAAAGAGGTAAAGGATCTGTACTCAAGGAACTACAGAACATTTATGAAAGAAATTGAAGAAGACACAAAAAGATGGAAGACCATTTCATGCTCTTGGATTGGAGGAATAAACATTGTTAAAATGTCTATACTGCCTAGAGCAATCTATACCTTCAATGCCATTCCGATCAAAATTCCACTGGTATTCTTCAAAGAGCTGAAGCAAATAATCCAAAAATTTGTATGACCCAAACATTCTTTAGCAAGATGGTCTTTAGTTTTCAAGTGTTTGAATTCCTTCCAAATATTGTCTTGTGATTGAGCTCCAGTCTCAAAGCATTGTGGACTGAGAATATGTAGGAGATAATCTCAATCTTTTGGTATTAATTGAAACCTGATTTGTGACCCAGTACATTGTCTATTCTGAAGAAATTTCCATGTGGGTTCGAGAAGAATGAGTATTTTTTTGTTCTAGATTGGAATGTTCTGTATATATTTATGAAATCCATCTGGTCCACTGTGTTATTCAAAGCTCTTCTTTCTTTGTTGATCTTCTGCTTTGATGATCTGTCTATTGCTGAGACTGGAATGTTGAGGTCTCCTACTATTAAAGTATTATTAACAATTTCTTTATTTTGGTTAACAGTTGGTTTATGTAGTTGGCTGCTCTCATGTTGGTGGCATAGATATTTACAATTGTTACATCTTCTTGTTGAATAACACTTTAATAATGATATAGTGTGGGGCACCTGGGTGGCTCAGTGGGTTAAAGCCTTTGCCTTTGGCTCAGATCATGGTCTCAGGGTCCTGGGATCGAGCCCCACATCATGCTCTCTGCTCATCAGGGAGCCTGCTTCCCCCACTCTCTCTCTGCCTGCCTCTGCCTACTTGTAATCTCTCTCTCTCTATGTCAAATAAATAAATAAAATCTTTTTTTTTAAGAATGATATAGTGTCCTTCTGTATCTCTTACTACATTCTTTAGCTTAAAATCTAATTTGTCTGATATGACAATTGCCACCCCAGCTTTCTTTTGAGGTTCATTAACATGGTAGATGGTTCTCCATCCCCTCACTTTCAGTCTGGATGTATCTTTAGGTTCAAAATGAGTCTCTTGTAGACAGCATATGGGTTGGTCCTGTGTTTTTATCGTCTAAAACCCTGTACTGTTTGATGGGAGCATTTAAGCCACTCATGTCTAGAGTAATTACTGAAAGATATGATTTCATTGCCATTATGTTTCCTGTAAAGTCCTTGTTTCTATAGATTGTCTCTGTAAATTTCTGGTCCATATTATTCTTGGGGGTCTTTCTTCTTTTACAGAACCCTCTTAATATTTCTTGCAGGGCTGGTTTGGTGGTCACATATTCTTTGTTTCTCCTGGTTTTGGAAGTTCCTTGTCTTTCCATCCATTCTGAATTACAGCCTTGCTAGATAAGTATCCTTGGCTGCATGTTTTTCTCATTTAGTACCCTGAATACATCTTGCCAGTCCTTTCTGGCTTGCCAGGTCTCTGTGGACAGGTCTGATTTATTCTGATGTTCCTCCCTCTGTAGGTAAGAAATCTCTTTCCCCCTCACCCTTTCAAGATTGTTTCCTTGGATCTAAGATTTTAGAATTCTATTGTTATGTGTAAGGGTGTTGGTCTGTTCTCATAGATCTTGGGAGGGGTCCTCTATGCCTCTAGGACACCAATGTTTGTTTCCTTTCCAGATTAGGGAAGTTCTCAGTTATGATTTGCTCAACTGTATCTTCTAGCCCTCTCTCTCTCTAGTCCCTCATGGATCCCAGAAATTCTGACATTGGAATGTTTCATGGTGTCTTTAATATCTCCTCAGTCTGATCTCTTGGCCTTTAACCTGTTTTTCCCAGGCCTCCTCGGTTTCCTTCCTTTCTATCATTTTATCTTCTAACTCACTAATTCTTTCTTCTGCCTCATTTACCCCGGAAATCAGAATGTCCAGTTTAGAACGCATTTCATTCACAGTCTTTTTAAGTTCAGCCTGATTAGATCTCATTTCTGCCTTTTAAAGTTCTATATTTCTGCTAATATTTTTCTCAGGCCTATAAATCAACTTCATAATTGTTACTCTGAAGTCTATTTCTGACATCTTGCCTATATATTCATATTCATTAGGTCTGTGGCAGAGGCCACAGTCTCTGATTCTTTTCTTTGTTGGGGGATCCTCCTCTTCAGACTATGATTCTTCTGATTTGCCTTAACATCTGCTCTCTGTCATGAAAAACTGTAGTGAATGTACACTGAATGTAGTTTGCAGAATAAAGAAGTTTGTGCCTGAGAGGGAATTGTGAATAATCAACAGGACATTTCTGGCTGAGTTCTGTTAGAACAAAAGTAGGTAGCACCTATCACAGAGCCTGGTAGATACTAATTGCTCAAGCAAGAAATAGAGGATGGTGTGGTGGAGGTTATAGTGATGATGATGAATGATAATGATGAAGATTATATTAGTTTTATATAATCCAACAGAAAGACTTGGTCGTATCATAATGTAATCAATAAACATGTTTTTACCAATCTATTTTTTAATGCAGAATGCTCTGTTTTATGTATGAAATCCTGGACTTTAAAAACTAAGTTTCAGAAAGAATGTTCTGACCACTCTTTTGACTAAATAGTTTAATGCAATATGCTAAGTAAATCAGGGGTGTGTGTGTGTGTGTGTGTGTGTGTGTAAATGAAGGTACTTATAGTTTTAGTCAAAGCAGTTGAAAAAAGATGGAAGTATTACCTCATTCTTAAAAATATATATATATATATATATATGCAGTCTAGTTCACCCTGCCCTTAAATATAGCTGGGCTTGTGACTTGCTTGCAACCAGTAATGATTTTATTACGGGAGGTAGTAATAATGCAGGAGGATTTCTGAGGCTAGGTCTTAAACAGTGATGCAGTTTCTACTTGTTTGATGGAAATAATCACTCTTAAAGCTTTCAGACTCCCTATAAGCAGCTCAATAGCCCCAATAAGGCTGCACTGTAAAGAAGTCCAAACTAGCCATAGAGAAATACTGGAAGTTGCACAGAGAGAGAAGCCAGCCAACTCCTTCTGTTCTAGTCCACCATTGCCCAACTCCAACTACTGTTTGACTGCAACTATGTGAGAGACTCCAATCTGGAACCTCCCAGATGAACTTTCCTGAATTTTTGACCACAGAAACAATGAGAGGTGATCACAAGATTGTTGTTTTCAGCATCTACATTTTGGAGTGACTTATTAGATCATAATAGTAATTAAAACAAGAAGAGAATTTGGTCCCATACATTTATTGGCTTTCATCATTTCCTGTTTTCTTGGTGCCAATCTGCAGTCATGCAAGGGTTATTGACGAAGAAAGAAACAGACAAAAACATTTGAGGACAAAAACCTCAAAGCAAAACAGATGAGAAAATGCATTATTCTTAGTTGTATTTTTTTCCTCAAAAATAAATCTATCTTAAAAAAATAATCTATCTGGACTTTTTTTGGAGAGTAGCATCATTTTATTTAGTGCTTTCCATATCCATTGCTTCTATATGTGAAATGTGGTGGTTAATGAGCTATTTTGTAGTGAAATTTTTTGGTTACTCAGTGATTGTAAGTTTGTAATGATATATAATTACAAAGAATATGCTTACAGACAACTGAAGGGAGGGAAGAGGAAGAAGAGAAAAATCAATTTAGATGTAATAATGGCTTATCCTCCTAATTTACTGACTTAATAGCTACTGTAAGTTCTGATACTTATATGCTCCTTATAAAATTATTGGCTAAGATAACAAATTGCCCATGCAGTTCATGGTCATATCTCTTTGTGGGATACCATGTAATATGCTCTTTACAACCAGAAGAAGGTGAAGGTCTACAGAGCCAACCGCAATGAGATTTGTAGATGAAATGTTGGCTTTGCTGTAGGTGATGTTGAGCAATGCTTAAAAGAATTCCCATGCAATCTTCCAAATTTAGGAAGAAAAACTTTGTGTTTTTTCACACTTCAGAGATTAAAATGCAGTTATCTACCCCAACCTTAGCACTCAGAAGAAATTATTTCATACACTTGTTTCCAACACAGCAACCTAGTTTTGGTCTTTTGGCTCTGCATATCTAAATAGTATATGCAAATTTTACTCAATATGTTAATTGTGTTTCTCAACCACTCATGAAAAAAAAACTTTGGCCATATAGGAAAATATATTAATTTCCTGTAGTGTCCTAGATCATGGAATTTGTAATTTGCCAAATGGCACCCTTGTGGTCTATAAGTTGATGCAACTTTTTCCAAGTGTCTAACTTTTCCCTGGGGAAGAGTGGAAAACTTTAAAGAATTTGACTCATTAATAATGAAAAATATGTGAAGTTTACTCAGCGAATGTGGAAAAGCAAAATTTAGCTTTTTTGGAGGCAGAGACTTTGTCTCTGATGACACCTTTTCACAACTCTGATAGACTATTGAATCTGTGAAGAAAACACCTTGCAAGTGAAAATATGTATGACAAATAATGAATACCAAGTCCTATACTTCATGGAAATTTAAAATGCAATGGTTCCAGTTAAAATTTATTTTTTCTGAAGAATAAGGATTTGTTCCTTTCAAAATAGTACATAATGGAAAAAATGCCCTTACTTAAAAATTATATATTTAAGTGATAAATATACTAAACCACAAAGTTTGATGTTGGTGGCCATTTCATTGTAATTGTCATTATATTACTTATTTAGCACAGTTTTAAGAACAAGCTGGCCTAGAAAACACATGCCTTGGCTAAAGAGAACGTACAGTTACCATAGTCTTAAACTAGCATGATTTTTTCAGCTTCATTTATTTATTTGGAATATCTTTTGAAATAGTAACTTAAACTTGAATGACAGAAATAGGGACAAACACTGTGTTTGACCTTCCTACTATCCTGTCACTTGCCAGAGAACCAGGTAATTGTATTTATTAAGGTGAAATTCACATTATGTAAAATTGACCATTTTAAAGTATAAAACTAATTTGCATTTAGCACTTTCATAATGTTGTACAAACTATCACTACTATTAGTTCCAAAATATTTTCATCACCCTAAAAGGAGTCTCCATACCTATTAAACAGTAATTCCCTATTCCCCCTTACCTCTAGCCCATAGCAACCATAAATCTGCTTTCAGATTCCATGAATTTATCTATTCTGGATATTTCATATAAATGGAATAATATAACATGAGACCTTTTGTGTCTAGCTGCTTTTACTTAGCATTATTGTTTTCAAGGTTCATCCAAATTATAGCTTTATATTAGTACATCATTTGTTTTCATGGTTGTATAATACACCATTGTATGGTATAAATTTTTTTTTAAGATTTTGCTTATTTATTGGTCAGAAATAGAGAGAGCATGAGCGCACAAGCAAGAATAGTGGCTAGCAGAGGGAGAAGCAGGATCCCCACTGAGCAAGGAGCCCAATGTGTGACTCGGTTCCAGGACCCCAGGATCATGACCTGAGCTGAAGGCAGACATTTATCCAACTGAGCCACCCAGGCCATCCATGTCTGGTATAACTTTATTTATCCATTCATCTGTTAGAGGGACACTTGGGTTGTTTTCCACCTTTTGACAATTGACAACAGTACTGCTCTGAACACTGATGTATAAGTATTTGTTTGAATACCTGTTTCAGTTCTTTGGGTTATATACCTAGAGAAGAATTACTGAGTCATATTGTATATAATGTTTGCATCAACTGCCAAATTGTTTTCCACAGCAGCTTAACAATTTTATATTCCTACCAGCAATATATGAGTGTTCCAATTTCTCTACATCCTCATCAACAGTTTTTTTTTTTTTTAATTCTAACCATCCTAATGACTGTAAACTGGTATCTCCTTCTGGTTTTGGTTCACATTTTCCTGGTGGCTAATAGTGTTAAGTATGGTTATTATTGAGCCTTGCATATTTTCTTTGGAGAAATGTTTTTTATCTATTTTTAATGAGTTCTCTGTCTTTTTGTTGTTGAATTGTAAGAGTTCTTTATACAATCTGGATGCTAGATCTTCATCAGATATATAAGCTCCAGGAAACTTTAAAATGTATTTGGCTAGTTGTCATAGTACACATTTCCACAGACAGTAATAATCTTTCATGGAAATTCCTGGACCTTTCTCAAAAGAAGAATGAGATCTAGACCAATGGCTTAGCTTTATGTATAGAAAGACCTAAGTGAAAAAGAAAATGTAGCAATTATGTCTCAGAATCTAATAAGCATCTACAATGGAAGGTAGATTGCATTTTATATTTGCCATTCCAGATCAAAAGCAAATGTCTAACTTACCTTTTGCCTTGGATTACAATGGAATATTGTTGGGGCATGAATTTGAATCCTTCTTACCTTATAGGAGATTAATGCAGTGTAACAAGCTAGGACGAAAGGCGTTTTCTCATTCATTTAGAGAAATGAAATGATTTGCAGGTACTAGAAATATATGTCCCAGAGAGCAGAAAACTCAGGGGATATGATAGCTGTCTACAAATATTTTAAGGATTGTTTCATGTGGAGGGGCAATTAGAATTGTGTTATACATCCCCAAAATGTATAACAAGACCAATGGGTAGAAAACCTTCAGGGAGGACAGGTTTTCAAATTTATAAAAGGATTAAATATTCTCACAGTCACAATGATCCATACTGGAATGCACTTCTGTGACAGAAAAGTGGGTTTCACATCCCTAGATACAGGAATACATGGCTCTGGAGTCAGACTGGTTAGAATCCCAGCTCTGCCATACATACTAGCTGTGCAATTTTGGGGCATGAACTTAATCTCTCAAACCTCAGTTTTCTCATTCATAAAGTGAGGCTAATAGTGGCCACTACATAGGAATGTTTATGGTGACAAAATGTTCAGTCTAGGCTCATGTACCCATTGACCACATAGGTGAGTAAAAATCAACAGTATTGTTTTTGTGGTGTTTTCTCACTCTTGCTCCCTTTCTTTCCTTCCTTCATTCCGTCCTTCCTTCCTTTTCTTTCCCTCATGGCCCCCTATCCTTTCTCACCCTATTCTTTCCTCCTTTTAGATGTGCTCGTAATTAAACTTGTCTGTGTTAAATATGCACATAGTGTAACTTTTTTCTGTTTTGATAGTTATGAAATGTTCAAGCAGTAGGCAAATAACTTCTTGTCAGAGATGTTATCTAAGGAACTCAATTTTGGGTAGTAAATGGGGACTAAGTAACCCCATTCTTACTTTTAACCTAGGTTTTATCAATAAGAGGGAAATTTAAAAACCAGAGCATCTTAACTTTTAAGTTTTGTTTGCCTCTCAGCAAGGCAGAGAAGAACAAATTGTTCCCCTTTACCCCTTCCTTTCCTTCCTTTTTTTTTCCTGAACTATTTTGTTCCTAAAATCATTAGAAGTACTCAATAAAGGTAAGCTTCCATACTGGGATGCTGAGGGATAGGGACAGTTGAGGGGCCTAGAGAGAAGGGGTGTTGGAAGTAAAAACAGGATGAGAAAAACATTCACACACAATGTTTGACCAAGTATGGGGTTCCAGAGCAAAAAAGAGAGTAAAGAGGGTGCCCTATGGAAGACAGCCTTGCAAGAGGTAGCCTAAAGAATAGTGTCAGAGACTAAGCATGCATGGAGGATGGCCTGATGATAAGGTCTGTGGGAGAATAAGCAGAATTAGAAGGAATCTACCCTGAGAATGGTCACAGCAGGCTTAGCATGGAATTCAGAGCCCAAGTGGGAGAAGCATAATTTTCTCAGAGTTGGGGGGAGGTAGCACCCAAAAAAAAAGAGAAATTAGTACATGCAGGAGGATTATCAAATAAAATAAATACATTAAGAATAATAGGCATAAGGTTTGTTCATTGTATAAGAAAAGGTTAAAATATGAAAAAATAAAAATCTATGGGTGCCTGGGTGGCTCAGTGGGTTCAAAAAAAAGAAAAATCTAGAATGAACCTTGTGGTTGTTGTTTGTTAAGTGAAAATTAGAGTTATTAGTATCAATTTATGGTTACCAATTATACATAAATACATAAAATTAAAATATAGATGTTAATTTGTGTATATGTGTTGTGTATATGCACATACAACATACACATACAATGTTCCCTAGTTTCATGGAGATGGCCTGGGGAACAGTGATACCCTAATAACAATGAGTACATTGAGCACTCAGATGTTGGTTTCTCAAGACCTTTCTTCACTAAAAGGAATGATGACTCTTTTTGAACAAATGGATAATTTGAGGGCTTAGGGCGGGGAAAATACAAAGTGAACACAGAATATATTGTGTTAGAAAACAAGGAGGTGCCTCAAAGAATGGAATGAGGACATGTCAAAAGGATACAGGAGACAGTTTGAATCTCCCACTGGCCAAATCTGGACAACAACATAAGCATCAAAATATGTAAATTTATAGATGACATGATCCTCTATATAGAAAATGTCAATTAACCACCACCAAAAAAACCTGCTAAAATCTAATAAAAGAATTCAACAATGTTGCAATGTATAAGGACCAACACACCAAAAACTCATTTTTCCTATACAATAGCAATAACAAAACTGAAAAAGGAATTTAAGAAAACAATGCTGTTTACAATACATCCAAAAGAATAATAAACTACCTAGGAATAAATTTAACCAAGGAGGAGGAAGAATTTTAACACTAAAAATTTCACAGCATTGTTGAAAGAACATAAACTTAAAGAAGAAATAAAATAAATGGAAAGACATCTCATGTTAATGGATTGGGAAAACTTAATATTGTTAAGAAGGCAATACTCCTCAAAGCAACATAAAGACTGATTGTATACCCTATCAAATTTCCAAAGGTTCTTTTTTTTAGAAATGTAAAAGTTTATTTCATAAAATTTATATGGAATAGCAAGGGCCTTGAACTAGCCAAAAAACAAATGTAAGGGAAAAATAAAGCAGGAAGGAATCATACATCCTAATTTTAAAACTTACAATAAGCTTATAGTAATCAAAATACTGTGGAGTTGTACACAAAGATAAACTCAAAATGGAATCATATAAAAGACCTCAATGTGAGACAGGAATCCATCAGAATCCTCGAGGGAGAACATAGGCAGTAATCTCTTCGATATCAGCCACAGCAACTTCTTTCAAGATATGTCTCCAAAGACAAAGGAAACAAAAGCAAAGATGAACTTTTGGGACTTCATCAAACCAAAAGCTTCTGCACAGCAAAGGACACAGTCAAGAAAACAAAGAGGCAACTCATGGAATGGGAGAAGATATTTGCAAAATGACAGTACAGAAAAAAAGGTTGATATCCAGGATTCTATAATGAACTCCTCAAATTCAACACACACAAAAACAGACAATCATATCAAAAAATGGGCAGAAGATATGAACAGACACTTCTCCAATGAAGACATACAAATGGCTATCAGACACATGAAAAAATGTTAATCATCACTAGCAATCAGGGAGATGCAAATTTAAAACCACATTTGAGATATCACCTTGCACTAGTTAGAATGGGCCCAAAATTAGCAAGACAGGAAACAACATTATGTTGGAGAGGATGTGGAGAAGAAAGGGGGACCCTCTTAAACTGTTGGGGGGAATGCAAAGTTGGTGCAGCCTCTTTGGAGAACAGTTGTGGAGATTCCTCAAGAAACTAAAAATAGAGCTTTCCCTATGACCCTTCCATTTCACCTCCTGGGTATTTACTCCAAAGAATACAGATGTCATGAAAAGAAGGGTCATCTGTACCCCAATGTTTATAGCAGCAATGGCCACGGTCACCAAACTGTGGAAAGAACCAAGATGCCCCTTCAATGGACGCGAATGGATAAGGAAGATGTGGTCCATATACACTATGGAGTGCTATGCCTGCATCAGAAAGGATGAATACCCAACTTTGGTAGCAACATGGACGGGACTGGAAGAGATTATGCTGAGTGAAATAAGTCAAGCAGAGAGAGTCAATTATCATATGGTTACACTTATTGTGTGGAGCATAACGAATAGCATGGAGGACAAGGGGAGATGGAGAGGAGAAGGGGAGTTGAGGGAAATTGGAAGGGGAGGTGAACCATGAGAGACTACGGACTCTTAAAAACAATCTGAGAGTTTTGAAGGGGTGGGGGTTGGGAGGGTTGGGGGGGGAAACCAGGTGGTGGGGTATTAGAGAGGGCAACGTTTATTGCATGGGAATACTGGGTGTGGTGCAAAAAAACAATAAATATTGTTACACTGAAAAGAAATAAAAAAATTTTTAAAAAACACTGTGGTGTTGGCATTATGATTATAGAAGTAATAGAATAGAATTGAGAGTCTGTGCCTCTATGGCCAACTTACTTTCAAACAAAAGTGCCATTAACCGTTCAATGAGGAAAGAATAATCTTTTCAATAACTGATGCTGGGACAATTAAATATCCACATGGAAAAGTATGAAGTTGGGACAGCAACCTAACACCAAATACACAATTTAACCTAAAATCAATGAACAAACTTAAAGCACACTAAAACTGTAAAACTCTTAGAAGAGAAAACATTAAAGGCAGATCTTCTTGACTTTTTTATTTGATAATGAGTTCTTAGATATAAAACCAAAAGCATGGGGGATCCTGGGTGGCTCAGTGGGTTAAGCCTTCTGCCTTCAGCTCAAGGTCATGGACCTCCGGGTCATGGGATTGAGACCCACATCGGGCTCTCTGCTCGGCAGGGAGCCTGCTCCTCCTCTCTCTCTTCTATGCCTACTTGTGATCTCTCTCTAGTTCAAATAAATAAATAAAATCTTAATTAAAAAAAAAAAAAAAAACAAAAGTATGAACAGTGAAGAAAAAAGAGATAAATTGGACGTTGTCAAAACTTAAAAACATTTTTGTATTCAAAAGATCAGTATCAAGGAAAGTGAATTTTTGATAGATGGTTCTATGGAAAGAGGGAAAGTATTTGCAAATCATATATATGGTAAGAATCATTATCCAGAATAGTATAAAGAACTCTTAGGAGTTCTGTTATAGAATTATATAAAGAACTCAACCTTAAAAAAAAAAAAAAAAAAAAGGCAAACAGTCCAAGAAAAAAAAAACAAAAAAAAAAAAAAACTGGCAGAGGGCTTTCATTAGACACTTCTGTAAAAAAATATTCAAATAGTCAACAAGCACATAAAAAGATTATTTAATGTCCTCAAAAAAAGGGGGGGGGGTCCTGGGTGGCTCAGTCCTTAAGCATCTGCCTTGCCCTCAGGTCATGATCACAGGGTCCTAGGATCAAGCCCCCACATCGGGCTCCTTGCTCAGTGGGAAACCTGATACTCCCTCTCCCACTCCTCCTGCTTGTGTTCCCTCTTTGCGATTGTCTCTCTCTCTGTCAAATAAATAAATAAAATCTTTAAAAAAAAGATGTTCGATATCAGTAGTCATTAGGGAAATGCAAATCAAAACCTCAGTGGGGTATCAGTTTATACCCACTAAAAATGACTAGAATCAAAACAACAAAAAGTAACTTGTGTTGATGAGGATGTGGAGAAAACTGGAACCTCATTACATTGTGGTAAGAATGTAAAATGGTTTTAGTCACTGTGAAAACAGTTCAGGTTTTTAATTGGGGATCATGGAAAATATTCTGGCAACCAGACAGAGGTGGTAGTTGCACAACATTGTGAATGTATTAAATGGGCATGAATTTTTCACCTTAAAATATAGTCAAATTTATCTTGTTTATGTGAATTCAGCTCAACAAAAAAAAATCAATAAAAATAGTATTTATAGTAATGGATATTATCCATTGAATGAAATAGCAAAAGTCCTGAGCTCACGGTGATATAAATTTCAAAAAAATAATTAAAAGTTTGGTGAGAAAGGCATTTCTACATGGCTTTCAATATGACTTCTCATACCAAAATGTTACTATGGTCATTGAAGATGCGTACAGTAAAGGAAAACTGGATGATGGATTACATGAGACTTATTGTATGTATTTCTTACCTAAAATAAAAAATTATACATTTCCTAAAGGAAAAAGTTTAAATTTAGAGCAGAAATGCCCCAGAAGACATTAACTTAATTAGATTATCAAGGTGAACACCATCAATAATGAAACAAATAGAAATCACATGGCATACGATAGGATGCAAGAGTAAGAAGAACGCAGCATCACTTCTGTGATTGCCAAATGTACCTAACCTGAAACTCAATTAAGATAAAAACATCAGATGACTCAAATAAGGGAGAGAGAAACTATAAAGTAAACTGGTCTGTACTCTTTGAAAGTATCAAGATCAGAAAGTCAAAATTAAAGCTGAAGGAAATGTCCCAGGCTCAAGGAGGGTGTAACATGTCATGACAAACTAAATGCAATACCTTATTCTAATGAGATTCTCTTGCTACCAGAAGTCATTATGGGGACAGCTGGCAAAAATTTGAATGGTCTTTTGGGATTGCAATGGTAGCAATGAATATCCTCACTTGGGTGGTAGTATTGTGGTAGAAGGATGTCTTCATCTGCAGGAAATGTCTGCTAAACTGGGTATTATGAGGTGATGTAAAATCAATCGATTCTTAAATTGTTCAGAGAAAAAAACATTATTTGTACTATAATTGTTTTTAATAACCTCAAACTACAGAAAAAGTCCCAAGGAAGAAGAAACCTAAAGTCAATTTAATAAAGGCAGTGTTCGTGAAATGCCATCCTATACCATCTAACTTATGAGCATCAGATTTGCAGTAACTGTTTTGGGGCTACGACTTGATAAGACCAGTTCTTTCATGTATACTAATGGTCTTTCTATTTGTAGGATAAGTTACCCATGACATAGCTCATTACTAAAAGTGTGGGAGTAACCTAGAGAAAGGGAGAAGTCTGGAAATCATCATGCTACCTAAGGAAGGAGCTATGTGGAAGAGGGTGGCACAACCTTCCAACCTTGATTAGGAGCTGGTACTTCCCACAGCTACTCTAATTGCCTTCTCCTCCTTCTAGTAGCTAGATAATTGCTCCCACACTTTGAAGACAGCTCTGTATAATAACATTTAAATAATGTGTTGACTCAACTGGTACCTTGCTATTTTACTGGCAATCTATTCATTTTCAGGGCCCCAAGTCGGTTCTGTTCAGAGTAGACTAATTCTTTTTTTAGTTGAGAAAGTAGGAGCTTAGCTTTGTAATTACACTGTTAGAATCTTATTAGGATTGGGGTAAGAAAAGGGAATTTAACTCTGAGAGGTAAGAGGGTCCCTCATTTCTTAACATAACGACCAGGGCAGCATAAAACAGTCCAGGAACCCACAACATAAAAGTAATGTCTATCAAGTGTGCAGTTAAGCGTTACCCTAAAAATAGTATATTGCTCGTGGTAACAGCATCCACCCAGACACACTGGGTCAGGTTACTCCCTTATCTTTTATATCACAGTATGACAAAACCACTTTCAGAGAGAAATTGAGGTGTCTTCACAGCACTTGTGAAGTTATTGCAGGCTTAGCTCCAGCATTAGGGCTGCATCTACAAACACTGACTCTTTAAAATAAAACTACTTTGGGGGCACCTGGGTGGCTCAGTTGGTTTTAAGCAGCTGCCTTCAGCTCAGGTCATGATACCAGGGCCCTGGGATCGAGTCCCACATTGGGCTCCTTGCTGGGCAGGGAGCCTGTTTCTCCCTCTGCCTCTGCCTGCCATTCTGTCTGATTGTGCTCGCTCTCTCTCCTCTCTCTCTCTCTGACAAATAAATAAATAAGATATATTTTTAAAAATAAATAAATAAAATAAAACTACTTTTTAAACTCTCTGCCTTGGGGGGCACCTGGGCGGCTCAGTAGGTTAAAGCCTCTGCCCTTGGCTTAGGTCATGATTCCAGGGTCCTGGGATGGGGTCCCACATTGGATTCCTAGCTCCATGGGGAGTCTGCTTCTCCCTCTGACCTTCGTCTCCTCAGGCTCTCTCTCTCTCTCAAAGAAATAAAATCTTAAAACAAAACAAAACCTCTCAGTCTTTCTGGCCCTGGACCAAAGAAACCATGAAGTTGGTGATGATAGACCATTGGTTTCAGTTCCAATCCTTTTTTGAACCTTTATTTCGTTGTGTACTTATATTAGGGGATTTTGATTAAAGAAGGTGTCCTCTGAAGGAGAGAGAGCATGGCACCTACTAAAATTTTTTCTAGTTAAGATGCTGGTCAAGGGTTGGCAAGGTTACGGGAAAAGAGAAAAGAGCATATAGCTTGTTCTACTATGCGAGTGGCTCTTTAAGCTTGGAATAATTTATACCACATTAGCACACTCACTCACTCTCATTTTAAGCCCCTCAAATAATATGACTTGGTCCTTAGCGCAACCATCCTTGTCCATTACAGTAAAGCACCTACATTACCTGGTTTAAAAGAATGTTTGCATCTTAACAACGTACATCATTACAAATCATTGATTGCTTTTTTAAAAAGGAAGAAAAAGAAAGAAACACCGCAAATCAGTAAAAACCAATATGATATCATTTTGTCCAGCCAACCAGAATCAGGTTGAATGTGAATATGGACAAGTGTATATTTCCAGGGGTCTTCAAGCTGCAGACCAAAAGCCTTTGGGCCAAAGCCTGCAGCTGCTAGTTTTGTATTTTAAATTGTATTGGAACATTGCCACACCTGTTCTTTTTCTTACTGTTCTGGAGCTCTTTTTTCACTATAGTCCCAGAGCTAATTATGGTTGCCCACAGGGACTGTCTGGCCCTCAAAAACACTAAAATATTTACCATCTGGCCCTTTGCAGAAAAAATGTACTTACCCCTGTTCTAGAAGCTCTGGCATGTAGCATAGCTCCTCTCAATGTCATCTGGGTCTCTGGCTCCCTGCCTCCTAACCTAGAGATGTCAGTCATATCCTCCTTGCTCACCCATAAACTTCCTTCAAGGAGTCTGACCTGCGCCAACTGGATGGAAAGGGATCGCCACATGGCCTCTACCTTCAGAATTCACAAGCTAATAGGACCAAAGTTGGAGAGTTGGCATATCCTTGTCAATGAACGATTGACAAGCGAGGAAGAAACTACTTTTAACTGGCATCTATGAGTAGTTGGAGCCAGAATTATTTATTATGGAAAAAAAAAATTTAATATGCAAATTTATGTGAGTAGCATTGCTATTAATACTTTGCAGTTGAAGCTTGAATAGACAAGAAATTGTGTTGTCAGAACAACGCATCTCACATGAGAAAGCTTAAGGCCAAAAAGAGAGTTGGAGACAACCCATACTATTGGCCTCAAACACTTCCTAGTATACACCTAGCTAGATTATTCTGGCGGATTTTCCTTTCATTTTGGGCCTGCCACAGATTCTCTGTATTCCTTAACGAAATTCCTTTTACCTAACCTAGCTGATGGGTGGAATTATGTTTGTGTGTTTGTTTTTGTTTTGTATAAAAAATTGACCCTAGACAAAAAATAGAGGATAGGCATTTCGTATAGGTAGTTATCCTATTTACGGGGTGGCTATTGTCTTCCAAATATTGATCTATATGTTCAAATATATTCTGTGAAAGAAGAAACAGAAACAAACAAACAACCCCGTCCTCAAGAGTTCCTATTTTAATGGAGTATGTTTGTGGCTAACTTGTCTTGCTTGTCTCTCATTTCCATTTGGAGAAAAAGAAAGATAAAAATAGTATATATCGCCTTCGCGGTTGTCAAATGACAAAACAAGAACAAGTTCGGTAATGAGTGTCATATACTTCAGTCGAGGAGGACCACTTCCATGGATTTGGGGGGGTACAATGCCTCAACACAACAGTGAAAGCATTCTTCCCAAGAGAATTTTAGGCAAGAATAAGTTCGGTCTAAACTTTAGAAAGAGGTATCTGAGAAAGAAATAGGGCAAGATTGAATAAAAGGTCTTATTTTCTAAGGTAACCAGTCAGGTAAAACTGAAGTGGAGATGGGTATGGTGATTGGTGTTAGGGTCCTTGAGAGTGAGGAGTTCCTAAAAGTGAAATGTGGATTTGGGTGTAATTTGTGACAGGGCGGGTACTGGGGAGCCGGGGCCCTCAGCCTGACAGCCCAGGTCTGTGCCTGCACTTATCCGCAAAACAAGCGGGTTTCGGTCCGTGTGACGTCGTCCTGTGATGATTAAATGTGATGAGTACAGGTGTATATGAAAGAACATTAGAGTCTCTGGCACGAAGTATATATGTACATAGTGGTGGTGGTTATTGAAAAGAGATTAAAAACAAGTCAGAAAGTTTTTGAAGGAGGGCAAATATAAACAGATAGTGGTCCAAGGACTGCAGAAGCCGAGAAAGGTATCGTATCTTTGTCTTTTACAAATCAGAGAGTAAGATCATGCACCACTATTAGGTTTCTGGCAACAATTCTGCCCTTCCCATTCTTATAAAAAATTTGTAAAGGTTTTGCTTTTTCGTTTTTTTTCTTTTCTTTTCTTTTTTTTAAATATTTTTTATTTTTAAAAAATATATTTTTATCCCCAAGGGTAAAGGTCTGTGATCACCAGGTTTACCACACTTCACAGCACTCACCAAAGCACCATCCCCCCCCATGTACATATACCACCCCCTTCTCCCAAACAACAGGATCATATGATAGTGTCTTTCTCTGCTTGACTTATTTCGCTAAGCATGATACGCTCTAGTTCCATCCATGTTGTTGCAAATGGCAAGATTTCATTTCTTTTGATGGCTGCATAGTATTCCATTGTGTATATATACCACATCTTCTTGATCCATTCATCTGTTGATGGACATCTAGGTTCTTTCCATAGTTTGGCTATTGTGGACATTGCTGCTATAAACATTCGGGTGCATGTGTCCCTTTGGATCACTACATTTGTATCTTTAGGGTAAATACCCAATAGTGCAATTGCTGGGTCATAGGGCAGTTCTATTTTCAACATTTTGAGGAACCTCCATGCTGTTTTCCAGAGTGGCTGCACCAGCTTGCATTCCCACCAACAGTGTAGGAGGGGTTCCCCTTTCTCCGCATCCTCGCCAGCATCTGTCATTTCCTGACTTGTTGATTTTAGCCATTCTGACTGGTGTGAGGTGATATCTCATTGTGGTTTTGATTTGTATTTCCCTGATGCCGAGTGATATGGAGCACTTTTTCATGTGTCTGTTGGCCATCTGGATGTCTTCTTTGCAGAAATGTCTGTTCATGTCTTCTGCCCATTTCTTGATTGGATTATTTGTTCTTTGGGTGTTGAGGTTGCTAAGTTCTTTATAGATTCTGGACACTAGTCCTTTATCTGATATGTCGTTTGCAAATATCTTCTCCCATTCTGTCAGTTGTCTTTTGATTTTGTTAACTGTTTCCTTTGCTGTGCAAAAGCTTTTGATCTTGATGAAATCCCAGTAGTTCATTTTTTCCCTTGCTTCCCTTGCCTTTTGCGTTGTTCCTAGGAAGATGTTGCTGCGGCAGAGGTCGAAGAGGTTGCTGCCCGTGTTCTCCTCAAGGATTTTGATGGATTCCTTTCGTACATTGAGGTCCTTCATCCATTTTGAGTCTATTTTTGTGTGTGGTGTAAGGAAATGGTCCAATTTCATTTTTCTGCATGTGGCTGTCCAATTTTCCCAGCACCATTTATTGAAAAGGCTGTCTTTTTTCCATTGGACATTCTTTCCTGCTTTGTCGAAGATTAGTTGACCATAGATTTGAGGGTCTATTTCTGGGCTCTCTATTCTGTTCCATTGATCTATGTGTCTGTTTTTGTGCCAGTACCATGCTGTCTTGATGATGACAGCTTTGTAATAGAGCTTGAAGTCCGGAATTGTGATGCCACCAACGTTGGCTTTCTTTTTCAATATCCCTTTGGCTATTCGAGGTCTTTTCTGGTTCCATATAAATTTTAGCATTATTTGTTCCATTTCTTTGAAAAAGATGGATGGTACTTTGATAGGAATTGCATTAAATGTGTAGATTGCTTTAGGTAGCATAGACATTTTCACAATATTTATTCTTCCAATCCAGGAGCATGGAACATTTTTCCATTTCTTTGTGTCTTCCTCAATTTCTTTCATGAGTACTTTATAGTTTTCTGAGTATAGATTCTGTGTCTCTTTGGTTAGGTTTATTCCTAGGTATCTTATGGTTTTGGATGCAATTGTAAATGGGATTGACTCCTTAATATCTCTTTCTTCTGTCTTGCTGTTGGTGTAGAGAAATGCAACTGATTTCTGTGCATTGATTTTATATCCTGACACTTTACTGAATTCCTGTATAAGTTCTAGCAGTTTTGGAGTGGAGTCTTTTGGGTTTTCCACATATAGTATCATATCATCTGCGAAGAGTGATAATTTGACTTCTTCTTTGCCGATTTGGATGCCTTTAATTTCCTTTTGTTGTCTGATTGCTGAGGCTAGGACCTCTAGTACGATGTTGAATAGCAGTGGTGATAATGGACATCCCTGCCGTGTTCCTGACCTTAGCGGAAAAGCTTTCAGTTTTTCTCCATTGAGAATGATATTTGCGGTGGGTTTTCATAGATGGCTTTGATGATATTGAGGTATGTGCCCTCTATCCCTACACTTTGAAGAGTTTTGATCAGGAAGGGATGTTGTACTTTGTCAAATGCTTTTTCAGCATCTATTGAGAGTATCATATGGTTCTTGTTCTTTCTTTTATTGATGTGTTGTATCACATTGACTGATTTGCGGATGTTGAACCAACCTTGCAGCCCTGGAATAAATCCCACTTGGTCGTGGTGAATAATCTTTTTAATGTACTGTTGAATCCTATTGGCTAGTATTTTGTTGAGTATTTTCGCATCTGTGTTCATCAAGGATATCGGTCTATAGCTCTCTTTTTTGGTGGGATCCTTGTCTGGTTTTGGGATCAAGGTGATGCTGGCCTCATAAAATGAGTTTGGAAGTTTTCCTTCCATTTCTATTTTTTGGAACAGTTTCAGGAGAATAGGAATTAGTTCTTCTTTAAATGTTTGGTAGAATTCCCCCGGGAAGCCGTCTGGCCCTGGGCTTTTGTTTGTTTGGAGATTTTAATGACTGTTTCAATCTCCTTACTGGTTATGGGTCTGTTCAGGCTTTCTATTTCTTCCTGGTTCAGTTGTGGTAGTTTATATGTTTCTAGGAATGCATCCATTTCTTCCAGATTGTCAAATTTATTGCCGTAGAGTTGCTCATAGTATGTTCTTATAATAGTTTGTATTTCTTTGGTGTTAGTTGTGATCTCTCCTCTTTCATTCATGATTTTATTTATTTGGGTCCTTTCTCTTTTCTTTTTGATAAGTCGGGCCAGGGGTTTATCAATTTTATTAATTCTTTCAAAGAACCAGCTCCTAGTTTCGTTGATTTGTTCTATTGTTTTTTGGTTTCTATTTCATTGATTTCTGCTCTGATCTTTATGATTTCTCTTCTCCTGCTGGGCTTAGGGTTTCTTTCTTGTTCTTTCTCCAGCTCCTTTAGGTGTAGGGTTAGGTTGTGTACCTGAGACCTTTCTTGTTTCTTGAGAAAGGCTTGTACCGCTATATATTTTCCTCTCAGGACTGCCTTTGTTGTGTCCCACAGATTTTGAACCGTTGTATTTTCATTATCATTTGTTTCCATGATTTTTTTCAATTCTTCTTTAATTCCCGGTTGACCCATTCATTCTTTAGAAGGATACTGTTTAGTCTCCATGTATTTGGGTTCTTTCCAAACTTCCTTTTGTGGTTGAGTTCTAGCTTTAGAGCATTGTGGTCTGAAAATATGCAGGGAATGATCCCAATCTTTTGATACCGGTTGAGTCCTGATTTAGGACCGAGGATGTGATCTATTCTGGAGAATGTTCCATGTGCACTAGAGAAGAATGTGTATTCTGTTGCTTTGGGATGAAATATTCTGAATATATCTGTGATGTCCATCTGGTCCAGTGTGTCATTTAAGGCCTTTATTTCCTTGCTGATCTTTTGCTTGGATGACCTGTCCATTTCAGTGAGGGGAGTGTTAAAGTCCCCTACTATCATTGTATTATTGTTGATGTGTTTCTTTGATTTTGTTATTAATTGGTTTATATAGTTGGCTGCTCCCACATTGGGGGCATAGATATTTAAAATTGTTAAATCTTCTTGTTGGACAGACCCTTTGAGTATGATATAGTGTCCTTCCTCATCTCTTATTATAGTCTTTGGCTTAAAATCTAATTGATCTGATATAAGGATTGCCACTCCTGCTTTCTTCTGATGTCCATTAGCATGGTAAATTCTTTTCCACCCCCTCACTTTAAATCTGGAGGTGTCTTCGGGCTTAAAATGTGTTTCTTGGAGGCAACATATAGATGGGTTTTGTTTTTTATCCATTCTGATACCCTGTGTCTTTTGACAGGGGCATTTAGCCCATTCACATTCAGGGTAACTATTGAGAGATATGAATTTAGTGCCATTGTATTGCCTGTAAGGTGACTGTTACTGTATATGGTCTCTGTTCCTTTCTGATCTACCACTTGTAGGCTCTCTCTTTGCTTAGAGGACCCCTTTCAATATTTCCTGTAGAGCTGGTTTGGTATTTGCAAATTCTTTCAGTTGTTGTTTGTCCTGGAAGCTTTTAATCTCTCCTTCTATTTTCAATGATAGCCTAGCTGGATATAGTATTCTTGGCTGCATGTTTTTCTCGTTTAGTGCTCTGAAAATATCATGCCAGCTCTTTCTGGCCTGCCAGGTCTCTGTGGATAAGTCAGCTGCCAATCTAATATTTTTACCATTGTATGTTACAGACTTCTTTTCCCGGGCTGCTTTCAGGATTTTCTCTTTGTCATTGAGACTTGTAAATTTTACTATTAGGTGACGGGTGTGTGGGCCTATTCTTATTGATTTTGAGGGGCATTCTCTGAACCTCCTGAATTTTGATGCTCGTTCCCTTTGCCATATTGGGGAAATTCTCCCCAATAATTCTCTCCAGTATACCTTCTGCTCCCCTCTCACTTTCTTCTTCTTCTGGAATCCCAATTATTCTAATGTTGTTTCGTCTTATGGTGTCACTTATCTCTCGAATTCTCCCCTCGTGGTCCAGTAGCTGTTTGTCCCTCTTTTGCTCAGCTTCTTTATTCTCTGTCATTTGGTCTTCTATATCACTAATTCTTTCTTCTGCCTCATTTATCCTAGCAGTGAGAGCCTCCATTTTTGATTGCACCTCATTAATAGCTTTTTTGATTTCACCTTGGTTAGATTTTAGTTCTTTTATTTCTCCAGAAAGGGCTTTTATATCTCTCGAGAGGGGTTTCTCTAATATCTTCCATGCCTTTTTCGAGCCCGGCTAGAACCTTGAGAATTGTCATTCTGAACTCTAGATCTGACATATTACCGATGTCTGTATTGATTAGGTCCCTAGCCTTCGGGTACTGCCTCTTGTTCTTTTTTTTTTGTGTTGAATTTTTACGTCTTGTCATTTTGTCCAGATAAGAGTAAATGAAGGGGCAAAGTAAAATACTAAAAGGGTGGCAACAACCCCCAGGAAAATATGCTTTAACCAAATTAGAAGAGATCCAAAATCGTGAGTGAGAAAGGGGAGAAAGGGGATAAAAAGAGGTTCAAAAAGGAAAAAGAAAGAAAAAAAGAAAAAAAAAAAAAAAAAAAAAAAAAAAAAAAAAAAAAAGAAAAAAAGAGAAAAGAATTTTTAAAAAAAGAAAAACACCTAAGAAAAATGTAAAAAAAAATATATATATATATTAGATAAACTAGTAAAAAATCGTTAAAAAAGAAAAAGGTAACAGTTAAAAAAAAAATTTTACCCCCGAAGCGAGAAAAAAAAAAAAAAATGAAAAAAGAAAAAATTAAATTAACTGCAAGACTAAAAAAAAAATCACAGGAAAAAAGCCATGAGTTCCGTGCTTGGCTTTCTCCTCCTCTGGAATTCTGCTGCTCTCCTTGGTATTGAAACCGCACTCCTTGGTAGGTGAACTTGGTCTCGGCTGGATTTCTTGTTGATCTTCTGGGGGAGGGGCCTGTTGTAGTGATTCTCAAGTGTCTTTGCCCCAGGCGGAATTACACCGCCCTTACCCGGGGCTGGGGGGTGAGTAATCCGCTCGGGTTTGCTTTCAGGAGCTTTTGTTCCCTGAGCGCTTTCCGTAGAGTTCCAGAGGACGGGAATACAAATGGCGGCCTCCTGGTCTCCGGCCCGGAGGAGCCGAGCCGAGAGCCCAGGGCCCCACTCCTCAGTGCGCCCTCAGAGAACAGCGCCCAGTTACTCCCGTCTGCCTGACCTCGGCCGCGCTCCGAGCTCACCGAGCCTGCGACCGGTTCAAGGTAACACGGAGCTGCGAGCTTACTGTCAGCTCTGTCTCTGTAGCCGGCTTTCCCGTTCCAATACCCGCAAGCTCTGCGACACTCAGACACCCCCGATCCTTCTGTGACCCTGCGGGACCTGAGGCCACGCTGACCCCCGCGTGGGCTTCGCCCGGTTTTTTAGCCGCTTGCCGGGAGCCGGCCCCTCCCCCGGGGTCTATCTTCCCGTCGCTTTTGGATTCACTTCTCCGCCGGTCCTACCTTTCAGAAAGTGGTTGTTTTCTGT